>NC_065539.1:31585833-32231666 GCF_932294415.1 Quercus robur | reverse complement strand
TGCCATTTAGGCATGGCCTCCCTCCGCTGCACTTTGTAAGGAAGAATCCATTACCATGGCAGGCTGAGCAAGAATGCCTGTGTTTCGTTGTGTCTCTCTGTCACTATCTGGTGGTGCCAAGACTAGTTGAGGCTTCTAGAGCCTTTCTTGAGTTGCCCTCATCCACGAGCCAAATGGCTTATCCTCCGAATTCAACCTTTCTATACGACGAAGCCTTACCAGACAATCATTTTCATTGTGGTTCACCATGCTGCATAGATAGCAGAATATTGGCACTCGTTCATATTTGCAATCAACCCATATCTAACTCAAGCCTTCCAAACAAACCCTTCGACCCCTACATAGTGGAATCGAGATATCTATCATCACTCTTATACGCATGAAGTTTCCAAGACAAAACCCTTTTTCATTCACGTCTACTTTTTCCACAGTTCCAAGAGTAGCTCCAATGCTATACCCCACCTCCTTGGTTTGGTACATGGTTGAGATGCTGTGAATTTGAATCCAAAATGACATCCTGTCGAACCTGACCTTGCTCACCACCTCCCTTGTTTCCAACTTATGCAAGGCAAGGAGGTATTTGTCAAAAGACCACGAACCAAGCAACAAGACTTTATCTACATCATCATCATTTTGGAAAAGAAAAAGAACCATGTTATCTCTTAAGTCACTAACCTCAAAATTCTGAGTCGTTTTCCAAACTGATCTCAGAACCCGCGCCACCAATTCCAGATTAACTCGCCATTTCATAAAGAACTTCCCAGCCAACACTCTACGACTGTCTATCATTGGAGCGCCTATAACAATCTCTGTTTCCTCCTTCTTTGATAACTGTAAACCCGCGCATCTATTCAAAATATCATCCATAGCCTCCTTGAGAAGTGTTTAACAGCCATTTCTACCGTAAAGTGGAGAGAGTCGTTTGTACTGAGACGATAGAGTTTTCACCTCTAGGGCTCTAGAGAGAACCTAGAGAGAAGACATCATCGGAGCACAACTTTTTTAAATGAGAGTAGGCATGGATAATTATAACGTGGTCCCACCTAAATTTAGACAGATGGTCCAAAATTGGAATCCAATTTCATATTAGAATTGAACAATTGGAAGGATAATTATGGTGTGGTCCCCACACAAATCTAAACACATGTAACAAAATTGGAACTCTAGTTTGGAATCTAATTTGAGTTTCTCTCAGCTTCACCTATTATTATTATATATATATAGATATGGATGCATCGCAATTTCTTATAGCAACATTCTTAAGAAACCAAAACACATGTATTACACCTATATGCAAAGCTTTTTTTGTGTGCTCTTATCCTTATACTTTCAAGAATCGTAAGCTTTGATTTATAACCATTAGATTTTTTCGAGGATCTTCACTTGGAAATTAGATTGAATTGTTCTCTTGACCGTTGTATATAAGACCAATAATTTTATATCTATTTTCAACCAGTATTTTGAACTATAATTATTGATTTTCATTTGTTTTTAACTCATTGTAACATTATACAAAGTGAAGATCTTTAACATTTGCTAACTATTCGTTCATCGCACAGGTTAGTAACTAATATCATATATTATTATTATTATACAATAAAAGTTGGGTTTAAAAGCCGTGATTGTGCCAAATGGCTATTTTTACTAATTAGTAAATTAATTCTATATTATTTATTAGGATATATTTCCTCAAATTAAGGGATAATATTTAATGTAGGGTTACTAGGCCCAGGAGCTCATTTTCTATGTATATATTGGGCCTAAGGCCCAAGCCAAGGACTAGGGGTCGTCTGAGGATGTGTAAAAGTTGTCAAAGGAGTCCGTATTAGTGGAAGAAGAAGTTAATTTTAGACATAATGGCCTAGGAGGGTGGTCCGAGGATGAATGCCTCCTCAGCTAACCATAGCCGAGGTCCGAATAGGTAGTATGTCATCCAGGGGATCGTTCCGAGAAATTCTGTTGGTACGAATTAGCATTGCACAGATACATGACAGGGGGGAGTCCTAAAATATCTAAGGAGAAAACTGCTACCACTGCATTAAATACTCTGCAGCTAACTCTTTGGTCGCATTAAAGTGGAGGTGATACCAGAACAGTGGTTTTTAGCCTTACATCTACTACATGAATACTTTAGGAAGGTGCTATGGGATAAGTATCAGTACCAACCACCTGGCCAGCACATGGAGAGGAGAGATAAAAGGAGAAGAGAGTATAAAAGAGGAAGGAAGCAATGGGAGAAAAGGATCGAGAGAAAAAGAGAAAAACACTGTAGCATCAAGAACTGACTTTGTAATCAAACCTGAAAGGAATATATAAGAGCTGATCTCCTCGGACTGTGTCGAGGACAATTTTCTTTAGTATAAACTTGTCTATTTTCATTCTCTTGTGATCTGAAATCCACTTTAGCGCTTGTTTGATTCATTAAAGTCCAGTTTTTCCAACCTACTCTCTACAAATTCATTGTTTTAGGCTTTTTGGATCTAAGTCCACCTATCTTTTGGGCTAGAAACTCAAATTTGGTCCTTACATTTAATAACGGTTTAATTTAGATAAAAACTTTATCATTTAAATTTCAACATATTTAAATTTTATTCAAACTAAAAGTCTATCTTCAAAATTTTCTAAACTTAAATCCCACATAACCCATGTTTTTTTTTCCACTCAAGTTGCATTTTATTAAATTAATATTTTATTAGGATATAAAGCTAGAAGGCTCTTGACTAAGGGATTCTATTCAAACTAAATCTATTATCAAAATTTTTTAAATCTCACACAACTCACATTTTTATTTATTTATTTATTTATTTATCCTCAATGCATCTTATTAAATTAATATTTTATTGGGATATTAAGTTACAAGGCTCTTGACTAAGGGATTATATTCAAACTAAAAGTCTATTAATAAAATTTTCTAAACTTAAATCCCACACAACCCAAATTTTTATTTCTATTTTTTTTTTCTTAAGTTAATTTTATTAAATTAATATTTCATTAGGATATTAAGCTACAAGACTCTTGACTAAGGGGTAAGATTTAATAATAATTTAATTTAGATAAAATGCTATCATCTAAATTTTAGAAATTTAAATTCTACTCCAACTAAAAGTCTATTATCAAAATTTATAAAAATAAAAAGCAAATTTTAGCTTTTAAGTTCAATTGTATAAATTTTATTTTAAATAATATATTTTCATCATCAAAATATCTATTTATTTTTCTATGTATTTAATTTCTCTTTTAGGATGAATCATTTGAAAAGAAGGTTGTTGAAAATGGCGTGTGCCCTTTAATCAAGTGAAAATAAATAAATAAGGAGAGAGAAAAAGGTGGAAAGCAATAACAATTAATAACGTTTTTTTTTAACCATTAAATTTCTTATAAATCTATGATGTAAAAATGTGTAACTTTACAAAAGTTACACCAGATACAACTTGAACTCATCTTATATATATATATATATATATGGGTTCAAGTTGCACATAGTGTAACTATAAGCAATACTACATCACCCAATAACTTGTTATAAAATTCATATTTTGAAAATTCTACCATTGAATTACATGTTCTATATATTCTTAACATTCATGCCAATTTTCATATTAATTGAATGTTATTTACCATTCAATCCATAAACTCACCTTTTATGCATTATTTTAAATTACAAAAACTTGAATTAAATAATTGATTGATGACATGACTATTAAGATCACCTTGAAATTTTGCAAACATGAAAAATATATAAAGATAATATAATCTAACAGTGGTTTTGTCAAAAAATACATCCAATTAAAAAAAATTGAGTGGTGTAACATTACTTCAAGTTACACTAGGTGTAACTCTAAGTAATGTTACACCACCAAATAACTTGTTATTAAATTAATATTTTGAAAATACAGTTGAATTACATATACTATATGTTCTTGACATGCATGCTAATTTTCATATCAATTGGATGTTATTTACCATTTGATCCATAAACTCATCTTTTATTTATTATTTCAACTACAAAAACTTGAATTTTAACAATTGATTGATGACATGGCTATTAATCTTTGATTACCTTGAAATTTTACAAACATAAAGAATATACGAAAATAATGTAATTTAATGGTATATTTGTCAATATTTGCATTTAATTAAAAAATATTGAGTGGTGTAACATTGTTTAAAGTTACATCAAGTGTAACTTGAACTCAACTATATATATATATATATATATATAATTGTATTTAATTTGTGAGTGTGTTGATTTTTTTAATTAGACTATCACTAGGAAAAAAAATCGGTATTAAGGAACTTTTTTTTTTTTTATTGTTTATGTTGGCTAAGATATAAATTAAATATAACTCAAATAGGAATGTTCAAACTCATATCACATCTCATATTAAGCAATTAACAAAAAGCACAAATATAATTTTAAAATATAAAAATAGATAAACACTGATAAAGTATAAACTCTAAAAAATTAGAACATAAAGTAATTTTTTACTTATTTTATAATTTATTATTACTATTTATTTAATAACTTATTTTTAATTAATTAAAAAAATTAGCTTACATATGAATCTTCATAAAGTTGTTAATCGCACAGGAATAATACTAGTATATATATATATATATATATATAGAGAGAGAGAGAGAGAGAGAGAGAGAGAGAGAGAGAGAGAGAGAGAGAGAGAGAGAGAGAGAGAGAGAGAGAGAGAGAGAGAGAGAGAGGTCACTCTTTAGATTTAAATTTCTTTCATATACTAGTGAAAGTCTCGTGCATTGCACGATTTTAGTCATGAATTTTTTATATATATAATGAAAAATAATAACTAAATCAATTATTATTACATAATTTTAAAACTCTTTTCTAACTAAATGAATTATTATTATTATTATTATTATTATTATTATTATTATTGTAAGGACTCAAAGATCAAGCAGCCCAAACCCATTTAGAATAGTGAGGTCTGTGCAACCCAGTTAAGCCCAAATCAATTGATATTTAAAAAGTGAGTGGGGTAAAACAAGGGAAGGGCTTAGCCCAAGGATATAAACAAAGAAGGAACAACCGGAAGTCACAGTTTAATGTATAAGAGGCTCTTTACAAGCTCGCCCGAGGACAAAGCTAAAACAATAAGTGATTCGTTGTTCACTTTCTCTCTCTCTCAATGTTCTTTCTCTAATTTCTATCCTTAGAATATTTTTCTCTGGATCCCTGTCATCTGGAAGTTCCCTTTCTTTATATACTCATCGGCCCATTGCATCCTGGCTCTTCGTCTCCACTTACCCAGACTCTCCCTATGACACTTGTCCCCTTACACTTCTGTTAAAGGTGGTAGAAGGAACTGCTCAGCTGTGAATTCCACTATTCAGGTCACTTCCTCATCAATGTAGCTGATAAAACTGTTGCCAGTCATTTAATGCAGAGGCAGTAGATGGCCTTTCACTGGAAACTTCCTTTACCTACCATGATTCTCTCTCTAAACCCCATCCTCCTCATTCGGACTTCCCAGGAGTCTTTTGTCTCTTCTCCTCCTATCCTCTAGTAAATCCTCTCTTTGGGCTCACAATGCTTTTATAGTGATGACCACATCTCATTGTCTCATTCTTCGGTTCTAGGGCCCCCACAATTATTATATAAAATGCATAATTTTGTATATTTTTCCTTATATGTAATATATCTAATTAAAATGGTCAATAAAAACTATTCTAATTATTTTTTTTTATAATTTCTTAGTTATTAATGCATAAATAAGGTTATCGTAAAATAATTAATTCCAAACTTAATATTAAAAAATCAATTGTATTTGTACACCTAAAGGAAATTTCATTTTTAAGTCTTGTTTTGATATTTAAATCATTTGTTTTAGTGTTGATTTTCTTCAGATGATTAACACCCTAACTTATACAACTTAATTAATGTCTCTAATTATATTGTGCTTTACTCTTTAAAAGCACATATATTTATGTTAAAATAAATTTAATAATTAAAACATTTGAAAACAAAAATAAGAAAAAATCTCAATTCATTAATGAAAAAAATCCAAATTTCTAAACTTTAAAAAAAAAATGAAAAAGAAGTTAAGTAAAGATAGACTTAGATAAGAATTTGGACCGATGGATATAATTTAGCCAAATATTGTTTATGATCTAAAAGGATATAGGAGGAATTCTAACTTGAATTTTGTTAGACATTCGAAGAAATATAGTCATGAAAAAGTTCACATGAACCTTAAATTATATATATAGGGGGAATTTCCTGTACTAAGAAATTAACAAAAATCACAAACAATTTTAAAATATAAAAATAGATAAACATTGATAAAGTCTTAACAATCAATAAGTAAAAGTAACTTGAAATTAGATTGCACTACAACACAAAAAAGATATGTTTTGAACTAGATTTTTTGTAGTGATAGTCAATTGAAAAAATCAAAACACTTACAAACTAAATACATAGAATAACCAAAACCTAAAACACACAAAATAGTTCAAAAGTTGACAAGTTAAAAAAATAAATAAATAACTTACTTAAGGAAACCAAGAACTGAAATGGGTGTCCCTTATTTTGCTTCTTTATAGAAGACTTCCTTTGACACGATATCCGTACATGAAAATTAAAAAACAAATAACAATAAGTAAGATGAATTTCATTAATCAAAACTATCATATACAGATACATATACGTAAGTTGCAACTTGAAAAAAAACAATAAACAAAAACATGGGGTATAAGAAGGATTCTATGAAAAGATCATTAGTGAATATATATAAGTTTTAAAATTTTGATAATAGATTTTTAGTTGGAGTAGAATTTAAATTTCTGAAATTTAGGTGATAAAGTTTTAGCTAAATTAAGTTATAATTAAATCTTATCCCTTGATTCGTGGAAATATATCCTAACAATTAATAAAATAATTTTTTAAATAATTAATAAAACGTAAGATGCAAATTAAGGTAAAAAAAAAAGGCACGGGGTGTTGTGTGCAATTCTGAATTTCTGTTTAGAATTGATTTTTTTTTTCCTAGGGAAGGAAGTTAAAAGAAATTATAATAGACTTTTAGTTTGAATAGAATTATATTTGTTAAAATTTAAATGATAAAGTTTTACATAAATTAAACTATTGTTAATTTTATCCCTTAATTTGAGGAAATATATCCTAACAATTAATAAAAAAAATTAATAATTAATGAGAGTAGTTGTTTATTAGGAAAAAAATTGAGAGAGAGAGTATCACAGAAATTTATCAACTCCTATGAATCTACACAACATGTATATCATTCCAATATATATATATTAATAGCCAAAGTTGAGAGAAAATCCAATTAAATTATAAATTGGAGTCTAATTTTGCACCACATGTCTCATCTAATTTTTAAATTTGTGTGTCAAGTGAATTATTAGGTGAAAAAATCAAAGAGTTTAAATTCAATTAGATTTTAAATTGAATTTGAATTGAAGTTCAATTTTATGCCATGTGTCCCATCTAATTTTTTTAATTTTTATGGCAAGTGAATTATTGAGTGCAAAAACCAAAGAGTCTAAATCAAATTAGATTCTAAGTCATATATAATTGTGATTTTTTTTTTAAAAGTACTTGTGCATATGCACAGGGTTACACATGTACATATAATATGCGTAAGTTGCAACTCAAAAAAACAAAACAAAAAATGTGGGGTGCAAGAGAGATTCTATGAAATGATCATTGGTGAATATATATATAAGTATTGAAATTTTGATAATAGATTTTTAGTTAGAGTAGGATTTAAATTTTTGAAACTTAGATGCATGTTGCATGCTTTGTTAAAACACTTATTGTTACCTTATATAAAGAAATTAATTAGAATAAATAAGTTGTCATCTTTGTCACCTAAAACTTAAATGTATGTTGTATGTTTTGTTAAAATACCCTTCTTACTTTATTTAAAGAAATTTATAAGAACTAATAAGTTATTATCTCTGTCAACTAAAACTTAGATGCATGTTGTATGTTTTGATAAAACACTTATTGCTACTTTATCTAAAGAAATTGATAAAAAGAAATAAGTTGTTATCTTTATCAACTGAAACTTAGTTGCATGTTATATGTTTTGTTAAACACTTATTGTTATTTTATCTAAAGAAATTGATAAGAACAAATAAGTTATTGTCTATATCTAAAAAATTGTTTTTATCTAATATATTGTTGTAATTTGTTAAAACCACTTGGCGCAACCACAACTTAGAAAAAATTGCTGCAATTTAGTAACCACAACTTAAAAAAAAAAAAAAAAAATTAAATTCTGTAAGGATGTGGTATATAACTCATGTTTTGCCCCTCTAATCCCAACATAACATGTCATCTTATTACATATTTAAAAATAAGCACAACCACACCTAATCAATCTAATATCCATATATAAATTCAACCAAATTAGGAATTTATTGAGATGTTATTAGGTGTAGTAAGATGTATTCAATTTTAAGTAAAATGCTGATGTGACAATTTTTTATTAGATAGTGTAAAACAAGAGTTTTATACCCCATCCATACCAAATTCGGACTTTAGTAAAAATTGCTGCAATTTAATAAATTCACTTGGCGCAACTATAACTTTTGAGCCAACTTTTGTTATTTATATTTATACATCACTAAAAACAGGATTTCCTGTTTGTGTTTCATCATTTTGCATGCTAAAATATCTTCACACAAATTCTTAAATTTACTAAAATGCCCTTATCTTTTAGTTAAATAATTTTAAATTTAGAAATACAAACCGATTAAAAGAATAATTTACTATTTTTAAAAAAGTTCATAAGTTTTAGGTTTTTTCCTTTCTCTTCTCCAATGTGAATTACCATTTTTTTATTTTAAATTCAAATTTTAAAACTTTTATTAACTCTCATGTAGAGAAATATTTTAAAAATTAAGACACTATCTCTATCTCATATTTAAACATTATTCCATGTAAAAAATAAAATAAAATAACACAAAGAAAGATTCTAAGAATTAAGACACTATCTCTATCACACTTTTAAATATTATGATACTAAATCAAAATAAAAAATAAAAAAAGTCACATTTCATGCACGAAGCGCATATGGTAAGACTAGTATATAATATAAGTATATGATTTAGCTTGGCCCTGATATATTTATTTTGCTATGTTGCTGCTAATGCCTACCAAGTCTTTTATTTATTTATTTAAATTTCACCAAGACATTCGTCCTTACACAAAACAAATTGTACTATTACTAGAATTAATATCATTTTTGAACTTCCAACGTAGGAAAAAGTATTTTATATCAAATGATATCACATTATCAGTATCAAAATCTAATAAACGAGAGACCTGTGTGCAAAAATAACTACCATTGACATATGTCTTTCAATTGTTAGTGGGTTAGTTATTTTTTGTTGACATGACTCACACTTATTGGATTTTGATACCACTAACATGTTATCATTTAATACAAAATACCTTCTCCCAACATAAGCATTTATCTCATTTCCGAACTAGCACTGAGACCATCGAGTAGCTTGTATTATTAATCTGTAATAATAAATGCTAGTATTATAGCCATGCGATGCACGACTTAATCAAGAATCATGTGTAAATTGAAGAAAATAAGAAAATGTTTTTTAATTTAATTAAAATTAAATAATAAAATATATTTAATTGGTAAATTTAATAGTTAAGAATTATAAACAACCCAAATTACTAAGCATTAAAAATTTACATAATAGTTGAATTTTTGTATTTGAAAGCGAGGGAGGAGGCACAAAATTTCAACCTATAAAAACAAAATGTGTAAATATAAATTTCAACAAATTTTTTGGAGAAAAACTAAGAGTTAAGACCTGGTAATAAGTTTGCATCAATAATTGAAAATAGCTTCATTAGCATTGAGATGTGATGAAAATTAAAAAGTAATACTTTTTGCGAGGTCCTGCATATCCCTCTTAGGTTAGTTTTGTGAACAACAATCTATATTATGATTAAATGATGCATTTGGAATATAGATTATAACATCAGGTGTTTAAAACTTCAATGGATCATGCATATCTTGACCAATATCCAGGTGTTTAAAACTTCAATGGATCATGCATATCTTGACCAATATCCTTCAATAAACTCTATACCTTCAATAAATCTCATTTTAACAATTATTTTCTTCTTTTATTCCAATACTGTATATTTCAATTGACTCAAACTTGCTAAGCCAACTACATTTTTATCTCTCTTGAGAATCCTTTGTTGCGATCATATCCCAATAGATTATGGCTGATGAAGATCTAATTAATTATGTTCTGACAATTCAAACTTATAATAACTAAGCTTTTCAAAGTTTCCTTCAAACTCTATAGCTTCAAAGAGTCCAATATAGTTACTTGTAGTATAAAAAATATGATGTATTTTATGAACATAATGAAATAAAAAAGAAAAAATGAATAAAGGATGGAGTTAAATAACCTTGGAGAGGAAAATAGAACTTGTAGCTTTCATTGTTGGCATCCATAAAGTATCCACACAATCTGGCCTGGTACAATACATTGTGGTGCTTCCTTTATAGCTTCCATTGCTAACCCATTTCCCATTGGATAAGGATGCTGATACACCTAAAAACTTAAAAATCAATAAACCCATTATAGAACAAAAACATCCAACTAAAAATATACACAAAAAAAAAAAAAAAAAAAACTAAGAATACAAAAAATATAACCTTCATGATAGAGAGAGCATAGTCTGAATGAGCAGTTCAAGGGAGGTAGAGCAAAAATATTTATAATTTAATTTTTTTTTTCCAATTGATTTATTCCCTATGATCTAATCTCAAGTTTTAGATATACTTGAACGTAAGCAAAAAATTGAAGCAATTTTTTGAGATAGACACAAAATCTTAATTGTTCTTATTAACTTTTCCTCTACTAATTTTTGGATAAATACAAAATTTTAATTTTTCTTATCAACTTTCCTCTATTTATCTTTGGATAAACACAAAAGCTTAATGTTGATATTAACATTTTTTTTCCTTCACTTTATGAATAATTTTAACATGGTGGGAAAGTTTAGTTATTAAGAGTTTGAGTTTGAGACAAAGAGTTTAATTAGAATTGATTTTACTTTTTTGATGGTAAGACATCTGGACATGTACTCAATACTCACTCCCTAAGAGAGATTTTTTTTGGATAGACCAAAGAGAACAATTATTATTATTATATTATATATATATATATATATATTTAGATAAAAAGAATAGTTGTACATTAAATGATGCAAGACATCTAGACATGTACTTAGTACTCACTCTCTAAGAGATTTTATTTTGGATAGACCCAAGGGAACATTTTTTTTTTTAAGATAAAAAGAATAGTTGTACATTAAAAGAAAGAAAGTTTATTCAAAATTACACTCTTATATTATATTAAAGATAATTTGCTTGAAAATAAACTTTATTAACTATATGTTGTTGTTTTATTTTTACGTGTAGTAATTAAAAAATAAGGATTAGATGGACCAAAACTTATACTTTTAAGATAAGGATTAGATGAAGAATTTGAATTTTAGTCAAATTAAGATTTTTATTAAATTAGAAATTATAGGAGAAGAATATAAGAATAAAAAAAATATCTATTTTTTATAAATCTAAAAAAAAATTGCAATTTTTACACGAAGTAATATAATTTATCTTTTATATATATATATGGATTAGATGGACATTTTTTAAGTAGGATTAGATGAAGAGTTTGGATTATAATCAAATTAATATTTTTATCAACTTAGAAATTATAGGAGAAGAAAATTTATATATTTAAAAAAAATTCAAAAATTTTCTGCAATTTAGTGAAGCCACTTGGCACAACCACGATTTCTAAGTCCAACTTTTATTATATACTAGTAAATGTCCCGTGTGTTGCACGGTTTTAGTCATTAATTTGTTCTATATTTTTTTTAGGAACTACAACTAAATGAATCATTTTTTTTTATGTGAACTGAATAAATCATTATTACATCATTTCATATTTTTTATCTAACATAATTATATATAATCTAACCCCTTAAATTATATGACTTGAGTAATGTCTTTAGTTGTATTGTACTTAAAAAATTATCGAAATTTATAAGCATTAACAAATATTTAAAACATTTTTTTAGAAGAGAAAAAAATTAAAATTGAAGGCAAAAAGAACAACACACACATGACAAAAAAAATTAATGATTACAAACAACCAAAAACAAAATTAAATAGAAATCTCAATTCATTAATTAAGAACAATCCATTTTTTTTAAGAAAAAAGAATATTTCAAATTTCTAAACATTAAAAATATGAAAAACAAATTTAAGTTAAGCAAAGAGAGACTTACATAGGAATTGGACTGATGGATCTAATTTATCTAATTTCTTTTTCTCTTATCCAATTTAAATTGACAGCAAATTTTTCTTTTAGAAAAGCTAGAATTAAATCCACAATTGCAACAAATTGCAACAAATTAAATCCACAATTTTGATGTCAATAACATATAAAATAAAAATAAATGATAAAGCTAGCATAATTTGTAAATATATACATACATGAAATTTTAACCTATCTATAAAATGAACAAATTCAATAAATAAAAAAGAGAGAGAACAAAAGAACCACTTTATTCAGTTACGGTTCCTAAGTCCAACTTGTACTTCCTTCAATATTGTAAAACCTACTTACTTCTCATTTGCCTTGCACATCTATTCTAGCATATTTACTTAACTAAATAACATTAAAATTTATATACATCTTCAAAGAAAAAAGTTATATTTTTATTTTTCTCAAAACGTGATGTTAGGATATATGTGTTTCACATGTTAAGAACATAGGTCATAATTTTATGTAATTGACTTATCCTTTGACAAAACGCACTTTACTTGTATTTGGATAGATTTAAGATGTGTTTAAATACTTCAAAAAACCATGTTTCAAGATCAAGTGTTGAAACCTTCAAGTCTATCCAAGAAAACAAGTTGATAGTGCAAATTCATTAAAACTCAACAGCTGTATCTATCGAGCTTAAGAAAGCTATTCTAGATTCAGTGTGCTCGACACCTGCTCGACAACTACTCGACACCTTCTATCTGTCGAGGTTTAAGAATTTCAGAATTCTAATATGATTTTTTTGGGATCCATGAATATGTCTTTGGGCTTTCTTTTCTCCTAACCCTAGACGTATAAAAGGATTGTTTTAAGGGCCATCAAATAGTTCACAAGTTGCACGAGCATTGAGCAAATTTTGTTCAAGCAAATTGTGACCAGAGACGAAGTTCTTGCCCTAGTTCATCTCTTTCTCTTGAAGAAGTTGTTGTGTATGTGCATCGTAAGGTTTTGTGACCAAGCATCTTCTTGATTTTTATCGTGTGGATGAACTGAAGAATTTTACAACCAACAACCTTCTTAGTTGGTGATTAAAGTCACGTACTGGGATTCGTGCAATTGGTTAGTCACGTACTTGGGAGTCATGCATCAGAAAGGGGAACTGTCACTATAGAACAAGTCCAATTGGGTATTGGGATAAAGGTTCAACTGTAGGTTGGTAAGGTACTTGGAATTCCTTTACTTGTAACCGCTTATTGTGATAATAGTGGAGTTTCGGGAGTGATGACCTGAAAATCACCCGGTGGGGTTTTTGCCGTTAGGTTTTCCCCATTCATAAACAAATCATCGTGTTATTTATTTTCCGCTGCATAATTAGTTTATTGGTGATTTATTTGTGCTACCACGAGTTTGCATGATAAATTGATTAATTAATAACTTGGCTAATTAATTTCTATCACAAGGGGTTATCAGTTTGTGGCCTATCACGTGAAATGGAAAAGATTCATCTACATGTTACCTGTAGAGGAAATTGAAGTCAACGGCTTTTCAAATGATAGCCATTTTGCGTTTAAAGTTTTCTATATCATGGTTGGTATATATATACATGTATGTGAAAGAATTAAGTATGTCATCTTTATCCTTACCTCTAGCATAACATATAGAGTTTGTTCTTATCATGTAAACCATGCATGTTATCAGGTAGAGAGAAGAGAAGAAATCCATATAATAATTTTTTTTTTTTTTTAAACCTTTCATGATTTTTAGATTGAGACATAGTTATCGATTAAGGGAATGGATATTATTGTAGAGAGTGTAGGTGTGAAGCCGAAATTCTAATCACCCTAGAACTCATAACTCATAAATCAAATAAATCTCCAATTGCTAATTAAATAAATCAAAAGTGAGAGGACATGTTAACGATAACTATGAAGAACTCAAAAAAATATTAAAAGTAATTGTATGGCATAGGACATAAAAGGTAGGATATTGTGATATACATCACGTTAAATATTTAATTTAATTTTTTAATATTTAGTTTAATTAATTATATGATTTCAATTGTTATAAAAAGTTGATAAGAAGTTGTTTCCATTTAAAACAATAATTTTAAGTTTTGAAGAAGTTGATATAAGCAAAAAAAAAAAAAAAACTTATTTAAAATCAAATACCATAATTAATTACAATTTTTTTTTTCTGTTATACCGTAAAAATCAAGTTGTTATTTGTTAACGTTATTAACTTCTTTTTTTTTTTTTTATCCAAAAATTTGAAATTTATCCAAATAAAAAAATTATAACAAAATATATTTGGGAAAAAAAAATAGATAACAAATCCTCCCGTGTGCTGTGTGTATCCCAATGAAATTGGTTTTTTTTTTTTTTTTTTTTTTTTTTTTTTTTTAATTCATGGGATTAGCTATATACTTCTACATCACAACTACACATTTTAATAGTTTATGCTTTAGATGATTTTTTTTTTCTTTCTATCCTATTATTTTAGGCTTTGTTGATAATATTTAGATAAACACTTGAAGGTTTTAGCAGTATGGCACCAACCAACTAAATTTACCTCTCAAAGAAAAAAACCAACTAAATAGGTGTAGTGTAGTAATAAAAAATAAAAAAGTTGCTACTTTTCTTTAATAATACACCATACGAAAGAAGAAAAAAAATTGGATTATAATACACTACACTTAAAAAATAAGGATTAGATAGATTAAATGAAGAATTTGGATTGTAATCAAATTAAGATTTTTACCAACTTAGAAATTATAGGAAAATAAAAATTATATATATATATTTTAAATCTAATAAAATTTTTGCAATTTGGTGAAGTCACTTGACGCAATTACTGCTTCTAAGTCCAACTTTTATTATATAGTATATAATATATATATATATATATATATATATATGATATGATGTAAAACACATAACCTTTACACTGTTCCACAAGAAATGCTTGTTATCTGCAAATTCTTAAGCCTTTACGACACTTCAATTTCAATAATTTTAGTCATCCAAGTATTGTGTTATCCTCCTAACACCCTAATTAGGGGTCACGCCTTTTATTACCAAAGCCTTATACCTCTCATGACATGAAACTATCAGGGACTCACATAACAAGTACTAATACTGACCTGTTCATCAAAAAAGTACTAATACTGACCTTCCGATTTTATCTATTTTAATATAAAAATCTATTTCTTTTATTTTACCTAACTACTTTTGAGAATACCTACATCAAATTATTTATTATAAACTCTATTTTATTAAAAGTCTTTTATTTTTTATTTTTTATTTTTTATTTTTTATAATTATTTCTCTCTTTTACACACCACAGCTACTATCTATCTCTTCTTTCAACTTCAAAAAATGCAAAGAAAGAATATAAATTGAAATATATAACAATAATGCTTGTGTATATTTGCACAAGTATGATAACAAAATACATTTTGCACAATAAATGCATAATAAATCGGATGATTTTTGTGGGTTTGGTTGCAAAATTTGGGACTTATGTTATTTTACCTCCACGAATGCTAGGGATGGCTCTACATTGATGTCAAGGTGGTCACAGGATCGCCTTGACTTGGAAAAAAATAATTATTATATATATAAAAAATAAAAATTTTATGATCATTTAACTTAAAAAAAAAGAAAAGAAAAAAAAAAGTGATCATCCTAAATTTTTCTAGGCCCAATGTAAATAAACTTTGGACAAAATTTTGCAACAAACTTGATTGTAGATTAAGGCTACAACTTGACTTAATATTTTTTTTTTATTAAATGTGAATTTTGAAAAATGCACCGTTAGATTTCATTTTCTTCTTATATCCTTCATGCTTGCAAAAAATCAATAAAATCAAAGATCAATAGCTATGTCATCAATTAAATATTTAAATTTTGAGTTTTTTTAGTCTTAAATTATACATAAAAAGAAATTTATGGATCAAATAGTAAATAACATCTGATTGGCATGAAATTTGATATTTTTTAAAAACATAAAGAAAATACAATTTTACTATTAGATTTTCAAAATATGTAGTCATATTAATTTGTTTAGTAAGAGTTGTAGCCTTAAGCTACAATCACGTTTGTATAGCCAAATTTCTTCTCCAAAAAAAAAAGTTTATAACCAAATTTTATCCTTAAACTTTGGTCTCCTTAACAATATATTAGGCCTTTACAAACAAAAAAGAAAAGCCAAAGAAAAATTTATTAAACTTTTTTTTTTTAGAAAACTAAAATTTTGAAAAAGATTTAGTTTGTAACATTGATAATGAGACTATTATGTAACAATTTCAAAAAAAAAAATCGTAGAAGGAAATTGCAAAATTTTATGTATTTACATGTTTTTTGTCAATATATAAAATTCTTTTTTTATTCAATTTTGTATAATTTAAATTTCTTAATGACCACCTTGCAAAATTTATAGAGCCATCACTGTCCAATACATATAAAATTAAAAAAAAAAAAAAAAAAAAAAAAAAACTTCTACCGTGTGACATATTACACAAGTGTCCAAAATTTGGGGGTGATAGTTTTGGAGTTGTCATGCACGGGTACACAAAATACAAAAAAGAGAACAGTCCAAATTCCAATACAAAGGGTTTGGTTGTTGTTGTTTTGTTTGGTAAGTGAGACGGGGAGAGCAAACTTAGACCAGACCACCAATAACAAAATCATGCGGTGGGTTTGAGAGGCAAACCTACCAAACCCACTTGTCACGTGCCAGCCTGCAGCCTTACTAGTTTGTAGTAGTTGTTGGAGTTGGGAGCTTCACATAAGGCATTGGTCAAGCACGTGATCCCAGCTACCCTCCCTTCCTCTCAAAAATCCTATATATAAAAACACTCCTTCCCAACATATTGTGACACCCACAACTTAAAATACAATCGTAGCCACTGCAACTAGCTAGGTAGAGAAGGTGCTAAGCTTTGAGCTTTTCTTTTAGAGAAAGAAAAAAAAAATGGTGACTGTTGATGAAGTACGCAAACTTCAAAGGGCTGAGGGTCCTGCCACAGTCATGGCTATTGGAACTGCTACTCCTCCCAATTGTGTAGACCAAAGCACTTACCCTGACTACTACTTCCGCATCACCAATAGCGAGCACAAGACTGAGCTCAAAGAGAAATTCAAGCGCATGTGTAAGCAGCTCTATCACTTTTTTAACTTCTTGTAGTTTATTAATACTTAGATTCTGGCTGATCAAATACCATATATTGTTATATACATATACATATACATATACATGCATATGGTCTATATGTTTTCAGTTTAGAAAGCTGGGTGCTAAGTTGTCCTTACTATGACGTGTGAATAGTGAGGACATTAATATTAAGAGGTTACTCACTTAGTAATAAATGAAACAACGAAGAAAATACATTCAAAAGGACAAAGTTTGGGGTAAGTGTCCAGTTGCATTAGATTCGTTACAATGGTGACACATGTTTACTTTTGACCCGTATCATCATTCCAATAGGTCTAATACACATTTTATTAATTTTTTAAAATTCAACATAAAAATTTTAAGATTTAGAAATACATATTGATGTAGTATTGATTGGATATGGGCGAAATATCAAGAAAGTTCCACCATTATCCGATTTAGCATTAACTTATTTTGCTTCTTCCTTTTTTAACCAAATAAGTTAAAGCATATTTGTACTTTGAAAAAAAAAAAAAAAAAAAAAAGACTTTGATAAGTTGTATATAAGCAAAATAAGATAAAAGCTAAACAAAAATCCTGTAACAAAACTTATAGGTTAAATCATTTCTTTTAATATATTTCAATTTAATGGCATACTTCTGTTATTTTAAGAGAGTTTTATAAGAAAATATTTTAAAAGGCCAACTATTGTAATTAAGTAATTAAATATATTGAGTACTATAAGAAAAGAAATAACATATTTTTTCTTTATTACTTTTCTTCAAATTTTGGTCATATACTTTCAAGAAAAGTAATACTGGAAAAAAATATATTTTATGTTAAGATCCAATCATCCAAATCATGATAGAAAAAAATCAATAGAATAAATATATGAAATCATTAATTTAATAGTTCATTGATCAATTATAGAAATACAATTTGATGTAATAAAAAACTATATGGTATATCCGTATATACAGACAATATTAAATTTAAACTTAATAATACTTTTGTACAAGTATAATAATAAAAATAAAATGTGTATTATGTTTTCAGATACAAATACAAATATCCCCAAAAAAAAAAATATTTTTCGAAATATTTTAATTTCATACAATATATAGGAGTTTATATAAATACGTGAATATTAGTTTAAAATTTTTACTCATAAAATAGGGAAGCGGCATATTGATCAATTGTTCATAGCTGCCGAGCTAGCAAAACAAATTACTTGAACAAAACAAAAGAAAAAAAATATTTAAAAAAAAAAAAAAAAAAGGATAATGTGTCCCCCTTCTTATAGAATTCTCTATGACCTATATATTAAGGCTAACATTCATCGCAGTAGTGGGTAATTAATCAATTATGTTCAGTCTGACAACCAAATAACTTTAATTAGAGGTTTCAAACAAATGAATGGTAAGAAAGAAAAAAAAAAATCTCAATTATGCTTTAATCAAACAAAATTTTTTAATTCAATTTAGTAATAGAAATGGTTGGTAATTATCATATGCAGGTGACAAATCCATGATTAAGAAGAGGTATATGTACTTGACAGAAGAGATCCTAAAAGAAAACCCACATGTATGCGAATACATGGCACCTTCATTGGATGCAAGGCAAGACATGGTGGTTGTAGAAGTACCAAGGCTGGGCAAAGAAGCAGCCACAAAGGCCATCAAGGAATGGGGCCAGCCCAAGTCCAAGATTACCCACCTAGTCTTTTGCACCACTAGTGGTGTGGACATGCCTGGTGCTGATTACCAACTCACTAAGCTTTTGGGCCTACGCCCTTCAGTTAAGAGGCTCATGATGTACCAACAAGGTTGCTTTGCTGGTGGCACAGTTCTACGTTTAGCCAAAGACTTAGCTGAGAATAACAAGGGTGCTCGGGTACTTGTTGTGTGCTCTGAAATCACTGCAGTCACATTTCGTGGACCTAGTGATACCCACCTTGATAGTCTTGTAGGTCAGGCTTTATTTGGTGATGGTGCAGCTGCTATTATAATTGGGGCTGACCCAATTCCTGAGGTTGAGAAGCCTTTATTTGAATTGGTCTCTGCTAACCAAACCATTCTTCCTGATAGTGAAGGAGCTATTGATGGGCATCTTCGTGAAGTTGGGCTTACATTTCATCTGCTAAAGGATGTTCCTGGCCTCGTTTCAAAGAACATTGAGAAGAGCCTAGTTGAGTCATTCCAACCTTTGGGTATCTCTGATTGGAACTCCCTTTTCTGGATTGCACATCCTGGTGGGCCTGCCATCTTGGACCAAGTAGAGCTCAAATTGGGCCTCAAGCCCGAAAAGATGCGTGCCACACGTCACGTGCTTAGTGAGTATGGCAACATGTCAAGTGCTTGCGTTTTGTTTATTTTGGATGAAATGAGGAAGAAGTCTAAGGAAGATGGGCTCAAGACCACCGGTGAGGGGCTCGAGTGGGGTGTGCTATTTGGGTTCGGCCCTGGGCTCACCGTCGAGACTGTTGTGCTCCACAGCGTCTCTGCTTAAAGCCCCATATTGATTTATTTTGGTCCATTTTTACTGCTGTTGCTTTCTTTGGCTGCTTGTGTTTACCGCTTTAAAGCGTCGCTGGGTATGTTATATTTTATTTTAATGTTGTAGATTGTTTTATTACAACAGAGCCAGCAACCATGTATCAACTTATATTATGATATAATAATTTCTGTTCTGTTTTATGATATGGTGAAGTAAATTTTATAATTCTTAGCCAATGAAGGGTTGAAAACATACCAATTGATGATGCCGAAAATATCACCAATAGGTCACGCAGCACTTGCGACTCAAAACGAACCTACACAACAAAATAATCGAGAAAAACCTTAGAGAGCACCGGTGTGGTGCCGGCCAAATACTCTCCGAAGGTCAAGTTAGAACTATTCTCACAACTCTAGAGTGCTAGAGAGGGTTAATTATGTGTACCTTGATTCGCGAGGGTATTAGGGCTTTTATAGTAGTAGAGAGTCGGCTTTTCCTTCTTGGTGTAGAAGTCTTTTCCATATGGGACTCTACTTCAAGTCTTTCCGAGCGTGGTGAGCAAGGTTTTCCTTATAGAGGAGATCTATTTTCAGCGTGCGCGTCTTCTAGAATCACCCTTGTGCTCGGATTTCCATATTGGGATTCTAGGGCGTTTCTAGGCAATGAGCGATAGAGATCTCAGATCATGGGCCCTTACTGTGTCCTTCAGCGATGGGCCTTCAATGAGCGTTGGATCATCTCTACATCGGCCCAACAGTTCCTATTCGTCAGGCCCATTACCATAGGCCCGTCAGGATCATATTTTATCCTCTTCAATTGCCCCCTTCACCCCAAGGGTACGTCAGCTTTAGGACAAAGGAACCATGGGGTGACGACCTTAAGGTAAGGGCGTGACAGATATTTTTATGACGGAATGAGACCAATAAGACAAAAAAGGAGGTTTTAAGGTTATAGTTACACTGGGTTGATGGATTCATGCAAGCTAGAATGACGGTGCAAACGAGGAGACCGTCGACCATACCATCTACAGACAGGCTGTACGAAAGTCATTAATGATGATGACACGTGTCATAATTTGATTGGGTTTTATCTCGGATCGAAGCAACGCTTCGACTTCCGTGCATCTCCCTTATAAATAAGGGAGTCTTCCCTCTCATTTCTCCAATTTCAACAAAAATTAACCTGTCAGAGCTTACTCGTCACACCTGTCAGAGCATACCCGTCACGTTTTGTCAGGGGCTGAACCATCCAGTTGCTTCAATCGTCAGTGCTATACTTCCTCGTTTCGTTCATAAAATTGGTAAATGCTCTTCTCAAAGCCAATCTTGTTTTAATTTTCCTTACAATCCACACCCGTTATGGACATATAGACCCGTCAGAGTCTTAGGCTCTTGTCATTTCATGTAGGAAATGTCTAGTGCGTCCAGTAATCAGTTGGTTGTTCGTGACGGGCTGGATTACGAGGAAGTATATCCGTCCGGTCATAGAGAACAAGATAGTCCTGGTGATGATAGGAGTCCGTCCTCCTCCTCCTCGTCCTCAACATATGAGGATATGGAGGTGGTTGAACAAGACGAGGGCTCTGACGACGGTGAGGAACAGATTGTTAGATCCGTCGTTGGTGCTGATGGGCTCAGGGAGTTCGTCATGCTACCAGAGTGGACGGTGAATTACTTCTCGTCTGTCATTAAAGAAAAGCACTTTAAGACATTTAGGGATAACTATCAAATTCCAGAAAATATTTCCATCCGTCTACCCTATAAATCAGAGAGATATTATTATGAAGGGGTAGAGGGTGTCGGGGTATATGAGCAAATGTTGAAGGCCGGACTCAGGTTCCCATTGAGTTCGCTTCACCGTGAGCTCCACCGATATTTGGGATTATCCGTGAACCAGATTTCCCCTAATGCTTGGAGGGTCTTCATAGCGATGGAGATCTTGTACGGCGCAATGTCCGACGGCGCCAAGAGGCTGACGGTTAGGGAGTTCCTTCATTGCTACCGTCCGGACGAAATTGATAGGTCTAGGGGAATATATAGCTTCATCCCCAGGAGTCCGCTATTGAAAGTCATCTATGACACGCTGGACTCAAATAGGGATTGGAAGAGCCGTTACTTCTTCCTAGAAGGTGATAGTTGGATGTGTCGTCCAGGGGACACGGATTACATGCCCGTCGACACTACTTGGGGCATATTACACCCGTCTAGTATGGACCGTCCTCAACATTTTAACTTTATTTCAATATGTATGTTTTAAAACAATCTAACCGTCCTTTCTTCTTTGCAGTTAGACAACGCCCCCAAGTCGATATTAAGGAGTTCGCCTTCCTTGAGAAAATCTTCTCAAAGACCCAGCCGGAGGAAAGGACTTGGGCGAAGTTGGTGACACTTAAGACCATTCATTGGTATTGTGATGGACCAGAACCAATAGCAGCAGCCATCAAGTACGAGGCACAAATTAGAAGGCATAAGTTCGTCACCCTATTCTTGATAAGTTACGTATCTTATTTTGATAACTAATATCCCCGTCCACGTTTCAGAAATGGACGACGCCAAGAGGAGAGCTTTGATTAGATCCAAAGCCGCAAAGAAGACCGGCGATGTTGCTCCCTTTGTGACGGCCCCAAGCAATCTGTCCGCTAAGAGGAAAACTCAGCCCAAAGTGGATCGTCAGGCCAAGAAGGCCAAAGTGTCCTTGGAACCCGTCATGGGACTTATGGCAGAGCCTCCGAAGACGGCAACTCCAATCAAGCACGGGGTTGACAAAGGCCTCATGAAGGGACCGTCGAAGGATCAAGAGAAGCCGCCCGTCCTTCTTCGGGAGGATTCTAAGCACGCCTTAGAACAGATTTCCTCCATCATATCGGCGGAGGATTATGAAGACCTAGGCAACCATTCGACGGAGGCCATGGGTGAGACGGGCCTTTTTGCAATACACAGGTAAGACGGCCCGTCTACTATACAAATGCAAATTACATCTTTTTAGCCCATAGTTCGTTTCATAACTATCATTGTTATTATTTTTTAGGCAATGGTCATGATGAAGGGGGTGATGGGACGGTGCCTCAGCCATGAGACGGCCCTGGATCATGTACGGGTGAAAGCGGAGCAGACGGAGGAAACACTACTTCAGTTGCGAAATTGGAAACCCAAGATTGAGAGGAAGCTTGAACTTTCCGAGAAGGCAAGGAAAAACCTTGAACAGGTGACGGAAGAGGCGAAGAAGACTCTAGAGAGCAAGGACAAGGAGATAGAAGATCTGAAAAATGAAGTCCGTCAGGCTAAGGACGTTGCGGTTCGTGAGTACCGTGACTCTGACGCCCTAATTACTAAGCTAGGTGACTCTTTCCATCAAGGTTTCATGGATGCCATCTGTCAGGTCAAGCAAGCTTATCCGGATTTGGATATTTCAAAGTTCAAGGTTGAAGACCCAGCTCAGACATCCGTCGTACCTGCTGCTTCAGAGGATACAGATGACCTCTTTGCTGATGACGATGCCCTTGGTTACGGGGAGTCAGCACCAGCAAAAGTTGCACAAGCTCAGCCTGATACGGAAACGGTTCCTCAGTCCGTCGTCAATGAGGACAAAGTTCAGTAGCTAGATTTTTCTTTTTTATGTACTTGGGGAACAATTTTCATCCGCTGTTGATGATATGTAAACATTGCCTTTTAAGGGCCTATTTTTTGTCAAATGCATCCGTTCACTCCATTTTATATGTTGAATGTTTTAATTTTTTGAATTTTCTAAGTTTGCGCTTGAATTCTGTCATTGTGGGACCTATTTACATCTGTCCAACTATTTGTTACTATCGGGTCCGGCATGTATAGGTATGTTTTTTGTCCTAAGAATTTATTCTTTGGAAACCCGTCTATCCATCCACTTTGGACTAGACTCGTCACCCTCGTAGAATGATCCGTCCATTTTGTGGACATGTTTTATATCCGTCCATTTTGGACTTCAAGTTGTCATCCATGTAGGATGATCTGTCCATCTTGTGGACTTATTTTGTATCCGTCCATTTTGGACTCCAAGTTGTCATCCTCGTAGGATAATCCGTCCATCTTGTGGGCTTTATTTTGTATCCATCCATTTTGGACTTCAAGTTGTCATCCTCGTAGGATGATCCGTCCATCTTGTGGGCTTTATTTTGTATCCGTCCATTTTGGACTTCAAGTTGTCATCCTCGTAGGATGATCCATCCATCTTGTGGACTTATTTTGTATCCGTCCACTTAGGACTTCAAATCGTCATCCTTGTGGGATGATCCGTCCATCTTGTGGACTTATTTTGTATCTGTCCACTTAGGACTTCAAATCTTCATCCTCGTGGGATGATCCGTCCATCTTGTGGACTTATTTTGTATCCGTCCACTTCGGACTTCAAATCGTCATCCTTGTGGGACGATCCGTCCATCTTGTGGACTTATTTTGTATCCGTCCATTTCGGACTTCAAATCGTCATCCTTGTGGGATGATCCGTCCTACTTTGTGGATAATAATAATAATAACAAATCCATGTAGAAAATCAAAATTGTATCTGATTATTATTCTTAATAGAAATGTGTAAGGAAAAAGTGTCTGCCCCATTGGGCTTAAAAGGGCACGACTAGATTGTAGCAAAAAATAGTTGAAGAAAAACTAATAATTAAAAAACTTAAGATAAACTGGTTGCTGTTCGCCGTGTTACTATTACTGGTAGTACTTTCCCAAGTACTCGGCATTCCATGGATGCGGCAGCTTCTTTCCGTCTGTCGTCTCCAGGTGGTAGGTTCCTTTCCTTTTCCATGTCGTAACTCGGTAAGGTCCTTCCCAATTGGGGCCGAGCTTTCCCTATGTAGGGTCTCTAGTTGCACCCATGACCTTCCTGAGTACAAGGTCTCCTACTTGGAAGTCTCTGTGTCGAACCCGAGAGTTGTACTGTCTAGCCATGCGATCCTTGTATCTAGCGAGCCTTTGCTCCGCCGCCGACCTAACCTCGTCTATCAGATCCAGTTGTAGCCGCATTGTTTCGTCATTCCTGCTCTCGTCATGGTTGTGAACCCTGTAACTTGTGAGCCCAACTTCTGCCGGGATGACCGCCTCGCTCCCGTACGTTAGTCGGAATGGCGTCTCTCCTGTTGGTGTCATCATCGTTGTCCTGTATGCCCATAGTATGCTTGGCAATTCTTCAGGCTATATGCTCTTTGCCCCCTCGAGCCGAGTCTTGATAATTTTAAGCAGGGATCGGTTCGTGACTTCAACCTGGCCATTAGCCTGAGGATGGGCGGGTGATGAGTAGTAGTTTTTTATTCCTAACTGTGAGCAGAAATCCCAGAAGTAGCCGTTGTCGAACTGCCTCCCGTTATCTGAGACAAGGACTCTAGGAATACCAAACCTGCATATGATGCACCTCCAGACAAAACTTCTAATGTTCTTCTCCGTAATGGTGGCCAAAGCTTCTGCTTCTACCCATTTTGTAAAGTAGTCAATACCCACTACCAAGAACTTCAGCTGTCGTACCGCCGTTGGGAAAGGTCCCATAATGTCTAGTCCCCACTGAGCGAACGGCCATGGAGCCGTCATCGGGGTCAGCTCCTCGGCTGGCTGTCCAATAATATTGCTGAATCTCTGGCATTTGTCACAGCTTTTAATGTAAGACTCGACATCCTTCTGCATGGTTGGCCAGTAATACCCAACTCGTACCAGTTTGTGCACCAACGACCTCGATCCAGAATGGTTCCCGCATATCCCTTCGTGTACTTCCCTCATTACGTAATCTGCCTCTTCGGCACCCAGGCATCTTAGATATAGACGGGAGAAACCTCTCTTGTACAGGATGTCTTTTATCAAGACGAACCTTGCCGCCTGGACCTTTAGTTTTCTTGTTGCCTCCTTCTCGTCTGGCAGTAACCTGTCCTTCAAGTATGAAATTATCTGTGTGGTCCAGTTACTTTCGGAGCATATCTCCTGCATGTTGCAGGGGTCTATTAGTGGAGAAAGTTGAACAAAAGAAAGTACATTACCCGGTGTTATCATATGTTCTGCTGAAGTGGTTTTGGCTAGCCGGTCAGCGAGCTCATTTTCTCCCCTGGGGATTTGGATGATCTTGGCTTCTAGGTTGTCGATTCTCGTCCTTACTTGATCAAGATATCTCTTCATCCTTTCCCTCTTGCATTCATAATCTCCATTTACTTGATTGGTTACGACCTGAGAGTCGCAGTAAATGACTACGCTCTCAGCTCCTGCGGCTTTGGCTAGGTCGAGGCCTGCTACCACTGCTTCGTATTCCGCTTCATTGTTGGTGGTGGGGAAGTCAAGACGTACCATACATTCAATCCTGTCTCCTTCAGGTGATAGCAACACGATGCCGGCTCCCCCGACTCGCCTATTGGATGATCCGTCAGTATATATGCTCCACTGAGGGGACTCTTCTGCCCCCTTGTCTTCGTCACAAGTAAATTCTGCTATGAAGTCTGCTATGACCTGTCCTTTAATGGCTGCACGTGGGCGGTACTTAATATCAAATTCGCTCAATTCTATCGCCCATAGCGTCAGTCGACCTGCAGCTTCAGGATTGCTCAATGCCCTTCGCAAGGGCTTGTCGATCATTACGTTCACGGTATGGGCTTGAAAGTAGGGCTTGAGCTTGCGAGCCGCCATGACTAATGCAAAAGCGAGTTTCTCCATAGGTGGGTATCTTTCTTCGGCACCGCGGAGCGCCCGGCTGGCGTAGTATACGGGCTTCTGTACCCTGTCCTCTTCTCTGATTAAGGTCGCGCTGACTGCGACAGGGGAGACAGCCAAGTAGAGGAAGAGTTCTTCACCTGGTTGCGAGGGGCTCAGTAGAGGTGGTGAAGATAGATAGGCTTTTAACTCCTCGAATGCTCGCTGACACTCGTCCGTCCACTCGAAAGACTTCTTTAACGTGCGAAAGAAGGGCAAACACTTGTCCGTGGCTCTCAACACGAATCTATTTAATGCCGCTACCTTGCCGTTAAGACTTTGTACTTCCTTCACATTTCTCGGGGGGGCCATCTCTATTATAGCTCGGATTTTGTCCAGGTTAGCCTCAATCCCCCTTTGAGATACCATGAATCCTAGGAATTTTCCTGCTGTTACGCCGAATGCGCACTTTCCCGGATTGAGCTTCATGTTATAGGATCGAAGCGTGCCGAATGTTTCCCTAAGATCTTCCAAGTGGTCTTCCTCCTTCCGGCTCTTCACTAGCATGTCATCGACGTAGACCTAGACATTCCTCCCGATTTGCTGCGCGAACATCTTGTTCATCAGCCTTTGGTATGTTGCTCCCGCATTTTTTAGGCCGAATGGCATTACTTTGTAGCAGAAGAGGCCTTGACTAGTCACGAACGAAGTCTTCTCCTGATCAGCCTCATGCATGCGGATCTGGTTATAACCCGAGAAAGCGTCCATGAAGCTTAGTAACTGGTGTTGAGCCATCGAGTTTACTAGAACGTCGACCCTTGGAAGGGGATAGCTATCTTTGGGACACGCTTTGTTAAGATCAGTGAAGTCCACGCACATCCACCACTTGCCGTTCACTTTTTTAACCATTACTACGTTTGCCAGCCAATCGGGATAGTAGACTTCCCTAATGAAGCTTGCCTCTTGTAGTTTGCGAACTTCTTTCGCTATTGCTTGGTCTCGTTCCGGGGCGAACACTCTCTTCTTCTGTCGGACGGGTGGAAAGGAGGGCAATACATTCAATTTATGTACCATGACCGAGGGATCGATTCTTGGCATGTCGTCATGACTCCAGGCGAACACATCTTGATTGCTCCTCAAGAAAGTTATGAGCTCTTAACGGATTGCGGGTTTGGCGAGCGTTCCGATCTTGGTTGTTCGGTCCGGATTGGAGCTGTCGAGAGTTATCTCCTCTAGCTTCTCTATTGGTTCTGCCACCGTTCGGTGCTCTTCTATGTTCAAGGCCTGGATTTGGTCTTCCATCTCCATCATAGCCACATAGCATTCCCGTGCAGCCATTTGACTTCCGCGCAGCTCTCCTACTCCATAATCCGTAGGAAATTTGATCATCAGGTGGTAAGTTGATGTCACCGCCTTCCACGAGTTGAGCGTGGGTCGTCCGAGGATAGTATTGTAAGCGGACGAGCAATCGACCACCAGGAAGGTTACGTCCCTGGTGATTTGCTGGGGGTAATCGCCTACCGTCACTGATAACGTGACCGCGCCCAAAGGGAATACCCGGCTCCCTCCGAAACCAATGAGCGGGGCATTCGTCGGCATTAATCGCTCCTTGTCAATCCTCATTTGCTGGAACGCTAGATAGTACAAGATATCGGCTGAGCTGCCGTTGTCAACCAACACCCGGTGCATGTTGTAGTCTCCTACCCGCATGCTGACGATGAGGGCATCATCGTGTGGATGGTGTAGGCGTCGTGCATCTTCTTCTGAGAACCCGATAATGGGGCCTTCTCTCCTTGCTATCTTCGGCACGGTGCCCGTCAGCTGGACGCTCTATACCATTCGGAGGTTCGTTTTGCGAGCCTTTTTTGAAGACCCGGCTACAACTGTTCCTCCAATTATCATCCTTATGTCCCCTATGGGGGGTCTTGGTCGCTCGTTCTCTCGCCGGGGGTGTTGTTCTTGTGGGGGTGGATCTGTTCTCTCTTTGCTGACGAACTTTTGCAGCTTTCCTTGTCGGATAAGGGATTCAATTTGCTGTTTCAAGTCGTAGCAATCGGTTGTGTCGTGACCATGGTCACGGTGGAAGCGACAATATTTGTCCCTAGATCATTTGTTGGGATCACTCTTCAGCTTTCCCGGAAACGTCAGGGCCCCTTCGTCCTTAATCTGCATTAAGACTTGGTCTATCGGGGCGGTTAACGGGGTGAAACTTGTAAACCTCCCCCCCATGGGTTTAGGGCGTCTCTCCTCCCTTTGGTCTCCTATCCTACCTTTCTTCCTCCCCTAGTCCTGTCGGGAGTCTTCTTGCCTGTCTCTTTTCTTGGGCCTCTCTTCTCGGGCCAACAGCGCGTCTTCAGCGTTCATATATTTGGTGGCCCTGTAAAGCACCTCTGACATGGTCTTTGGGTAGTTTTTGTATAGGGAGAACAAAAACTTACCCCCCCTTCAGCCCATTCGTGAATGCTGCTACTAGTATCTTGTCGTCGGTTTCGTCGATCGAGAGCGCCTCTTTATTGAAGCGTGATATGTAGGCCCTTAACGTCTCCTCCTCTCGCTGCTTGATATTCATTAAACAAGCTGTGGACTTCTTATACCGATGTCCTCCGATGAAGTGCGTAGTAAATTGAGCGCTTAGCTCCTTGAAGGTGCTGATGGAGTTGGGTGCTAGCCGGCTGAACCAAATCCTTGCTGCGCCCTTTAGGGTTGTAGAAAAGGCCATGCACATAATCGCATCTGCCACTCCCTGAAGGTGCATCAAGGTCTTGAAGGTCTCTAGGTGATCTAGAGGGTCCTTGACCTCGTCATAACTATCCATATTTGGCATGCGGAACTTACTTGGCAGGGGGAAGGAGTTGACGGTTGTCGTAAATGGCGAGTCGGTCCGGTTGACAAGGTCGTCAAGATTACTGGACACTCGTCCCTTGAAAGCGTTCATCATCACTTCCATCTGTTCCTTCATCGCCTGCATCTCCGCGATGATGGGTGGCGGAGCCATATCTGTAAGAGAAGGAATGCTCGTGTCCCATCGCTCTGGTCTGCTTGGGGCGTTGCTAGCCTGTGGTCCTTCGTGATTCCTCCTTTCAGTGCTAGTCCCTTCTTGATCTGCTCCTTGGTTATTGGGAGCCGCATTTTTCTGGTTCAGCTGCTTTTCTAGGTCGTGGTTTTGTTTGGTGAGGCGCTCCACGGCTGTGGCGAGCGTTCTGACCTGTCTCTCAAGAGCAGTCGTAGAGGCTCTTCTTCTTGAACGTCGTTAGTGGTCGCCATTGAGCGAGTGAGTACCATGTAACTCTTTTGTCTAGGAAGCGATAATGTGCTACGTTTCCCACAAACGGCGCCAACTGATGATGCCGAAAATATCACCAATAGGTCACACAGCACTCGCGACTCAAAGCGAACTTGCACAACAAAATAATCGAGAAAAACCTTAAAGAGCACCGGTGTGGTGCCGGCCAAATACTCTCCGAAGGTCAAGTTAGAACTATTCTCACAACTCTAGAGTGCTAGAGAGGGTCAATTATGCGTACCTTGATTCGCGAGGGTATTAGGGCTTTTATAGTAGTAGAGAGTCGGCTTTTCCTTCTTAGTGTAGAAGTGTTTTCCATATGGGACTCTACTTCAAGTCTTTCCGAGCGTGGTGAGCAAGGTTTTCCTTATAGATCTATTTTCAGCGTGCGTGTCTTCTAGAATCACCCTTATGCTCGGATTTCCATATTGGGATTCTAGGGCGTTTCTAGGCAATGAGCGATAGAGATCTCAGATCATGGGCCCTTACTATGTCTTTCAGCGATGGGCCTTCAATGAGCGTTGGATCATCTCTACATCGGCCCAACAGTTCCTATCCGTTAGGCCCATTACCATAGACCCGTCAGGATCATATTTTATCCTCTTCACCAATGTTATTTTTCTAATAATATAGTAAATTATCTCATAAATATATTTTATACTAAATTATTGATTTCGATTGATAGATACCAAATAATTTCTGAAAAAAATAATATATTCAAAACTATCATAAGCAATGAGCATATACATATATATATATATATATATATATATATATATCTTCATTCAAAGTTATACTTTTATTATTAGTATAATTTTAGTAGAAATCTTACTGATTTTTCTTCATCAAATTGTTTGCCAAAGGGATTTAATGAAATGGAAGTCTAAACAAAGGGATTTGACCGAAAAGTAGAATAGTTCACGGCCACAAATGGTAAGTTTTGCACATCACGTCGATTCCATTACGATCACAAAATCCCATCTTATCCTACCATTGACTTCAATGATATCAACTCGTGCCATTTACTTTTCAAACTTCTTTCGGTTTGACGTAAAGGAACCATTTGTTTAATAAAAGTTTGAGCTATTTATTCTAAATTAGTGGGCCTCTAAGCCTTTTTTTTTTTTTTTATTCCCCTTTTTTGGGCCATTGGGTCAACAAACCAATGGCTTACCTTGTGGAGGGTCATTGGGCAGCTTAAATTTGGGGAGGCTTTGTGGAAGGAGGAGTTGGCGAAGTCCCATACCTTCTTCTTGGTTTTGTTTGTGGTTGTCCTTCTTTATTTGTTAATAGAATATCTTATTTGGCCAAAAAAAAAATTTGGGAGGGATAAACTGTTCGGTTCATTTGAAAGGGAGGAAATGAATGGATTGGGATGGATTATAAAGAATTTTTTTAAGAATAATTCATCACCTCCCTTTTTTGGAAGTTTCATAGCAAAGTATAGAATGGTTATAAGAAAGTTAAAGGAACACTCATTGTTTTGATAAAATGAAATTGAAATAACGATTTTGTCCATATTTTTCCCCCACCGCACAGCGGCCGGGGGGGGGGGGGGGGGTGTGGGACAAATAAAAGGTGAATGGTATAATAATAAAACTACTCTTTTTCCCTTTTGCTTCTCTTTTTAAAAACTCCCAAACACATTATACAATATAAATCATGTTCCATTGCATTCCAATCCATTATTTTATAAATTATCCATTCCATCATATTTCATTGTTTTATAAACTCCCAAACATAGTGTTATTCTTGGGATATGTATTAGAAAATTTTAAATTTATGGAGGGTCATGCACACTCCAACATTTAATGTGGTTTGACCATTGTTGTCAATTTATGTCCAATTTTTTTAAAATAAAATTATGTGTTAAGTATAATTGTATTTTTATTTATCCTAAATTTAAAACAAAAAAAAAATCAATAAAAAAGAAAAAGAAAAAGTTTGGCTACAAACTTGATTATAGCCAATGGTTACAACTTCCACTAAAAATAACAATATGACTACATATTTTGAAAATCAAATTATTAGATTTCAAGTTCTTTATATTCTTAATACACATGTAAAATTTCGTACCATATGATATTATTTACTATTTGATTCATAAACTTATTTTTTGCGCATAATTTTATACTACAAAAACTTAAAATTTAAACATTTGATTGATAACATAACTATTAATCTTTGATTTTTTAGAAATTTTGCAAGTATGGAAGATATAAAAAGAAAATGTTACTCAAATAGTATTTGTCAAAATTCAAATCCAATAAAAATATATTGAGTAGAGTTGTAGCTATTGGCTACAACTAAATTTGTATCCAAACTCTGTCTAAAATAAAATATCCTCAATACAACCTAAGAAAAATATTTAAAAAAAAAAAAAAAACCAATTATAGGAGGCGAAATAAACAAAGGGAAAAAAAAAAAAGTAAAATTTGCTTCTTATTGGTGCGAACACAATAATAATGGAAATAACACACAAAGAGAAACTGAATAATACTTTTGAATATTATTGATGTAAAGAAAGGAAATACACAACAATTAAAAAGAATAAAATAGTCTCTCTCCTTTTCAATGTGGAATTAAACATTTTCACAACTCTTCATCTTCCATATTCACTCCCACATCTTTACATTTATGTTATAACATTAATTCATTTTAATTATTTAATATTAAAATGCTCCAACAATCCCCCACTCATTTTAATATTAAATTTTAGTTAAAGAGAGATTACCAAGCAAAGATGGATCACTATGCATCATGAAGGTGTGCTCTGCATTGAACCTTCACTTAGTAAAACAGCGATCTCAACTCCAGAGTCGTAGTGGTCCCCGACTTGAACTAGGACTGCTTTAGGCAAATTAAGCATCACTGCTTACACATAACAACCCAGGTGTTGACATGAGCTTTTATAGCTAGCACTTTACGGTCATGTGCTGATTCCGGTTTCATGAGTGTATTTGAGATTAAGTCCAAATCTCATAGGGAGCGGCCCCACCCCCACACTCACATAGGTGAAATTTTGTCAAGGGTGCTCCTCTAATTCTGACACCCCACTCATACGAGCTACAAATTTCATTAAGAGTTTTTTACTCAACCTCTCCACATTACAGGATAAATGCACTTACATTATAGGGATGAACAATTAAAAAATTATTTACAAAATAAATAATTAAAAAATAAATAGTGCATTTCTTACGACCATCATATGATTCGTTTTTCCCATTGAACCCAATTCTTAGGATCTCTGGTCCTTGGGTTGGGTATCCTCATACATGACTAATGATTCTATGGACTTTAGTCCCATCCCCCTCAATGTATTCCAGACTCTATCTTTTGCCAAGGCCTTGGTAAATGAATCTGCAAGATTATCATTAGATTTAATATAATCCATAGTTATGATGCCACTACTCAAATAAGATCGCACGGTATTGTGCTTTCTTCTTATAGGTCTGGATTTACCGTTGTAGTAACAGTTTTTAACTCTACCAATTGTGGCAATGCTATCACAATGAATTAATATAGGTGGAATTGGCTTTTCCCAAACTAGAATTTCATATAACAAATCTCTAAGCCAATTTGCCTCTTCACTAGCTGAAACTAATGCTATTAATTCAACTTCCATTGTTGAATTAGCAATTATTGTTTGCTTTTTAGATTTCCAACAAATAACACCACTACCTAAGGTAAAAATATAACCAGTGGTAGAGAGAGAATCACCTGACAAAGTATTCCAATCGGCATCACTAAAAGCTTCAATCACAGTAGGGTACTTCTTATAAAATAAGACATAGTTTTTGGTACCAATTAAATATCTCATGACTCGCTCAATAGCTAGCCAATGATCTTTACTAGGCTTGCTAGTAAATCTGTTAAGCACTCCTACTGCATATGCAATGTCAGGTCTAGTACAATCAGTAGCGTAACGCAAACTACCAATGATACTAGCATAATCCTTTTGATTAAAAATCTCATCATTATTATTCACAAGAAATAAATGAACTCTAGAATCAAAAGGAGTAGCTACACTTTTGTGATCATGAAAATTATATTTTCTCAATATTTTCTCAACATAATGTGATTGATCAAGAAATATTCCATCACATGTTTTTGTAATTTTCATGCCCAAAATAAAATTAGCCTCATCAAGATCTTTCATATCAAAATGGCTTTTAAGCATATTTTTTGTTTCATTTATAACATGCATATTTGAGCCAAAAATCAACATATCATCCACATAGAGGCTAATAATAACATGTAAATTATTCCATGATTTAGAATAAATACATTTATCACATTCATTTGATTTATAACCATTCTCAATCATGCAGGAATCAAACTTTTCATGCCACTGCTTAGGTGCTTGTTTTAAGCCATATAGGGATTTAGTTAGCTTACATACCTTGCTTTCTTGTCCAGGCTCTACAAAGCTTTCGGGTTGGTCCATATAAATCTCTTCCTCTAGGTCCCCATTTAGAAAAGCAGTTTTTACATCCATTTGATGAATTTTCAAATCAAAAATTGCAGCAATAACAACTAACAATCTAATAGATGTAATTCTTGTTACCGGAGAAAATGTATCAAAGAAATCAAGATCAGCTTTTTGTTTAAAGCCTTTTGTAACAAGTCTAGCTTTAAACTTATCTATTGATCCATCCAGTTTCAACTTTTTTCTAAGGACCCATTTACAACCTATGGTCTTACAACCCGATGGAAGATCCACTAATTTCCAAGTTCTATTAGAAATTAGAGATTCCATCTCATCATTTACAGCCTCTTTCCAAAATATAGCATCAGGTGATGTTAAAGCCTCTTTTAAATTTTGAGGATTTTCCTCAATATTAAAAACATAATAATTAGGACCAAAATCCTTTTCAACTCTAGCTCTTTTACTCCTTCTAAGTTCCATTTCAAAATTTTCTTGATTTTGTAAATGTGAAGTAGAAGAGCTAGGTTGTGATAAAATATTTTCTTCACCCCCACTATTTTTCAATTTAAAAGGAAATTTTTCTTCATGAAAAATTGCATCACTAGATTTAAAAACTATTTTGTTTTCAAGATCAAAAAATCTATAGGCTGCACTATTAATCGCATAACCAAGAAAAGCACAGGTAGTAGCTCTTATACCTAATTTAGGCATTTTAGGGTTAGTAAGCCTTACATAAGCAAGACAACCCCATACTCTCAAATATCCCAAATTTGGCTTATGTCCTTTCCACATCTCAAAAGGTGTGGTGTGTGACTTTTTATGTGGCACCCTATTCAAAACATAACATGCAGTTAAAATAGCTTCACCCCAAAAATGTAAAGGTGCACCAGATTCAATTAACATGGCATTTGTTAACTCAATTAAAGTTCTATTTTTTTCTTTCAGCCACACCATTAGAAGCAGGTGAATATGGTGCAGTAGTTTCATGGATAATTCCCAAAGACTGAACAAATGAGTTGAATACACTTGATTCATACTCACGGCCTCTATCACTTCTTATTCTTTTTATTTTTCTACCGAATTGATTTTCAACTTCTTTTAAAAAATCTTGAAATTTTTCAAAAGCATCACTTTTATTTTTCAACAAATAAATAGTTGTATATTTTGAGAAATCATCAATAAAAGTGATAATATATCTATTTCCTCCACGAGTTAAAATTCCCTCAAATTCACATAAATCGGAATGAATTAACTCAAGCAATTCGGTATTTCTTACAACATTTTTATGAGGCCTTTTTGTAATCTTAGATTGACTACAAGTTTCACATTTTTCAAAATCTTTTGACAGTCTTGGAATTAATCCTAAACTACTCATGATTCCCACATATCTACTATTTATATGACACAAACGAGCATGCCAAAAATTAATAGAAGAAAGCATATAAACTGAACTGGTAGATGCTTTATTATTCTTAACATTTAATTTAAACATTCCATCACAAGCATAACCCCTGCCCACAAATAATCCATTTTTAGTGATTACATAATTATCAGATTCCATAGTTTGCTTGAAGCCAGCCTTGTTAAGCAAAAAACTTGACATCAAATTCTTCCTCATGGACGGAGTGTAAAGTACATCTTTCAATGTTAGCACACGTCCAGAAGTGAATTTCAATTCAACCTCGCCACTCCTAAGAACCTTGGTTTTGCTAGAGTCACCAAGCATAACAGTTTTTTCTTCTTCAAAAGGAGTGTACAATTTGAACCAATTCTTGTCATAGCAGACGTGCCTATTAGCACCAAAATCTGCTCACCACCCTTCAACATATTGCACCATATTAATGTCTGTAATCATAGCCACTAAAGGCTCTTCGGTTACGTTAGCCTGCGGGATAGATTTACGTTTCCGAAATTTGCAAAATCGAGCAATATGCCCACTCTTGCCACAGACAAAATAGGATCTATTAAATTGATCTTATGAAGGGGGTCCTTGGTTCTTATTGTAATTTTTATTTGGGTTTCCCCTTCCTTGAGGTCTATTATTATTTTTAAAAGCTCTTTTTTTAGGTTTCAATTGAACATTTCTAGGAAAATGATTTTTGGGCATATTATTATTGGCTGAAATAAGGTTTACCTTTGTGGTGGAATTACCATTGCTCTCTTGTGTCATGAGTGCATCTTGTCCTCTAGCTTCCTCCTCCACACGGATGCGTGTGATCAAAGTCTCCAAGGATGTCTCCTTTTGTTTGTGCCGCAAAGTCTTTTGGAACTCCCTCCAAGATTATGATAGTTTATCAATTATGCCAGCTACCACCAAATTGTCTCCAATCTTTATGCCTTCAGATCTCAATTCTGCCACAATCATTTGGAAGTCTTGTGCTTAATCTACCACCGATTTTCCATCCACCATTTGGTAACGGAAAAATCTACTAGCAATATACTTCTTTGCACCTGCCTCCTCGGTATCATACTTGCTTTGTAAAGCTTTCCAAGTTTTCTTAGTAGAATTGTAAGTTGTATCATAATAATCATAGAAATGATCGGCAAGACAATTCAATAGATAAGAGCGACAATTATATTCACTATTTGGACTGAGGCGCGGCACTCGCTCTCTTTAAGGAGATTCAAGCCCTTGGTTGGCTAAATTTCGTAACCGGTGCAGACCTTTTCTGACTTGTCTCCCCCAGGATACAACAGCCCAACAAGTGTCGTATGGCTAGAACAACTTCTGCACAAAGTGTTCAAGCCCAAAGCTCCACCAGAAAGAACACCCTTCCTTGCCAATAACCTCTCTATTTTTTTTTTTTTTTTTGAGTGTGTATTGTATATGTAGTAACATGGATTGGGTCTGAATGAGTCTATTTATAGGTTCAATGGGCCTCACGAAATTACTACCCAATTTATTCTGATTAATTAGGTCCATTATTCTGATGTAGTGGGTGTTACAAGATTAATTATTGGATATTAATCTGATGGGCTGGAGTTACTCAATTAATGGTGAGATAAGGAGTTTCTGAAGGGCTGTCAAGTAGGAGGATCCAAGGGGCTGATTCATTTCTATTTTTGATACCTCCACTCTTCACCTCCCCCTTGCACACGTATTTAGCCCAATATCTGAGACAATTCATATTAGCCCATTAATCACCACAATTAAAAAGAATAAAATAGTCTCTCTCATTTTCAATGTGGGATTAAACATTTTCACAACTTTTCATCTTCCATATTCACTCCCACATCTTTACATTTATGTTATAACATTAATTCATTTTAATTATTTAATATTAAAATGCTCCAACACTTCTCAACAGAAGTTCTTTAATTGCTACAATGGGCCTAAATTCACCTGGTGCAATAACAGATTTTCAGGGCAATCTGGTCTATGTGAGGTTGGATAGAGGGTTGTATGATCAGGAATGGCTAGATCTATTTTCCCATTCTAAAATTTTTCATACTCCCTTTGGTTTTTTGGATCATTTAGCTCTTTTGACTAAAATCAAAGCTACTCTATCAGTAATTCCAAGAGGACATAAACATAGGTTTTTTTTTTTTTTTTTTTTGAGACTCTTTGGACTAGAATTCCTAAATGTGAAGAGGTTATCAGATATAGCTGGGATACTCCTTAGTGGGGTACTTCTATGTATTGCCTTACACAAGAATTAAAGTTGTTTTGGTTGCTTTACTTCAATGGGGAGAAGGGAATGTTAGAGGCCTTTTTAAGTCTATTACTGCCAAAAGGAAACTTCTTTCAAGTCTTGAGATGGATTGCCATTCTAACCCTTCTAATTCCTTTAGAATCCAACTTAGAAATGCTACAAGGGCTGAGTTGAATGAATTGGTCTGTTAAGAAGAGGCTTATTGGCATCAACAAGCTAAAGTATCCTGGTTACAATCTTGTGATTGTAATACCAAATTTTTTCATGTTGTTGCCTCTCAAAGAAGACGTAGCAATGAGATTTTGAAGCTTAAAGATTCTAATGGGAATTGGGTTTCTTAACAATTTGATTTGGAAGTTGTTGTAACTCAATATTTTTAGGATATTTTCACTTCAGTCTCTTCTAATTCTCTCCAACAAGTTATTCAACATGTAGAAAGGGTAGTCTCCCCCGAGATGAACAACATTCTTCTTAAATATTTTTATGATGATAAAGTAAAGACAGCGCTTTTTTAGATGCACCCTACCAAAGCTCTTGGTCCCGATAGTATGAATCCTCTCTTTTTCCAACACTACTGGCATATTGTCGAATCTGATGTTTCTAGAGCTGTTATTGACTGTCTTAATTTAGGGACTGTGTTAAGCAGTATTAGTCTCTCTCATATCACTCTTATTCCTAAAAAGAAAAATCCTGACTATATGCCTCAATTTTGACCTATTAGTTTATGTAATGTAATTTTCAAGATTGTTTCTAAGGTTCTGGCTAACAAACTTAAGAAAATTTTGGGGACGATTATCTTTGATTGTTAGAGCGCATTTGTGTTTGAGAGAGTGATCACAGATAATATTTTAATCTCCTTTGAAACCTTACATTACATGAAGACCAAAAGGTGGGGTAACACGTTCCACATGGCCCTTAAGCTTGATATGAGTAAGGCATATGATAGAGTGGAATGAGATTATCTTAAAGCTTTGATGCTGAATTTGGGGTTTCATCCTCGTTGGGTGGATCTAGTTATGATTGGGATCACTTTGGTCTCTTACTCTGTCTTAATGAATGTAGTTCCTTCTGGATACATCTTGCCTTCTAGAGGTACCCGACAGGGAGACCCTCTATCTCCTCATCTTTTCCTCTTATGCTACTCAAACCAACAAATTGCATGGAATTAGAATCTCTAGAGGGGCTCCCAAGATTACTCGCTTTTTACTGACGACAGTCTTTTATTTTGCAATGCCTCCAATGAAAAATGTTAGACCATCAAGGAGATTATACATATGAGATGGCCTTTGGAAAAAAGGTTAACTGTAATAAAACTTCCATATTTTTTAGCAAAAATACTCCTACGGAGAGTAGGGAGGGTATTGAGTTTCTTTGAATGCCACTTCTTCAATACCTTTTGAGAAATATCTTGGTCTTCCTCCTATCCTTGATAAGGGCAAGAAGCTGGCCTTTTCTGATATCAAACTCAAAGTTTGATCTAAACTCAATGGTTGGAAAGCTAAATTGCTTTCGCAAGCAAGGAGAGAAGTATTGATTAAGTCTATCGCTTAAGCAATTTTGGTTTATGCTATGAATTGTTTTCTTTTGCCCTTTGGCTTCTATAATGAACTCAACTCTATGATGAGGCAATTCTAGTGGGGCCAAAAGCATGTGGAAAAGAAATTACTTTGGCTGAACTGGAAACACCTTTGTTTCTCTAAAAATGATGGTGGACTGGGTTTTCAAGATTTGAGAAGTTTTAATCTAGCTTTGCTTGCTAAACAAGGGTGGAGACTTTTACACTATCAAGATTCTTTGTTTTATAAAGTGTTTAAGTCCAAATATTTCCTAGATGGTTCTTCCTTGGAAGCTTCAATTCCATCTCATTCCTCGTATGCTTGGAGGAGTATCGCTCAAAGTCGTAATCTTTTGATTCAGGGAAGTCATTGGAGAGTGGGGACTGGAACAATGATCAATATTTGGCAAGATAAGTGGCTTCCTATGGCTTTCAATCAGAGAGTCATTTCTCCTCAAACCATTCTACCTTCAAAAGCTTGAGTTTCAGATCTTATGGATGCCTCTTCCTTTTAGCTGAGATGGAAAGTGACTCTTATTGATTCTATCTTCTATCCCTTTAAGGCTAAAATCACTAAATTTATCCCCCTGAATCTCAGATTCCCCCCATATTCTCTAAATTGGATGAAAATAAGCCTTGGAAATTTCAAAATTCGCAATGCCTATTTTCTTCAAAGAGAATTGGAGGAAGCCTCCACTGGAAACACAACATTAACCTCAAACTCTAGTCATGTGCATTCTTTTTGGAACAGCATTTGGTCTTCGTTGATTCCCCCTAAGATCAAATATTTCATTTGGAGAGCTTGCACTAATAGTCTTCCTCTCCGCACCAAGCTATTTGGTAGACATATCTCCAATTCCTTCTCTTGTGTGCTCTATTTTGATGCAACTAAATCATGCAATCATCTTTTTAGGGAGTGTTCCTTTGCTCAAGCCGTTTGGTTTCAAGCTCCATTTTTGGAAATCTGTATGTATGTATGTATGTGTGTATATATATATATATATATATAACATAAGAAGTAAAAAAAAAAAAAAAAAAAAGATATAGATGTACTCATTTCTTTTATTAGTTGTTCTTTGTTTTTTTTTTTTTTTTTTTTTTTTTGGAGAACCATATATAGTTTTTTTTTTTTTTTTTGATATCTAACACATTTAGGGTGTGTTTGAATACCACTTATTTTGCTGAAACTAGAAAATTAATGCTGAAAGTATTGTAGATAAAGGTAAAAGTTAGTTGAAATAGTATAGTAGGACCCATGAATAATGCCAAAAAGTGCAATAGGGCTATAAATAGTGCCAAAAAGTGCAAGGAGGCCATGAATAGTAGCAAAAATAAGCTGAATAGTGAAATAATTTTAATTTTTCATTCTTACCTAAACGCATGCTAAGATCACTCCCAAAAATTATTCCCTATATGTCCAGAGATGAAATGAAAAATTTTCAATGTTTCTAGTGCCTATAATTCAAATCTTATAGTATTTTTAATTTCTAGAAGTGGCTAAATCAATGTTACTCTTGTGTTTTGCGGATTTTTGATAGGCTTTGCATATCATATGTAAAGACTTTCTATTTATTTATATTAGATATATATAGATGCAGATATACTAATTTTTTTTTATTAGTTTCTCTAAAAAAAACAAGAAAATTCATTGATTACTTGTTCTTTAATTTTTCTTTTTTGGAAAATCACAAAGTTTTTTTGACAAACGAGAGTATCTAGACCTTCTTTCACACGCACTAGTTTATTACAGGGAGAAATCTCATGAGAGTGACCCCAAGATGTTGGAGAAATATTTCGAACCCGGGATCTTATGAGGTCTTAGAAACTATTAAGCCAACTCTCTAGAATTGGAGAATCATAGTTGGTCTTTTATATTTAACACATTAAAATCACTACCACAAATCATTGCCTATTGTTTCCAAAGATCAAATGAAATTATGAAAAATATTCAATGTTTCTAGTGCCTATAATTAAAAAAATCTTATAGTAATTTCCTTTTGCTGTCAATTTAATTTCTAATTTACGAGAGATCATGAGCTGAGCTTTCTAGAAGTGGCTAAATCAAAGATACTCTTGTATTTTGTGGATTGTTTACATGTTTTTCACATCAGATGTATGGGCAGGTATATGGGTAGGATTAAGTGTATGTGTTATGAAAATCAAATTTGTTCACATGGATATGACAACTGTGGGGGGGGGGGGGGGGGGGGAAATACGAAGAGGCCCGTTTGAATATCTATACTGGGCCAAGGGCCCAGTCCATGGAAAAACCCCTCCTCGGCTATGGAAAATTCTCCTCAGATGGATATAGCCAAGGGTAAAAGAAGTAATGGATCATGAATGGCAAAACTCCAGACCGTTCCACAGGGCAGGGAAAGCACGAAAGTGGAGAAAAACGACACATAGAACGAAAGCGTACAAGGGAAGGCAGCCCTTATTGTATTCAGTGCCTTGTGCCAGACACAGCCATACTTCCCTGTCTTTACAACCACTCCCAACAACTGGAGGTAGGGGTGGATGGGACAAGTATCTGCCCTGGGGACCCCAGTCAGAGGGGGGAAAACGACTATAAAAGGGGAGCAAAGAGAAACAAGTGGGGGATCCCCGAACGGACGGGAAGCACCAGGAAAAGCTCCTCGGATTCAGTCGAGGACTAATTCTCTCTGTTAAATTTGGCCCATGGGAAATACCTTGATGGTCGTCATTCACACACCAAAGCCCAGTTCTAGTAACCCACTCTCTACAAATTCATTGTTCAGGGCTCCTTGGACCGGAACCACATAATTGTTGGGCTCGGACCCCGAAACATGTCCCTACAATTGGCGCCGTCTGTGGGAAGAGCTGGGGCATTAGTAAATGCAATGACCAATTATGGCGGGGTCGAGCTCCTGCTACTAGGAGTCCATCAGAAAGACCGTTGTGGCAGCGGTACAAGCTACACGAAAGCCCCTTCCTTGTCTCCCAAAACACATCGTCGTTGTTGTCACTAAGCCTCCACTCAGGCCCGTACTTCGAAGTGTTGATTACGCGGGAAGGGTTGTTAAGTGAAACGTGGTCCTAGGGGCTTTTGACATCAGACATTTGCCCCGGGCACCTAACAAAGGGCTAACTCTCGCGGGCTTAGTAGTCCAGTTCGTTGAATCCCCTACGGAGAGAGAAGTTAATAGCCTAAGGCTAAGTGCTAGACAGAACCAAGGCTTTGCATGGTCCTCAGACTCAAGCCTATAAGGAAACTAGGCACATTGAACACAAAGGCTAAGTGCTAGACAGAACCAAGGCCTTGTATGGTCCTCGGACTCAAGCCTATGGGGAAACTAGGCACATTGAACACAAAGGCTAAGTGCTAGACAGAACCAAGGCCTTGCATGGTCCTCAGATTCAAGCCTATGGGGAAACTAGGCACATTGAACACAAAGGCTAAGTGCTAGACAGAACCAAGGCCTTGCATGGTCCTCGGACTCAAGCCTATGGGGAAACTAGGCACATTGAACACAAAGGCTAAGTGCTAGACAGAACCAAGGCCTTGCATGATCCTCGGACTCAAGCCTATGGGGAAACTAGGCACATTGAACACAAAGGCTAAGTGCTAGACAGAACCTAGGTCTTATATGGTCCTCGGACTCAAGCCTATGGGGAAACTAGGCACATTGAACACAAAGGCTAAGTGCTAGATAGAACCACGGCCTTGTATGGTCCTCGGACTCAAGCCTATGGGGAAACTAGGCACATTGAACACAAAGGCTAAGTGCTAGACAGAACCAAGGCCTTGCATGGTTCTCGGACTTAAGCCTATGGGGAAACTAGGCACATTGAACACGAAGGCTAAGTGCTAGACAGAACCACGGTCTTGCATGGTCCTCGAACTCAAGCCTATGGGGAAACTAGGCACATTGAACACGAAGGCTAAATGCTAGACAGAACCAAGGCCTTGCATGGTCCTCGAACTCAAGCCTATGAGGAAACTAGGCACATTGAACACGAAACCTAAGTGCTAGACAGAACCAAGGCCTTACATGGTCCTCGAACTCAAGCCTATGGAGAAACTAGGCACATTGAACACAAAGGCTAAGTGCTAGACAGAACCAAGGCCTTGCATGGTCCTCGGACTCAAGCCTATGGGGAAACTAGGCACATTGAACACGAAGCCTAAGTGCTAGACAGAACCAATGTCTTGCATGGTCCTCGGACTCAAGCCTATAGGAAAACTAGGCACATTGAACACAAAGGCTAAGTGCTAGACAGAACCAAGACCTTGCATGATCCTCGGACTCAAGCCTATGGGGAAACTAGGCACATTAAACACAAAGCTTAAGTGCTAGACAGAACCAAGGCCTTGCATGGTCCTCGGACTCAAGCCTATGGGGAAACTAGGCACATTGAAAGCAAAGCCTAAGTGCTGGACGGAACCAGGGTATTGCATGGTCCTCGAATCATATACCTAAAACAAGTTAAAGCTACGAATATCATCGGAAACTAGGGAAAGGACCCTAATGCCCGGCGACCCCTTCGGACAGTTAATTTCAGATTGCACATCCTTAGGCGGTTACTCCGTTTGCAATACGGAGCATGCGGCTGTTATCCCGATTAGTCCTGTATGGTTAACTTATTTAATATCGGCACTGTTGTGCTCGTAGATTTCGATAAATAACTCTACTGACAAGGTTATCGGTTCTAAATACGGTTCAAAAGAAAACACCAGCACATCCATTCACACGATAATCATTGCAAAAGAGAAAGGATACGTAAAATGTGATAAAATCATCTTTTATTAGATAAAGAGACGGTACAATATATAGAAAGGGGCTTAGACAAGCCTGAAATCATAAGCTAATTGAAAATAAAAATTATAACATAAAAAATACATGGGGACGATAGACCCTTCAACTCTGCTCTAATGACGACTAGGCAAGTTTGGGTGGCACCAGTGATGGAAGAGAAGAAGAAGCAGAGGCACCTGGGTGGCGCCAGTGATGGAAGAGAGGAAGAAGCAGAGGCACCCGGGTGGCGCCAGTGATGGAAGAGAGGAAGAAGCGGGAATGCCAAATCCCCGTACCAGCTCTAGTAGCAATCGAGCAAGAATCATATTAGCAATAATCGAGCGGGAGTGGATGGTATCGGCGATGGGAAATCTCAGTGCTGTCGCACCAAAAATTTGATGCGACATCCACCTACTTCGGATTTTGGCTGAAGGAAAAAGAGGTTCCTTTCTTGCCCTATCGAGAAGGAGGAAGGACTTAAGCCTTGGTCTCCCTTGTCCTGACCGCGCCATTCTGAATCTTGGAGAAACCCAAGGTTTCTGAAGGGGACTTTGTTCCTTGACCCCCATCCTAACCATGATTATGTCGCTCCCAAAACCTCAGTCACTCTTGTAGTAGGGACTTTGGGAACTTTTGAGGAGATAGAAATCTGAAAATTCAGGACTCTGCAAATAAGGAGGGACTATCTCTCACTACACGTCTTATACAGAGGATGAATCTAGAGGCAATCAATTCGCTCCGAAACGCCAGGAAGGAATTACAAATGAGATTAATCTCGTTCGAATTCCAAAGTAGCCTTCAACCGTTGGATTTATGTCACCTCGTGAAAGAGCCCTAATTAAAACACACTTCGTGTATCGAAACGACGGAGGAGTAGCTGGGATAGATTAAAAGAATATCCCATAGCCAAGAACGCGCCTCGAGCAAACGAAGAGACTCTGGCATTAATGGAAGGCAAGGCTTGGGAAACCGTAACAAAGGCTCGATGTCACCAAAACCCTCCTGTTCGTCCGAAGAGCCGAATAGCAGGATTTTGAGGGGCTATTGTGGGGGGAAAAAGATGAATAGGCCCGTTTGAATATCTATACTGGGCCAAGGGCCCAGTCCATGGAAAAACCCCTCCTCGGCTATGGAAAATCCTCCTCGGATGGATATAGCCGAGGGTAAAAGAAGTAACGGATCATGAATGGCAAAACTCCAGACCGTTCCACAGGGCAGGGAAAGCACGAAAGTGGAGAAAAATGACAGATAGAACGAAAGCGTACAAGGTAAGGCAGGCCTTATTGTATTCAGTGCCTTGTGTCTGACACAGCCATACTTCCCTGTCTTTACAACCACTCCCAACAATTGGAGGTAGGGGTGGATGGGACAAGTACCTGCCCTGGGGACCCCAGTCAGAGGGGGGAAAACGACTATAAAAGGGGAGCAAAGAGAAACAAGTGGGGGATCCCCGAACAGACGGGAAGCACTAGGAAAAGCTCCTCGGATTCAGTCGAGGACTAATTCTCTCTGTTAAATTTGGCCCATGGGAAATACCTTGATGGTCGTCATTCACACACCAAAGTCTAGTTCTAGTAACCCACTCTCTACAAATTCATTGTTCAGGGCTCCTTGGGTCGGAACTACATAATTGTTGGGCTCGGACCCCGAAACGTGTCCCTACAACAACCACTGGGTAGTATAAGTTTGTAGGGAAAAAAAAAGAAAAAAAAAGAAGAAGCAAACATTTCATTTTGCATTAATTGACTCCATTAAGTATGAGCCCTGGTCTTCTTAAAAAAAAGAAAAGAAGTATATGCCTTGTAGTTATTAAAATCATTTTTGGAAATTTTTTTTTTTATCTGTATAGAATATTGGAAGAATGAACAAGGTTTCTTTGAATAAAAATCCTTCAAACTCCTTATGTATCTTTTTTTTTACTGAATTTGAATGTTAAAAATTTAACTATTGGATTGCATGTTCTTTATTTTCTTAACACACATGTCAAATTTTGTTAAAATCATATGTTATTTACCATTCGATCAATAATAAAAATATACAATCTAACGGTTAAATATTTAAAATTCATATATAATAAAAAGATATAACAGAGATTTGAAAGGTTTCTCTGTAAATTAGTTTGGAGAAAAACATTTTCATTCCTACTGAAGGAGTCTTCCTTTCTCTCATAAGAAATGAACAATTTTTTAGAATATTACATAGTAACACATGCGTAAGAAAGGGTATAGAGATTTAATAAAAAAATTTATGAAGGGGTGATATATCTCACAAGATAAAAAGAATTACAAATAATTTGAAATTATCAACTTTAACCCAATTTGTTATTTGTGGCCCAAATCTTTCTATTTTATTGTGATCTTTATAATTTATATGGTTGTGAAGGTGTGAGTCCCTGTTATAAACCCTGTTATAAATCAATACCAGTAATGGAGGTGAACTTTGTTTGAATCTTCCTCCCACATATTGTTAAAAAAAAAAATATATATATATATATATATAAAAAAAAAAAAAAAAAAAAAAAAAAAAAAAAAACTTGCCTCTGGCTAAAGGAGAAAGCAAACATAGTACAACTGTTTTTAGAGGGAATAAATAGCGATGCATGAGAAACAGTTACGAAGGTTTTTTCAAAAACAGTTGTAAAGGTCATGTTTTCCGCGATACCTTACCTGTGGGAGTTAATGACAGTTGCACATGTGATAGTATTGGGAGAGCACTACTTTTCGAACTTAATTAATTCAGTTTTTTTTTTTTTTTTTTTTTTTCAAATTTAAAATTTTTTTTATTATTATTTTTTATTTCAAAGTTAGTGATTATCCTATATTGGTTGTGTGTATCTAGCGTCCGCTGTTTATAATCTCAGTTTACAACTACAAAGATTAAGCCTTTTTGTAGTTGTACTCTGGTTAAATAATGTAGGCTAAAATGCAAAATTGACCATCTCTATTTGTTTTGCAGTAAAATAATTAGTCAAATGTAAAATATTTTCAGTCAAAGGAAAAATCAAAAGGCAAAAATTGTAAAATATTTTACACTTAAAAAATCGGTAAAACATTTTACAATTTCTTTCTTCTCTGTCACTCCCGACACTTTATCAGCTTTTGCTCTTTTAACTTTCTCAGTTCTTCCTCTCTCCATCTCTCAGCTCTCTCACTCACAAGTCACAAGGCCACAACCCTCTCATCTCCACCCATCTTGAGCTCACACCATTGCCCACCCACTGACCGACCCCAACTACCATCATTGGCACTACCAACCTCATCATATTTCTTCTGCACAAATCCTTCTTCTCTTCTCTCTTGCACGGCCTTGGATCTGATGATGATCTTAAGTTTTTGGTGGCTACCCAATCTTGCCTCCGCTGGGCTTAGATTTTCAGAATATGTTCTTTGTTTCTTGGGTTTTCGATCTGAGTTCGTGGAGGTTTTTCTTGGTTGATGGTGGTTGTCTTTTGGCTGGTTTTTCCAATCTTTTTTTTTTTTTTGGTTTTTCCGATCTGGATTTTTGGTTGATGGTGGTTGTCATTTGAGTGGCTAGTGGTGGTTTGTTGGTTGGTGGCAGTTTTTTGAATGATTGGTGGTGTTTTGGTGGCTGTTTTTCCTTCCGATGTGGAGTTTTGGGGGGTGGGTGGTGGTGGTCTGTGCACCGGTTTTCCTTTGTTGAAGGTCTATACACATTGCACAAGTTTGTGCACCAGTTTTTTTGTTGAAGGTCTGTGCACACTGCATAGGTTTGTGCACCAATTTTTTTTTTGGTGAAGGTCTGTGCACCAGTTGAGTTTTGAGAAGTATGAAAAGAAAAATATTTTACAGTGAAACATACAATTGAAAAATAATTTTCACTGTATTTTCATGTTTACAATCAAACACGGTAAAATGAAAATATTTTACATTTGTAAATATTTTACTTTGAAACAAACGGAGCGTTAAGTTTCACATTTTGTCATTTTAGTCCTCTAAGTTTCAGTTTTGTTATTTCAGTTTTCTAAGTTTCAAATTTTGTCAATTCCGTCCTCCGTTACCTTTCTGTTAGGTGTTACCATTTATTAACCAAAATGATGCCATTTTGGAGGATTTTTTTTTTTAATTTAATTTTACTAAAAAATATTAATTAAAGGAAAAGAAAAAACCTAAGGACCGTGTGAAGGAAAATGCCCCGAGTACATCATCGGCACAATCCTAGGCTTGAACGACGAAGCACATGTGGCAGTTTCTGGCAATGGAAAGGCGACTGTGGTAACAGAATCGAGGGATATCGACACCAGCGATTTCGCAAGCTTGAAGAACCGTCACGCCCTTTGGGACTTTCACCAAGCACCCATCAATGAACACTTCGATCACTGAAAGTAACTCGAGAAAATTACACTCAGACACCGCAACCACTCAATCAAAGCAATTGTAATAATATGCTGTACTATACTAAACTAGTTGAACAAAACCCAAATGGCAAAAGACTAACTGATGAAAAAAAAAAAAAGCCCCTTTGGCATTTGGTGAATAATGATTTGAGCTGAAACTATCTATGTTAACCTAAAGGGTTTCTTGAGAAACGAAAAGAGTGAAGTGCAATAAAAAACTCTGTTTTGCCTTCTTCTGAGCCAATATAGAATCATCACCTCCTCCTCCTTATAAGCAAATCCCAACAACAAAATCATCCCCTACAAAGAGAAGATCACAAACTCTACAAAATAGAACCCAGAAATCCTAAATCTCCGAAACAAAATAGAAAAAACAACAACAAAGAAACAAAACAAAATAAAAATCACATTCCTCTGTGTTCCTGGTTGGTGAAATGGACTTGGGCTTTGACCACTAGAGGCAGAGGCGACGGAGGAAGGGGATCTGGAGTCGGGTCGGGTTGTGGCTGGGATTGTGCCGATGATGTCCCAGGGGCATTCTCCTTCATGATGTTGTTCCCTACTTCCCTTAGATTTTTTTTTTTTTGGTGGGTAATTAACGTTTTTTAGTAAAATTAAATTAAAAAATAAAAAATCATCCAAAATAGCAGCACCTAACAAAAAGGTAATGGAGGATGAAATTGACAAAATTTAAAATTTAGAGGACTGAAATAACAAAAGTGAAATTTAAAAGACTAAAATGACAAAAGGTGAAACTTAGAGGGTCATTTTTGTACTTTAGCCAATAATGTATTATAAATCCGGTTTAAAATACTAATATTACTATTTTTGTGTGTATTCTAATAAGTATTATTGTTTCCTCAAAAAAAAAAAAGTTAGTGGTTATTAGAGCACTCGCGTCAATTATGTATGTGAGTTCCATTTAGTTCAACTGGTAAAGTTTTTTATGGTTGAATAAGAGATTTGATTTTCAATCCTTATCTACCCCAAAAACCGATTGCTAATTGATGTTTTGATTTGATAATAAAGAGTTATCATCAAGAGCGAATGCTATAAATTGAAACTCTCTAAAAAAAAAACGTCAACTATATATGTATAATAGTATAATAGTTAAATTTTGTTCATCCTACCTTTCAAATCACCCACATCAAGTTATGTGAACTCGTATAAATTTTAATTGTTGCTACAATAATTTTGTAAATAATATAATATTTCTATTTACATGCAAATTTATTTTTTAATATTACAGATAATATGATGTAAGTGTTTTGAAAAGTGATTATCTAAAATCGATAAAAGTATGTTTTTATGTTGAAATAGATATGAATTTTTGAACGAGTTAATACAAATCCTCTTATGATATTCTTTTTATTAATAAAAAAGTGTACAAAGGGTGACTAGAATGAGTCATGGCTATTGTCTCAACTCCAAACATTCCTGTAAAAAAAAAAAAAAAACTCCAAACATTAAGGCCTGTTTGGTAAGAGTATTTAAATATAGTTTTTTGTTTTGCAATTTATAAAATGGAGGGTTTCACACTCAAATTTATTGTTTAGCTAAGGGTATGTTTGGTAACTGCTTTTTCCCATTATTTTATGTTTCCAAAAATAATTTTATATTTTTGAGACTTAAAAACTTGTTTGGCAACCTAAAATGGATAGAAAACAAAAATTGTTTTCAAAACTCAATTTGTGAATGAAACTGAAAACAAGCAATTAATTTTCAAAAGTCAATGAAAACACACATTTAATTTAATAAATCTGTATCATTTAATGAGTTAATATTAAAGTTTAAATTCTAATAACAACATATTTTAGTATTTTCTATTTTTTTTTCAAAAAACTATTTTTTTAATTTCAACTAACCAAACATGTTTTTTATTTCAAAAATATAAGAAAATTGTTTTTTCTTTATATTCCCAAAAAAAAGTTTTTGAAAATATAAAACAAAAAATGTTATCAAACATAACCTAATATTTTCTAAATATAGTTTTCAAATAATTGTATCCTATTTTCCTGATTTAGAACAGGATTTTGAAAATGGTTAAGTGGTGTTTTCAGGATACATATTTGTCCAAACTCTTTTATCTCTTAGATTAAGGAGTTTATCTTTATCACAAAAAGAATTCCCACATTTCAAATTTGAAACTTATCATTAAAAAAAAAAAGTACATGATGAGCTTTATTCCCTTATCATTATCTACAAAAAGTAATTTACAGATTTTACACGTTACTTTTTGTAAATATATTTTTTTAAATCTCAAAAATAGATATGGTCTCCTAGACATTTTTTTTTTTTTTAGTATTTTAAAAATTGTTTTTATATTGTTTTGAAAACAAAAACAAAAATCCCCCACCAATCACACCCTTAAAGTTTGGGAACGTGGGGTGCAGGTAATGGTTATTATTATTATTATTTTATGAAAAAAAAAAGGTAATGGTTATTATATCATCTTCATCTATACTACTATTTAAGGGGCTTCTCCTGTTTGGATTCCACTTTTTTCATGCCTAAGATATCCTCATCATACCCACTTACAAGTTTTCAACTACCAGGGATAGATATGTAAATTAAAACTCCTACACTTTAAAACCACAAACTCACGTACACTTTGCAGTTTCTATCTCATTTTCTCTCTTTCATTCTTCTTCAGATTGAAGACATTTAATTTAGCTCTATATCCTTCTTTCCTTTTGTTCAGATTAAAAATATTTACTGTCAGAGAGTTCAACAAATTTTCAGGTTCTATCTTTTGCAAGTTCCTCTTTGTTTTCTTTTCTTTTGTTTATGATTGACTTTCTTTAAGTTCTACTTTTTTTTTTCCTTATATGTATCACGTTAACTCTTTTTTTTTTTTCTTCTTCTTTTTTTTAAATGTAATTTTGAAATAAATGGTTCCTTCATGTTGTAGGTATTGTGATCCAAAGACAGGGCTGCCTTATACTACAAAAGAAGTATTTAAAATCATTCATAAATAGTTAAACAGTATGGCTTCCCTTAACTCCTTTAATAGCCTTTGTTTACATTTTATTTAAAAATAGTTACATATAAATGATCAATTACTATTTCCTTCTCCTTCCTCACTTCACTTCTTTTTTTCTTTTTTTTCCTTCTTCATATAAACTTCTTTTTTGGTTTTTTTTTTTTTTTAAATAATTGGAATTTACGCTTTCTTTTAGGGGTAGGAATTTACTCTTTTTTTTAGGGGATTATGCTACTTAGTTTCCTAATTTAAATCAAACACAAACTCTTTGATAACAAGCCATTATTATCTTTATGCTTCTTCTTAATTTTTTTAGATGTAGGAATTTATGCTTTTTTTTTAGGGGATAATAAGGAGAGAGTTAGAGAGGTTTACAAGAGAGAAATCGTATCAGCAACGATATATTTACTTATTGTAGGTATTGCTGTTTGAGAATTTGGATTGAAATTCACTTAATTGGATTTCGTATGCTTAAACTTTTTTCGTATGCTTAATTGGATTTCGTATGCTTAAACTTTGTTGCTGATTGTTTGCCTTTTGCCTTTTGTTTTATAGGATTAACTATGTCATGTACGAAGAGCTTAATGCCCCCAAGACATGGAGCGCACAAAAGAGGTGTATAGGTAAGTTTGTGATTCTTCAAAACTTCTTTTTGTGTTTGGTAAAGTTGATGTACTGCATAAAAGTTTATGTTTAGACTTAAAAATGTGGAGAATTGCTTTAATGGATTATGTTGTTTCTTTTTTGAACGGAGATTGTGTTGCTTGGTTTCCCAATTTAAATCAAACACAAACTCTTTGACCACTATTATTCTTTAATAACATGCAAGCCTGCTACTAGGTTTGGTGTTTGTTTTTTAGGAATTTACGTTACACTACTTAATTTGTTTCTCAATTTAAAACTAACACAAACTCTTTTTTTTGTTTTTTTTTTTTTAATAGGAATTTACGCTACTTTTTTTTTTTTTTTTTTTTTGAGGGTATTACACCGTTACACGCTTTTTTGAGAAGGAACAACTTGAAACATTCTTACTACGCATTACACGCTACTTTGTTTCCCAATTTCCTTAAAAAAATTAACTTCTCATTCAAAATGTATCAGCTACTCCAAAAAAAAAAAAAAAAAAAAAAAGAGGAAAATTCACCCACTCTTTCACCCACGTACAAGTTTAAACTCCCCTCATATTAAAAAAAAAAAAAAAAAAAAAAAAAAAAAAAAAAAAGAACTTCCCATTATCATCAAACAGTTTTTTTTTTTTTTTTCTTTTCTTTTTGAGAAACATTATCATCAAACAGTTGGACCAACTGTTTGATGATAATGGGTTGGGAGTCTAGCAATTACAATTTTATTTAACTCTACCATCCTTATCCTCACGTCCCATCTTTAATGCAAATTCAAATTTTAAAAAAGAAAAGAAAAAAAGAGTCTTTGATACGTTAAGAGCCCTAGAGGTCTGGTATCAAACCAAAAATAATAAAAAAATAATAAAACAAATAAAAGATTGGCAGAGAGGACATGCAAAGAAGGCCATCGCTCAATATAAAATTCAAAAGCTACATGCTCTAATCTTTCCTTATGTATTCTGTTATTATCATTTTAGTTTTTATGTGTTGTGATTTTCATAGGTTGTGTTTTATTTATTTGTTCCAATTTGAAGGTGTGTAGGCGGGAATTTATCGGGAAAGATTTGATACAATTGTTGGTGTATCTCATTTATATGCTAGGCATCTCTCTCTCTCTCTCTCATGTTCTTTTTAAATTTTTAGTTTTTTGTTTACTGCCTTATTGCAGCCAAATCTTTTTTTTTTTTTGTTTTTCTTTTTAGATTTTACAATTTCTTATATAATTCTATCAGCAAATTATGGCATGTTGATTTTATCTGTTGGTTTTGTGTATTTTGAAGAAGATTTGCACGGATAAGGTCTTCTGGTATTGGAGCAATGTCTTTGCACTTGGTTAAGTGAGGATCAACAATTCAGGTGGATTGATATTCATGTCTATATCTATACCTTATTCTTTGAGTTTTTTTCCCTATTTCCTTCTTTTCATTTTTTTTTTTTTTTAGATTTTAGAATTTCTTATACAATTTTATTAGCAAATTATGGCTCCAAAAAACCAATATGTCCATGAACGATTGATTTTTTTTTTTTTTTTTTGGTAAATTTCAAATTTTCAAAAGAAATTTAACAAATCTTTTACACACCCACATTTTCCTTTGTGCTACTTTATTATACTATTTTCAACAAGAAAGAAACTTAATTCTGAGTTCCTTGATTAGGCATGTAAATAAGGGATTAAAGCTGCCAAATACAACACACTTGGAGTGGATGCTAAGTCAAGTGATCAATTCTATCCAAGTAAGGAATGAAATGGTCTATTTCTTCCCAAATTTGAAGCCACTGTCTAACGAACCCGCAACATACATAATGGGTTAGGCTATACGGGAACCTCTTTTTCTAGATTTGTTATCTATAGATTCTATATTCTAATTATAAGGAGCATAAATTGTATTCAGGCTTTTTTATTTTTGGATGAGTTACACAATGTAAAAATATTATTGCTCTATTTCTCTGTCCTGTCCAAATTATATGATAATGAATTAACTGCTAAATTTTGTTTTCAAATAGAATGTAAGAATCTCCATTGGAACAAACTCAAGAACAAGAGTTGAATTATTGCTTTCTAAAACTTTTTTTTTTTTATAATGATCTTTTAAGAATATTTTAGTTGAAGTTGAGTCTTAATTTTGTAACATATTAATCATGACACTCATACAAAGTTTTTTTGCTTGAATAGTAAATGCTTTGTAGGCTTTAAAGTAATGAAAAAAATTACGAATATTTTAGTAGTGGATTCAAAATATTTACATTATACTTGCCTTAGAGACATAATACTCATCACACCCCTAGGTTTTTTTTTTTTTATTGAAAAATTTTTCATCACACTCCTAGGTTTTTTTAGTGATTAGAAAATGTAGTAATCCCAAATTATAATAAATGCTCTAAATTAAGTGATGAGTATTATGTATGGTGAAATAATTTTTCATCACACCCCTAGGTTTTTTTTTTTTAGAAAATGTAGTAATCCAAATTATAATAAATGATCTAAATTAACCCTTACCCACGCGCGTGCTCAGAGGCTAGTTATACATAAAATGCATTGAAAGAATAATTTTATTTGAAGGCTTGCGAAAAAGGTGAACAGAAATCTGTTCAAATTCAAAAGGGAGTAAAGAATCATTCATTTCAGACTGATTAGATATTTTTGGACACTATAACAGTAAATATTCAATACGACTGAAAAAAAGAAAAGAAAGTAGATGATGAAAAATGGTCAAATTAAGTAGTGGCCATCATGCTATCTCTCGAGTCTGCCTATAATGGATATGCTAGCTTGGATCCGTTATGCTAAAAGGCATTAACTATTAAGATTTAAGCATACCACCCCAAAACAAAAAGCTATTAGCATAATCATTTTCAGTAATCGAGTACAAACTGTTCGTGTTGGGCAAATGAGATTTACATGTTTAAATCCCCTTCTCCCAAAATTATCGAATTATATAAAAATAAAATTAAAAAAATCTGCAACAGTTTTTGGTCGCATTCATATGCTTAAAAAAAAAATATTTAACGCATTGATCAATTAAACATAATAAAAATGAATTACTATACATGGACATGGTTGTAACGGTTTTGAAAACGCTTTTGAAATCAATGAAATATCGAATCATCCATGCATTTAATCTGCAATTAGCACCAGGTAAATTTCCTTCTTCTTTTTTTTTCATAATGTTTTTTTATAAGTTGGTGACATTGATCACAACCTGACACCAACTTATGAAAAAACTACTTTCTTAAAAAAACAATTATGAAAAAAATTACTAAATAATTTATCTCTAGCAGTTACCACAAAAAAAAAAGTGATTTTTTTTTGTCACAAAATTTAATGTTACAAATTTTATTTAGATTTTTTTTTACCAGAATTGATTTTAATGGAATAGGATTTAAATTTGATTATACTTTAACTTATACATAATATAAGTAATTAATTAATTTTTGTCAAAGTACACTATTAATTCTCAAAAAAAAAAAAAAGTTTCTAAAGTTTAGTCCATGATCCAAAATTGTTCATGGGCTAAATTTCAGGAACTAACAGAATATTTAAGCCTAATTGTTTTTTATACACTTAAAGTGGGGTGAGGATGAGGATATCTGTACTAAAAAATAAAAATATTGGATAATGAGGATATCTCTATTTAAGCATAACCGTGGATGTTGGAAAACAAGGTTTATTAGCAAAATGATATGTAATATTTTTGTTAAGTAATTTACAAAAAGAAATAAGTTGATGCGGATATCTTTAGCCTGTTACTCCTTTTTTTAGCAAGAGCAGTACCCAAACCAGTTATCATATTACTTGTTATATTTCATTAATCATTTTTTTTTTAGAGAGTTCTTTAATCATTATGACAGTGAAATAGTAGAACAATTGATGTGAGAGAGAGAGAGAGAGAGAGAGAGGTCCAAGTCCAAGTCTAAGTCCAAGCCCTGTCTTTTTCCCCCAAGATTCCTTCCCTTCCAATTTAATATGCTAAGCACAAGCACTTTCAGCCTCAGGCAAGATATAAATAATAGTAATCATATAAATTAATGATATCAATTCCTTCAAAACGCAGGCCAATAGCCAATCAGATCTTGAATCTAAAACCTCTATTCAATTCTACCCTAAGAGGCCTTTCGGGTCGGATCTTACCCTGACAGTCTGTCTGACAGTATACCCCCCCTAGCCTACTGGACCAGTAATAATACTATTTCTTTTTCTTTTCTTTTCTTTTTTAAACTTCAGGCATCTCCTTCTAAATTTAATAAATAAATAAAACCGTAATTTTAGACTATAAGAAAAACAAGAAAAAAAAAAAGATCAAGTTTAGTGTTTCTTTACCCTGAATGAATTATGAGATGTGTTTGTTTTTAGTCACGTTTTTACAAACTTAACGGTAACGGTATTATGCACAGCAATATTTGGAGCAAAGCTCAAATACTTTTGAAGTTAATTAAAATATATTTATTTTGTTCAAAATTAGAGTAGACCAGTCTCTTGTGTTAAATTTAAAAAAAAATGATAATAACTTTTTAATAAAAAAAGATAAATTAAAATTTAAAAAAAGAAAAAAGAAAAGGAAATAGGAAAGCAAGCTCCCTCTTTTCTGGCTCACATGATGCCTTCCCATTTAGGACCCTCTCTCTCTTTTTCTGACTCTTACATTTCCATCTTTCTTTTGTGTTCTTATCTTTGTTGTTCAAAAAGTTGTAATAATAATAATAATAGGGTCCGGCTCCTCTCCAGTTTAGTGTCTCATGTTTTCTCCTGTTTTTAAACAGATGAATGACACGTGGCGTCTATAAAATCTAATGGTAAAAACAAGGCCACATCAAATTATCATTTATTTCTCTTTTACCCCACTCTTTGGCAGTAACCCCCTACACCGAATCTGAGAAACTCACACAAACAGAGCTGCAAGAGAGAATGGGCTGAGAAATTGCAGAAGAACAACAAAGGCTTCTTGTGTATTTGTATGTGTGAACTAAATGCTAAATGTTAATTGCTAGTTGTGGTTGTGTGTGTTTAACTGGTTCGGATCTGCACTTGTTGGTTTGTTCATCTTTTTTGTTGGGATTTGGTTGATTTCAGACTTGGTAGTTTGATACTGAGCTCTCTCTTGCCATTTCTACGGTGGATTTTTGTCATGGGTCTGGTTTGAATTGAAATGAAATGGATTTTCACCCTTTTGTTTCTTTATTTTTAGAATCAATATAAGTTTTTCTTTGTTTTTGCTTATGGGTTCTCTTCCTCTCTTGAGGCTCTATTTATGCTTATGGATTCTTAGATCCGGTGATATTTCCGGCATGATTTCTGACGGGTCCTTATCATCCACTGCTAAGTGCAGTGGGGTGTGAACAGTAGATTTATTGCTGAAGAGTGTTGGTAAAATAGAAATAATGATGCTGTGATGTGGCCTTATATCTTACCATTAGATTTTGTAGATGCCACGTGTCATTTATCTGTTTAAAAACAGGAGAAAACATGAGACACTAAAACGGGAGAGGAGCCGTCCCCATAATAATAACAATAAAAAGAATAAAAAAGAAAATGATACCTATCCTCTTCCTATTTCTTCTACACTCTATTTTGTTTCATTCATCAATCACACTCCTCCTGACTCCTGACTCCTCATTCATTTTATCTCCCCTAAAAGCCTAACAAACAAGAGGTACATTCATTCTCTCTTAAATTTTTCTCTCTTGTCTTTGTTTCTACCATTTTATTTAAAACAAAAGTTTTTTTATTATTTATTTACAAAATTTTTGGATACAATACAAGCACCTCACTTTGATTCCCTTTTTGTGATTATTCCTTTTCAATAGAAACAGTTTTTGTAAGGTTTGCTTGGGGATGGTGGGGTTTTCTTGCTTTCTTGTATTCTTTTCTTGATTCTCTATGTTCTTCTTTTTTCTTTTCTTTCCATTTCTTTATCAGATTCCTCCAACTCTTTTTGTTAATTATTTTATGGTTTAAATTTTAGAATTTTGTTTTGTTTCACACACCCACATGCATGTTCTTGGGTTTGTCTGATCTGGATTGGATCACAAGAATCTTTTGTTCTTTCTTAACTTGCAGAGAGAGAGAGAGAGAGAGAGAAAGAGAGACAGGTGGTGGGGTAGAGTGCCTAAAGCTCTTTTGGGGGAGGGTTACAAAAGAAGCAAAAGAAGGGAAGAAGAAGAAGAAAGAGGAGGTGGAGGTTAATTAGAAGAAGAAGAAGAAGAAGTATAAGGTGAGATTTCTTGGTCGCTTGGATCCTTGCTTTGGGCCCACCTTCCATTCTTTTCTTCTGTCTCTCATATAGGTGTCAACTGTGTCTTATATGCTGTTCTCTTGTGCCATTTCGGTATAATTTGAATTGGGTGTTTTTCATATCTTGCAAAAACTGCAAGGAATTTCTCATTTTGGTGACTAATTGTGAACTGGGTCTGTTTCGTTTGTTTGAATTCACTGCTCTGAAATTTCATCCGATTGAATTCTAGTATTGGATGGTTGAATTGTAAATTGGATTGTGTACATTAGTCTGGGTTGGTGGTATATTACACCTGAGGCATGGCGGGTATTGATGTTTCAAAATATGCTCATAGCCCTGTGCATAAGGCCATTGTCATGAAGGATTATGCAAGCCTCAAGAGGATACTTGCGGGTCTCCCGAGGCTTTGTAACCCAGCTGAGATTCGCACTGAGGCAGCTTCGTTGGCTGAGGAAGAGAAAGCTGATACCATCACTGCTGTGATTGATCGGCGGGATGTTCCAAACCGTGATACCCCACTTCACTTGGCTGTAAAGATTGGCGATGAGACATCAACCGAAATGCTTATGGTTGCTGGGGCGGATTGGAGCTTGCAGAATGAGCAGGGGTGGAGTGCACTACAGGAAGCGATATGCAGTAGAGAAGAAAGGATTGCCATGATTATAGTTAGGCATTACCAGCCACTGGCCTGGGCAAAATGGTGTAGAAGGTTGCCTCGCTTGATAGGGACTATGCGAAGGATGAGGGACTTCTATATGGAAATCACATTCCACTTTGAGAGTTCTGTGATTCCTTTCATTTCAAGGATTGCCCCTTCGGATACTTACAAAATTTGGAAGAGGGGTGCGAATTTGAGGGCAGACATGACTTTGGCTGGGTTTGATGGTTTTAGGATTCAGCGGTCAGATCAGAGTATTATTTTCCTTGGTGATGGGTCAGAGGATGGAAAGGTCCCTCCTGGTTCGCTTTGCATGATTTCACACAAGGATAAGGAGGTGATGAATGCTTTGGATGGTGCTGGTTCTCCAGCAACAGAAGAAGAGATTCGACAAGAAGTGGCTGCAATGTCTCAAACTAACATATTCAGGCCTGGGATTGATGTGACTCAGGCAGTTCTTTTGCCACAGTTGACATGGAGGCGACAGGAGAAAATGGAAATGGTGGGCCAATGGAAGGCTAAGGTATATGATATGCACAATGTGGTTGTGAGCATCAAATCTAGGAGAGTCCCAGGGGCCATGACAGACGATGAATTCTTCTCATCTTGCAATGAAAATGAAACTGACAGTGAGGAGCTCGGTGATATTTTGACAGAGGATGAAAGGAGACAACTTGAAGCTGCGCTTAAGTTGGATACATCAGAATCAACCAATGAGAATGGTGATGGGATTATTGGGCATCGCCATAGTTGTTATGAGACCAGGGAGATCCCTGTGGAAGATTTGAGTGATTGTAGGAATGGAGATGGTTGTAGAAATGGAGAGGCCAAGCAAGAAAAGAAAGGATGGTTTGCTGGATGGAGGAAACGGGATTCGAAAAATGAAGCTCAGAAGAAGATTGCTCCACCTAGAAGTTCTCTCTGCGTAGATGACAAGGTGAGTGATCTACTAGGAGATTCTCCATCAAGAAATCAGGCCAAACCAGGAAGACACTCTGTGGAGATTGTCATAAGGGGGGATGAGCACCGGAGAGGAAGTACTAAGACATCTACTTCTATGAGTTCTGAGAGCAGAAATCGCCACAAGGATGGAGTTCGTGAAAATGAGTATAAGAAAGGATTGAGGCCTATTCTCTGGCTTTCCCCAAGCTTTCCGCTGCAAACTGAAGAGTTGCTACCATTGCTTGACATTCTTGCAAACAAGGTTAAGGCAATTCGTCGTTTGAGGGAACTGCTTACAACAAAACTTCCAATGGGAACCTTTCCAGTCAAGGTATGTTTCTGTTCAAATATATGTAATTGACATCTCATTTAACTTTCCAGAGATGCTCTAGTTCCCCCCCCCCCCCCCCCCCCCTCCCTCTTCTTCTTCTTTTTTTAAGTGTTTGTATAAATTTAGATAGTTTTTTAATTATTTATTGTGGAAAAATTATCTTTTTCGAAAAACTGGGTTGCATGGGGATGGTTATATGTTTCAGATCTGATGGAAATTGCTTTTTGTAAGGTTAGTCTTGGTAACCTTCTGGATGAATCTAAACAATTTCATGACCTATGTAGCTGGTGATCTCATGTGCATGAAGTCATGAACTTCTTAGGAAATGAGATAAGTACACCGGGGGTGTACTCATGGTGAAGCCAGTCTGGAATAAAGTATTAAAGTTTCTAATCATGGTCTGGAATAAAGTTTTTGAAATTGGAGTATCTAATTTAAGACAAATGCACTCCCTGGATCTCACCAGTTGAAATTCTTCATTATCATGCTCAGTTGAGATCATGATTAATGATGTTTTATCCTGATGGCCATACTAGTCCCTCCTTGTTTCTTTTTCTGTTTTTGGGCCAAATGCTGGTCCTTTACTTGAGTAGTGGAATAAGAAAAATAGAGTTCAGGATATAGAGACATTGTTTTGTTGATAGCCCCAGACCTATCAATCGTTTATTGATTGATACATTATTGAGAGAATACTACCTGGAAAAGGAAAATGGCATTCATCTGAAACTAATAGATAGTGGAATTTGTTGAGAAAGTGGCTGACGAGTTGGAAAATGTTTATCTGTATATATATATATATATATATATATATTACTTTAACATGCTTTTTTAAACAAGAAATGTATTGAGTATATTAGGTAATTTGGGTAGTGGAAAAGGACAATGGATGGGGATTTCTTAATGGCATAGATTTGGACCTGGTACTGCTTATTGAATTTAGAGGATGTGTTGCTTGGATGAATTGAATTGAGAAGTGTTGTGATCAGTTCCCCTTTTACAAGCAGTTTCCTATCTTGGTAGCTAACAAGCCAAGCTTAAACTGAACTGCCTTGGCTTGTGTAGGTATACTAATTTCACAGCAATAAAAGTTGGAACAAATGGGTACGGGCCTTTGTGGTCGGGTTCTCCCATTAAGCATCATATTTCTTTAATTCCAGGGAATTTTTTAATTTTAATTTTTTAAACTTTGGTTCTTCATTTGAATGACCTTACCTGTTGCAGGTTAAATCTTCCCCTGTGCTTAAACTTTATTTTGTTTACCGTACCAAAATGCCTTTTGATTTCAGTTGTTTCTTTCCTGTTTTTGATGTGTGCCCTTTCTGTACATTTAATCTGTTCTCTTTTATAGGACATTGATTTTCATTTAAAATTTTGGGCCCTTGGCAACCATAGTTCACACTAAATTATGTTATTTTCCATTTGGTGTTTATTTCATTTTGTGATTTGTAGACCTGAGCAAATGCAACCTAAGCCAACCAACTTATCTGAATCCACACAAAATGAACGGTTAAGGAGAGGGATTCTGGTTGACCTGAACCCAGTTGGGTTGGGTACTGGTTGAGTTTTTACAACTGAACCTGCACAAACCAGTTATACAAAATAGAAAACCTATCAACCTAGCTGGCCTTAGACTTAACTAGTGGAGTCCTGGCACTTTAAAAATGGTTGGATGAGCTGAACCTCCTTTTGTGAGTTCCTGACTATCTGGCTAGGAGGCTATTATGTGATGTAATTTGTAACTTAGATTTAAAGATGTGCATAATTGCTCAATTGGCAACTACCTTGTCAAAGTGCTTATCTTTTAATATAATTTTTTTTTTCTTTTAATTTGATGATTAAAATAAATTTGTTGGCAAAATATTGCAGATTAGAATTCAAAGAAAGAATAGCACAGAAGTAGATGAGGGGAAAGTGAGGAGAGAGAAATTATTGTGCTTACAGTTCTAGTATTTTCAATGTGAAGTGAAGCTTTTATAATGACTGAACTACTCTTAAAAAACATGGAATTCTGGAAAATTGAACTATTTGCTTCTGGAAACAACTACCACTATTGTGTTGCACATTACTTTACATGAAATTGGAGTCAATTCTTTTATGCTTTGTCCCCTTTTATGAAGTGAGAGTTAACTCTTATGCCTATTCGTCTCATGCAAGTTTGGAACTGAGAAAATGCATATGTCTTGAATTTTTGTGCCATCTTACAAATTGATGTGTAATGTCCCCTAAAATAAGAACACTAGGTCAACTCTCAGGCTGCCATCTCTCTTCATCTTTAAGAGTAGAGATGGCTACCTCACTAGTTTTGGTATGTTACAGACAACAATGCAGGCTGGATTGTGCTTTGCTATGGTATGTAATGCTTCTCAATTAATTAACCTAGCTGGGATATGCTGCTTGTGTCAATTTCTCCCATTTTATCCTAGGGCCGTACACACTGTCACCTCATTTATTATATCTTCTATCACTGTTTTTGCCCAAATTACTTGAGGCCTTCCTTGATCCCTGTCAACTTGAACTATTGCCTTTTATTACTAGTACATTTATTGATTTTCATTGCTTATGGAATGCCCACTCATCCATTTTAACATTTTCATTTCTTAATGCCCAGTTTCATAAACATATTGTTTCTCGATGGCCCAATAATTCCACATTATAGATTATAGTTGGTCTTATGGTAATACTAACTTGTGTTTTTGTTTTTATTATTTTCTGGGTGGGATTGGGGGTAAAACTAATCCTAACCTCATTCCTTATGAAATGTTTCTTTATGGTCAGTGTCAAATGTTGGACTCTGCCCTTATTATCAGAAAGAATCTTCTGTTTTCTGACATTTTTAGTATAAATAGCTTGACAATTGTTGCATAGATAATCTTGTTGGTATGTCACTGAGAATGAGGAAAGTTATCTTCTTGTCTATAACTTCGTGCTTGTTTCCCCGCAATGTCTTGAACTATAATCTCCTTGTGGAGGAATACAGTAAAAGAAATCCAAGATGTGCGTTGAACTAAGTTAATAAATAGGAAGTGATGTTTACTTAACAAAAATAAATAAAGAGGAAGTGATCTACTTAACTCTCAGCATGTTTAGAAACTTGGTTAATTAATGGATAGTTGACCACCTCTGTGCAAGTGGTAAATATCGGTGCTGGACTTAAATAATGCAGTTGAGAAGCTTGGATTTACACTTCTATTCAGAAAAGGCCCTTCTCCTCACTCCTTTATTCATACTCTCTTAAGGAGCTAAACTTGAGAAGGGAAGGAGGCCAAAATGTACTAATGTCTTACACTAATCAAGTCCACCTATTACAATTTGAGCCAGAGCCAAAGGGCTTTTGCGGCCGCGCGGGGGGGTGGGGGGTTGGGGGTTGAAAGAAAACGGCTCTATTTTCTCAACTATCCGGAATTGTCTGCTGGTGAGATTAAAAATGACTTCTGAATTAGTAAAAAGGTTTTCTGGTCTTTCTGTATAACCTCTGTGGATCTTCACCGAAAGACTTTGTGCATGTTAATAGGATTGAAATATTTGAAGTTTGAAGAATAGTTTCAGCACCAGAAGTATACAAGTTTGTCTGGGATTTTTGTTTTTGAATATTTGGAAAATGTGTTCTGTTGTTTTCTGATGATGAATACTCACTATTGTTTTATGATCAATATTTTCTCTCTCCTTGTGCATATGAAGAGGTCCATTGTTCTTGAATTGCAGAACCCCTAACCCCTGAATTTTTGCTACTGATCAAGCCATTGCATGTTTTCTTCTTGTTCTTGTGGGTTTTTAAATGCAATACAAGGAATACTTTTATCCAATAGAAGATTACAGTAGGAGTTGTTCAGGCTAAGTAGCTTTTATAGGAGTATTATGTGATTTGAAGCCTTTATTTTTTATTGTAGATATTGATCTTCTTGTTCTTTTGTGTGTTAAAAAAGTTCCCTGTACTTACATTCAGGTTGCCATTCCGGTGGTTCCCACTATCAAAGTTCTGGTTACTTTTACAAAGTTTGAAGAACTACAGCCCTTGGATGAGTTTGCAACACCCCCATCAAGCCCTCCTGCTTCAGGGCGAGAGAGCCCTGCAGTGACGCACTCCTCGAGTTCATCTTGGTTTCAGTGGATAAAAGCCCCTTATAACCGCCCTAGCTCATCCACCGCCAGTTCTAGCAGTAGGATAGAAAATATTCAAGACCCATTTGCAATTCCCTTGGAGTACAGTTGGATTACTGCTGAAGCAAAGAAGAAGAAGATGCAAGAGAAGAACAAATCAAAGAAAGGGAAAAGTCATAATAACCAATGAAGCCAAGACAGTGTTGAGAGTAAGACCCAGATGTAAAAGATAAATGTAGATCAGTAAAAGAACTCAGCAGATACAAATAGGAAATAGTGTTTCATTAATTCATAAATTCATGATACTGTAAGGGAAAAAAGTAGGGCCTTGCTTCCCGACGGAAGTGATGATCCTTGAGGTGGGGGTGGAAAAAAGAAACAATATTGTGATTCTTGCAACAATTGCTTGCCATTGGTGGATGTTTTCACCATTTAGATTACTTGATTCACGTTCATTTTAAACTGCCCGACTTAGTTATGATTACAAATAGTAATTAAGATGTTTCATTTGTGGAAAAAGATTTTATTTGACAAATTAAATTTTAATCCAACTATAGGTGGTTTCAAATTTAACCCTCTGTGAAGTTCCAAATTACACGATACGCTTTCAATAACGATTCAATTCAAACTATAAACAATAAACCCACAGCGTGAAACAGTTAGTGGAAAATACTTAAATATGACTTAAGAGTGAAGTAAGGTTTACATGTAATAAGTCTATGTGTCGAAATAATAACTCGGTGTCGTTTCCTTTAAATGTATTTGTTGATTAATTTAAAACCACATCTAAATTAGGGGGTTTAAAGTACAATTTGTCCTCACTTTTGTTTTGTTTTGTTTTTAATCATTTTTATTGTCAATATATATTACTTATTATTTGTAACAACGTACAGGAGCAATTCGTTTCAATTTTTCTCCCTTTCTAGGGGACGCAGGGAATTGGATTCTCCAAAGGAAGCATCATTGCTTGTGCATCTTGTTATCCTTGGTTTATCAGCCTCTGGTTTTATTTTATTTTATTTTCATGTGGGAATCAAATCTTAGAAGTGAATTTTTATGTATGGTGTGCTAGATTTGTGAAATCTATCATAACTCTTTAAATAGATGAATATGGATGATTATGTGTAAGCAATGAAGAGTTCCCAATGAAAAAAATAAACCTTTGAAAGGTCATTTATGTAGGGAGAACTGAGAAGCACTGTAAAATGTTGTCAAGGTTGTTACTAACCGTTAGGGGAGATAACAAGACTCATTTTGCTTGGTTTTTGCCAAATTCAGTTGAAATCATACCCTAAAATGTTGCCTTGCTCGAGGAGCAAGAAAGAATGCAACTCTCTTGGGCGAACTACTCTGCTAGCTTGAGCTCTTCAGTAATAGTTTTCAAAATTAGATAGAAAGTCTCACCTATCTCTCGCTCATAGCAAGGTCCAAATGGAAAGTTTGCATATCCCTTACTCGAGCAAACCTTTATCTAACTTGAGCAAGATTCTAAAACTCAGTTTTTATTTATTTTCCTTGCATGCATGAGCATACATCTAAAACATTTCAAATCAGTCCTCCTAATATCACCTTATTCTTATACGATTAACCTCTAGATTTATTTGTCAGCTCGTTCTTCCTATATTCTTGCTTCTCATTCACCTAGAAGCATCAAGTCTTAACTAGGGTCATTTCAATGTTTTTCTTATATTCCAAAGCTCGTATTTACAAAATAAAATATATACAGAAAAAAAAAAAAAAAAAGTATAAAGAAAAAGGCTAGGGCCTTCATATGCTTGGAGGCATTTTGATGAACAAAAAATAACTTTTCATTTCCTTTGTTCTAGTCGATAAGAATTTTCTTTTTCTTTTGGACTTCCTACATCCAAATCGACTTTACTTTGACTAAGCAAAAGACTAAATATTTGAATCTTATACTATGTTTCAGAAGAAAAGTATGCAAGGAGATCCACCTGCAAGAAAAGAGAAAAAGAAAGAATTATGTGAGTTGAAATGTAGTAAGAGTACTGCTAGTAAGTAGTAAACAACAATGGAAAATGAGAAATGGAACCTTCAAGGTAAACTAGAGAAGAAAAGGAAGTGAATTAAATCAGATAAAGTCTAGTTATCGCATTCTCCATTCTCTTTTGCCCATGCTTGCTTGGTTCTAGAGACTCCATTTTGTTTTTGGAGTTAGGACCCGTTTGGTTGTTAGGAGTTTCAAGACTAGAGTTAAAAATTCTCGAGAGTTTAAATTAACAAGAATTAAAATTTTGAGAGATGAAATTTATGTTGTTTGGATATACTTAAAATTTGAATTTATATCATATTATTGAAAAAAATATATTTAGAATTTAAAATCCAATTATTTAAAATAATCTTATACATATTATTTCAATAACTAAAAAATTAATAATTTGACAATTATGAATATTTTTTAGTGATAAAAATATCATTGAACATTAATAAACATCTTATTTGGGTGAAAAATAAATATTATTGTTCTAAAATTTACCCTATGTAGTTAGTGAAAAGAAAATGTGATAAGTTGGATTTAAGTATTAGCAATTTTCATATATACAAGATAAGCAAGAATTGACATTTCCTACCTAAGAGGTAGGAGCAAGAATTTTCACATTTCATTGGAATTGATATATTCATAAGAATTGTAATCTCAAAAATTTTGTTAAAGAATAATTAAGTTTTACCAATTTAAAATTTTCATCCCAAATTTCAGCCCATTCAAAATTTATTATTTTTAAATAGATGCGATAGAATTTTAACTTATAACGTCCGTTTTATAATGATTTCTTTTTATCATTAGACGAAAACACAAATTGATTTTTAGGGTAAACATAGTACAAATCCCAATTTTCTTCTTTAATCACTAAAACTTTACTAGTTGAGCTACTAGAACCCACCTATCCATTCAAATTAGATCGTCATTTCTAGTTCGAGTGCACTATAGTTTTGTCAAATTTGTATGAATAGAATCTTAGAGGGGAGGGCAGATGAAAATTTAGATGATGTAACAAGATGTTCCATACCAATGCGCAAAAATAGCACCATTTATTCTAAAGACAATGATAGTGTTTATTTTTTTGAACTCTAGGAGAGAGAGATAACATTAATAGTTTCTAGATGAGTTTTTTCCGCTTTGATAAAATCCTAATGTGTGGAAATAAAATGGCAAGATATACAATTTGAATAAAAAATGCTTTATTCGGTATGTTAGTGTCTTTTTCGTGTGTATAAATTGGTTTTTTTTTTTTTTTTTTTTTTTTTTTTTGAGAAACAAACACACATACAAGGGAAAGAAAAAGGGTTCTAATATAAAAGCACTGCACAACTCCACTCAAACACCATGGTAACTTTTAGAGTAATAAAAATGTAGGATTTAAATTGCCCTTTTTTTTGTTTTTATATGTGCACAGGCGCACAAGTGTAACTGAAAATGTTTTTTTTTTTTTTTTTTTTTTTTTTTGGTTTTTTAAATTTTGAGAAATAATTACAACATGCTGCTAACTCCGCAACTCAAACCCTTTACCCCTAAACCCCCAAGCACTTTATTCATGGGAAGGTGTCAATTTAGTTACAAGGTTTTCTGCTGGTTTTTTAAATTTTGGGAATATATATATCACATATCCTACTCTATAAAAGGAACGTCACCTTGCTTATATGGAGATAAGGTGAGGGGCAGCTTAATGTACTTGGGGGTCTAAGGTGAAAACTAAAATTGAAGCTGTAGGGACACGATTTGCGTAAAACCGCAGTTGAGTTGTGTTTGCACGTAAATGGGCCCATACAATATCATTTGTAGAGAGTGGGATCGAAAGGCTAAGTCGTGTTACCCGGCTGTGGTTTTGTTAAGGAGCCCATATATGGTTCAGGCGTATCCGCCTCTGGAACCCCTCATCTTTTTTCCCTGGGACCGGAGCCCTCCTTTTCTTTAGGTTACATATTTTTCTTTTATACTAGCATGCGTTCAATTTCCTCCGTCCACGTGTAGGGTCGACCTTTCCAGGACTGATACTTGTCCCATCAGTCCCAGACCTAAGTCGTTGAGAGTGGTTGATAAAGTTAATGGATAAGGTTCTGTTAGGCGCAGAGATATGCATGGGGAAGGTGGCAAAGGAAGCCTTTCTTAGATATTTTAGATTTCCCTTCAAGCCCGTCCTTTTACCTTTCTGCCCTTATTCTTGGGTCAGCCGAGGACTGCACTGTCCTCGGCTGCTTCTCCGGGCCAATTGGGCCATACTATTCTTGAACTCTGGCCATGACCTTTTTCGGCTTAGGCCTTTGGACCCTTCATCAGCAAATGGGCCTGGCCCGTCAATTATTGGACCCCACAATAGCCCCTCAAAACCCTGCTGTCCGGCCTCTTGGTTGGAGAGGGGGGTTTTGGTAACTCCGAGCCTTTATTATGGCTCATTTAATTCGACCCTTCCCTGGCGTTGGCAGTTATCCGAATACCCAGGAAACGCTCCTATCTACGAGATATCCTTTCTGATTTATCCTTTATCTGTTCTGTCCGTTTGGCTACCCGAAGTAGGTTTTTAATGTTTTTCCTTCACGAGACCTCTCGAATTCAATGGCTACTGATAACGTGGGGGAGCGGAACAGTCGCCTTCTTGCTGGCAGATTTCCTTAAAGATCAGAACATGTTTAATGCCATCCTCTTCGTCCCTTGTATAAAGAGGGTGGATATGAGTTGTTTCTTTCATATATGAATCATTTAATCCCCCAGAAAATTGAAATCCTTAGATTCCTTCTAGAATTTACATTCTCCCTCCGATTATACCTTGACTCATAATACGTTCACCACAGTCATAGGTGATGAAGAAACCTTCTTCGTCCCAAAAATACCTTGTTCTGGCTAAGCTCGAGATGGCTCGATCGGGGCAAGGGTGGCGGAGACTCAAGATTTGTCTCGCCTACCTTTCAGCCAAAATCCGAAGCAGGAACTCGTCACGTTGCATCTTCGACGTGACTGAGCCGAGAACACACAGCATCATCACCACCCGCTCTCTCATGAGCATATCTAATGTGGTTCCAGTGTGCTAGGAGTCAGGACTGGAGCAGGGACTAAATGTCCCTGCTTCTTCCTCTCTTTGTTCACTGGTGCCACCTTCTACTTTTCTTTCTTCTTCTTTCCACCACCAGCTCCATCCCGGGGCTTTTCCTTCTCCCTCTTTTGCTCCTTCTCTTACTCATGTCCTCCATCTTCCTCATTCATCTCCTCCATCTTCTGCTCATGTCCTCCATCTTCTTCTTCCTCGGCACTCTTCGGTGACAAGAGCTTGCTGAAGTGCTTCCATGTGTTCCAATTCTTCTTCCTTCTCCTTTATCTTTTTCTAAAAAGGTTCGTCTCCTGATATGAGTAGCACTGAGGCAGAGATTGGAAAAGTTTTGAAGGCGAGTTTAAAAGGCAGCTGATTATTTACTTATCTGTACTGCGGATGCTAGTGTTATTTTGACAGTTCATTTTTTGTATAGGCTTGTTTAAGCCCTTCTTTGTACGTTGTAACAATTTTCCATATTAATAAAAGTTGTTATTCATTTCTTTCACGTGTTCTATTTTCATGTTTTATAAATTTACACACGCTGCTCGGCACAATGATATAGCATTTGAATTAATGGTAACTAAGGCTGAAATATTTGTTAATAAAAAGACGCCACCACAACTTTAATAAAATTATTATTATTCGACATAACAATCCGACCAGTGAGAAACGAGGCTTACCTTAAATTAGCCGAGATGGGGGCTAAGTGCTAGATAAGGTGTAAGAAGTAACTGTCCGAGGATATGTCACCTTCCCAATGAGTAGTTTCCTTGGGCTAACGATCATCAGGCCATTTCGTCATCTCCTGAGCATACTGGCCTTAACCTTTTCCAGTATTTGAGCCGAGAAACTTCTCCATCCGAGCAGTTGATTTCCCAAAAGGCTTGAGTCCGAGGACTTCGTAGCGCCTAGGCTCTGCCTTAAACTTAGATTTTTTCAGTACTTGGTTTCCCCATAGGTTTGGGTCCGAGGACCATACAAGGCCTAGGTTCTGTCCAAGATTCTTTGAGCTTAGTTTCTCCTCTTCCTCAGGTATTTCACGAGGTGCCGAGCAGCAAGTTGTCCTCGGCAACAGTTATTCCTCGGTGGGGGCCATTGTCCCTGGGCCTCCATGCAGAACAGGCCTGGACCGCGAATTTACTTGGCCCATAACTTTAAGGGTATTTACGTAGTTTATGGTTACGTGGTGCTTTCTGGCGTCCCAATGTTCGAGGTGCACCTTCCAGAGACTCCTTTAATCCCCTGGTTACAGGTGGCATTGGAGATTGAGCCTAAGCCATCTTGTCCGTAGTGTTCCTTGGGGCGCTGCGTGCATTAAATGCCACCACCTTATTTCTTTAAATAAACAGATAGGAGAGAAAGTTACTTCACCCTCGCATCAACTCTTTAGTTTTCTCCCAAATCACAGCTCCTATATTCAGTGCTGTCCTCCCTTAGCATAACATGTTTGAGGCGAGAGTTGGGAAGAAAGAATTCCCCCCGCCACAGGAGCGCCGTGCTCTTATGAGACTAAAAATGGTAAGGTATGGGCACAGGGAGCATAAGTTCAAGAGAGTGATCCATTTCAATCGAGGGGAAAGGATGTCTCCCCCTCTTTTAGTCAAAATCCGAAGCAGGTTCTGTTCATGCCAGAACTTTGGTATGTCAGAAGAAAGATTCTCCGCCATCACCGCCTCTGCCTTGTGGCAGGAGAATATTTAGAGAAAGCCCCTCAGCTTCCAACTCCCTGCACCTTTCCTTCAGCGGTGTCAGGCTCAAGTTGGGTCTCTTTTGCTGTTTGAGTTGTGGGCAAGTGAGAGCATTGAAGAAGAGCAAGGTCTTGGAGCTGTAGCCAACCTCTCCTCTGATCTACTTCCTCGGCTTTTACTTATTCTCTTGTATCTTCCTTTCTTTTGGTCATGTAGTGAGCTTTGACACAGACTGGTTCTAGCTTTTCATTGTACACTGTACTATCTCTTTGCTTTAGTAAAAAATGGCGATTTCTTTACTTATTTTGAATGCTCCATGTGTATGTTTCTCCTCGGCAGTATTTAAAGCAAGAACTTTTGAAACATAATCCAACTAATTCTAATCTATCGACACTATCAGGCAGAATAATAATAATTCATAGTAAGTTAAACTTAGGAAACTAACCGAGATAACGGTTGAACGTTCCAGAGTAAGCACGAGAATATTGTATGAGGACGACAAATTCTAAATAACTCATCCGAGGGAGTGACCGAGCATTGCGTGACTTCGGTTATGCTTTTGGAAACACATTGCTCCATTCCATACTGGCCCCTTTAGTGTTGAGGATCCGAGGGCAAACTAGAGAATCCATGTAACACAGTTTTTCCTTTTAAGTAGTTGGTTTCCCCAGAGGCTTGGGTTCGAGGACCATACAAGGCGTTGGTTCTGTCCAAAACTTGTATTCTCTTTTTAAGTAGTTGGTTTCCCCAGAGGCTTGGGTCCGAGGACCATACAAGGCCTTGGTTCTGTCCAAAACTTGTATTCTCTTTTTATTTGCTTATCTTCCAAAGGTTTAGCTCCTCGAATAAGATGGGGGAAGCTGGCCTGATGTTTGAAGCCCCTAGGCTTGCCCATGTCGTTGACACCGTGGAACGTAGCCCCTAGTGGGAGCTTATGTTGGAATAGCAACCATGTGTCGCCGGTGATACAGGCACCCTCGTAATCCCTTGTTCGACAGAAGCTCAACTTCGCCACTGCTCGAGCTAACACGTAAGCCTCCCCACAGACGGCGCCAATTGTAGGGACACGATTTGCGTAAAACCGCAGTTGAGTTGTGTTTGCACGTAAATGGGCCTATACAATATCATTTGTAAAGAGTGGGATCGAAAGGCTAAGTCGTGTTACCCGGCTGTGGTTTTGTTAAGGAGCCCATATATGGTTCAAGCGTATCCGCCTCTGGAACCCCTCATCTTTTTTCCCTGGGACCGGAGCCCTCCTTTTCTTTAGGTTACATATTTTTCTTTTATACTAGCATGCGTTCAATTTCCTCCGTCCACGTGTAGGGTCGACCTTTCCAGGACTGATACTTGTCTCATCAGTCCCAGACCTAAGTCGTTGAGAGTGGTTGATAAAGTTAATGGATAAGGTTCTGTTAGGCGCAGAGATATGCATGGGGAAGGTGGCAAAAGAAGCCTTTCTTAGATATTTTAGATTTCCCTTCAAGCCCGTCCTTTTACCTTTCTGCCCTTATTCTTGGGTCAGCCGAGGACTGCACTGTCCTCGGCTGCTTCTCCGGGCCAATTGGGCCATACTATTCTTGAACTCTGGCCATGACCTTTTTCGGCTTAGGCCTTTGGACCCTTCATCAGCAAATGGGCCTGGCCCGTCAATTATTGGACTCCACAGAAGCATTTTATATATTTAAATATGATTTAAAAAATATTAAATATTACTTAAATTCTATTATCTTGTTTTAGATGCAAAATTATTATTAATTAACATGAATCATGTAAATTTTTTTTGAAAGTCTATAGACAAAAAATTTGACAAAAGTTTTCACACCTGTTGATGTGACAGATTATAGTGGTAAGTAAAAAAGTGATGTTAGTGGTGAACTTAGACAAAAACTAGTAAAAGTTTGTCAGCTCAACTTGTGAAAATGTTGTGATTTTTTTTTTTTTTAAGAAGTGTTACATTCATAATATTTTCATAACAAATCCTAGGTGTTAATTTGTTACTGGTTCTAATTTGAACCCATCATTAAAATTAATTTTTTGTTATCAATAATACCCTGAACAACCTACTACTTATGACTTATTCTAAAAGTGTTGTGAAAAATGTTGTGGATGTAACGTTTTTTTTTCTTATTTTTATTTGATAAAAAAATACTATTTTATTTATTGGCTAATATTTGGACTTAATTAATACTATTATAATAATATAATATTAAAAACAAATCCTATTGGTTAAAATTTGGGGACCTTTTTACTACTTGGGGCCTTAGACAGCTGCATTAGTTGCTTCACATATAGAGCCGGCATATTGTATATCTATTTCCTAGAATGAACAAAAGATTAAAGTTTTGAGTATTTTCATTTTGGACCTTTATGTTTTAAAATTTTTATTTTGACCATTCATTTTAGCCTTTCAGCCTTATGTGAAATGAAATTTTTTAACATAAGGAGCCAAACAAAAACAGAATTAATTATGAAGGGTTAAAAATGGAAATTTTGAAACGTAAAATGGTCAATATAAAAACAAAATCAAATATAAAAATTCAAAATGAAAATTTTGAAAAGTTAAGGCTCAAAATTAAAAAAAAAAAAAACAAAAAAACAAAAAAACAAAATTTGTTGTAGCCTAACTCCTACTAAAAAAATTAACATGACTACATATTTTGAAACTCTAACAGTTAATTGGATGTTCTTAACACACATATTAAATTTCATACCTATCGGATATTATTTATTATTCGATCTATAAAATTATTTTTTATGCATAGTTTTAAATTATAAAAACTTGAAATTTAAACATTTTATTGATGACATAATTTAATATCTTTGATTTTTTAGAAATTTTGCAAGCACGAATGATATAAAAAGAAAATGTAATCTAATGGTGAATCTGTCAAAATTCACATCTAATAAAAATATATTAAATGGGGTTATAATCTTAAGGCTACAACTAAGCTTGTTGCCAAACTTTGTCCAAATAAAAACAACCCAAAATTTAAAAAACCAAATGTTAGTTTTAGTCGCGAAGAAAACAATGTCTAGATTGTAAGGACAGCACATCTTAATCAGGACCAAAGAAAATGTTAGAAAATGACACGAGTTTTCAGTTGCTTGCAAATAAATTGTCGTCTGGATTTAACCTTTTTGTCTTTTGTGTATTTATGTCAATATGTTTTTCTGTGATCACCTCACATTGATTGTTCTTTTAGATGTCAGTCCTTTTCATGACAGCTTGCTACTTCAAAACGGACAATTGTTCAAATCTCATTCTCTGAATTGTGTTGGGAGGTACTTGAATACCATATGCAATGCTTATCCTTTTGCCAGGTAATTTGGTAATACGTAATTCATGAATAATTTTACTTGGTAGCAATATGAAGAAATGAAACCTGTCTAACATTAGCAGTTCACCTAACAATTTCAGATTAGATGACTTTCTGAAAATATATGTATTTGCCTTTCACAATTAGCTTGACTTCTTGCCTTGCATTCCCATTTGAGAAGCATTCTCACCTTTTAGTTTTGTGTAGTATGATTGCTGATTATAGAGAATTCCAATTTGGGTTTGTTTCCTAGATTGAGCTTATGAAAATTCTACCAAACATCTTTTAGAATAGACGTCTGAGTTAAGGTATATGTAGCTTATGGTAGGCTGAAGTGGAAAGAGTGTGTATTTAACAATTAAGTTTTTATATCGGACAAATGTATTTGACTGCTTGACCTTGTGTGAAAGTTATTTCAGTGTATTCACATTATATATCATATCATGATGCACATGTATGATTACCACAAAAATTGTTTACCCGTGCTGCCTGTAGTTTTGTCTCTCAAATGATGTTTTAGTACTTTTGCCTCATGCCTCAAGTTCAGATACATTTGTTTGAACAATTAAGACTCACTATTTTCCTTTGCTATTGTGCACACCTAAATGGTTCCCATCAATGCTCCATAACTCTCTCCTTTGATAGCTTATGAGAATTCAATTAAATGGTTCAGCAAGAGCTATACCTTCTAAGTAAGTAGAAGAATCATTTTTCAAATAATGTAATCATATATTACGGGGTCAGTGGAAATATCGTGCGCAGGTTACTGCCCATTATTTATTTATTTATATATTATGGGTTCAACATCCACATATGAACATTATACTAGTATGAAATTTCATACATCATGTTTGAATTCAGTGGCATATATACTTATACACATGATGTTTATAGAAAATTTTAAAACTTGAATATAGGTTATTGAGAAGCAGGGCATTGTACCTTTAGACATCTGGATTCACTGAATAGCACAAACACAAGAGTTCCTTACTCCCCCGAGTTCCCCATCCTCTGACACACTACAAACAGATAAAGAGTGAGAAATATATCAGACTTGGTGTAATTAACCAAAATCCAAATTCTAATACAAAGTTGTGACGAACTATGGATGGGTTTTGGTTCCTAAGCTTGCCATCATGATCTCTTCTTGTCACATATTTCATATGGGAAAAAGGTTTGCAGTTCTTGAATTAGTTCCCAACGATTTAAGTCTATGACAAAACACCACTGGAACTATTCAAGAAAATATGTGTACTGACATTTTTTCTGATAAACTGAAAACCCATCATGAAAGCAAAGTTGGTGGGGGATGGTTTTACCTTGGTTCAAATTCATGGACATGAGCAATATCTTTGCCATGAGCATCAGGCCAACTAACTTTCCTCTTTTCTAGCCTTAGTTGATTACCATCCACTATTGTTGTTTTCTTGAGATTACTCTTAAGAGTAGGATGTTCAATGTGAGGCCCATTAGACCCACTACTCCTACTGTAGTTGCCCCCATTTTGAAGTTGTAATTCATGATTATGGAGCTCTTCCATGACCCCATCTCCCTTTTCAGCAAGAGATTGCTTCTTTGTATTGTTATTGTTGCTTTCTTCACCTTTGTTGTCCAAACTCCTTGATGCTACATAGCAAGAGCACACTAAAGCAGAGCACCTGTTCTGCGCCGACGCCGCCAGGAGTACAGACAACAAGGTTATATTTCTCACTGCCGTTTCTAGTACTTACTGATACCATGACCAGCCTCCAAGCTATATGAGTTTTGGAAGGGCATCAGATCAAACAAATGAAATGGTGAAGCAGCATGAGAGGGATAGATATTGTAAATAATTAGTGTGAGGGTTATCTCCTAATGATTATAGCTTGCTTTGCATGTAAGAGAGTGGGCTGGCCTGTTTGGGATGTGGGGTTGTAGTGGGTTTTTTTAGGTCGGGAAAAGATAGCTGGAAAAATATATATGAGGGAGTACCATCATGTTTCATGCCTCCTCCACTAAGTGTTGTTTTCTTTTGCTTTTTGCCTCAACACTCATTAGTGAGATGAAATGGGTGAAACAAAAAGGGTAGAGATTAGAGAATGCTCAACTTTTTGACTGTTAGTGGGATTCTATTCACTGTGAGCATCTCTTTTTGTTATTTTTTTCAGTCCCATGCTATTTTGCTTTCATGGCATGGGGTTTGTAACAAGTGGGTGGAGTCAGGACTCCCCTCAGGAGTGAGGACAATTATGTATGCAGGGGGATAAAAGGGGAATAATTATAATATGATGCTCTTTCAGTTTACTGTTTGTGATTTAGGATATAAGGTGTGAAGAAGATTAATTCATCTAGAATAGATCACTTAAAGGACCAAAGCATCATTGGGGTGCCTTACTCTTTCCCCTTTTCTGATATTGTCCTCTGCGGTGAAACAATAAAATCATAAAGAAATCTAAGGATAATTCAAAAATTCATTCTTTGGTTTCTTTATGTTTGATGTACTACCCACCCACCCCCAACCAAAAAAAAAAAGGTCTTTGTGTTTGATGTTATGTATATTTATTGGATATTGCACCTTATGTCAACATCGTAGGCTAAACGATCAAAATTGCATGAGCATTAGTGTCAAAATAACAAAATTTCTTTCTAAACTAGTTTGGAGATAAACCCTTTAAACTCCTCATATATCTTTATATTGAATGTAAATATTGAAAATCTAACCGTCAAATTACATGTTATTATTATATACTTCATGTTTGCAAAATTTCAAAAAAATCAAAGATCATTTGCTATTTCATCAAACAAATGTTAAAATTTCAAGTTTAAAATTATGTATAAAAAATAAATTTATTGATCGAACTATAAATAACATCTTATTTGAACAAAATTTAATATGCATGTTAAGAATATAAGGAACATGAAATTTAATGATTAGATTTTCAAAATTCACACCCAAAAAAGAGATATATGAGAAGTTTGAAGAGAAACTTTGTTCATGTCAAAACAAGATCGTTGTAGGATCAATGGGATTTCATTCAAGGCTCCAAGCCCTTTTGGGTTGTTTTTGTTGTTTCTTGCTTGTGTAATTAAACTTTAGGCTGTTGCTTGTGTTTTAATTGATTTTAGCCCAAAAACTCTCATTGAACATTTCTTAAACAAAAAAAGGCCCTAGAATAAATCATCCTTGGCTAATCAAATTATCTTACTTCATTTTTCAAGCTTGAACTTCAGTCTTCTTGTTACAAAGTGCAACTCCTCCGGTTATAGTTTATTCATTATTGTACACTAGCCGATATCCTGCACAATGCATAGTATATTTTGATAAATTTTGTAAGAAATTATTTATGACCCATTCGTGAATACTATTATTGTTAGTCATAGTTAATATTTTAAGTTTTCTAGTAAAACTAAATTCAAACTAAATACTTTGGGAGGGAAATTCTTCTAATTCATGCAACTAACAAATGTCACCAGATCATAGTTCACATTGTCACCTACAAACATGTTGGTTCCTAGGTGTCTTTTTGTATGATTTATGCTTTATATATAGATTCTATAGTGTTAATTTCTTCATTGCTAATGCCACTAAAGTCTCTATCTCCACTATATCAACACCCACAATTTTTATGTCAGTGAAAGTAGCTTTTCTTTAATTTCAAAATTGATATTAGAGTTAAAATTAAGGCACATTAACATTTTAATTGAAGAAAATTTTGATTTTTTAAGATCGTAATTATAATAGGGTGAAAATTGAAAGAATGATATCTTAATCAATTAGCTATAAAAACTGTTAGAATTTCATGATAGTAATTGAAAAAATAATGCCATAGTGACGCAATAATATCACAATTTAACCTCCAATCAAAACACCAAAAATAATACAAATCCTTACCAAGTATATGCATCATACAAAAAATCAAAAATCTCAATTGGCACAGAATATGAAAAAATCAGCTTGAATACATTACAATGCTACATCAGTAAAAATGTATACATAAAATCTAAACAAAATATTTAAGACGAACATAATATTTTGGAAATTCACATACCTTTCAGAAAGTGAACCAAAGATATTGTGAGAGAAATTTTGAAAGCTTAATTTTTAAGTCCAAAGGAAATGAGAATTTATATTGGACAAATGTAGAAACAAATAATCATATTACCCAATTTACTGAACCAAACATAGCCTTGGTTGTTAATTAATGGACTTTTGGATAATTTTTGTTGAAAAGGTATATCTTTTTAATGAGTGCAAATTTGGTAAGGATGTAGTGTAAAATTCTACATTTACACCATCCAATAATAACGTGACACATTGGACTTTTATAGACATTTGCAAATAAGATAATAGATCCTATTACACTGGATCACACTCTATTACACTTGCATAATTAATAAAAAATAAAAAATACAGATCTCCTACAAAGCTTCCTCCTTGAGTTGCTGCTACACCACCAATGATGCCACCAAGCCGAGAAGCGCCTTTCGGCTACGCTTCTGACAATGCTACCAAGCTGATAAGCTTCCAAGTAAAGGAGACAAAGCAACCAAACACAATTTTCATTTCATAAGCTGAACAAACTAACCCATCCTAGATCTACCAATTCCAAGTTTAGATCTAGCTCTAAAACCAATAGTTTAACCAACAAGCACAACATCAACATAGTATTAGTAGTAGTACCATCAACGCATCCAATTGAATCATGTGGGGTCCCTCCAAAACTTACCAAGCTCTACAGATTGGTGAGGCGACAACATTTAGGAAAAATGGGTGAGGCATCCCAACCTTCTCAAACATCACTTGTGAAGGCCAAGAATAGTCATTAGATAGCATTTACCACGCTCATGATTGCTCTGTCGTCAAGCATTTACCACGCCCATGATTGCTCTGCCGGTGACGACAGAGGCTTCTCGGCTTTGCAACAGAGCAACAACGTCTCTGTCTACCAAAAGAAGCTTTGGTTGTAAAAATGAATACATATCATCTAAACAAAATATTAAAGACGAACATAATATTTTGGAAGTTTTTTTCTTTTTGAGAAAGAAGACTTTTATTGAATAAAATCAATGCGCGGCCAAATCAGCCTGAACAAAGGGTAAAGTGAGAGATGGGACATCTTCCATCCACACGGTACAACCTGGTGTGGTCAAAGCTAGCCTAGCTAAACTATGAGCAACTTTGTTGCCATCTCTCTTAATGTGAGAGTATGACAATTCTGAAAACAAACCCAAAAATAAAGAGACATCATTTATCAGTGGTGCAAAAGGAGTCAATCCATTGTCATTGTTCCTCAAAGCCTTCACTATCACTTCTAAATCACCCTCCACAATAGCACAGTCCACTCCAATCTCACTGCCAAACTCCACTGCTCTGCACGCAGCAATGACTTCCACTTCCACAGGCTGGAAAGCTTGCTCCAATTGTTGAATTAAGGATGCCATTACCTCTCCATTGCAGTTGCGAACAACCACTCCAATCCCTGCTTTGTTGTCTGCCTTTGAGATTGCTCCATCATAATTTATCTTATATTTGTTCAGTGGTGGGACTGACCATTTTGGCTTGGGCTGTGGTCTGATCGGGTTTGGCAGAGGATTGCCTGATCTAATCTCATTCCAGCGTTCTTGTGCAGCATGTTTCAGGTCCTTAGTGAGGCAGCAAGATTGTTACAACCGTGACTGATTTCTCTGGTTCCAAATACACCATACTTGGATAGCAAAGAGCTGAAGCGGCTTCCCCTTCTCCAATAACCATCCGTAGAGTTGCTTGAAATCAGTGAAGACCTCCCTTGACCGAAAGCTCCATCTTTCATCATCCCAAACCACGTTCAAACCAGAGCAGCCCCAAAGAGCATGTAACGTATCCTCTGCCATTGAAGCACATCTGTCGCAAATTTGGTTTGGAATGATTGTCTTTCTGGTCAGGTTGGCCTTTGTTGGGAGAGAGTCTCTGCATGCACGCCACAAAAAATTTTTGTATTTGTTTGGAATCTCCAATGACCAAATGCTTTTCTAGATTTTTTTATCCAAGTCCGGTTGTGTGCCTCCTTCAGCCCCGGTCTCCAAGTCCTTTAGAAAGCGATATCCGGATTTGCAATTGTATTGTCCATTTGCCGTGAAAGGCCAGATCAGAGAGTCTTTAGTTTGGCTTCGGGCAAGAGGAATCTTCTTTGCAAGTTCAACTTCTGCTGGAATAAGAACTCCGTCCAACATTTCAGCATCCCATTTCCCTGTGTTCTCATCTATTAAACAGTCAACCGTGGCATCCTCCATAGACTCAATGATTGGAGAAGTAACTAAAGGTGGGTGTTTAATGGGAAGCCAATGGTGCTGCCATATTTTAATGTTTTTTCCATTCCCAACCCGAAATCTTGATCCCATTTTGATGACCTCCCTTCCCTTCAAAATGCTTTTCCAAGCATATGACCTGGTTGTCGATTCCTTGGCTTCCATGAATGAACAATGAGGGAAAAATCTTGCCTTGAATATTCTGTAGAAAAGAGTATCTTTATTATGTATGAGTCGCCATGCTTGCTTGGCTAGAAGCAAGTCATTGAACAATGCAAGGTCCCTAAAACCCATTCCTCCATCTAGCTTCGATTTCGTCAACTCCGAACATTTAATCCAATGTATTTTCCTTTTATCACCCCGCTGCTCCCAAAAGAATTTTTTAACCATTGCTTCAATGTCATGACATAGACCCAAGGGTATTTTGAAACATCCCATGGTATATGTCGGAATGGCTTGAACAATTGCTTTGATTAGGACTTCTCTACCCGCTTGAGACAAAAGCTTACCTCCCACCCTTGTAGTTTTCTCCAAATCCTCTCCTTTATATAGCTAAAGCTTGCTTTTTTTCCCCTTCCCACCAACGAAGGCAGCCCTAGATATTTCTCATAAAATTTTATCTCTTGCACTCCCAATACTCCTTGTATCTCTTGCCTAGTCACCTCTTCTGTGGACTTGCTAAAGAAAAGGGATGTCTTTTCTCTATTGATTTTTTGGCCCGATACCGCTTCATAATCCGACAATATTTTGAGTACATTTCCACATTCTTGGGAGTTGGCCTTGCAAAAAAGCAGGCTATCATCTGCAAAAAATAAATGGGTTAGTTTGGGGCCTCTCTTACAGAGAGAGAAGCCGTTGATTTCCTTTGCTCTTGCAGCTTTTGTGATAAGGCCATGTAATCCTTCCGTGCATAAAAGGAAGAGGAAGGGGGAGAGAGGGTCCCCTTGCCGTATGCCTCTTGTTGGATTAATCAACCCCTTCGGTTCGCCATTCACTAAGATGGAATATGAGACAGTACGAACACACTCCATAATTAACTCAATCCACCTTGTGCAAAATCCCATATTCTCCATTAGTTTCTGTAAATAATCCCACTCCACCCTATCATATGCTTTGCTCATATCAAGCTTGACAGCCATAAAACCTGTTTTTCCTGAATTATGATTTTTCATACAATGTGAAGTCTAAGCAACTAAAACATTATCTGAAATAAGCCTATTTTTTGCAAAAGCAGATTGATGCTCAGTTAACATACCTCTTAGAAAGGAACCAAAGATATTGTGAGAGAAATTATGAAAATTTGATTTTTAAGTCCAAAGAAAATGGGGATTTATATTAGACAAATGTAGAGATAAATAATCATATTACTCAATATTCATTGAAATTGACTCTTGCAATTTTGCATTGAAATTAGTCTTATGCATAAAATTGAAAAGTTTTCTCAATTCCTATTTTTCCCATGACTTTTTAGATCCATCTGTATCTATCCAAAGCATTTCAAATTATAAATGTATACAAATTCTTTAAATTTTATTAATGCATTGAAATAAATGCATATGTCATTAATTAATAGTTTGATATAAATGCAAAATTTAGATGAGGTGAAAAATATCATACAATGCGCCACTTGGCATAACTTCATACTCTCACACATAAGGTCTCTGCTTTTATATATACTAGTCACGGACCCGCGCATACTATTTTAATCTCTAGACTTTATAAAGAGTTTTTTTTTTTTTTTAAGTTTTATCATATTTTTCATAACCTTGTCTATAACATTTTTTTTATCATTATCATAAATTTATTGGTTGATGATTTGCATAACATAGACATTAAATAAGATGAAGAACTATTCAATAGATTTTTTAAAGTCATGGTGTACGAAGATTATGATTATATATATATATATATATATATATATATGACGTTAAATGAAATGTCAAAAAATGAGATTATAAAATTTTCCAACTTCATTTCTAATATAATTTCTAAATTACTGAAGAACATCTCATTTTTAGTTATGATAGGAAATATAATTTCTCTAGTTAGAGTTTGATTAGTTTTAAGTTTAAATTTTGTATTATTATATTTAATTGTTGATTACTAATTATTGATTTAATTAAGTGAACGTAATGGTTGATTTTATTGCACTATAGAGTTTTCAATGTCCACTATATAGCCATCTCTATTTTATTTCTTACTCCTGTTAACCACCTTTTTATTTTCCAATCAATGATTACTAACTGACGTTTGGTTTTTATCTTTATCTACTCTTTATTACTATGTATTGGTTTTTTTTCTATACCATCTCTCTCTCTCTCTCTCCATTGGCAACCTATCGTTTTCCAAAATTTGATGATGATTCTATGACATTAAATATATAAAAAAAAGGAGTGGAAATATAAATAATTATATGATATATATGGGGGATGTGGCTGAATTTAAATGTTAAATAAAATGATATGAGAAAAAAATAAAAATAAAATACATAACAATAAACAATAACTTATCCAAATAATTCTATGTAATATAATAATAGTACATTCTTATATACTATTTTTAATTCTTTATAATGCAATATAATAATATTTAACAATCAAAGTCATAAAAAAAATAATTAAAAAATTAAAAAAAAAAAAAACTAAATCCCATCAACCAAAATAGAGTTCTAAAAAATACAAAACTTTATATCAAGCTAAAAAAAAGATGCAAGAAAAATAAAAATAAAAATCCACGAAAAAATTGAGGGACAAAGAGTGGGAAATAACCACTTTTTTGTGAGAGAAAATTATGTAAAGAATGGAAGAGTGAATGACAAATTTATACTAAGAGGATGATAATAAAAAGAAACAAAATAAAGGAAGATAAAAGAAAAGAGGAAGAGTGATATCAAGGTAGAATGTTTGAGGAGATGAAAAGGTAAAGAGAATGAGAAAGGTTGGAGAAAGTGTAAATGTTAAAAAAAATAAGTACAATTTGATGAGCACAATTTTCTTTTATTTGAATTTAACTAAAATATTACATTTTTTTTTATTTTTTAAAACAAAAAGAGAGAAAATATAAATAATTTAATGATAAGGAGGATGTGGTTGAATTTCAATATTGAGTAAAACAAAAGAGAAGAAAAAAGTAGAAAAAATTAAAATATATAACAATAAACACTAAATTATTCAAATTATGCTATATAATGGAATACTATTTTATTTTTATCTACTATCTTTAATTTTTTATAATGTAATCAGATAAAATTTAACAATCAAAGAGCAAAATAATAATAATAATAATAACTTAAACACACAAAACTAAATCGTATCAACCTAAATTAGAGTTCTTAAAAACACAACAATTTATCAACCTAAAGCGGAGATGCAATAAAAAATAAAAATCCACCAAAACTATGAGAGAGAGAGAGAGAGAGAGAGAAACCTTCTGTGAAAGAAAACTATGCAAAGAATGGAAAAGAGTGGCAAATTTATAATAAGAAAGAACGGATAAAAAAAGACAAATAAAGGAAGATGAAGGGAAAAATAAATAGTAATATTAAATTAGAGGGTAGTGGGGAGATGAAAAGGTAAGAGAAGAAGAAAGGTTAAAGAAAATGTAAATATTTAAAAAATAAGTGAATGTAAAAAAAATTATAGGAAAATTGGAAATAAAAAATAAATATATATAAATGTTAAAACTGACAAGGATGAATATGTAAAGTCAATAATCTATTTTTATATTAACATATTTATATTTGTAAAAAAATTAGAAATAAATAATAAATAATAATTATGTGGCGAATGACGTGGCGATGAGATGGCGCAACAGGAGTTCAGCAACAATAAATGCCACGTTTCAGCTTTTAGTAATATATAGATATAGATATAGATATAGATATAGATATATATATATATATTGATAAATTGTTTGATTTCTCAATAAATTATTTATTATGTTAGATTATAACCAAAAATGTGCAACGAACGAAGACTTTAACTACTTTAACCTTACATTTTGGGAGAGAGAGAGAGAGGCACCCACCCCAGTGGCTTAGTGCTATGTCAAGCACACGGATGGAAAGACTGAAAACAGTAAAGAGATGACATCTTTGGTGGTGGTCTGTAGAGCAAAAGTAGCTTATAATGTTGGCAGTGAAGTGCACGCACCACCCATAACACATAAAAGTAGTAAATTGTTTTAAAAATATATATACTTGTATATATTCCCACAACACATAAAAGTAGTAAACTTTTTTAAATATAAATATACTTGTTCAAATCGAATATTATTTACTATTCGATCAATTAACTTATTTTTTTCTACCAAATTTTAGATCACAAAAACTTGAAATTTTAACATTTATTGGTTACATAGCAATTGATTTTTGATCTTTTTGAAATTTTGTAAGCATGAAGGATGTAATAAGAATATGCAATCTAAGGGTTAAATTTTTAAAATTCACACTCAATATAAAGAAATATGATGAGTTTGTAGGGTTTTTCTCCAAACTAGTTTGGAGAGAAATTTTGTTCGTGCTAAAATTACTCTTATCTCCACGCATTGAGTCCCACAAAAGGTTGGTATTACATAGGGTGACAAAATCATCCCAAACCCATTTACCCACTCAAACCCACTTACTTAAATAAGACCCAAACCCACCCAATTATTAATTGGGTTAAATGGGTATTAACCCAATTAAACTCAATTTACACTAATGTTAATTGGGTTTTAACTAGGTACTCAATTAAACCCAAGTATCATTTCTACAAATTAGCCAACTCTAAAATACTCCAAAACCACTAAAAAGACCAAAATACCCATGAAACCTCTAAAATTACCAAAATACCCCCTCCCCTAAACCTAAAAAATAACATAAATACCACCGAAACCTAAAAATTACCAAAGTACCCCCAAAACCTAAAAAATGTCTGAAATGCCCCCTGTAAACACTCACTTTTGCACTCATAATTTAACCTTGGGAGATGACCAAAATAATCATTCTAAGTACCCAACAATCATGATTGCATTTCATTCATTAACTAATTCATTGCGTATCATAAAAATGATCTTGAAGTTCTAATGATCACAACGATATGTTCGGTTTCCAAATCGGACGGTCGGATTAAAAACTATCACAGGATCAAGTTTCGACGGTCTGCATGCGTTCATTTGGGTGGAACTGATCACACATGATTAATTGAAATTAATTTTGATTGGTTGAAAATTAAAATTAATTAAATGAATTTCTGTCATTGGTGGTTTATTTTGATAAAAATAAGTTTGGTTGCATGGGTCATAGGTTAAATTTGAACTCAAATTTAAATTACTTCTCAAATGGTCAATTCTGATCCATGAGTCATGGGTTACAGGATAGGTCAATTCTGATCAAATTACTAACATACAAAACTAGTTAGGTAAAACGACTTTTTCGAGTTGCACAGATTGCAAAAAACCTACTGGATTTTACCAATTCAACTATTTGAATGATTCAATTAAAAAATCAAATTGGCTTAGGTTCTAATTTACTGCGTTATCAGTTCAAACGATCAAGATGGTCCGGGTTTAAATATTACGATTCAAACTAGTCATATTGAATTAAAACTCTCCACTAACTACTAACAATTTCATTTAACATTATTTTTTAGCCAAAAAAAAAATTGAACATATTTGCGTCATATGTCCAATAATTGACTCGTCTATTGTACAATCTAGAAAATTTTGGTAAAAGGTACAAGAAACAAAGAATACATATCACTTCTAATTTGATAGAAATTCAAAGATTCATAATGGTAAAATCGTTACTGTTTGATGTAAGGAGTCGGTTTTCTATCGACAAAGGAATTTTGAACTCTATTTAAAATAGTTTTATGCAGCTTTTGGAGAATCCTTGTTTTATTTTAAAGCCTAACTTTTTGCAGCAGCTGTTGATGAACTTCTTGCATGTGGTCCTAGTCAATTCGATTGTTGTAAGTTAAAACTTCTATTGCGGGTCACTTAGTGAGGTGTTTCATTTCTGGTGATGATTCTTTGTAGTCTGAAGCTGTTTGTAGTTCAAGTTTAGTAGTTCCGCCGTTTGAATAGCTTTGTTTGCAGTTTTAGCTGCTTGTATTGTGTTAAAAATTTATACAACTTTCCGGATTGGAAGAAACCGCACCAATCAATCTGACAGGAAGCGCAACTATACATTTGACATGCAGTAGAGTTTATACACGGTGTATAATAGAAAAAAGCTGTGTATAATATATACAAGCATAATTTTGGATCTCAGTGTTGGCACAACACTGGCAAATAAATGTATTACAATAACCTTGGTGCATTTGTGCCTGTTCATCAAAATATGCACAATTTAGGTGCCTTAAACCGCTAAGTTAGAGCAAAATATTTACAAAAATGTATCACGGACTATTCGTGCTAATACCCGGGAAGATAATCTACTGAGCACCTCCGGGAGCACCTTGGTGGATATGCCTGGCAACACTGGAAGAAGCTCTCGGATGACCTGTTCAACGTTCACATCCTGTTGACACCAACAAAGTAATAATCAGAGACAGGCAGTCAAGAAAGAACATCTGCACTGTGTTGATACACACAAGAAACAATGGGGAAAGAAATAGGTCAGTGAAAAGCGTCTACATTTGTGAAAAGGAACCTAAGGACGAGTTTGTGTGTATAGTCTAAAATTTAATGGTTAAGCACAATCCTTTAATACCTGATTTGATGTTCTTGATATTGCACTTCCTGTAGTCAGAAACTCAACGACCTTTTGAACATTATTCAATATAACTTTGTCTTCATCGTTTATTGTTGGTAAAAGTGCGGCTGGCTTAAAGGGTCCAAAAGCAGGAACCAAACTAAAAACTGGGACAGCATTTCTAATTCCTAGAACTGACAATATTTGTACCAACTGATCCCTCGTAACTGCATCAATGCCCTTTACAATCTGCTTTCCATGTAAATAACAATAGTTACATATTTGAAATACCTTCCATACAATCAAGTTCAATGCATACTAGTAAGACAGTAAGTCACTAATTCTTATCTTAGGCTCAGCCCCTGGTGAGAAAAAAAACATCACAAAGCCATAGCACTAGTTAAGAAAAGCTTTTTAATGGGGGGAAAAGAATTAATGAAATCGCATATCAAAACTGAGAAATAGATACTATTAACACGTGAGAAATTTGAATAAATGAAAAAGATGAAGCAAATGCTGAGTCACATCTGCTGATATGATAGTTAGACTTCGTATATAAATTACAAACAAAAGAAAGTTTATAAATTAAAAACAAAAGAAAATTAGCAAGAATGGGTAAAATAGCTTGAAAGAAAATAATTATTGCTCCCTTCATGTCTTGCTGATCTTAAAAGTCTACTTGTCATAATCAATACAAGTGAGAAAAGAGGTAAATAGAGAAGAAAAACATGAGCATAATGACCTAAGATAGCATATTTTTAGGGTTACTGGGAAAACAAATATTGTGGTCAATATTGTTGTTTCTCCACTGGATCTAATGGTAAATATCATTATCATTTCAGATGAGTTCGATGGAAAAAAAAAATATATAGTAATTTTTTTAATAGATAAATGATTACTATAACTATTATAATCATATCATTGCCCTTACACATCAGTGGGATATGCAGCTAATAAAATGCTACAACATAGCGAACAACACTACAGTCTCATAACTACAGAGTTCTAGAAGTACCTCATCCAAAAGAAATTCTCGAAAAAAATTCCCTTTATCAGACAACAGAAATGCTAAAGCTGCCCTTGTTTGAATTGGCTGCTGTGGTTGAGATACAGTGGATGACAATCCAGGAATGATGTATCCTGTTTGGCTTTGCAATATGCCAAGTTCAGCCATGTCCCCATTCAGACTCTCTCCACCTCCACTTTTTGCTGCAGTAATGAAATTTTCAAAGGCTTGCATAACATCAATGAATCTTTCAGCATCAAAAACTCCAGATTTCCCATATATTGTGTAGCGTAAAGCATTCCGTAACCGTGGGGATTCATCAGTCAGCAGCCTCTAACAATAAAATTAGAAGTAAGAACATAAATAACTCCAATCTAGATGTTTAGAGCATTCAGAGAACAACATTAGATTAGACATCAGTATGGCCAAATTGTGATTAACCTGCTAGAATTATTGCCCATATAATCCCACCTAAGCTCAACTAGTGTAAAACTACTTCCAAGACATGCGTCATATTCATTAAGCGCCGTCAAATTACCAATTCTCCCAAAAGTTTAAACTATTAGGAAATAATAAATTTAATCATTTAACTCTATACTTCTAACAAGCTCAACCAATTACAGAAGTTTTATCATTGAATTTTATTAGCTATACTAATGTCCACTATCCGCTAAGAAAGGCAACATTAAATGAACCTCGAATGATTATAAAAAAAATATAACCACATCCGTCCCATAGGGACTGTTTGGAATGAGTTCATGCACCAATGAGGTGGCATATATTTTAGCAATCAAAGATTACGTTTTGTATCTCCAGTTTAACAAATCTTAATGGCAAGGTTCAAATCCACAACCTATTAGCTAGGATGTATAGACACAGACACGGGTACGATATGGTGACATGAGTAATTTTTAAAAAATAACAACATGATACGGCAAATAAGACACCATTACAACACAGGTACGACATAGATACAACACGGGTACGGCACCTCAAATGAAGTGTCCGTGCATCTTAGGTTATTAGATTGACTATGCCAGTTTATATAAACCTAAACAATTTCCAGCTAATTGCATAAACAAAAACAAAAACCAAAAAACAAAAAAAGAAAAAAAGAAAAAAAAGAAAAAGAAAAAGAAAGGGTCATTTCATCTATTCTAGAAGTGTACATTAAGGTCATGTTTACAGACCGAAAGGGCACTGCGTGTTAGCAACTGAGCTATGAGCACCAACATATTTCTTCATAAAAAGATAATAGATTTCTAAAGAGACTTAGAGAGTATTATACCTGTGCAATATATGGATATGCCTCATCTACAATAGCAAAATCAGAATTTCCCACTAAAGCTATGCCTTCCAGCACCCCAATTGCCCTGATTATAAGAGCAAAATAAGGGGGTATTCTAAATGGATAATCAAAAGTTATTTGTGCCAAATCTGAAGCCAGCTCCTGGAAGTTGATATTTTTGGCTCCTCCACCTTCAAGTGCCTGATCAAAAACTTTAGCCAAAACAGGCAAGATGGGATCTAAATTAACCCCCTCTGGGATGAAACCAAGTTTAACAAAGTCTTTGACTATAGATCCATAATCTCGATGAATGAGGTGTGCAATTGCTTCAATCATTCCATATTTTTGATCGTCAGTTAATTTTGTAACTAGACCTGTTACAAAAAATTATACTTTAGGATGCTCAAAAAAATTGATCTTCACAACAAAAAGAAGAATAAACTGTCCATTATGTGTCACAGAGAGATCTTCTAAATCATGGTAAAAGCACTACATATGCATTATGAAAGGATGATCTTTATAATGCTTCTAACCATGTGAAAGGATGATCTTTAATCATATACTCGAATTGAAGATTATTATTACCAAAGTCAAGTATGGCTAGCTTTCCATCTGGAGTGCGGATTAGATTTCCTGGATGAGGGTCTGCATGGAAAAATCCAGTATCCAGCAACTATAATGAAAAAGGCAACAAGTTAATGTTTAAAATAAAATGACGCCCAAGTAGGAACTAGGAATTCTCACCAATAATAAGATGCAATTATATGAGCAAAAAAACAATTGCAAGTATATTTCTATTTTCATTCACAACACATACATTTCAATGAGTGGGCAAAAGTTATATATAAAGTGCAAAATATAATATTAGAAGCATTTGTGGAGAAGAAAATTCAGATTTTGATGATATATGAATAAATCCTGGAAATAAGTATACATTAATTATGCATGAGACTGGGTGCAGTGATGTAAAGTGCAAACTTGTCAAACCCCAATTGAAACACAGGGACACAACAAATCATCTAGTAGCCAATTTATTCTACTTTCACTCTGTTGACCAAAGGTGCACAGAATTGCATTAAACGTCAACCATGTTAACAAGAGAAGTGTATATCAGGTTTAACTAAATTAATTTCCTAATTGATTCAATGAAAAAAATTATACATCATTGCACCCAAAATGCACAAAGCATTTCAATCTGCATAAAAACCAACATGACCAACTAAACATCACCAAAATTTTAGACTCTTGATTATTTTCGGCCACTTATGAACAACCTCAGTGTGTTTTCAGGACACAGGATCTTATATTCAGCTTCCAATGATAAAATAAATCTAGGGATTTTGGGGGCTGATTCAGGGTGGACGGGATAGGGTTGTGTTTGGGTTGGGATATTATTGCTCTTATGTTTAGCATGTGGTCACTAAAAAAATCTATGGATTTTGGGTACTGGTTCATGTGTACAGTTCAGGACTGTGTTTTGGCTTGCCTATTAGTGTTTGGGGCTGAAAATTCTTAGTAGATGAGGCCGGCATGCAACAAATAGAAAACAAGACAGAGAAATAGACTGAGACAAGGGGGCAAAAAATCAACCTAGAATCACACTAGGGTTCTTGCACATCATACCCAAGAGAGATGATTCAACCTAGGTTCATCCATAGATTCTTGAGCATCAAACATCATCAAATGCATATCCCTTTCCTTTCTTTTCAATTTCCTTCAGAAAACATGAATGCATTCTCAACATAGGGCTTCTATGGACCCCACTTTAATTGACTTTTGAAACATTAGAACAAGTTATATAAACTTCTACCCACCCAATGTGTTAAGACAAGCCTTATATGGACCTCTAACTATACATTACGTTAAGACATGCCTTATAATGACCTCACTTATAGTCCAACAATAAGGGAAGGAGTCGAGCCTTGTAACTCAACTAGCACCTCCGGATGCTTCCAACAGAGCCGACAAGGGTTCAAATCCCTTCCCCAATCGTAACTATCGAATTTTATTTAAAAAAAAAAAAAATTTAAATGGGCAGTATGGTGATAGGAATGCTAATGTAATTTCTACTAACAAAGATGTCTTGCCACCTGCATCATTTCAATAAACTAACATTTAATTTAATAATTAATATAATTTCTACTAGAAGAAATATGAACATCTTTAACTTGTTAGAAAGACTAGAACCTAACACCGTTTGTTGATATTACATTCCAGACAGTATGGTGATAGGAATGCTAATGTAATTCCAAGGAATTTTTACTTTTTGTTATATTTTTTAGAGTAATGTTTTATCTATTTCATCCATATTATATATCAGATCATAATTATATATTTATCTAAATATGCTTTAGTCTTTTTGTAACTTTAAATGATATGAAAACTAGATTTAGTGGCATCTTTTAACTCCCTAGTTCTACCAAGACAAATACTAGTGTCATTTAAGGGATTGGGAGCATTCTCCAATATATTTTTTTTTTGATAAGTAATAAGAATTCATTGATAATAAAAAGATACACCCAAGCACACAGGAAGTATACAAGGGGGAGCAAGTCAAGAACGAAAATTACAAAAGTCAAGTAAATCCAAAATAGAAAAAGGATGGTTTCTCCACACAGAGAACCAATCAAGTAAGGTTCGGAAGAAAAGCAGCTTGAGGTCAGGCATAGCACGCTCAGAGTCTTCAAAGCATCTACTATTCCTCTCCTTCCAAATACACCACATCAAACAAAGAGGAATGACCTTCCAAATAACTCCATTGCGAAGGCGACCAAAGTGACCTTGCCAGCAAGCTAAGAGACCAACAACAGACGAGGGCATGATCCAACACACTCCAAATAAACCAAAAACCATATCCCATAACTCCGAAGCAACCGGGCAATGAAGGAAAAGATGGTCAACACTTTCACTACTACTCTTGCACATATAACACCAATCCAAAATACAAACCTTTCTTTTCCTAAGATTGTCAATAGTCAAACATTTCCCCAAGGCTGCGGTCCAGACAAAAAAAGCCACTCTAGAGGGGATCTTCTGCTTCCAAATACTTTTCCAAGGGAAAAAATGCTCACTATGGCCAACAAGAAGATGGTAGTAAGAACTAACCGTGAACCCCTTACTCTTACAAGGCAGCCAAAATCTCTTATCCTCCTCGATTCCCCTTACAGGAGTGCTATAAATGGAGTTGATGAAGCACCTGAAAGCTTCCAATTCACGATTATGCACCTCCCTACAAAACTGAATCTCCCAATGAAGGACTCCATTGGAGAATCTCATAAGATCCGCCACACTTGCCTCTTTGCTACAGCTAATCCTATATAAATCGGGATAGCGTACAGCGAGAGAGGAAGTCCCACACCAACGATCTAGCCAAAACTGCACTTTTGAACCATCACCAATCTCATACATAAAAAACCGAGATAAAGAGTGCCACCCCCTGCTAATATTTTTCCACAAACTAACACCATAAGGACTAGAGGAAGGGCTAGAACACCAACCACCCCAATCACAGCCATACTTTACCTCTATCACTTGACGCCAGAGGGCATCCCTTTCTTGCCCAAATCTCCAAAGCCATTTCCCTAAAAGAGCTATATTGAAAGTTCTCAGGTTCCTAAACCCTAAACCACCTGAAGAAAGCGGGGTACACACCGTAGACCAATCAACCAAATGAAATTTGGGCTCATCTCCTAGGCCACCCCACAGAAAGTCCCGCTGAAGTCTAGCAATACGGTTGGCCACAGAGGCAGGAATAGGGAATAAAGAGAGAAAATAAGTAGGAAGGTTAGAGAGCGTGCTTTTAATTAATGTGACTCTACCTCCCTTAGATAAATATAATTTTTTCCAGCCTGCTAATTTTCTTTCCATCTTCTCAAGAATTGGATTCCAAATAGACTTGTCTTTGAATTTTGCCCCCAAAGGAAGACCCAAATATTTCATTGGGAGAGACCCTTGTTTGCAGCCTAAGATAGCCACCAAAAGATCCATGTTATGGACAGCCCCCACAGCCACCAGCTCAGACTTACCCAAATTGACCTTCAGACCAGACACAGCCTCAAACCAAATGAGCACCATACGGAGAATTAGCAATTGATCAATATTAGCATCGCAGAAAATTAGAGTATCATCAGCGAAAAGGAGATGAGAAACCATCAAAGATCTACCAGTAGAAGCGCCTGCATTAAAACCTGACAAGCGACCTTCATGGACCGCCTTATCCAACATCCTACTGACAGCCTCCATAACCAGAACAAATAATAAGGGAGACAAAGGATCACCTTGCCGTAACCCCCTAGAACTTCCAAAGAACCCATGGGGAGTACCATTAATAAGGATAGAAAAACGAACAGTAGATAAACAAAAAGAGATCCATCGCCTCCACTTATCAGGAAAACCACAACGCTCAAGCAAGAGAGTAAGAAAGCTCCAGTTCACATGATCGAAAGCTTTCTCAATGTCCAGTTTACATAGCAACCCTGATTGACCAGACTTCAGTCTACTATCAAGACACTCATTAGCAATAAGAACAGAGTCGAGAATTTGCCTATTAAGAATAAAGGCATTCTGAGGAGCAGAGATGATCTCGCCTAAAACCAAGCGAAGACGAGAAGCCAAAACTTTAGCAAGAATTTTATAAACTCCCCCAACAAGGCTAATAGGCCGAAAGTCTTTTATTTCCACAGCTGCGGCTTTTTTTGGAATGAGAGCAATGAAGGTTGCATTCAAGCTTTTTTCAAACTGGCCAGTGACATGGAAGTGATGGAACACCGCCATGATATCTGTTTTGAGAATCCCCTAGCAAGCTTGAAAGAAAGCCATCGAAAAACCGTCAGGCCCAGGAGATTTATCCCCATTAAACTCCTTGATGACTTCTAAAACCTCAGACTCCTCGAAAGGTTTTTCTAGCCAATCCGCATTGTCCCCAGAAATACATGGGAAATCCAATGCATCCGGAAAAGGGTGCTGCACTTGCTGCTCAGAGTATAGGTTTATAAAGAATTGTTCAACATGGTCAACAATCCTATCCTGGTTGGTAGTCACAGCCCCATCAATCAAAAGGGTTTCAATACAATTATTTCTTCTATTAGAATTAGCCATTCTATGAAAAAATTTCGTATTAGAGTCGCCCTCCTTTAAGAATAACATTTTGGATTTTTGCCTCCAACTAATCTCCTCAAGCAAGGCAGCCTTCTCAAGATCGACGCGAAAGGAAGCTTGATCCAATTTTTCCTCTTTAGATAAGGGCTGAAAGTCCTCTTTGACATCTAAAGCATTCAACTTACTCCATAGCAGCTGCTTCTTTGCTGAGATATTGCCGAAATCGGACTCATTCCACTTCTTTAGGTCCGATTTTAGAGCAGTCAACTTCTTGGCTAGAATGAAACTAGGGGTCCCTTGAAAATGGTAATTCTCCCACCAGGACTTCACCTTATCTAAGAACCCTTCCGCCTTCAACCACATATTCTCAAAACGAAAAGGAATTCGCCCTCTTCGATGACTCCCACTCTCCAAAAGAATAGGGAAGTGATCGGATAACACTCTAGGAAGCCTTTTTTGGGAGAAGTGAGTGAAGTGATCAACTAGAGTCGGAGAGAAGAGAAACCGATCAATTCTAGAGGCTGAGGAGGAATTAGACCAAGAGAAGAGACCGCCCTCTAGAGGAATATCCATAAGCCCATGAAGAGCAATAAAATCCGAGAAGTCAAACATGCAGCGAGAGAATCTTCCTGCCCCTAATCTCTCCGAAGGAAAGCGGATGACATTAAAATCACCTCCCAAACACCAAGGCAAATTCCACCAACTAATCAAGCCAGCCAGCTCTTCCCACATAAGATGCCGATTCCTGTTTAAGTTAGGACCATAGATGCCAGAGAAGGCCCACTCAAAATGATCAAAGACATTTTTGAACCTACAGGAAATCGAAAAATCCCCCACTGCTTCCTCTAACTTTTCCACCACCCTTCTATCCCACATGAGAAGGATACCACCAGAAGCACCCTCAGAGCCTAAATATAACCAATCAATGAAGGGACAACTCCAAATGCTTCTAACTAGGCCTCTAGTAACCCATTCCAGTTTTGTCTCTTGCAAACAAACAATATCAGCCCTCCAAGAGCGTAAAAAATTGCGAATCTTGAGCCGTTTATCTTTGTCATTCAAACCTCTAACATTCCAGGATATAATCTTCAGATTCATTGGGAAACAAAGAGAGCCCTGTCCTTACCAAAACTAGAGCGTCTAGAAGACGCAAAACCATAATTGACAGAGCTGAATAAGCCCCTTAATTCTCTTATTCCTTTCCTCCCTGAGCTCTTCTCGGCTTTGTCAGTTTTATCCTTAAAGTCCCTCTGCTGTATCTCAGTTTCAACAGCCAACAAGAATTTGGTTACTGGCTCTTCTAATCCTTTAAGGGAAGTCCCAAGGAAATCATCAAAACCACGGAATTTATCCTGAAACCATTCCGAGTAACTGCCTTTACCCAGCACATTCTCTACTACCAGAGTTGCTGGCTGATCAGAAACATCCGTGGCAGCCAAAGGTAAAGAGAAAGCCAGAGGATCGACATTGAGGGGAGGCGAAGAAACATTGAATTGAGAGGCATTCTCGGAAGAAAAATCTGAAGACCAATCCTCCACAACAACATCAATCCCTTTTTCCGACTCAGAATAAAGCTCCTTAGATTCCGAATCCTTCGCCGGAACTATCGCTAAATGGTTTGAGTTGTCCACTCTGACAAAGTCATCTCCCGGAGGCAAAGAAATATGAATCGGAACTGCCACCCTCTTCCCATCTCGTAATTCGAGAACCCACTGGTCGGAATTTCCCCATTTCCTGAAGACATCATCTGAGTGCTGCTGAATGATCTGTTGGATGTTGCGATGCAAATCCATATCATCATCGGAGCACCCGGAATCAGTAGAAGAACCATCGGAGGCCAAAGACTCAGAGACGGAGGCGTCGGAGCTGTCCAGGACAGAGAGAAGCTCATCGGGGCCTGTCGGAACCCTGTGGGTCAGAGGCAGCACTGCGTCGGAGCTGTCCAGGACAGAGAGAAGCTCATCGGAGCCTGTCGGAACCCTGTGGGTCAGAGGCAGCACTGCGTCGGAGCTGTCCAGGACAGAGAGAAGCTCGTCGGAGGCTGTCGGAACCCTGTGGGTCAGAGGCGTCACTGCGTCGGACACCACGCTACTTGAGAAAGAAGGTGACGGAGAGAAAGGGAGAGTGGGAAGAGACTGGATATGAGACAGAGAGGTCCGGTGGGGTTTGGGCTTCCAAATATGGGAGGGATTAATTTTGGGTAATGGGTTAGGGGCTGGTAGGGCTTTGGGTTTAGAATTAGGAGTGGGCTTTGTGTTTGAGAAAGGCTTAGGGTTAGAGATGGGCTTTGGCTTTGGGCTTGTGATAGGCTTAGGTTTAGAGGCTTCTGAGATTCGGCCAACAGAAAGAGGCTTGGGCTTAAATGGATCAGAGGGTTTTGGCTTTGGGCTTGAGAAGGACTTTGGGTTTGAGGCTTTTGAGTTTCGGCCAACTGAAGGGAGATTGGGCTTAAAGGGATCAGAGGGTTTTGGGTTAGAGGAATGGGTAAGTGGAGAGTCCACCTCAGAAACATTGGAGCAACTGATCTCCCACGAACCTAGAGGCCCACGAAACAATCTAAAAGAAATATCTAAATGCACCTCACCTTCAGTCCCATCAGAGGAGACAGGAGGGAGCTTCGTCCTGAACAAAATTTTCTCCTTCCCAAGGAAGCTCTCGCGAGAATCCTGGGTCTGAGAACCCAGAGTTGCTAATTTAGGATTTCGAGAGTCCAACATTAAATGCCTAGGATTTACTTTGTCAAGAGAATCCTGGGTCTGAGGGAGCGCCATCTCTGCCAACCTGTGGGCTTTGGGTTCACTCCGACGGCCTTGAACCACCGCTGCTGCAAAGGATTTGGAGGCTTGAAGTTCAGACCCAGGAAGGAGTTTAATGGGCAGATTAATAGCACTAACCCCCGGAGCTAAAACCTTCTTCAAATGCCCAACAAAACCTTTCCAACCATTGCCCAGTCTTCCTTCCGGGATTACCAAGAAACCTTTCCGACTGCCAAGTACAAGTTCAGAAATCATAATAAAAGAACCATGAGCATTGGAGCCTGATCGAAGAATAAACACCGTCTCTCCCTCTCTAACAGTACGAGCAAAGTGACCAGGGGATTCAGAGTAAATAAAATTCTCCATTAAAGATAGCAGTCTCTTAGCACTCTCTTTGCCCAAGAACACTGATCGGAGAGAATCTCTGCTTCTCTCAAAGATATGCAATAAGAAAAAAGAACCCCCTTCTTCAACAGAGAATTCAAAAGATTTTGACTCAACGAAGAAAAATAAAGAGCCACCCATATTGAAAAAGAAATCAACGAAAGAAGCAAAAAAAGCACAGAAAGAAGCAGTAGGACAGAAAAATCTATGGCTAATTCAAGGTAGCCAGGCCTTTTTTTTAGCCAGGCCTTTTTTTTAGTTCTATTAAATTATCCCATTCTCCAATATATTCAAAGCATTTTTTTTTATACAAGTAAATGTTAAATATGTTATTTATTATAACCATATTTAGATTCAAGTATGTTTTCTTTCATGTGTTGGAGAGTTGAAATTTCATTTCCATAAGTATTCCTCTAAGGCAAAGAAAATAAAATTAATTACCTTGACTAGAATGATCAACATTTGTTTTGGGGTGGGGGGGCATAGCAGAGATTCACCCAATTTATTTGGAGAGCAAGAATCACTAACCATTTATCACCTCAGAATTTGTGGCTTGCCACAGTGATTGAATTAATTTCTAGTAGGATATAGTATAACCAATCAGGAATAGAAGAGGGAATCTCTACTATAAGTAAAACAAAAAAGAAATAAAAATGTTTGTTTTCTGATAGTACCACTCATATATTACACATAATCCTAATAAACCTTATTTGTCAAACATTTTATTATAATTCACTCATTAACACTAGTTTTTCTTACTGTTATTAGACTCCACAATGTTGACATAAACAAGTTTTTGTTTTTGTTTTTGTTTTATTTATTTATGTTATGAGTAATAGGGGAAAAATAGTAATATCATGTACTTTATATATAAATAATATTTTATGTGTTAGGATTGACTTATCAAACCCTAAACATCTTCACCGTAAACAACATGGTATCAAAGCCACCAACCCACCATTGCCGTTAATCCTCTGACCACCACCCACCGATACTGTTGTCGCCGACAACCATAACAGCACCTCACTAGCTCCGATGACCCTAATAGAGACCTCCAACGATCTTGATTTAGTGGCTAAAGAAGTTGTCCAGCGCCAGTGACCCTCTCTCGGGTCTCATGACACTAGATCGACGTCACCTAACTGCGAGAGAGGCAGGGTTTTACTTGCCCTCCTCCGACGACCCATCCTAGCCCACTCACTAGTCCTCGCACCGTCACTCCTGCACCCTCGCGCTGCCGCCAGAGTTTTTCAACTGTGGGTTTCAACTTTCAACCATGGTCCGATTTTCTTCTCTTCTTCAATACGTTCTCTGATTATCTGTTCAGGCAGCCTTGGGTTGATTTGTTGGACTAGACTTTGTTGATTGATGTTTAGTGGTAGATTGGGCTTCTTTTTTCTTTTTTTTTGGTGTTGGTATGGATTTGTTGCTGCCTTGTTTTTGGAATAGTTTGGTGTTGATTCTTTGATAGATGAGTTGCTATTGGAGTTGCTAATTAGTTGAAGTACATTGGTTGCTGGTTGGAGTTTGTTTTAATTTAGTCCAGCATATTTATTTACTGTTAGTTTGTTCTTCAGATTGCTATTATGGAGTCCAAAGACAGTGCTCAACCCCCTAATTATTTCTTATCTCCTAATATGTTATCAATTACTTCCATTTGTCTAAATGGAAGTAATTATGCTCAATGGGCACAAGCAGTTGAAGTCTTTCTTCTTGGTAGAAAGAAGTTTGATTATGTGATTAATGAACCCCCTGTACCTATAGACCCTAAATTTGCTGATTGGAGAGCCGAAGATGCACAAATTAGGAGTTGTTTGTGGAATAGCAAGGAGTCTAAGATCAGTTATAGTTTGGTTTTCTTACCAACTGCTAAACTTGTTTGGGAACAAGCCAAGGAACTTTACTCTAGTGTTATCAATTTGAAGCGGATTTATGATCTTCATCAAAATTATTTCTCCTTGAGTTTGAGTGATTTTTCTTTGGAGGACTACTATAACAAATTTAAGAGCGTGTGTGAAGAACTCAAATTTATCAGCCCACCTCCTCTGATGTTAAAATTATGAAGAAACAACGAGATTCTATGCATGTTGCTCGCTTCCTCTCTGGTTGCCTAAAAGTTTGAATCCAGTTAAATCACAAATTTTAGCTAGTCCAGACCTCCCTTCATTGAGTGAAGTTTTTGGTAGACTTCGACAGGCCACATTATCTGATTCGAGTACTGCCCCTTTCTCTTCCTCCAATACTAATGCATTACCCTCTAGTGATAAATCTACCTTTACCACTTATATGGGGAGTAATAGAGGTGGTCGTGGAGGTCGAGGTCGTGGGGGCCGAGGCTGTGGAGGTCATGACCAAGGGGGCCATGGTAGTGAATAAGGGGGTCATGGTAGAGGATGTGGTCTTCGTAAGTGCACTTATTGTCATGGTGAGAATCTTACAGTAGACTTTTGTTAGGAGTTGTATGGTAAACCCTTGGCTCACCAAGCTAGCTTTCAAGTTCAAAAACCGCCTTCACAGTCACTTCCACCAACATCCAGAGTAGTCTCTATTCTTGAGGAAGAGTACAATCGCCTCTTGTCTCTGCATTCCAACTTTGTTAGGTCTGATTCTACAGCTACTTTGGCTCAACAAGGTACTTCTGCTGCTTGTCTTGCCACTCAGGACCCTTAGGTCATTGACTCAGGTGCTACCGATCATATGACAAGTACCTCAGGTTTACTCTCTGACCTTGAGCAATCTAGTAGTCTTCCCAATGTTACATTGGCAGATAGCTCAGCCACTATAGTTTCTGGTTTGGGCACTACCAATCTTAGTCCTAATCTTTCTCTCTCTTCTGTCTTATATATTCCTGATTTCTTTTTAACCTTTTGTCAATTAGTAAGCTTACTAAAATTTTGAATTGTGCTACCATTTTTTTATCCACTCATTGTATCTTTCAGGATCTCAAGACAAGGAAGATTATTGGTGGAGGGCATGAAGCCGGTGGACTTTATTACCTGGATTGATGTGGTTCTTCCTGTTTAGTGGCTTCTCATTTGTCTATCTCGCCTCTTCAGCATCATTGTCACCTTGGTCATCCATCTCTCAAGAATTTGAAGTCATTAGTTCTGTCGTGTTGTCAAATTGAGTCTTTACAATGTGAAGCATGTTAGTTGGGTAAACACCATAGGGTGCCTTTTGCCTCTAGGCGTGAGAGTCGTGTTAGTAGTCCTTTTCATTTAGTTTATTCTGATATTTGGGGTCCAATAAACACTCCCTCATTGTTGGGATTTAGATATTTTTGTCTTTTTTGTTGATTATTATTCTAGAGTCACCTATTTTTGTCTTATGAAAGATATGGAAATAAAGACTCAGTTTAATGCTTCACTTTGTATTTTTCGGTTAGACAATGCTCGTGAATATTTCATACATCTTTGTCTCAATTTTTTGATGATCATGGTATAATTCACCAATCTTCACGCCCCCATACTCCACAACAAAATTATTGAACACAAAATGCGTCATTTGTTAGAGGTCACTCGTGCCTTAAAGTTTCATATGCGTGTTCCCAAATCATATTGGAGTGATGCTATTCTCACTGCCTGTCACCTAATTAATAGTATGCCTTCCACTATTCTAGGTGGTCAGATCCCTTATACTGTGCTCTCTCCTAATGCACCTTTGTTTCATCTACCTCCTAAGATCTTTGGTTGTGTGCGCTATGTTCATATCTTAGGTCCAAGGAGTGACAAACTTGATCCTAGATCCATTAAATGCGTTTTTCTTGAGTATTCTTGTACTTAAAAGGGATACCGATGTTACTCACCTACTCTTCGGCATCGTTTCATTAGTGCTGATGTCACATTTGATGAATCTCAATCCTATTTCTCTCCTACCACCTGCGTCTCCTATTGAATCTCCTCAGAAACCACTCCAGGTATATTGTTGTTGGCAAAAACCTCCAACAGAGACTTCTACCCCGCCTAGTGTTCTGACTTCTGATCCTAGCTCTCTTCCAATTGCTTTGCGCAATGGTAAGCGTTCTTGTACCTCTCACCCTATCTCTCAGTTTGTCTCTTATGGTCACTTGTCTTCATCTCTTCATGCCTTTACCACATCCTTGAATTCTACTGTTGTTCCTAAGTCTGTCCAGGAGGCTATGTCCATCTCTGGTTGGAAGTCTGCAATGGAGGTAGAAATGTCTACCCTGTCTGAAAATGCTACTTGATCTTTAGTTACTCGTCCTCTAGGGAAAACTACTGTTGGTTGTCGTTTGGTGTATACTGTGAAGTATTTGCCTGATAGTTCTATTGAGCGTTTGAAGGCTCGCTTGGTTGCCAAAGGGCATACCCAGACATATGGTGTTGACTATGCCAAGACATTCTCACCTATTGCTAAAATTTCTTCTGTCCAGATTTTGATCTCCTTGGCTGCTAATTTGAGCTAGCCATTATTCTAGTTAGATGTTAAAAATGCCTTCTTGAATGGTGATTTGAAGGAAGAGGTGTATATGGTCTATGGTCTTAAACAATCTCCCAGAGCTTGGTTTGGTAAATTCAGTGAAATAGTGTTAAAGTTTGGACTGAGACGTTGCCACTCTGATCACTCTATGTTTTCTCATACCTTTGATAGAGGAAAGATTTTTTTGATAGTACATGTTGATGATATTATAATCACTAGATGACAAGCAGGGTATTGATAATTTGAAAAGATACCTTCAAAACTTCTTTCAAACTAAGGATCTAGGTAAACTTCGTTATTTCTTGGGTATTGAGGTAGCACGATCTAAAGAAGGCATCATTTTATCACAAATGAAGTATGTGTTGGATATTTTGAAAGAAACTGGCTTGTTAGGATCTAAACCAGTGGAGACTCCTATGGATCCTAATGTCAAATCATATGAATATTAAGGGGAGCTGTTATCTAATCCTGAGAGAAATCGTCATCTAGTTGGTAAACTAAATTATCTCACAATTACCCACCCAGATATATCATTTGTAGTTAGTGTTTTGAGCCAGTTTATGAAAGATCCTTGCCTTCCACATTGGGAGGCAGTTATTCGGATTGTGAGGTATCTTAAAGCACATCCAAGCCGTGGTCTTTTGTATAAAGCTAATGGCCAGCTACGAGTAGAAGCCTACACTGATGTTGATTAGGCTAGATCACCGTCAGATAGAAAATCCACTTCTAGGTATTGCACTTTTCTGGGAGGAAATCTGATTACTTGGAGAAGTAAGAAACAAACTGTTGTTACCAGGTCTAGTGCAAAGGCTGAGTATAGAGAGCCATGGCACACACATCATATGAGCTTATGTGGATTAAGCATTTACTTGAGGAATTAGGATTTGTTGTGAAGCTGCCTATGACTATGCATTGTGATAATCAAGCAGCAATTTACATTGCCTCCAATCCTGTGTTCCATGAGCGAACCAAGCATATTGAAGTAGATTGTCATATTACTCAGGAGAAAGTAGAAGATGGTGTAATTGCTACTCCATATGTTTCTACAAGAGTCCAGATTGCTAATATGTTTACCAAAGCTTTATGTAAGACTCGTTTGGGTTCATTATGTAACAAGCTAGGATTGTATGATACATACTCTCTAGCTTGAGGGGGAGTGTTATGAGTAATAGGGGCAAAACAGTAATATCATGTACTTTATATATAAATAACATTTTATGTGTTAGGGTTGACTTATCAAACCCTAAACACCTTCACCGTAAACAACAATTTATTTATTTTAAATTTAATAAAATAAATTTATTGATTAAAAATAGACCAAGTAAAAAGGGGCAAACAAGAATTGTTTTGAATTTCTTCTTGAATTTAATAAGGCCTAATTTAGGCATCTATTAGCGCTTACCTGAAAACCCAAAGTGAAAAGTGAGAGAGCACATCAAACAATCACACATTAACCAATAAAGACAGTTAATTGTTTAGGTTCAGAAAATAAACTGTTGCCAAATATATATATATATATATATATATATACAGAGAGAGAGAAGTTAAAAAAAATAAAGGAATCAAATTTTAGGAGATGTATGTTAGTCATGTTCCACATTGAATCCTGAAAAACAGAGTGAAAACTAGAGAAAAGCATACCTGCTTTAGGTAGCATATGACTCCAACATTAACCAGCTCTCCTACATCACTTTCTTTACTTTGTGACAGCTTCTCTCCTTCTACCCATCCTGTGGTAAGAACCTTTCTTGAAGTATATTTCTGGTAGGTTTTGGGTACAACAACCTGAAACACACAAGCTTTTTAAGTAGTATTAGACATAATCTCCCTCAGATTAAGATAAAAATTCCCAACAAATGAGATTTTTATACAAACAAAAAGATGAAATAGAAAATAAAAAGCAATAGATAAATAACATACTATCGTCACTTACCAGAGTACATGAACTGCAAATTTGAAAAGGCACATACATGATGTTATAAGAGTAAGGAACTGATTAATTGCAGTCTATTGGTAATTATGTCAGCAGAAAATCTAGTCTAGAACTATTCCCGGGCATTAATAAACATATACTTCACGTGCCAAGGTTTTCACAGTCAGCCGGCATCACAGGCTCACAGCTCATTTGAAGAATTTGCATCATGTTATTGCAGGTTTGATATCCAAAATAACCATATCATTTTCATACCCAAGATTGGCATGAAAGTAAATATTAGGAACAGACCCTTTCGCTTCAAGCATATCTATCATTGTTAAATGTAAACATGGCAAAATGGCAGTTGAGGGACATTATCCTGGAGACAAAAACTTCATTCCTTTACAGAAGAATGTCATACTAGAAAAGGCACCTGAGTCTATATTCACTATATTGACTGTTAAACATTGCAATGGGACCATGACAGCTATTGTTAAACAGCATGCTCGACAATGGTCAATAGACTAGTCCTACATAGAGCTTAACCGAATTTAGAACATCTTGCCCATGCTTTATTTTAACTTGACCATTTTAGTTATTTCGGTGCGGTTTGGATTGCGTTTCCTGCGTTTTGTGTTTTCAGTTTTTTTTTTTTTTAGCCGATTTTGTTGACTTTTCAGTGTAAACAGTGCACCCGTGCACTGTTTATGGGACCCACAAACATTACTTTTCAGCAACTTTTTTATTAAAAATGGGTCCCACGGTACTATTTACACATTTAAAAATTATTTTGCTACAAAGTTTTCAGCTTTCAATTTTCAACTGTATCCAAACGGACCCTTCATTGCCTAATTTACACCTTTTAGCATTACTTCATGATATGTAAACAAAATAGAAGTTTCTAACTAAGCTTGACAGCAAAAATCAACAGAAACTTCTTGAAACATAATAAAGTATACATTCAGAGTTTTTAGAAAAACCTGAGGAAGGTCCTTCTTCATCATTTCAGCAAAGATTTTTCCATTTTCCCCTTCATTAACATAATCTAACTCTTCGAAAAAACGAGCAGCCCATTCATCAACCAATCCGACTACATCTACCGAGATCTGAAAAATATAAGCAGAAAGCCAAGGGATGGGGTGTGGATAATAAGCCATTATTGCTAACTATAGTTACTCCTTCAAAAAAGGGGAATTGTTTTTAAGAAAGAGATAAGTGACTACAAATCAGATCTGGTTTACACTACCTGTGGAAACTTCCGTAGAACCAAACCCAAGTTCCGTATGACGTACAAATCGACTGTAACCGTCTCAAGAACAAATGGCCTTTGCACTTTGACAGCCACCAGATCCCCATTTTCCTTCAAACGGCCCTTATACACCTGTCCAAGAGATGCTGCCATTGCAGAATAAAGAATAAATACTTTGGAACTAAGTGAACTCCAGAATTCTAGTATATAAAAGGTTATCTGGGAGGCTACCAGCAGCAATTGGTGAAGATGATAGCTCAGAATAGACATTATTCCATGGCTGACCAAGTTCTTCCTCTATAAGAGCCATAGCTACATCATCTGGAAATGAAGGAACCTTCACGTATCATTAAACAGAATATCAGCTATGAAGAGGGGTACCTAATATATATAAATTCATACAATATTAAGAAGAAATCAAGCTATGTGGCATCTCTCCTCATTTGACAAGTGGAGATCTGAGGATGGATTGGAGATGTTACAAGATTGGGACTGTAATGTTATGTACTGTAGTTTCACTTACCAAAAAATAAGAAAAGGGGAGAGAGGGGGGGGGGGGGGGGGGGGGGAGGGGTTTATATAATATTTATAGAGTTTAAAATATGAAAACTGGATATTCAAGTTCATATTCAATTGCATTAACGGCAACTGACAACAGGGACAGGACAAGCCTTCCCAATGTCTGCCTAAGTAAAACATGAAGTCGACAGGCCTTCTCCACAAGCTTGGCTCATCCTGATTTATTAAGAGCACCATGATCCAAAGCTTGTGAACCACCTTGGACACTTTCCTTTATAGATCTTCTAATAAGACTCATACCTCACAATTCAAACAGTGCTGGAAATTATCTTAATCCACAAGCCCAGATTGTTTTTTGTTGTTTTTACACCCATAATTTACTGCCCATTTAAAAAAGCCTCACTGACTGATCAAAGGTTGTATCTAGTGTATAAAGCTCCCACTTTTGTGAGGTTATGGTAGGCAGCCTTACCCCCGATTTGTTTCAGTCAAAAAGCATCATTGACATCAAAGGTATTAGCTGAAATTATGTCAAACATGTGTAAATTCTAGCAGATAAATATATATTTAGGCAACATAATGCAACTGAATATTCTTGTAATGTACCCATCTTTATTCTAACATAACTGAATATTATGGATATCCTATAGACATGGTTCTTGTGGGCGGGGTCGTGTATTTGAGATTTACTCGATTGGGTGGGTACACGAAATCTAAGAGCCTGTTTGGCCAACAAAATTTGGTCACTCAATTTCCGTCACTCAATTTCCGTCACTCATCACTCATCACTCAATTTTTCACATCCGTTTGCCTTCATCACTCAGTTTCCATCACTCACTATTTTTCACATTATTTGGAGGGCCCACGCCTGTCACGGTGCAGCTTTTTTTTTTTTTTTTCCACTAGCAGCTTCTTCTTTTTTTTTTTTTTTCCTCCTGGGTTGGCTGTTCGGTCTGGGTTTTTTTTTTTTTTTTTTTTTTTTTTTTTCACTAAGTTTGGTGAGTCTAGGTAAAAAAAAAAAAAAAAAAACCCAGACCGAACAGCCAACCCAGGAGGAAAAAAAAAAAAAAAAAAAAAGAAGAAACCAGACCGAATAGCCAACCCAGAGAAGAAAGAAAAAAAAAAAAGTCAAAGGTCAAAAGTTGCGGCTGAATACTGTTTGTGGGTCCCCTATGTGTGTTTAATTACAATATTGTCATTGAGTTATGAGTTATGGAAACTGAAAACACATTTTGTCTATTTTCAGTTTCCATAACTCATAACTCAAAAATCAAAGAATTGAGTGATGGAAACAGAGTTATGGAAACAGAGTTATCATTTGCCAAACAACCTTTTTGCTATGGGTCCCACCATTTTTGAGTTATGAGTTATGAAAACTGAGAATTGAGTTATGAAAATTGTGAATCCAAACGGCCCCTAAGTGGCTCTGACTTGAAGAGGTTCTTTGTCATCCAAAAAAAAAAAAAAATTACCCCCTTTTGTCTTTAGAAGATCTCAGCATAGGGATAGTACCTTTGATCAAATGCAATCACGTCACTAATGGAAAAGAAAACTAATAATAATAAATAGATAAAAAAGCACAAGCACTTTACCTTATCACAAAGTTTTTGCAGCTCAATCATTGCAGAAGGTGACAGTATATCTGGTCGAATGCTCAATGCTTGACCAAGTTTGATATATGCCGGACCCAAAGAGGTAACAATTTCCCTTAACTCGATTGCTCTAGCAACTTCATTCTGATTATGGAAAAGCAATTAGAGAGAAAAAGCATACATTAAATGAGAATTTGCTTTTAAAGATTGGACATAAACAAACTTATCCAAAAAAAGAGAGATTGGACACGAAAAAGGGCTCATTTCAAACCTGTAGCTACATTAAGACCAATTAAGGAACACTACAACTACATGCAAGTTTTTTGAAAGCATATCTGCCTCATAATTTGCAATGCATGACATCAATTAATGGAGGAATCCCATAGCAGGAAAAAGAGCTTCAAGGTGAAAGTTATTGTCATTAATCAATGCAGTTTAAACCTGAAAGATCTTACATCCATCACAAGAATTTAAAAAGAAAAATAAATAAAAATAAAAGGATGCAGCCCTACTACATGGGAAGTACATGAGATTCACAAGAAAAAACAAAGATCTAAGAAATCCAAAAAAGAAGAGGTAAAACTAAAACCTACTATGGCTCTCATCCAATTGAAGAGTGATCTCAGAACATCTCAGTTTAAGTAATGAAACTTCAGTTCCAACAAAGGTCCTAGCATTTCTATCCCTCCAAATGCACACATCAAGCACAAAGAGATAGCATTCCACACATCCAAACATTGATGCCTCTTTCTTTTATTTGGTCTCTTTTTTGTAACTTGGATTAGGGAGGGGGGTGAGGGGTTAAAGGGTTTTCCTAAATCCAAATTGGCAAAAATAAAGAAGCAGAATAGCAAGCTGAAAGACAAATGAAAATAACAACTTAAAAGTCAGCACAAGCATCTCACAATATCAGTCTACCTAGACACAGTCACCTAAGAATATGATAGAGACTAAATTATCATCCGAAAGCAGTCAGTCCAGATGACACCAACTTTACAGCACATCTATAAATAAAAAAGGTATCTGCAAAAATGTAAATATTCCATATCTACACACGCACAAGAGAGAGAGAGGGAGAGCAGTTCCCTTCTAAAAAGGTTTGGTTTCTTCATATCTTGAGATCAAGGAACAACAACAAAAAATGCAGTTATTCGACGACTAAAAGATAGATAGCTTCACAAATATATATATTTTTTTTTAAAAACAACAACAACAACACCACATATGTACACACAAACACACACACACACCCATACTTGTATGTACAGTTTTGGATTCATATCCCTTTCTTAAGAATATATGGTCATTCCCAACACATACAGTATTAAACAGGCTTCCTTTCCTTCAAGAGTGCACAAACTCACAAAACCATAACAGCAAAGGCTTTTCAAAAACCATTGCATTAGGTCTAAGAAACAAATTCAGTATATAGATATACAAAAAGTAAAAACCATAATGGAAGTTGGTTCAAATGAAGAAAAAATAAAACATCATAGAGATTATAGATGGTACATGAACTCGAAAATATTTTCCCAATCACGAAAAACAAACTGATGTTCTACAAATTGTTTAATGAGTTAATTGATCGTGTGAAAATACCATCATCTCAAAAAACGTAAAAAAGGAAACAAATATGTACCTCTTTGACCTTCTTGTTTATCACATCCAAAGCAAGGCGTGAAAGAAAACCCCCAGCAACAGATAGCAACTGGACAATACGTGTTGCAACAGCACGTGGTCGTTTTCCCCAATATGCTGAAATGCTAGCAGGGTCATACACCAACGGCAAAAACTCACTGCTTTCATCTACCTACGGAAGCACCAAAAAGAACATTACGAGAGGCAAATAGTCATACCAACTAGAAAGCTTCAGTTTAAAGGCCTCGCAAAAGAAAACATGATGGATCGCGAGAAGATCTCATCCATTGATATCAAACTATCATTTCTTAACTTCTCACGAAAGAATGTAGCCTCCAACAGTTACCATTTTATATGTTGCCCAGGTCATTTTAGAAACACCATCCACTCTAACAGCTGACTAATCATGTGCAAGACTTAAAATTATATATACAATTTGTATATGGAACAGTGATAAGTAATTGTATTCCATCTTACAAGGTCACATTCATATACTTCCAGAAATTGTTTTTCTTTTTCTTTTTTTCATTTTAATTAGTTCATGTTAGGCCTATGCTATTGGGCTAATATATCTCTAACAATTCAAGTTTGAGCCTAAGCCCTACCTACTCCAATCTCGATCCTTTACACCTGAACCAAGGCCCAAAGGCAAATGATTAGCACCAAATAGATCTGTATGTAACATGATGAACTCAGGAGTATCTGGCATCATAAAAGCAATCTCAAAAGGCAGGCATCTCATACCTGTAGTTCCTAACTAACTTTCAGCTTAGAGGTTAAGTTGCAATGGCAGGTGCATTCGACCAAAAAGCAAGAACGTTGGTTACCAATCACCTTGCAAAAGTGGGAGTTTTGTCCACTCGGTCCAACCTTTTTTTACATATCAAGCATTTTATTAGGGGAAAAAAAATACACATATAAAAATTGGAAGATCGCGGACTCCATGAATGGTGTGTTGTTCCTTTCTCCTACTATTATTATTATTATAAAGCTTTCATTGCTTCTAAGTAAGTTCTAACTACAATCCAATTCAGTGATATATACATGTTCGCAACTTCAGTTCCTACTTGGTACACTATTTTAGGCCTGCTAAGATTTCTTCATAAACATTAAAAACATACTCTGTCTGAAGGAGCAAACCGTTTGATTTAAATAAGACAGACAAATAGCACGCAATATATACAATCATATACCTCAACAAGGCGAAGCTGAACATCATCCGCAGCAAACTGTGAATCCCTTAGATTCTGACCCCGAAGACCTCTCATCAGTATCGCTAACTCTTCATTTTCTTCCATCTGTGCCCTCACTCTTTTTATCTCCTTTGATACTTCTCCAATTCTCTGCAATTCCATTAATTAACTTATTAAGTAATAAATAAATTAAAAATCAAAAAATCGAAGGAGTAAAAAATTACCGTGGAAGCTCCGTTGACGGACTTCGATTTGACGGAGCTTGGTGGTGACGTGGAGGAGGGTTTGGGATCGGTGGCGACGGCAAAAACCCGGTTGGACCTGGTCCATCTGTTTGGGAGTGAAAAACGGGCCGGAAAGTAGGTGCACCTGAAACTGAGACTGAGAGGCTCTGTTCCACAACAGCCGAGCTGTGTTGTTGCTGTAGCAACCATAGTGGAACAGAGCACAGAGTCTCTTCTCTTTTTTTGACAGGTAGATTTAAGATTAGATGGATGAACAATTTGGTTTTGGTGCCTCAATAATAACAAGTTATAAGAGTTTCTCCTGTTTTCTTTTTAGTTTTACTTTTACATCATCTTCTTATTTAGTTTGTACTTTGTATTAGTGGGAATGAATGAGCAAGGCTTGGCCGTTGGAGGAACACGTGGCATTTTGAATGAGTGGTTCACTACCACTTTCACACTCCTACTTCTACTTCTACTTCTACTTCTCTCGTACTCGTCCTACTCCCCGTTTTTGGCATTTACGATTTGGACAAGTTCCATCGTGATTCATGGTGTAAACTCAACTTCAGCTCACCCAACTATGAGAGCATCACCAGTGGCCCTGCCATAAGTTACATTTGGCATTTGGCATTCAGGCCCAAAAAAAGCTTAGCAACTGGATGGCTAAACTTTGGAAAAGTCTAAATTTTTTTTATATAGTGCTACAGTACCATCTTAAATATAAAATGGTACTGTAATTGAATTGGATAAAATAATAATAATTTTTTAATACACTCTCTTTCCCCTTTTTAACCCGGAAATTTCTCTCTCCTTTCTCATTATTTCTCTTCTTTTCTCTCTCTTCCTTCTCTCTTTCTCATTTGCTCTCTACTCTCTTCAGACCCAAGACCCCGTGGCTTCCTCAACGGTGGAATCAGATAGGTCGGCGTGAGGGCTTCGATGGCTCCAATGGGTTTGAATCAGAGCTTCAATGGCTCCGATAGTGATTCCGACAAGGCATCGGTGGTGGATTTCTTTGGAGGTGTGGGTTTTGACAATAGTGGAGATCGTGGGTTTTGATGACAGTGGGTCGGTGGGATGGGTTTGGATCGGCATAAGGGCTCCAATGGGTTTGAATGAGTTTGAATCGGAGCTCCGATGGCTTTGATCATGATTCTGACGAGGCATTGGTGGTGGGTTTCTTTTGCATGTTTGATTAGTCTTCTTTTTTCTTTTCTTTTTTTGGGTTTGAAACTCTTGGATTGTGTTATGTTTTTGTTTGGTGTGAAGATGAAAGAAAATAAGAGAAGGTTCTGGGTTTTGTTGTTGTTTGTGAAGTGTTTGGTTTCCTAGAAAGTTGAGGAAGAACAGAGAGAAAATGAAACTTATAAATCTTGAATCTTAATCTTTTTTTGTCGTGGTTTTTCAAGAATGAAACAGTTTGTTTCAAAAGAGTGATTACCTGTGTTTGTGTGTGTGTGTGGTGATGGGTTTGGATAGGGGATCGGTGTATCATGGGTCTCTATGTGTGTGTGTATGGTTCTGTGTTGAAACCAATGCTAGAGGTTGAGGGAGAAAGAGAGGAAAACGAATAGAAAAAGAAAAATAGTATAAAAAAAATGAATAAAATAGAATATTTAAATAAAATGGGGAAAAAATAGAATTTTGGAATGTTAGGTGTGTTATAAAATGATATGGTATAATTGATAAAGTAGTTTTTTAGGATGATAAATTAGGATAGGATGGCAAAACCGGTTGGAGATGCTAGTGTTTGGTACATGTATTTTGTTGTTTGAAAGAGAAATGATATGTCTACAACATTTTTACAACAAATCCTAAGTGACAAGTTGTTACTAGTTGTTATTGTTAGAGTAAAAAAGTAATTTTAGTGTTAGTTTCAAATTTGAATCAATAATAACTAACCACCTGTGATTTGTTGTAAAAATGTTGTAAACGTAGCATCTCACTGTTTGAAAACATGTGGGGAAATATGAGTAGGTGAAAAAATGTATAAAAATACATGTAATGTTATTTAAAAACTGAAAACATGTGTTTAAATAAATCTACCAAACAGCCTCTTAAAGTTTGGATTTTTTTTTTTTCACGAATTATCAAGCCAATGCTTAAAAATTAAAATGCATTTAATACTTTATTATTATTTATTAAATAATGATTTTATATATTTGCGAAAACTAATTTTAAACTGTATACATTCAAAAAATAATAATAATAAAGCGAAAACACTCCCTACATTTTGGTAGCATTCAATTTGATCCCAAATATTTTCAGTTTATAGTCAATTTGGTCTCTGCTATTAACTGGCTATCAGAAATTAACATGTGGCAAACACTATAGACCATTAACACTCACAAAACTTACGTGGCGAATAAAATAATAATAATTAAATTTAATAAACATCTAAAAGATGCCACGTAAGCTTTTAAATAAAAATTCCAAAATCCAAAAATAAAATATAAATAAAAATTTATTTTCTCTCTCACTTTCTTAAAAACTAACACACCAACAAACACACTCTCAAAAAAAAAAAAAAAACAAAAAACAAAACACACCAACAAACACAAATGAAAATCTCACTTCCACGTCTTTAAAAAAATAAAAATAAAAATTCAAATCAAGTGTCTGTTTAGCATGATTAATTTTCCTAGCTTATTTTACCATTCAGCTTATTTTTGCTACTATTCATGGGTCTCACTGCACTTTTTGGTGCTATTTATAGGTCTCACTGTACTATTTCAGCTAATTTTTACCTTTATCTACTGTACTTTCAGCAAAAAGTTTTTAGTTTCAACAAAATAAGCGAATTCTAAACAAACCCAATTATGAAACACAAAAAAGGTGTCCACTGTGATCAAAAGGTTGAACAAAAAGTGAGTTTGGTCATCGATGTTAACGAAATCCAAAAGCTAAAAAAAAATCTAAGAATCATCATCATCGAACAAGTTCAAGTACTACTGCTGTGATTGTAACATTACTATGGGTATGAACCTCAATAACATGTCTAAAGTTTGGTCGTTAGTTATTCTATCAAGCTAAAACTCAAGTTCAAGATTTGACAAAAAGTACATTATCAAACTCATATTAAGCATATTATCAAACTCATTTGGTGTGGACAAGTGATCTAACTCCCAATTTATTAAAAACTTAGTAAGATATAAGTTTATTTTTTTAAGTCTATATTGTTCAAGCTTAACCTTCTTTATTTTTTTTTTTATCAAGCTCTATTGTTCACAAGCTTGCTCATGAACAATTTTTTTTTTTTTACTTGGGCCTAACTGATTAAAAGAGTTTAAAATTAAGGCTCAAGCTTGACTTATTAATAAACAAATAAACATAAATAAGCTTGTTATCAAACCAAACTTGAACTATTTATGAACGGTTTAATTCATTTACAACATTAACTCAAGCTACTTGATTAATTTATTCTTCTTTTATATATAGTAAACACCACAACGAAAATTTTGTAACCCTTCATAAATTTACACTAATAATTAATAATAAAATTATAGGCTAAAATACTACTTTGGTCCTTACATTTTGGGGTCACAGTTAATTTGGTCCCTACATTTTAATAGTAATCAATTTGTTCTTTGTTATTTTCAACTTGCAGTCAATTTTGTCACTACCATTAACCCACTAACGAAAAATGCCTACATGGCAAACAGTTTGCGTTGTCGGTGCACACGTGACTAATATAATAATAAAAAAACATTTAATTGCTACTTAAAAAAGTCACATCAACAAATTTTAAATTAAAAAAATGCACATCAGAAAATAAAAAGTTTGAAATGATGAATTTAATTTTTTTTTTTAAAATAACCCAACTTTTCATGAATGTTCTTGGCAACCAAACACTGCAATTTAGAAAAACACAAAACCCAGCAACTACCATAACCACAACCACTACCGTCACTTCCACTACCACTCTCCACCAACACCTGTTATCCAAACATTACCAAATACAGATCCAAATTATTCAATGAAATGCCACAAAGAAAATTCTCAAACATTACCAAACACATTAAAAAAAAATCGACAACTAGCTTTCACAAAAGCATATCCTAAGCAATGTGTGTGAGCTTTAAATTTTAAATTTGAAACCCAAGCCCACTCTATAGGAAGTAGGAACAAGGTAGTGGGGTCGAAACACATACCCACACTCAAGAACTTAAAAATTTGAAACACAAACCCACTCTCTTTCTTTGTCAAAGTATTTTAAGAAAATTTAAAGGCTTTTCAAATTAGGTTCAATGGAGTTATGTTTTAACAAGACATAGGCCTCTCTCTCTCTCTCTCTCTCTCTCTCTCTCTCTCTCTCTCTCTCTCTCTCTCTCTCTCTCTCTCTCTCTCTCTCTCTCTCTCTCTCTCTCTCTCTCTCTCTCTCTCTCTCTCACTGGAGAGAGTCCATTCGAACTTGAGAGCTCTCCTCAAATCCAATATCTCTTCACCATTTGTGAAATCATGAGAAACCTATCTAGTGAAAGCTATTGATTTTTTAACTTTTAAAAATCATTTGGCTGGCTTCTGTTCTGTGTTTGGTTCCCGAGAAAATTCAAGAAAAGCTGGGGATTTTTTTTTTCATTCATTTAGTTCTTTAATTAATTCGTTTAATTCTTTAACATCATCATTTTGTTTTAAGAGGTGGATTTTTTTTAATTGCTGATGTGGCTTTTTTATTAGCAATTAATTAATTTTTTTATTATGTTAGCCACATGTGCGCCAACATGTAAACTGTTTGCCACGTAGGCATTTTCTATTAATGAGTTAAAGATAAGGATTAAATTGACTACAAGTTAAAAATAATAGGGACCGAATTGACCGCTATTAAAATATAGGGACCAAATTGATTGTGACTCCAAAATGTAGGGACTAAGGATCAGTTTGGATACCACTTATTGCTGAAAACTGAAAATATTGTAACGAAATAATTTTTAAATGTGTGAATAGTGCCGTGAAACCCAATTTTAAAGTTAGATTTGTGTTTTTCCGTACTTGCAAGTCCCGTGAATAGTGCACAGGACCCAGCCAAAATAACGCTGATGCACAGTCTACCGCTATCCAAACCTAACCTAAAATGGTCTTTTTGCCTTTTTTTTTTTTTTTTTTTTTTCATTTAAGCGCTAATGTGGCCATATCAACCATTTAAATTTTGACACATCGGCATCTAATATAATATTTTAATATTAAGCCTCCAACTGTACAAACTGTTTACCACGTAGGCATTTTCTGTTAGTGATTTAACAATAAAGACTAAATTGATTGCAAGTTGAAAATAGTAAGGAACAAATTAACTGCTACCAAAATGTAGGGACCAAATTGACTGTTACCCTAAAATGTAAGGGCCAAAGTGGTGTTTTCGCCAAAATTAAACTTCTATGAGATTTAAGAAGTGATATTTTAGTGTTTGCTTAGTTCAGTGACAAAAGTGTTTGTAATGCAATTTATGTTTGATGTATATTTTCCTGGGCTTTTAATGTATTTTGGGTAGAGTACTTGAGCCTCTCCTTCAAGCTTAGAAGATGCATCATCTAGAGATGTCGAGACCAAGAGGCAACCTAGATGGCCGCAAGATCCACGTGGCAAGTGTTTTGGATGAGAGTGCAGTTGTGTACCTTGCAACCACCATGTGGCCTTAGGGCGCCATCAGGTCGCGAGTTGCACAATTTCTATACTCTGTATTACACATGTCCATTACCTATCTGTTAGCACACACACACACACACATAACTGTGTGGCGTGGCAAAAGGCTTAAAATACAGGTTAACAAACCCTAGAAACCAGTAGTGTGAGAGAAGAGTGAAGCATATCAAGTGTATGAAATGATCAGAGAGCTTTTTTCCTTAAGAAAAACCAAACTCCTACTTCTCTTTTCCATCTCCTTCATTGTATTTATTGAGATTCTATAACCACCATCCCCACCCATATACATAGATCCTGTGAGTAAGTGAATGACAATGGAAACTTGAGAAGCCATATCCAAAATCCAAATCCTTTGGTGTCTTTTTGTTGGCGGCTCAACAATGGTGACTTTGAGTAGCCAGATGAAGAAAAGACTCAAGGGAGTTGGTTGCTAATTGGAGCTTGGAGGGCTCAAGTACACAGGGAGATATAGGCTTGGAGGGTTTATAGTCATCCATGTACTACAACTATTCATACTATTGGAGTTTTCCGATGGATGGTCGGCGGAGAGGATTTTTTTTGCCTAGGTGATTAGGTTTTCTTCTTCGAAAACACATCTTGGTGTTTTTGTGTGGTTTGTTTATTTTTCGCATTTTCATATTGCTTCTTACTTGCTTTTGATTGTTGTTTATCTTGTTTGTAATATGAAATTTGGCTAACACTTATATTGAACTAAGTTGTTAGTTAAACATTAAAAGTGATTAAACTATAAAACTTTGTCTTAAGAGTTCTAAATACTTGCTAGGGATAATATAGCACATTTCAAGATTGTCCAATAAATATATTGAGTACTCAGAGAATAGTGAAGAAACTGTTGATTCCTTCCAATGAAGTGAAGGATGTGTTTACAATCATTTTCTTTTCTTCTTTTTTGTTTCCCTTCATCTATCTACTATAACAAAGATTTAATGTACATGACTTCGGCTAAATGAAGATTCTTCAAACTCAAATGGTGGTTATTAGTTATTACACATACTTTTGCACACAATGAACTACACAAGCAAAATTTGCACTAAAATCGTGATTTCACTCATGGTTTTGGGGCATTACAGCCAAATTATTTTAGTTTAAGTACACTAGGACTTTATGTTGGTCAAATTTATGTTGTAGTATGACTACTATTATTATTATTATTATTATTATACCAACCAGGGTAGAGTCAGATATTTATGTTTGGAGCGGCCGAGTTGTGACATTAATATATTAGTCAAGACAATCCCCCCCCCCCCCACCACACACACACACACACACACACACACACACACACACATATATATACTCACACTTTTTTTATTTGATAAGTTAAATCTATACACACCCAAAAAAAAAAAAAAAAAAAAAAACCCAATGTTTTCTATCACAATTATATTTGTTTCAAATTGTATACCAAAGTGAGTAAAAAATATTTCAAGTGAACTAATGAAATTTCAAAAATATGAATGATCCAAAATTTGGAGGAATAAGTTTGCCTCCAAACATGTTTAGAGCTATCTTACTCTAATTCATTATGTGACAACTAAAGAGACATTTCATGTGTAGTTTTAGTCACAAGAATTTTTTTTTTTTAATGAGTCAATGACTTGTTTAATCGCCAAAGAACGGGTTGAAAAGATAGATCCAAACATGTTTGATGCCAAACTTTATAAAAAATTTAACAAATATAATAACACATTTTACAATAAGAAAATGAAATTGAGAAAAATAAAGTATTGTCTCCATAACTATTAGACCAATTATTTTCTTAAGAGCATTATTGGACTAATTCAAATATTTAGAGGGGCCAAATTTTATTTTTGTAGGCTAAATTTTCAAAATTTTAAAATAATTATATATATAATAAGAAAATTTTCAAATTTTTGTCATGTGTGTAGCTCCACCCATGATACCAGCTCTGCTCGACTTTAGGTACAAGTAAAAGTACACTAGGACTTTGGAAGTATCGAGTAATCTATGGTTTAGTATTTGAATGCTTTTTTATTTTTAATTTTACCTCATAAATGAGTCGAGTCATGTTCAATTCGGGTTAAACGTGTTTGGATCAAAAAAGGGTTATTTTAAGCGGATTGCGAGTGAGTCAATTAATTGGGTTACAAGTTAACCTGTATCTTTTCACATATAAAAATAAAAATAACAAGATACTCAAAATAAAAGATAAATAATATATAGTTTCTTAAGTTTACATAATTCAAAGTTCATTAATCATTATCTTCTCAAAAAAAAAAAAAAAAAAAGTTCGCTAATGATATCATCACCATAAAAGTTAGGTGATTTGCCACCAAGTGCCCAAAAACAACATAGATAAATTTTTTAAAATTTTCTTACATTAAAAAATTCATAAAATTAAAATACATATATATATATATATATATATAGGGGAAAAATATATATACAAATACATCGGCACACTCTTTTGATTTTGATGGTATTCTCATGAGACAGTGAAGCTTTCCTTTGACTCTCGTCCTCTTAGATACATACTTTATTCCTCTTGGAGAAAATGAAAAAGATGTTTGTTCACTAAGAAAAATATGGTGATTACAAACATGACACAAACTTCACAATGCAACCAATACAAACCTAAATTCTTACTACATGGAAACTGGAAAGATCTCTCTACTACAAGATTCCTTATTCTTCAAATCGGTCTTAAAAAAAAAACTAGAGTTGTGGGTATTTTAAATTAAAGTAAGAATAGACTAAGAATGGATTGTGATGCCACCAATCTGGTCTCCTGTGAAAGATTACAATCTACTGATCTAGGGAAGCAGTCTCGTCCGTGACAAGAGTTATATCTTCTTTTTCTTCTTCTCTCTTCTTTTATTTTTTTTTTTCTTAAGAAACAAACACACATAAGGGATGAGGAGATGGGTTCTAACACAACTATTAATAATAAATAAAAAAATCAAATTTAATCATTCAACAAATTCTTTTAACATTCATTTGCAGTATGGACTCCGATTTCTCATCAACTGAATTGACCCACACACGTAGTTTCAAATGGGAAATATAAATGAAATACAATAAATCAAAGAACTAGTAGGAAAAAAAAAAAGCATTTAGCTGATATTCATACACTGCAATATATTATATTCTAATTAAACTTGAAGAGGTAAGGGCTTAATAATTAGGTTGAGGCAGTGGACTAGTGGCAACCCAGCTAACACCTTTCGAGTTTCCATGGATATGAGATTCTATCTTTTTGCATATTATTTATATACAATATGTTTAGGTTCTTATTTTCATACTTTGAACTAATAAAACAACATGTTTATTATTATATTTGTGCACGATAGTATATTCCATCTCTATGATATTTCTGTGATTTATTTCTTTCGCCCAGAGGTTGGCAAACTGCATTTGCTCCGCCATTTGGAGATTGATTGAGCAACCTTATGAGTTATGAAGAATCTCCCAAGTATCCAGCTATTGGCTTTGGGTTAATAATTTAGTATCAATGGCGACTCTAGAAATTTTTTTCAAGGTGTTCCCAACAAGTATAAATTACACAATTTATTAATAACAATAACAATAAAAAAAAAACACGCAAATATATAAAGTTTACAATTGTCTTCTACGTTGTTTTCTTATCAAATATTTGTCCATAATTCTAGTAAAAGAATAAATAACAAACTATAAGTTCATTTGAAATATTAACAAAATTATTAATTATTGTTGTTTAGTTGTTTCATTAATTTGTTTGTCTTTTATAAACTATAATTTGTTATATTGTTGTTTCATTAATTATAAAATTATTAATTGTTGTTTAGCCTAACATAATTTAATTTGTTTGTCTTTTATAATGTGTTGGTTAATTAAATTATTAATTATTGTTTATTAGTTACTTCCCCCAATTAATTATTGGTTAATTAAATTATTATTTATTAGTTGCACTAGCACACACCCCATGTGCATTTACTTCCCCCAATTCAAATATCCCACCTCGACCCCATGTCCCCATCCACCCCCCCCCCCCCCCTCTCTCACTCAGACAAGCCCCATGGCTCCCAATCACAAAAGTCAATAAAAAAAAAATTCACAATCACAAATCATAATACACTAAAAGAAAATTAATTGTATCTCACCAATACCAACACCAACGGATAAAGTAAAAAACAGGGACAAATATTAATAAAGTGATAAGATAAAGCTAAGCAATCAGATAAAGTCTCAAAGAGAGAGACTCTCATTTGCTTTCAGTCTTCAGATAAAGAGAGAGACAGAGAGTCTAAGAGAGAAACCCATACTCATTAATCCATTAACCCGTATATGTAGAGACTAAAGAGAGAGAAAGATGAAATACCTTGAGGCAATACTATGAATACCGTTTCGGAACCCGTTTCAGTTTGTTAATTGGAATGAAATATTTCAGTACCAAATTGGTATCGGACTATTTCGGTGTATCATTTCGAAGTCACCGCAAATAAATAAATAAATAAATAAATTATTCATATATATAAAAAATAAAAAATTCAATATATTAGTTTTTTTTTTCAACTCTTAGAAAAAGTAAGTCTGCATATGATTATTTTTATAAATAAAATAATAAAATCATTAATGGTATTTTTGTAAATAAAGCCAACATTTTGAGTAATTAAAATCATAGAACCTTCTTGAAATTCACTTTCTCATTTCCCAAACCCACCCACGTGATCCATCCTTTCTCACCTATCCAATTTATTTCAATTGTCTCTCACACTTGTCAATATTCTTTTGAAAGTTTCAAACGGCTGGACACCATCACAGCAGTGCATTCTCTCTTTCTCAGTCTCTCATCTTGTTCTTCTTGTTTTTCTTTTCTCAGTTTTTCTTGCTACCACCATTTTTTTTTCTTCGATATTTTAAATTGAGACGAAGATAGTCACGATGTGCTCTGTTGCAGCGTTGCTTGAGGCGGAGGCGCCGTCTGTTGGTTGTTGTCATTGATGTGCTTTTGTTCTGGTTTTGCTTTATTTTATGAATCTGTTGCTCTGGTTTCTTTAGGTTAGGTTGTAATAGCGTATATTGAGTTTTGGTTTTTTATTTTATTTCTAAAATTTTGAGAATCCGTGGGTTTGCTACCATGTTGGGTTTGCTTTACCTTGTTTTTTTTTCTTTAGATTGGATTTGTAATCTGTTGTTTAGGTTTGATGTTGGGCTTTTTTTCCTTGGTAGGCTTGCTCTTTTACAAATTTTTTGGGCTTTTTTTTTTTTTTTTGCTTGAAAGTGAACAAATAAATTTTTTTATTTTTTTTATTTGAGGGTGTTCCTAATATTTTTTGAAAGTAGGGTGTTCCTAATTTTTTTTTAAGGATAAACAAATAAAAAAATTTTAATTATTATATATAATTTTTTTTTTTCAGGTCAGGGTGTTCCCGGGAACACCCTGGCCTAACGGGAACACCCTGGCCTAAACGTGGCGTCGCCACTGTTTAGTATAGCCATTTTAAGGTGACTCTTTTATGCTTTTGAGTCTCTTTTATAATTTTTTCCTTTTTTTTCTTCCTTAATTAACTTATTTTCATGATCTATCTGAACATGCTTTATGTGACTTGTCATTGCCAAATGGAAACAATAAAAAACTATTAATCCAAAAAGTGAGGCCCAATGTCAAATATGAAATACCACAAATCTTTTAAAAACATATCTCTTACAACAGTTCATCAATCATCATACAAACACCCATATAGGGGTTTGAACTTTAAACATTTAAGACTATATATCCTGATTGCGAGGCCAGGCTCCAAGAAAGCCCAATGGGCTAGCACCACCACAGGCTCAAGCAAAAAACTTCTTACTCCATGACCTATCACACTATAAAATATAAATGGTAGAAATTTTGTCCTAATAATGAAAGGACAAGAACGCTAGATTCCTTTTCTATCCTTCATCAATTTTAAGATGTGGATTTTGTATCCCTTTTCCACCTACAAGCAACTTGTGGGCTGGACAAAACCAGTAGATGTTCCAGCAGCATGGCTACATGAAGCTTGAGCTGCTTGATTGTTATAAGTGAGTTTTACATCCTCCAATTTTATATTAAAGCACGGGTTTCCTGAACTACAATCAAATTTCATAGCAACCTCTGTTGCTGATGTTCCATGGATGTCTTGGTATGTCACATCACTAATTTTTACACCAGAAGCCTGTAATAAAAAAAGAAAAAGAAAAAAAGAAAGAACATGTTAATTTTCCACTTATTGATAGAAGCTAGTATTAAATTATGCAAGCTCCAACTAAGAAAAGAAAAAGAAAAAGAGATAATGGATTATAAAGCAAATGTCCAAAACATTGAGAAGGTTTTGGGGGCTTAATTTGGGCCTGAAACTAATGTAGAGTAAAACTTCCGTCTACCATAATCATGGCCTCATCTATCTAATGGGTATGAGTAGTTTTAAAGGTTACATTCATGGGCTGCCAACTGAAATTTTTAAAAATGTATCTTGTGTAATCTCGTTGAACATGTTAAGGATTATCCATAGGTAGTCTTATCCAAGTTCAAACCTAAAGCCACTATACATATATATATATATATATATATATATTTTAAATCGTACCTGGCCTGGGCAATCTTTGTTGTTGGGGCAGTAATTTTGATCAATCACAATTGGATTTTGGACATTCATCATAACAGCATGTTGGAAAAGAATGTTCTTAGCAAACCCATTGCTAGGTCTTCCCCAAGACTTAATCCTTACTCCATTCTGAGTATCAGTAAAAGTAACTGTTTTAACTGTCACATTTTGCACACCATCCTCTTGTTTGTCCTTGCCCAAACTCCCAATGCTACACCAACCATTACACCCATTACCAATTTAGCATCATTATAATATAGTTGTTACAATAATGTAATATTTTTTTGTAGATCAAATAAATAAATTATTTACCTGATTCCATGCCCAGGTCCACATTCAACATTCTCAATCCACAAGTTAGTGGTACCGGGGCCAATTGAGATGCAATCATCACCAGTCTTGATCTTGGAGTTGAGAATTGTGACACTTGAAGATAATTGAACGTGAATTCCATCTGTGTTTGGGCTGTTTCCATCAGCAGTGACCTTGATACCTTGCATTTTTACATTTTGGCAACCATTGACAACAATGTGGAACATCTGGCTGTTTAGAGAGCTTAATGCACTAACCACAATGTTATTCGAGTTGGAAAATTCCAGTGTCTGCTTGCATACACACAAGAAAATGTTCCAATTATTATTGTTAAAGTATATATGGAATATTTCTCTAAATTAACGACGAATATGACTATATAAGGCTATTCAATTAAATATGAGGACCTAATGGGATGGACGTCAATGCAAGCAACAAAAGCCTAAGCAAGTTGTTTGACCTTTGACAGCATGTTTACTGATATCATAAGGCTCGAAGATTTAATTAAACAGTAATAAGATTGGCATTAAAGGGTTAGATTATCATTATATAATAGATGCACAAAATAAAATATTCTACTCCAGAACGTGGGATTATTCCCAAGTATAGTCATTACGATTTCCCTAGAAGTCGGCTTGTCATGGCATTAGTAAAAGACTGAGGATGATAAACATATTGATTAACTCTGAAGATAAAAACACCTCAGTCAAATTCACCAAAAAAAAAGAAGGCTAAGAATAAGGCAATAATTAAGTCATGATTTCAACACATACCGTGGCTCCGTCAGGACAAGTATTGCCAGAGGCTTTGCAAGCCCACAAGGCAGTGCCTTGGGCATCAAGAATTCCACCAGATATGGTAACCCCATCAACATGCTCAAACACAAGCCAGTTTGCTGTATTTCCAAGGACACTATAGTCCGATGGGGCCACAAGGGTCCCAGCTATGCGCATAATGATAGCATTGTTGTTGCATGGTCCATTAAACACCACTTGCCTGAGATAGAACCTCCCTTCTGGCACATAAATCGTGGCAGGATTTGTGGAGCCACAAGCTTTTGTCCATGCACTAACAAAAGCCTGAGTTGAGTCTGTTGAACCATCTGCTTTGGCTCCTAAACTAACTACATTGTATGTCATAGCAGCAGGATCAGGAGAAGCTACCACTAAGGGAATGAACATAGAGAGAATTTGTGCAAGGACAAGAGAGCTTCTGGGCAGGTGTGCCATTTTGGGTTAATATGAATCAGTGTCTATCTATCTGTGACTTTGTGCGTGTAAAATAGAGAAGAATTGTGGCTTAGGGAGTTCTTTTTTTTTAAATAAACGTGGCTTAGGGAGTTTAGTAGTTGAGGGTTGTGGAGGTGATGAGGAAGTTGAAACGGTTTGAGAGGGTATTTATAGGATTTGAATCCACATTTAGTTTGACTTTTTGGGATATATATAAAATCAAAAAAATACGCGAAGGCAAAGCTACTGCGGCTGCGCCGAACTTTAGAAAGATATAAATGCACTATACTGTTGTTCTCTTTTTTTAAGGTTAAAACCTTTTTCTTTTCTTTTTTTTAATCTTCTTTACTAAAATACCCTTACATGGGACGTACTGAATACTAATACATTAAGGATTTGTTTAGATAAAACTTATTTTGCTAAAGTTGAAAACTGAAAACTGAACACATTATAGTAAAATAATTTTTAAATGTGTGAATAGTGTTGTGAGACCCATTTTTAATGAAAAAATTGATAAAAAATGAAATTTGTGGGTCCGTAAACAGTGCACAGATGCACTGTTCACGGAAGATCGGTCAAAAGTTACAGCTACTGTTCATGCACCGTACATGAACAGTATCGCTTGTTGGGGGAAAAGGCGTGAAAAAAAAAAAAAAAGAAAAAAAAAAAAAGAAAAGGGAAAACGCAGAAACTTAATTAAAACGCAGCAAACGTGGATCCAAACTGTGCCTAAAAATATGGATTGGATTTGGATGTTATTAATACAAGTTCCTCTTCAAAATCTTTCTCAACAAAAAAAAATCTTTCCAACTTAGTTTAGAGAGAAACTCTTCAAACTTTTCATACATATTTTTTTTTTGTAAATTTTGAAAATCTAACCGTTAAATTTTATATTCTTTATATTCTTAACATGTATATCAAATTTTGTTCAAATCAGATGTTATTTACTATTCAATTAATAAACTTATTTTTTATACAAATTTTAGATAACAAAAACTTGAAATTTTAACATTTGTTTGATAATATATATAGCAATTGATCTTTGATCTTTTTGAAATTTTGCTAGTATGAAAGATATAATAAGAAAATGCAATCAAATGGTTAGATTTTCAAAATTCACATTCAATATAAAGATATATGAAGAGTTTTTAGGATTTTTTTTCAAATTAATTTGGAGAAAAACTTTGTTCATTGTAACATCTTATATTGAAAATATGAATTTTTTATTTTTTATTTTTTTTTTATGACATGAATATGAGGTCCCAAACTCCCAATAAGAGAAATCATATCTGTATTGAGAAGGCGTCGTCCATCCCTAGCAGTTGTAAGAACAAAGAAAACAAATAAAAGGATGGAATAAAAAATATCATTGTCAAAATGATACATGAAAACCTGGCTACGACAAAATTAAAGGGGTAAGGTACGTGACTGATGAGCTATAGTAAGGACAAATGCACGTACATGGATCTTGTTGCTTTGGATATGAGATTTCTTAAATGTTTGTTACAATAAATTGCAAAAGAAAAAGCAGCGACAGTTAACGTGACAAAGCTAACTAAACATCCCCCCGGCCAGTCCACCACCGCCACCGCCACCTTACCCATTCTCATTTTCGGGTGCTATGTTATGTTATGCACCTTTCTTTGCTTCAACCACAAGACCAACACCACCTCCAACTCCAACCCCTATCAATCATTCACAGTTCCATACCGTCATATACACATCTTCTTTTAGTTTTTTCAGCCGTGGGCGCCCTTTTTTTGTTAAACTGTTAACCTCCAAATTAATATGTTTAACCACATGAGACTTTATTTTGAGATAGGTAAATAATAGAAAAAAAAAAAAAAAAAACTGTGTGATTTATTTCATCCATCACATAAATACCATGAATAGCTTATGGAGGGAGCAGGGTAACGGCATGATCATCTAACTCTATCTATCTTTCTTTTCTTTATTTAGAAAGCTTAAACTTTATTTGTGAGAAAAAACCCAAAAATTACATCATGAGGGCACTATATTAGTATATTTCTTACGATAAATCCTAAGTTGTAGGTTGTTACTTATTGTTAATGGTGAAAATAATAATAGTTTCAATGGTGGGTTCAAATTAGAACCAATAACAAATTATTACGTAGGATTTGTTGTGAAAATGTTATAAAAATATTGTACATACAACACTTCTCATTCTAAGAAAAAAAAAAGGCTTTCTTCTAACCATGTAACATAGTTATCAATGTTTTAAACATGTTTAGTTAACAGATGAGCTAGTTTAAAGAGAATGTATTGCACAAATAGTGTCCCCTATATCAAAATATCAATTATACTCTATCACGCAAAAAAAAAAAAAAAAAAAAAAAAAAATCAAATCAAATCAAATCCATAAGATTCTCAATTTGACCTTATCATATATATACCACAACTAATTCACTACAAGGTAATTTTTCTTTTTCAGTCTAATTTATTTTTGGCTAAAATGCAAATTGCATTCTCTAATTTTGACTAAATTTTATTTTAGTCTTCTAACTTTACTTTCATCCAATTGGAATCTCTAAGTTTCAAATTTATTCAATTTAGGCCTTCTGTCCAATTTCGTTAAAAAATTTTCATAAAAAAATATTTTTCTCACATAAAAAAATTTATAAAATTAATAATAATATTTTATCTATTTTTATATGATTTTTTTTTTCATTAGTTAATTAATTGTATAAAAGAATTGAATGAAATGCCTGAATTAAATAATTTTAAACTTAAAGGATTCAATTGAACGAAAGTAAAGTTAGATGACTGAAATGAATTTTAAACAAACTTAGAGAGTGCAATTTGCATTTTAGCCTTTTTTTATAAATAATTAAATCAAGAAAATAAATAAATAAAGCTACTAATTAAAACCCAATATTCAGTTTTTTTTTAAAAGTACTCTTACTACAAATATAATTTAACAAGTGATTGTGATTAAGCACATGATATGGACACAAGTCATCTTCTTATTGTGAGTTGAAGACTAAGGCTCCAAACATATTTAGAGCTAAATTAAACTTTATCCTTGATATAAAATACTACATCAATTTATATATATATATATATATATATATATATAAAATAGTTCAATACTACATCATTTTTCATTTTTGGTATTCTATTATTGTAATTTGGAACACCTCATCAGGGCAGTTTTTAGAGAGGCATGCATTTGTAGTAACGTGGGTTTAGACGTGACATGTGGAGCAGAAAACGGAGAAGAAATCGGCGTTCTTTCTATGCCCCAAATTCATGGCCCCAAAAAACCAACATCTTCTTTTAGCCGTGATTTTAGTTTTCCAATATCATAATGATTTTACATACTTCCTATTTTCTATCATTGATTTTCTCATATCTAAACCGTCATAACCGCAATAAAGGAATTGTGCAACATAAAAGTCGTTTACATTTTCTTATTTGTAGAAGAAAATCAGACATTTTAGACCTAATAAGTTTGATTCCATGAGCTAATGATTTTAGACCTAATAAGTTTGATTCCATGAGCTGATAACATAAAAGTCGTTTACATTTTCTTATTTGTAGAAGAAAATCAGACATTTTAGACCTAATAAGTTTGATTCCATGGGCTAATGATTTTAGACCTAATAAGTTTGATTCCATGAGCTAATAATTAGCTCATGGAATCAAACTTATTAGGTCTAAAATGACCCATTCTTGTCTTTCTAATCCAAGGGCATGTTATGTACGTATATACAACATTGTGCCTGACATACGCAGATAATTTTAACCTTTTTATTTTTTGGCATACAGAGAAAACCCAACCCCTTTTTTTGACAAATACCAACACAAACATTTGTGAAAGAAATACTCTAATGAAATGAATCTTGAATGTTTGAACTTTGAACTCTATGAAGGTTTACTGTGGCTTGGATAAAAATATTATATCCTTGGAATATAATATCTACTTACACGAATAAAATTCTCGCTTTCGTGAATGTGCCTCTTTTATCCTGGTTTTGATTGCTTCCATGACTTCCGGGCAGATTTTGGGGGACCTTTTGACCTTCCAGGTGGCATAAATCCATTTGTGAATTTGATAGAATGCTAATGTTATAAAATATTATTTAACTTTCACGACATTTGTGAATCAGAGTATTGTGCCATGTGAACCCAAAATACAGGCACAATACCCAATGTTATCAAATATTATTTAACTTTCACGACATTTGCATTAAAATGCTATAAGTTGAAATTTAGGAAATTAACCCAGGTGGGTGGTCTAAGTGATTGGACACTTGGTCTGAAAGTGTTTGTTTCAGGTTTAATTAGGTGTGCTCCCTAATTTGAATCCGGGTACTTGCACTTTGAAAAAATTCCATAGACTAGCGATTTACCCCTCTAAGACCCATCTGTCGCAAACAGTAATTAGTTTCTGGTTGAAAGTTTTGAAGATTCACTCTGAGAAAAAAAAAATAGTTCTATAGAAAAAAAAAAAAAAAAAAAAAAGGAAATTAGTGAACAACTTATTCTGAATGATCATAGCCTTTAATAGCCATGGTAAATTATCACGTTATTTTTTTATTTTTTTTATTTTTTGTCTAATACCTAGTGAAAATTTTGAAATATCCAAGCTACCTTTTATATCAATACTAGGGCTATCCACCACACGACCATACCCAATCACACTGCCCAATTTGATGCCATCCTACCCAAAAACCGTTTAATCAAAGTGGTGATTCGATTGATTGCAAGTTAGAGATCATAGGAACTGACAAGATCGGTTAGAGTGGCAAGTTAAGGCGTTTGAACACCGCGAACACAACTTGTCTAAAGCATGTTGCGAGTTAGGGTTTTTCATCCCTTTTAAGCTCCAATTCCTTAACTCTGGGCCATTCATCAGATCTTGGGTATTAATTGATCCTCAGGTTGCGAGTATTGAGTCTTCAAATTTTCTGTTCTACAGTCATTACAGTCACCTACTTGCCTCCGTCACAAGGTCATCAACTCATCTCCATTGTAGATTGAGTGGTATCTCTCTCTCTCTCTCAAACTTGAATTTTAGGTTCACCTCTCTCTCAAGTCCATGTGGTCCTATTTGTGCTATTTGGATTGTGATTGTGTGTTGTTTAGGTTTGTGTTCTTTGGGTTTTATTTCTCTAAGTTTGATCTCTCTGTTTTTAGGTTTGATCTATCTGGGTGTTATCTATTTGTCTTTTGTTCTTCTCCTTTAAACCTAAAAACATACGACGAATCCAACCAATGTCCGCCAGAGCCAAAACATATTCAGATTCAACAGTGGCTATTGGTGGTCAATGATGGGTCGGTTCTAGATCAAGTCCAAAATCAATCCAAACCAACCCATGAACAACCCTATATAACATTGTCATTTTTGCATAGTCAAATAACAGTAGTGACAAGGGATTCTGTGGCTAGAATGGGCTTGGGAAGTTTTCTTTTTCCTTCTAATAATATAACAAAATAGAGTAAATAAAATTATGATAATTGTGGAAAGTGGAAACTAAGATACTTAATAAACAATCAAACTATTGTACAAATGTAGGCATTGTGTGAACAAAAGATTTTTTTTCAAGACTTGATTTATTTGTTTTAATGAATAAGGACTTTAACTATTGTTGCGGTCTAACAAGTTCATGCATTTGATTAACGCGCTAACATTGAAAAGGATTTTGGATGCTAAATTCATACATGCTATTAGCTAGGTCAAAAAAGGGAAAATTGTGGTACGCCGTAATTGCATGTTAAATAATGAACACTTTTGTCAACCATTTGCTTGAATTGAAAATCAAAGGAAAAAGTAATAGAATAATCATGTGATAAATTACTTTAAGTAACCACTAGTTTTTCCTAGACATGGCAAAATGGTAGGGATGGCAATGGGGCGGAGCGGGGCCGAAGGATGGGGTCTTCGTCCCCGCCCCGCATGACTTTGTCTTGCCCCATCCCTGCCCTGCCCCGTATGACGGGGAATACTTTCTCACCCCATCCCCACCCCTTGGGGCCCCGCAAAACCCCGCTCCACCCCGTAAAACTCTACTTTTTGTTAATTTACCCTACTACAAACAAATAAAATTTTTTTAATGAAACTTATTTTATTAATAAAAATATACTTGAAATTACAACTAAATTTATCTTATAAAATCAAATCAATTTTTAGAAAAAATTGAATAATATATCCAAGTGTCTAACAAGACAATCATAAAAATAAATAAATAAATAAAAATCTCATAGTATAACACATAACAAAATAAATGCAGAAAATCACATTGGGTAGAATAAAATATGCTAATATTAATATGTTTGTTTAAATAGTAGAGTTTTAGGGTATGAAAAATTTACTATTATAATCCTTAGTAACGCGGGGTGGGGCAGGGATGAGGAGGAGCGAAGTGAGGTGGGTCTAAAAAGTCTAAACCCATCACCGCCCCGCCCCGTTGTGCGGGGCTAAAATCTTGCCCCATCCCCACCCCACTGCCTTTGCAGGGCGGGGAAAACTCATGCGGGGCGAAGCGGGGAGGGGCGGGGAAAAATTGTCATCCCTACAAAATGGGCAGGTCGGGTCAGGTTCGAGTCGGGTCAATCAAGTTGCGGGTTAAAAAGGGTCATTTTAAGCGGGTTAAATATGGGTTCAGGCCAATCGGGTTATGGGTCGGGTTGACCCATATTTTTCACATGAATTTTTTTTTTTTTTAATAAAGAAAACAACATATATTTTCCATTTGAAAAGTCATGCAACAAATTATTTGATGTAAAATGCATTACTTTGAATTCATCACTTATATCAAGAATGAACTCAGTTAAATTTATTAATACTTATTCAATAATTTTCAAATTATACAAATCCTAATATTACTATCTAAAACAAAATTACACAAAAATAAGTAAAACAAATAGACAAGTTTTATTTCTACACAATATCAACATCCCAAAATATAAAACAAAATTACAAATGACTTATTGAATTACTCATTTGACAAAGAATAAAAACATAAAAGAAATTTACAATCTTGAAAATTAATTTTATAATTTATTATCAATTGTGGTTGGCACTCTATTTCAATTTGAGATATACATTAAAGTTTGATTGTTTACTTATTTATACATGGTCTCTTTTATGAATATCATATCATTGTTAAGCAACACACACTCTAAGAAATATCATAATTTATTTTGAAAAAACATTTATTTTAGACATAAATTGTTAAAAAATAGATCTAAGCATTCATAATTTATGTTAATTTGATACTTTTGGCTTCACTATTTTTACACTTGTGAATATTTCTCACACATATCTACAATTTTAAATCTATATTTTTAACTCTACTGTAGCCAGATTATCTTGGCATATACTTTTCTATTTGATATCTAAAAATCTTTACTCATTACAGAATGCTCAACCATTCATATTTCAATTAATTTGCATGCAGTTATGTAAATGTATCAATTGTTTCCTTAAAACTCACAACAAACAATTAAACCAATATTGTCTTAATTTTATTTTTTTTACTAATTTTTTTTAAATGGTTCGGATCGGGTCGGGTTGACTCGCAAAAAAACACGGGTCAAGTCATGAGTCAACCCGTTTTTGCTTCGGATAAAAAAAAAAGGTTCGGATCATGTATGTTTCATGTCGGGTCGAGTTGGGTCGGAAAAATACTGATCCGCTTGACCATGTCTAATTTCCTAACCAAAAAAATACAATCCCATGTGAAGATCAATTAAGATGCGAGAAGTTTGCCTCATCAAGGAATATATATACTATTTGTTATTTAAAGCTAGCTACATTGCCTCCTTGATTATGGTATCCCGCAGCAGATGCTGCTTTGGATTAGATTGATCCCCTCAAGATCATTTGTTCAAATTATTAATTCAGTGATTGCTTAATTGCTATCCTTTAAATATCAGTAAAAATAGGGGAATTAGTTTTGTTATTCTCTAGTCTAATGCAGCTTCTGAATCTGCATTTAATGTTGCCTTACAAGTCCACATGCTCAATCAAGGACATTGTCTGCACTACCATAAGGACAGGCCACATTAATTAGTACATTATACAATGGACCCAACCAGGCTAGGCCAATGAGCAGACAAGGATGGTCTGGTCTTTTGCTAAGAATTATTTTTTGTCTACAGAAAATAATATATAATAAACCTAATTTTCTGAGCTCAGTCTTCAATACATTGGCTACTCACCGTTTTGGGCCTTGTTTCAGGGTTTCCCTGTTGCATGCAATGCAATGTTAGTTAGCAGAGGTTTTTTTTTTTTGGCTGAATAGTTAGCAGAGGTTAGCTAGCCATGTGATGTGCGTTGACATTGTCATTCATGCACACTTATAGTTATAGACTCATAATTATAGACTCAATAGGGTTAGGCATATCATCTTCAAAATTCAACATTTAGCATATGACATTGTGTACAATCGCCTAAGGCTGAAAAAAAATGTGCACAATGTTGCGAATGTACTCAATTTAAAATGATGCCTTTTTGAAAAACAAGAAAGGTGGGTATGATAAATCTTTGTCCCAAAATTTTAAGAAATTCTGAAATAATGAATTCAATGGGAAGTAGAGTGAAAATATGGTTCAAATTTAGGACCACTTACTTTAATACTATGATAAATTATCAATTTTCCCAAAATTTTAATTGGAAATACGATACACTATTTAATGTATATAGATTAGCAAAATTTGAATTATGCTATAGATTGCCAATAATTAAAGTCTTTAAATAAGAGGCTAACTTAACTTATAGATTCTTTTTTTTTTAGAGAGTTTCAACTTTCGGCGTCCGTTTCTGATGATAGCTATTTATTATTAGACCAAGACATTAATTAGTTTTTGATGTATGTTGAGATTAAATACCAAATTTCTTATTCAATCATTAAATACTTTGAGCTAAATATTCAACGTCATTGTGATCCAATTGCTATTATCAACCAATTCTATCATTTTAAGAGTATTTTATCCATTTGTTATCCACGTCTCAAACACGCATCCTACAGTAACATGGTACATAAATTGGAACAAACAAAGTTTCTCTCCAAACTAGTTTGGAAAGAAACCCTACAAATTCATCATATATATTTATATTGAATGTAAATTTTGAAAATCTAACCGTTAGATTGCATGTTCTTATTACATCCTTAATGCTTACAAAATTTCAAAAAAATTAAAGATAAATTGTTATGTCATCAAATAAATGTTATAATTTCAAGTTTTTGTAATCTAAAGTTATATATATAAAATAAAAATAAAAATAAAAGTTAATTGATCAAATAGTAAATAATATCTTATTTGAGTGAAATTTGATATGCATGTTTAGAATATAAGGAATATGAAATTAAACGGTTAAATTTTCAAAATTCACACCCAAAAAAGAAACATATGAGAAGTTTGAAGAGAGCTCCAAACTAGTTTGGAGAGAAATTTTGTTCTAGTTTGGAGAGAAATTTTGTTCAATTGAGACATTAATACGCATTCCCATGCTCCATGATAGATTGAAAGTATCATATTTTTGTTTTTTATATTTTCCTTTTTATTCCTAGGCAATGTTAAATTAACATCAATGTCTATATGACATAGAAAGCTTTTAAATATTTATATTGTTCTGTACTTTTTATATATTGTGTTTGGATACCGTTTATTTTGCTTAAACTGAAAAATTATTACTGAAAATACGGTAGATAAAGGTAAAAGTTAGCTGAAATAGTACAGTGTGGCCCATGAATAGTGCCAAAAAGTGCAGTGGGGTCTATAAATAGTAGTAAAAATAAGCTGAATAGTGAAATAATTTTAATTTTTCATCCGCATCCAAACGCACACTTAGTAATGAAATAAAATTCTACCTTTTATTTATTTATTTTTTAAATCCTTTGCTAATTGTAAGTCATAAAGAACTTTATATTGAGAAACAAGGCAATAAGAAATTGAGTTGAGTCAAAAAAATAAAAAAAACCTCGAGTTATATAGCCGCTGTTATTATTTTAAGAGAAGTGTTATTACATTTATAACATTTTTATAACAAATTCTAAATGAAAAGTTGTTATAAGTTCATAATTTGAATTCACCATTGAAATTACTTTCTTGATCACCAATAACTCGATAACAATCTGCCACCTAAAATTTGTTGTGAAAGTGTTGTAAAAACTAAAAATGTTATAAAAGTAACATTTCTCTAATTTTAAATATGAACCCTTTTTTTAGAGTATTATATGTTGTGAATCAAATGTTTTAATTACTCAGCCACGCCTTACGTATGTGCCATCATGTCCCATTACTTATCTAATTGGACTTAAATTACTTGGACCGAACCCAGTGGGGTTGGCTGAGTGGTTGGTCACTCGGTCTTAAAGTGACTGTCTTGGGTTTGATTAGAAGCTCCCTAGTTCAAGTCTAGACACCAGCATTTTGAAAAAACTCCCTGGACCAACGATTTACCCTGCTATGGGCCCACCCGTAGTGAACAATAATTAGGCTCTAGTTGAAAGTTTTGAGGAAACACTGTAGGAAACAAAAAAAAAAAAAAAAAAAAAAAAAAAAAAAAAAAATTACTTGGACTGTAAACAAACAGTAGCCATGAAGCTAATTAACTTTTTTTTTTTGAGTGAACAGTAATACTAAGTAATACTTATTAGAACACACATGAAAATAGTAATAATAGTGTTTTAAATCCGGTTTATAATACATTACATAACTAGAGTACAATTACAAAAAGACCTAACTTTTATAGTTGTAGTCTGGGGTTATAAATAGCGAACACTACACACAACTAATGTCAGGTACATATCCATGCCAAATTATGTACAGAAAGAGTAGAATTTAACTTTGGGGTCAAGACAAAGGCATGACTATTTTGAAGTCAATAGCTATTGTAAACTTGCCTAAATATAAAATAGTTATTGCAAATAAATTTCAGGAGAATGAACCTTACTTCAACCGTCTTTAACTAATAAAGCAACTGTGAGGACTTTCCATTAATTAGGTACCGTCTTCACCGCATGGGGGATTTCTTCTAGAACTGCCAGTAATTGCTTGAAACCCAAAAAATAAAAATAAAAATTACCTGGACTATAAACAAACAGTAGTCATTAAGCTAATTAACTTTTCTTTTTCATTTTTAGTGAACAGTAATACTTATTAGAACACATACGAAAATAGTAATAATAGTATTTTAAATCAGGTTTATAATACATTACATAACTAGAGTACAATTACAAAATGACCTAACCTTTATAGTTGTAGACTAGAGTTATAAACAGCAGACACTACACACAACTAATACAACTAATGTTAGGCCATGCCAAATTATGTACCGAAAGAATAGAATTTAACTTTGGGGTCAAGACAAAGACATGACTATTTTGAAGTCAATAGCTATTGTAAACTTGCCTAAATATAAAATAGTTATTGCAAACAAATTTCAGGAGAATGATCCTTATACTTCAACCGTCTTTAACTAATAAAGCAACTGTGAGGACTTTCCTTTAATTAGGTACCGTCTTCACCGCATGGGGGGTTTCTTCTTGAACTGCCAGTAATTGCGGAAGTAACTTTCTAAGACTATTTTAAGATTTTTTTTTTTTTTAGACAATTCAATAGTTATAATGAAAAATGAGGGATTTGAATTCTAATGTTATAAATATCAGAAAATGTCATTTGACTTGCAAAATTTTTAACACCAAAAAGGAATAATAATAATAATATTTTAAGCTGAACTGTACCCTTCCCTCAAATAATTAAGTTCCTTTCAATATTCTGGTGCATTCAAGGAAACAAGCAATTAAGGATTGGGGCTTTGTCCATAACGGAATAAGTAAGAGTTTAGCTAGCTGGGTGCATTATAAATGTAAAGTACTAATATGAAGCTTCACCCTGGCCTGGAACATTCATGTTCCAAGAAGCAATTATTTGGTCTGCATTACAAATGAAACTATATCTTTTTTACATTGAAACTACAAATATCATTTGCCTAATCACCCATCCAATCGCAATAATTCACTTACTTCATTTAGATACAAATATTATTCATTTTTTAAATAATTCAATAATTACAAGAAGTGAGGGCGGGTGGCAGATTCAATCATTATTTTTTTTTTAAAACGAGATCATCCAATACCACAAATCTACAAGAGTATCATTCACTTAATACCCTTCCTAATAAAGCAATGATTTCCCATAATTTGTGAACCAAAAATCTCATATTTCAGGTAATAAATTGAATGTTCATGCGACGCGGGCTTAATCATGAATCATATATAAATTAAAAAAGATATTTTGATAATATAATTAAATTGAATTACAAAAAAGATAATAAAAAATATTTTTTTTAAATGCATATTATGTAAGTTCAAGTTAAAAATATTTTTTTTAAATGCAATTGGGCTAAGTTGGGCCGCAAGAATCTATGAACCATGGAACAAAGCCCACAATTGTCAAATCTAGCAGCCCTCTAAATAAATCACTAAGGCCCAGTGATTCTTCTAATTAAAAGGACCCAGTTTCTATCCCCAATACCAATTCAACTTGGTCCATCACCCATTTAAATTAAGGCTTAGATTATGGCCCACAAGAAGCCACGAGTGGCTACAACCCATTAACTTTGCTAATTTTGCTACAGTCCATACCACCAACCAAATGTTTGGGGACTTGGCTTGGGCCCAATTAAAACAAAGTAGCTGAAAACAAGACCCATAAAATTAGCAACCATGGTCCACGTGTTTAGGCTGAATCAACAAAGCCTAGATGAACTCTACAACTTCAAAGCCCATTATACGAGCAGCACGATGACCTACGCCCTATTTGGTAACGGTATTTAAACAACGAAAACTATTATTTAAATACTACAACAAATATTTTTACACATTTTTTTACCTATATGTATTTTTACAAAACTTAAACAACGTTATTAAAAATCTCTTACCAAATAGGCTCTAACCACTTGATTGAACTAGCCCAGCAATGCCCACAAAAAATCAACCACCAATTCAAACCCACAGCTGGAGTAACAAGTTGTTCATATATATTCAAGTACTTCCCTCCATTATGTGAACCAAGCTCACTAAAAGAGAGTCAGAAAAGGGAAAATAGGTGTAATGGATTGGAGAGCAAAACAGGGTCATTCCACATCAATTTGAGACCACTCAAATTCTAACAAATGAGTTTAGAACACTTGTGAGACAACTCGAGCCATGACAGTTTGATGTCACTCATGTGTAAGTCATAAAAACAATATTATTCCTTGACGAATGTATCAATTTGGGCATTTACAAATTACAAATATATATTTATTAAATCTCACCAAACATATTTGTTTAGCATTGCTAAACGTATTTAATTACCTCAACATCAACTTCTTATGCCTCATAGACTAATATATTTCCTCCCTGAATTATTTGCACATGAGAAAACTATTGTCCTCATTAATTTATTATTTCTATCACTCATTGTATCATCTTTTACCTTGGAGAAAATGTAATGGTAGCGGCCAATGAACAACCCATTGGTGTAAGTACTTGACTCGACTACCCCAAAGAACCTAAGTTTAACTTAACCGCCAACTTATCAAAACATGATGTATGTTACAACCACCCAAAAAAAAAAAAAAAAAACCAAACAAAACTTAACCCACAATTGCACAATTTCTATTGAGGTTGTTAGATGAAAATGTGGAAGAAAACATGGTGTACGCAGTCATGCTATCACAAACGAAAAAATAGCAAAATAATTATTGTAACAACGTAATAAAAGCCCTAATCTATGTGTATTGAAAGATCAATACTTTTGTGGGATAAAATAACATCTTTACATCATATAAGAGGAAACACCAAACTCAAGTAAACATCGTTACAGATAAAATCGAATACATCTAATAAAAACATACAACAGAGGTAGATCATTTAATTTATGTAACACATGCACCTCTTTTTTCTTTTTCTTTTTTCAGATTTGACTGCACATTAACCCTTGACCAATTCAGCAACTTGATCTGTTTTCCATTGACAATGTGATTTTTTGATAATAGCCAAATTAATTGAAAATGATAAATCAACTACTCCTAGATTTTTTTTTTTTTATTTGATGTTGAGAATGGAGTGACCGTGAGTAGAGCTTCTTTCGAGAAAAATCTTTTTTTTTTTTTTTTTTTGTAACAACTAATTACTAATCAGAGGTAGGTTATAGAAGCATGATAGATTTAACTATAGGTGGACAAAATACTAATTTTCAAACCACAAGTAAGCAATGTTAAAATATGCTAAATCATGATTGAGTGAGTTAAGTGTAATTAATTCTTTAAAAAAAAAAAAAAAACTCATGTTTATCATTTAGCGTCCTAAATTAAATGTTTAGGATGCTAATGTATTAAACGTTTTCTAAACACTTATACAAAATACTCCATTTTGATTCAATTTTAATACTCCTATTGGTATTATAATTGTTTGTCAGTTATGTTATTAAATGGAATAAATAAGATTATCAAAATTGACTTTTTTTAATTCCATCATTTAATTAATATTTGTACTAAGCACATCATTTTTCAATATTTTATGTGAATCTCGAATTTTTAATTTGATACACACACATAGATATTAGATTTTAAATCTAAATCAAAATATTTTAAATTATAGTTGTAGGGACACGATTATTTAACGGCCTAAGAATGACGTTGGGCTCGCACATGAAAGATCCCTTACAATATGATTTGTAGAGAGTGGGCTTGAAAGGCTTGCTCTGGATCGCAGGGCAACGATCCGGTCCTGACTTTAGGGAGGGGGCTCATGTAGAAGGTGGTTTGGCCTGAACGTTCGAGCCATACAACGATATAGCCTGAAGGGTTGGACTCCTCGAACTTAGTTCGAGGAGCATCGAGTTCTTCCCCTTCTTCCCCCGGTTACCTGGCGGTGGATTTTTTGTGGTGTGCATACATCGTTAAGGTGTCTTCATCCCTGGAGTCTTTCTCCTAGAGGTGGGATGGGAGGCTCTCCTTTTTTTTGGCCCCCCCTACCTTCAGATTACTTACCTTTTCTTTTATATTAGCCTACGTTCGCTATCCTTCGTCCACGTGTAGAGTCAACCTTTCCAAGACTGATATTTGTCCCGTCAGTCTAATCCCAGAATCGTTGGGGGTGGTCGAAAAAGCCGAAGAATCCGGTTCTATTAGGTGCAGAGTCTTATCTGGGAAGGGTAGTAAGGGCAGCTTTCCCGAGATATTTTAGATTTTCTTTCAAGTTTGTTCCTATACCTTTTTTACCCCTCTTCTCAATGGAACTTTGGGTCTGCGGAGGACTGAACTGTCATCGGCTGCATTTCCGGGCCATTTTGTGCTTTATATTATTGTGTTTGGGCCATAGCCTTCTTCGGCTTGGGCCTTTGGACTCTCCATGAGCAAGTGGGCCTGGATCATAAATTATTGGGCCCCACAATAGTAATATGAGAAAATAAAAAAATTTATTTGCTATTTTGCTAGAAAATATGGTAAAAATTTGTAAAACATGATAACATATCCTAAATGCATTAAATTACTTATTTAGCACCCTCAATTAGTTGCTTTGATAATATATTACAAAATAAATAATATAAATATGCTACTAAATTGGAAATAGTAAAAAAAATAGTAAATAAAACAAAAACCTAACATTTATTACCCTTTTTTTTAAGAAAAAAAAAATCCTACATTTATATAGTTGTTCTTTAGTCACGCATTATTCATTTAAATGCATAATATAGTTGGACACAATTGTATTTGCGTTTATTTTTCCTTTTTTAATACCGAATATTTAATTATCTTTCAAAATATTAAATCAGATGAAAAATATATGGATTTTCTTACCATATATATTTTTTTATGGAGTTTAATAACTATGAAATGGTATCCACAAAAATTATTTTGAAAGAATATGCCTCTATTAGCTCCCCTTTGGCTCAGTGAAATAATGAACTGAACCTCATTGAAGAATATATAGATCCGATTATTAAAGATATTGATTTCTTTTTCTTTTTTCTTTTTTTTTTTTTTCTTTTTTTTTGTTTTGTTAAGAGTCTTATAATTTAGTAGTGTTCTCTTATATTCCTTATAAGAAGAACTAGGAATTGAATCTTCCCTCCCATTGTTGTATTTATAGAATTATTCAAAAAAAAAATAATAATTTTCTTTCTCTGTGTATGTCTATATATATATATATATATGTTTGTGTGTTGGTCCAGAAATTGTAATCTTAATTAGAGTTATAAATTCACCATCCCAAAACCTATTTCATATGGGCCACCTTTTGTAATTGAAGCTGACCCTCTCCCTTTACTTCTTAATGAATTGAATTTGGCTTTAAAATAAAAAGGAAAACTATAGAGACACGTCTAAACACACCCAAATACATGCATAACATGTGTTGTAATTCAATTACAAATTGGCCTAGATAATGAGATAAGTATGTTATGAAATTGGGTATAATTGTATGAATGTAGCATAATTTTAGCATCCCAATTACGTAACAGTGATTGTATCCTTAGAGCATCCACAGCAGTGGAGCTAAAAATTTAGCTATTTGGCACTACAAAAAGTTACTTTATTTATTTTACCTACTCGCACGCTGTAGCAATAGATCTATTTTAGCTTTTAACGCAATAAAATAATATAAACATCACAATAAAATAATATATTCACTACAATAAAATAATACTAGTTATAGGCCCGTGCGTTGCACGGTTTTATGAAAAAACTTATAAAATAAATGTATAAATAATTATATATTTTAATAGATTCAATAAAGATAAAAGAAAAAATTATCAAGTGTAAATAATTATCTTACTAAAATAAGGGGTAAGATTTCTTCGTAAAACTAAATTAAATTGATAATTCCAAATTGAATTTTAAATTGATAATTATTTTTAAAAAGTACTAAACAATTGATAAATCTAAAATTAATATAATCTTGATAATATTATAAATTAAAATTAAAGTTGATAATTCAAGAATACACGTGTAGAACGTCTTGATAATTTGATGTAACATTAAAATCAAATAAGAAAATTGTTAAAATTAATCTATTAATTCTAACCATATTTATTCATTAATTCTAAGACCCTAACCCTAAGCATATAAATTAGATCAAAGCTAAGAAAATTAGTTTAAACAAAAGGCAACCAATACACAAAACCTAATCAATTTAATAAAAACAAAATACAAAAATGAAGAAAGAGCCTTTTGAAACTTGACAATGCATGTTTTGAATTCATTAATTAAAATCACATGAAGATAAAAAAACCAATAATAGCACTAAAGAAAATAAACAAAATGAAAATAATAATAATAAAAGAAGAAAGAATGCATACCTGCATTGTCATAGGATTTATGCATTAACATATTGAAATAAGTTTCACTCCAAAAAGGATATATAGGGTTATATATATTGGTGGAGTTCCATTTGAAATATAATTCATTTAAATCTAATTGAAATTAAAGATATCTAATCAATGTGTTTGTTTTTATCCCATAAAAATTGGAATTAAAAGAAGGTCATATGAATAGAAAAAAAAAAAAAAAAGTTGATTCAACATAACGTAACATATAAAAATTTAAAAATTCAAAAAAAAAAATTTAAAAGAGAGAGAAAGAGACCGTGGTTGATAGTTATAAGGAATTTTGATATATATATATATATATATATATATTTTTATATGTCATTAATGTAGAAATTATCAAATTAATGGAGATATATACTGTTTTTTGGAATAGATAGAGATTATCAAATTTATTGGAGATATATACTATTTCTTGTGATAGATTTATATTAATCACCTCTTGAAGAATTTGGATTGTGCTTATCCCTTAATAATTAAGTTTTGTAGCTTGATATTCTGATAAAATAATGTTAATTTAATAATATTAAAATTTATAAAATTTAGATGATAAATATTATCTAAATTAAATTTTTGAATGTTAAATATTATCCCCTAATTTAATAAATATATCCTAACAAATAAAAAAACAATGTTAATTAGATGATAAATATTATCTAAATTAAATTTTTGTATGTTCAATATTATCCCTTAATTTAAGAAATATATCCTAACAAATAAAAAAATAATGTTAATCTAATTTAATGATAAAAATGAATTAGAATTCTGATAGTATACTATTTCTTTTTATTTCTTTAAAAATCTAAAAATTTAATAAAATTTATGCAATTTGGTGAAGCCACATGGTATTTTGATAATATAATTAAATTGAATAACAATTAAAATGAATATTATGTAAGTTCAAGTTGGGCATTTTTTTTTCAAAAACAAATATTAAAAAATATTTTAAAAACTATGGCAAATTGTAAAAATAGTATAACAATTATTAATAAAATCTCTCTCTCTCTCTCTCTCTCTCTCTCTCTCTCTCTCTCTCTCTCTCTCTCTCTCTCTCTCTCTCTCTCTCTGTGTGTGTGTGTGTGTATAAGATAAAAAATATATATCCATTTTTTTAAAATCTAAAAAATAATTGAATTTTGTATAATTAAAAAATAAGAGAGTTGCATAATCCTTTACCTCTTGAAAAACCTCAGCAAGAAGTCTTGTTTAATATTCATCAAAATCCTTCCTTCTCTTTAGCACTATGTGTCTGCTGGTCTCCCAATACTGCTGGGTTTAGTATTCCAATTGTGATCAAATTCTTCTTCTTTTTTATTTATTTATTTATTTTTCTTAGGATTGTCTATTTAGTTTTATTCATTTATTTATGTGTCTTAGATAATTTAGTTTTTGGAAGTGGTATTTGAAATTTCAGTTTAAATAAGAATTGCAATGTGACTATAACTCATTCATCACAAACCGTGGTCTACATAAATGATATATCTAGAATACTAAATATATATATATATATATATATATATATATATCATATAATACTATTTACATTTTCTCGTTGATGATAACTTTGATTTTATAATACTATTTGCGTTTTCTCTTTGATGATAACATCAATTTTAAGAAGGTGCATGATCTACTCTTGGAATTTTCTGTGGCCAAAAAGTTAAGCCAAGATATATAGGGTGATGACGACAGTTTTTGTGTTTAGCTATGACTTTAGGGGTAAGGAATTTAGTGATAAGCTGTTTAGCCATAAGGAGTTCATTGATAAGTTTAAATTTTTTAAGCAAGGTAGAAATTATTACTTTGTTTGTTTTGTTATTAAGATGAACAACTTTGGTTACTGTTATTTTAGCATTTCTCTACACATGAACGGAAATATTTTTATGAAAGAAAATTAGCACATTAACACATTTGTCAAAAAAAGAATGCAACTCCGAAACATGTACAATAAACTAAGTCCACCTATCCGAAATAAAGTTTTAAACTGAATTAGCGTATATACAATAGCTTAAAAGTAAAATTTTCCAAACTCAAATCATTCTAAAATGAAAACAATCTAAAACTCTAAATATGAAATTAGTCTTTCATTTAAATATTTTATATGTTCTCTAATCGTCTAACACTTCTATTTGGTCCTCCACTTTCTCTTTTTTTATTTCTTTGCAAAACAGAAAAAATACAAAAGTTATTTTCTTCTTAAGGAAAATAAAAATAGTGTGAAGTTTTAAAAAAGAACCAAATAATATTTATTTGTGCAATTGTACTTACTTCTTCACAATCTTTCTTTTCTTTACTTCGGCACAGATTTTTTTCTTCAATTACTTCATTTCCATTGTTAGCCCCTCTTTTTGTTGTTTCCTATAATCAATTTGATGCACTATGTCATTATGTACTAATATATTTTTTCTTCAATATATTTTTTGTTCTTATCTTCTAAAAAGAAATCATGCAATTTAAGAAGATAAGAACAAAAAATATATATATCTATAAAAATTTATGAAAGTGTGAAGCTTAAGAATATATTTTTTTTCTTAATGGATGAGAAGAGGTTGAGTTGATATTAAATTATCAAATTTTTGTGTCTGTCAAACTTTATCTAAAGAAGTGATTTCAAATTAAAATTTTTATCAACTTAGAAATTATAGGAAAAAAAGATAAGAACAAAAAAAAATTATATTTATTTTTCAAAAATCTATTAAAATTTCTACAATTTGGTGAAGACACATGGCGCAGCCACGGCGTCTAAGCCCAACTTTTATTATATATAATATGATATGATATAATATGATATCCACTACAATAAACAACAATCACAACCACCCGTAACCGCTACCGCTGCCACTATCGCCGCTGCCACCAACTCTTCCACTACCAACATCACCGTCGTCGCTACCGACTCTTCCACCACTACTGTCATTACCACCACTGCCACTACAACCGCCACCACCGCAACTACCACCATCAAAAAATTTATTTTTTTCTCACAAATATTAAATAGTAATAACCTACGACTTAAAATTTATTGCAAAAATATTGTGGTAACATTTTTTTAATTTTAATTTCTTATTATTCTTTATTTTATTTTTCCCATTATCTTATTTGGTTTCATCCAAATACACGTTTCTTTCTTTTCTTTTCTTTTTTCCCCTTTTTTTCTCTTTTTGTTCTCCTCCACACATGTATACTCCTCTTATCTCCTCCACACGCTTCAGCTTTGTCTTTCAAAGGTAAAATGAATCCCATCCAAAGCACCACAGAACCAAAAACCAAAACCAAATTCCAAACCCTTTTTGAGCAAAAAGCAACAGAAATAAAAAAGAATAAAAAAACAAGACCCCCAAATCTTTCCCACAGTTCCAACCACAAGAACCACTTCTTAAAAACCTGCCATCATTTGATCCCTCAACTCCACCCCAAATGGGTTTTTCCTCAAAACCCTTTTCCCTTATCCTTTATTCTCTAATTTTCCTTACCAATTTGGAGCTTATCCCACTTGCCAAATCTGTTTCTAATACAGATTTAGTTTACAAGGGGTGTGCAAAGCAAGCCTTTTTAGATCCAACTAGGGTTTACTCATAATCACTCTAACAGAGAGACAAGGGTGGAGAACGAAGAGATCAATCGACGTTGTTGGCGTTGGGCAGGGGCTTAAGTCGGCGACGAGTGGAGGAATTGAAGCTTGCAACGGGAAGAAATGAAGAGTGTGAGGACTGACTAAGGGGAGAGAAGAGCAACGGGTAGAAATGGGAAAGGAGGAGAAAGAAAATATATATATATATATATATATATATTCTAACCATCAGTGTGAACACAAAATAAAATAATATTTTTTTTTTTACCTTTGAGCTACAGTGCACATCTATCTTAAGATGTGCACTGTAGCTGAGAAGCCAAATTTTTTGGCTATAACTCCACTGCTGCAGCTCCAATTTTGTGATTGGTGGTGCTAAAAATAGCAATATAACTATTTAGCACCACTGCTGTGAGTGCTCTTAGCTGGCTTGTGATGTTAACGTGGTGTGGATAAAGAGACAGAAAAATCGTCAGTGTCCTTAGCCTAACAAACAAGCTTCTTAGCAATATCTTAGGTTAGTTTGGTTGAAGGGGCGAAAAAGTAGGAGAATAAAAAATTGTGGGAAGGTGAAAAAGTGAAAGGATAAAAAAGATTTTAATCTCTCATTTTTATTTGGTTGGGAGTGGAAAAGTTGAGGGATGGAAAATATGAGTTTGAATAAATTTATTCATATACCCTTGTTAAAGAATGATGCCCAATTAAAACAAAAAAAAAGTGACAAATAACCAAAATAAAAAAAGAGCAATCACCCAAATTTATTAAAAAAATAAAAATCATGTTCAAAAAAAAAACACATCTAGTTTTTTTTTAAAAAAACTATCACGCCCAGGCCCTAGAAAATCAAAAGAAAAAAAAAAGAAAGAAAAGGCAACGTTATTGTCCCAAAAAAAAAAAAAAAAGAAAAAGAAAAAAGAAGGCAACTGGATGAAGCCCATGTGCACATGCACATGGACATTTTTTTCAATCAAGAAAAAATGCATCCCCACTCAATTTTCTCTCCATTTTGGGGAGAAAACATTTTGGTGGGCCTAGAGAGAAAATATTTCGATCCCACCATTTATTTTCCTTCCTTTTCACCCAACCAAACACACTTTGAAAAAAATTTCCTTCCCATTTTCTCTCTAGAGTTTTCCATCCACCCTATTTCACCTCCAAACAAACACACCCTTAATAATGCCTTTGTCTGTGAAGGTAATAAGTTATTGTCCACTTCTTCTTGCCATTGATCCCTCATCCCTACTTCAATCAAATAATGGAATGCCTTTGCCTAGAACCTCCAAAGGATGTTTCCAAAGTGAAAACAATTTTTGATGTTTAATTATTGCTCTCTTCAACTGATGTACAATCTTTATTCTTTTCTCGATTCTAAAAACTTAAGTCTGGTTTCATAATTTACTAGTTAGTAATTTATATGCATATGCATAAATGTATTTAAAAATAAACGGTTTTTTTTTTTTTATCATGAAAATATACATAATTAATCAAATTATTTGAAAAAAAAAATAAACATAATTAGATGCAAGTTAAAATTCTTGCCTAAGTTTAATACTACTTATGATCATTTTTATTCTAATTGTTAATAAGATAGAATGTGTGGTGATTTTTGTTGAGTAGATATATGAATTTTGTTGAGTATATATATATATATATATATATATATGTTGGGTTATAATAGATTGACCCTAGTTAATTAATTCAATTACCTAATTTAATTAATTAAGTCAAATTACATGTAAATCGTGGAGGCACTAACAAATCACCAAATAAACTAAGTGCAACGGAAATTAAATTGACATGATGATTTATTAACGAATGGGTGTAAATCCTCTCGCAAGGCCAAAACCCTACTGGGTGAATTTCAGGTCACCACTCTTAAGAATCCACTAATCAATAATCAAGTGATTACAAGTATGAGGAATCTTACCACTACCCTAGCCTATCCCAAAATACCAACCTAGTTTATTTGGTGATTTGTCCCAAAATACCAAACTACAGTTGAACCTTTGCTCCAATAACCAATTAGACTTAATCTTGTAAAAGACTTCTTCCTTTGTACAAATCTCCAATTTGTGACTAACTTCTTTGAACGGATCCCAGTACGTGACTAACTCCAGCAACTTGATTGATTGTTGTTGGCTGTAAAGTTCTTCACTTCAATGATGTTGAAGATCAAGAAGTACTTGGCTACAAAACCCTAAGTAGCACAAACGCAGTAGCTTCTCACATAGTATATGTTCTGAGTCTTTGTGTTCCGTACTTGTGAACTAATAGAGTCTCTACCTAGATTAGGTCTAGGAACCATATTTGGCCATTTGGGCCAATCACTTACACACATGAATCTACGTATCAGATTATGGGTCCAGAGTTTGGGTATGGCTTGGGAAGGTGTTAGGCACCTAAGACCGCTCGACTTGTGGGCTGGCCTCCATTATGCATTTCTAGGCTATATTTAATTAAAGAGTTTATTAAGAGAGCCTTAATCCTTAACCTAAACATACATCATGCACTTTAAATAAAAATAAACATACAACATGTTAAAAACATATCACAATATAAAAGGAAATAAATAAAACACAATAAAATAAAATAAATTAAACATGGTAAGTTGACAATTAAATAAAACACACAAGGAAATAATATCAAATAGACTAAACATGGCAAAAATACTAAAACAAACATGGAAAATAGTTAAACCTAAATAATTAACCTAAAATAGAGTAAAACAGAATCAAAGATTATGTGAAAAATGATTAAAACAAATAAAATCAAGATTTTCTCTAATCTGGATTCGGGGTGCGTGCGCATATTCAACTATGCTATGCATGGTTGAACCACATGCACGCATACTTGAGGATGCGCACGCATCCTTTAACACAGATTCGAAAAATTACATTTTAGAGATTTAATCAAACAAAGATATAATATGTGAGATTAAACAAGCATGTTAAAAACCCTAAAAATTAAACTAACATAAAACAAAATTACAAAGCGTTAACATAAGCAAATAAACATGAAACAAAACAAATATTTAAACTAAACTACATAAAATAAACATACATATTATACTTTACATGAAACCAAAATAACAAATCAAGGACAACAAGGATAGATTATAAACAACCTAAAATCATATTAGAACATATCAAACATAATTAAAACATCAAACATATCAAATAAAACAAATATAAAAACTATGTTATGAAACTTATGTGAATCTTGTTAAACAAAGGAAGAGTTCATGGAAAGAACACTCATCTTGTTTTAGATTATGAGTTTAGAGTTTGTTTAACAGACCCGTCAGCGCCTACAATACAAAGATTAGATTTATAGGATAAGAATAATCAAAAGAACACAATAGTTTGTTAGTAATCATAACTCAAGAACAAAAAGTTTTGAAAAGGTTCTTAGAAAAAAAATTTTAAAAACAAATTTTCTTACTTAGAATTAACTAAAGAGAGATTTTTTTTTATAATTAAAAAACGTGCTTAGGGTCTGCCCTCCGGTTTTGAAAAGAGGAAAAAAAATTTAGAGAAGATGGGGGCCAAAAAATCACTCTCTCTAACTAAGGTTTTGATTTGAGGCATAAGATGAGTATTTATAAGTTAAAATTAGGGTTTTTAGACATTTTAATGATCTTTGGACGTTCTCAAGGGTTTTTGGGCTGGCCCACATCTAAGAATGATGTTTTGGGCCCTTAAAATGAACTTTTAAAACCCAGAAAATCGGACTGCCCAGTTAGCCTAACTTCAAACAGTCATAACTCACTCAATATAAGTCCAAATTAGGAAAACTTTGTATTCAAATTGAAGCCCAGAATGTCTAATTTCCAATGAAATAAACCACACTAAAAAATTCTTTGTGGAGCAAAAGTTATGGTCAAAATAGTGAGCAAATGTCATTTTTTAGTATCGATTTCAAAGCGATTTGAGCACTTTTGAATTGTGATTACTTCCAAACTATTATGAACTCTTTAATTACCCTTGGTTGACATATGTCAAGCTCATTATTGGGGCTGGAGACCAAAAATTATTAACAAGTACAAAATGTGATATCTACAGTACTTGATGACTTTTAAAATAAGCCTTATATATACTAGGGTTGTAGAGAGAGAAATCCTAAGAATTCTAAATTTGTAAGTCTCAATAGATCGAGCTTGTGTTAAGCTCCCTCATTAAATCTCGATAGTAGCTAGTGTCAAGTTTTAATGAAACAACTTTTCTTCACTTGTTTCTTGGATCAATCATCATGTCTTTAACGATACCACTTGTAAAGTAAACTTCACATACTTGATGATACATTAAATCCAACTTAGATCTAACCAATTACAAGTAAAATATATTTTGTCAAAGGATTAGCCAATACATAGAAAATATGACCCTAACAATATATATGATTTACCCAAAAAGGGTGTTTAAAAATAAACAAGGAAAAGGAAGTTAATAGGGCACAAATGGTAACTTTTAGGAGGCAATATTTTCAATCCTACTTTTGCATGGCCTTGTTTATATATATGTGTGTGGGTGTGTGTGTGTGTGTGTGTTTTGCTTATATAATTAGTTCTACTAACTAGTCTTTTAAGGGCGTGGGTTAATGAGCCAAAAACTATCAGCATATTGTAACTAGGAGTGTGCACAGTGCAGTTGGGGTGGTTTTTGGGCAATTTTTTCATTGTGTCATAAGGGTTGGTTTCCACTTCATCACCTCCGTTCATCACTGTCGGAGGTCGGTTCTCCAGCCTCCATCAATGCGGTTTTTTAGCATCGGTGCAGCTCGGTTTTGTCGATCTTTCTAATCCATACACATAGATCAAAACCCATGCCTTCACAAGTCATAACCATAGATTGAAAACCCACATCCATAAATCTGAAATCCCACAAAGAACCAAAAATTCAAAACCAAAAAGGAAGAGAGTAAGAGCTAATACCTTTACAATCAAATCAAAGGAAAAAGAACTAATAAACATCCAAAGTACCAAGATTCAAGGAGTGGTGGCACCAGATTTCGAGAGAGGGATAGCGCGCAGTGGATAGAGTTTGGGTTTGTAAGGAAGAGACTGAAAGAAATTGAGTGTCTAAGTTTGAGAAGTGAGAAAGTGTTAGCCGTTTACTGCGATGGGGTTTGTGGTTTGTGTGTGATAGAGCTAGATTGCTAACCTAATGACCCAAAGGCTAAAGCCCAAGGCCTCAAGCCTAACCTATATTAAATAGAGAAATTTAATTTGAGTTATTAGCCCATATGGACCAAACTTACAGTCCAAAAAGGAAAACTCATGCAACAAACCAGCCCATAAGCAGCAAAACCCTAACGTCCACACCCTCACAGCTTACTCATCATGTAGACACTCAATTTTGCACCCATGATTTAATCAAGGAGAATGACTTGAATGACCATCCATGTACCCTAAAAATCATGATTACATTACATGAATCAATTGGTTCTTGCATTACATGCATCAACTTGTCTTTGCATTACATGCATTAATTCATTCATTACATATCATAAAAATGATCTTGATATTCTAACAGTCGCAACGGTGTTTTCGGTTTTCAAATTGGACCATCGGATCGAAAGATATCGCATGATCAAGTTTGCATGATCAACATGCATTGCGTCTAGGTTAGGTCGACCACACATGATTAGTTTAAATTAATTCTAATTGGTTAAACCATTAAAATTAATTAAATATTCTGTGATTGGTTGATAATTAGTGTTTAAAATAGGATTGCATGCATAGGAATAAAAGGGATGATTGGATAACAATAAAATTGTGGATAATCTGAACTTTATCAAGATCTATTTTAAGGTATTTATCTACAAGATAATTGTTCTTAAATAGCCTGAATTATCCAGAAAAGAGATGAAAAATCATAGATGGGGGATGAAAACACGTCTAGATGTAGATCTGCATCTTCCCTAGATGTAGATCTAATTTTTTCTTCAAAATAAAACAGATCCCTAGATGTAGATCTGAACTTTTCTTCAAAATAAAACAGATATGCATCTTCCCTAGACGTAGATCTGAATTTTTATTCAAAATAAAAACAGATCTGCAACTTCCCTAGATGTAGATCTGAATTTTTCTTCAAAATAAAACAGATCTGCATCTTCCTTAGATGTAGATCTGAATTTTTCTTCACAATAAAACAGATCTGCATCTTCGTTAGATGTAGATTTGGATTTTCCTTAATCAAAATTGGTTTGTGTTTTCATTAGATGCAAATCTGAACATTTTTTTTTATTATCAAAAAACTGATTTGTATCTTCCTTAAATACAGATATGATTTTTTAATCATGCAGATTTTTTGAAATAAAGAAAAAGATAAACCATGATTGTGTTTGTGCTTGTTTTGTTTAATTTATGATTGCATAAATTCATATTATGAGTGAAACTTTCTTCTTAAAAAAAAAAAAAATCTTTTTCATTCCTTTTAAACATATAAAAACTGATCTGATTTTTCTGTCATTAAAAACTATTTTTTTATTATCACAAAACAGATCTGAATTTTTATCTCCAAAAATCACTTTTTTTTTTTTACATTCTTAAAAACATATATATGTGGGGCCCGGTAATTTATGGGCCAGGCCCGCTTGCTCATGGGAAGTCCACAGGTCCAAGCCGAAAAAGATTATGGCCCAAACTCGAAAATATAAGGCTGAAGATGGCCCAGAGATGCAGTCGAGGACAGTTTAGTCCCCGGCAGACCCAAAGCTCCCTTATGAAGAGGGGTAAAAAAGAGCTATAAGAAAAATCCATGAGGAGATCTAAAATATCTTGGGAAAGTTACCCTTATTACCCTTCCTAGATAAGACTCTGCACCTAACAGAGCAGTATTCTTTAGCTTTATCAACCATCCCTAACCATTCTGGGATTAGACTGACAGGACAAATATCAGTCTTGGAAAGTTTGACCCTACACGTGGACGAAGGACAGCAAACGTGGGATAGTATAAAAGAAAACGTAAAGTAATAAAGGAGGGGATCCATCTCACCTGGAGAAAGGACTCCAGGAAGGAGAATACCTTGACGAGGTATGCACACCCCCTCACCACAAAAAAAAACCACCGCCGGGTAACCGGGGAAAGACATTAGTGCTCCTCGGACATGATCCGAGGAGTCTAATCCCTCAGGTTATAAAGTTGTAGGGCTTGGATATCCATACTGAAGCCCTTTCTTACCTGAGCTCTCCTAAAATCCGGTCTGGACCATCACTCCGTGATCAAAGACAAGCCTTTCAAGCCCACTCTCTACAAATCATATTGTGATGGATCTTTCATGTATAAGCCCAACACCATTATTGGGCCGTTAAGAAAATCGTGTCCCTATAATATATATATATATATATATATTTTATATATATATAAGTCAAAATCATTTTTTTTTTACCAATCAAAACAGATCTGTATTTTTTTTTTTTAAACAAAAAAAGAGACTTCATTCATAATAAATTTGTGGGATTTGATTTTTTTTTTATTCACATGTTCAACATATCATTCATGACATGCATAAAAAGGTACATAGGTCACAAAAGTCTAGAAGACCAAACTCTGTCTAGGCAAAATGGGTGCCTAACACCTTCCCATTCCATAACCTAGCCTCCGAATTTAAGTCATTAGTTAAGTAGATCTAGCCTTCTCTTTACCTTTTTTTATTTTGGGTAGAATGTAACTAGGACAACAAGCCATGTATTTTTGGTAGATTGTAACTAGAACCCAAAGCTATTTTTCAAGTTTTTCAGGATATGTAATTTTTTATTCAATCAATGAAGAGAACAATTCAGTCATGTATTTGTATATGTTTATTTATTTTTTATTTTTTGCATAAAAAAATAAGTGATGACTCCACACCACTTACCCAAAAAGAGAGGTGACCCAAAAAGAGAGGTGCCCCAAAAGGTACCCGAATTTCTTTTTTGAGGGACACTTTTTTCGAGGTCTCTCACACATCATATTTCATTTCTTATCTGATATTTCTTTCGCCGCTTACGCTTAGTTGAGTTAGCTCTAAGGTCAGTTTGTCTCATAAAAAAAAACAACTAAACTCACAGTAACTCAGCATCTCACTTTATAGTCTATACATGTTTAAGAATATATATATATATATATATATATATATTGGTGCAGTTTGGTTAACATCGGAATACAACATCTATCTCTGACAAGCATACCGCACCTGTGTTGGAATTATCCATCTTTTCCGACTGCTAGCTTCGGTTCAGTCGATCGGCCTGAAAAGCGGTGCGGTTTAATCGGTTTCAGGACAAACAATCGGTGCAATTCGGTACTTGCACACCCCTAATTGTAACTATTTCAAAAAAGTTAAAAGAGCAATAAATTATTAATTAGAGTTGTTATTTAAGTTTTTCTAAAAGAAATATTTACTTGTCAATAATGTATTTGTTTGCAAGCACAAATTTATTGTGGTTGTTTGTATTTTCTTTGATGTGTACAATTTAATTTTAATAAAAATATATAAAAGCATCATTTAATATAAGATATAATGTATCTTAAGTTGTGTCCTTAATTAGGACACACTTGATAACAAAAGTCTTCTAATAAATAAATTGTTACAACTCCTTTTCGAAGCTAAAATTGTTTATTAAAAAAAATGGTTAATTTATTGCATACAAGTGATGTCACAAAAGTTTACTAATCTATATATATATATATATATATATATATAACCAAACCTCTGAAACTATCATAATTTTCCTCATCAGCATAATATTTAAATAAAATTATTTTTTTTAGTTCAAACTTATCCAGGAGTGAAACTCTATCTCTCTAATAAGTCCAACTTAAACTTAAACTCAAACTCATTATTATCATTTTTTAAAAATAAAATTATTTTTGTTTAATCAAAACTTAACAAAAAGTGAAACTCTATCTCTCTAACAAATCCAACTTAAACTCAAACTTAAACGATGATAATCTATATAAAAACAAAAATTATGATAGGACTCAAAAAAAAAAAAAAAGACTAAGTTGAAAAAAAAGAGACTCACGCTAATAATCGTGGGTTTGGTTTTTGGGTTAAAATTTCTACTAATTATTTTTTTTTATTGTATATGGCAAATAAAGTATCTCTATTTTTTTGGAGGAAAATCAAAGATGCAACCTGTGGGGGTAAAATCCGTCAGCCGATGTTGGGCCACAGTACATGTACCAAGCCCAACCACGACAAGAAGAAAAGGCATGGGCATAGGATATCTCATCCCAACCATGTTGGGCCGGGCCTGCTTAGGGGCGTCCGAGGAGGAGTACCTCCTCGGACTCGCCAAGTGGGTGTCCGATTCACACTCCCTACATGGCAAAAAGTCACCCAATACAAAGGAATAGTGCATGACGTTCAGGAAGGGGGGCAACCACAACTGCCGCATTAAATGCCAAGGAACTGCTTTTCCAGCCGCATTAATGTGGAAAGGACAGGAACGCAGAATTATCTTGGCCAGTGCAACTCACAGAAAAGAGGGAGGATGACCTATGGGATAGGCACTCAAGTAGAGGGCCAGATGGTTGACAAGTGTAGGGTCGTGATCTTAGGAAGGATGCTATATAAGAGAAGGAAACCCCCATGGCCAGTGGATCGCAAGCGGGAAGAAGAAAAAGATAGAGAAAGAGAAAGGAGTTAGAGACAAGGAGCAGAAGATACAGCCCCAGGGACTGTTATTCCAAAAGCTTGGAAGAATATCCTTACGTCCAACTGGCTGCATGGCTTGTTCATAACTACGTTTCCTCTGTCAAAGACCTAGTTCTTTAACCTACTCTCTACAAATTCATTGTTGAGGGACTTTTGGGCCAGAACCACCCGCCTGTTGGGCCTGAGCCCCAAAACCGCCCCCTACAATTGGCGCCGTCTGTGGGGAGAACTTGTGTCACGACAAGTGAAACAGTAAGGGATGGAAGGATCAGGTCCGCGCCAAACCGGACGTGCAGAATCTCAACGACAGGACAACTTTATAAACCTTGAACGAGCAAAGGACCAAAATAATCAACGAGAGGGCAGTGTGAACACCTCTCACACGAGTAGAAGTCGTTCGAAAGGGAAAGATCACGCGTCCCACCAGCACAACGAGCGGAAGGCTCTACAGCAAGAGATTGAGGATTTGAAGAAAAAGCTGCGTCGAGCCCAGCAAAAACATCCTTCGCCCATTTCGGATACTAGCAGTGGTGAGGATGATGAATACAGACGAAGGACGAGAACCCCTCCGAGCGAGACGTTCTCCTATGAGGAAGAGCGGCCTCACAAACGCGGTCGCAAAAGCCCACCTTACCAAGGCTTGGTCAATGACGCCATGAGCAAGGCCCTGGATCGAATCTCCCGGTCGCCATTTACCCGTAGAATAGAGCGGGCGGTGCTCCCTCGGCGGTTTAATCAGCCAACGTTTACCCTGTACAATGGTCGAACTGACCCAGTGGAGCACGTGAGCCAGTTCAACCAAAGGATGGCCGTCCACTCCAGGGACGAGGCGTTAATGTGTAAGGTGTTTCCATCCAGCCTGGGGCCCTTGGCCATGAGATAGTTTGATGCCCTCCCACCAAATTCCATAGACTCCTTTAAACAGTTGACGCAGGCTTTTGGCTCCCGCTTCATCACCAGTACTAGAGTCCCTCGGCCCCTCGATTCCCTCTTATCCCTATCCATGCGAGAAGGAGAAACGCTGAAGGCCTACTCGGACAGATATTGGGAGATGTACAACGAGGTAGAAGGAAATCATGATGACGTCGCCATCAGCATCTTCAAAAGGGGCTTGCCGACAGAGCATGGCTTGAGAAAGTCTCTCACTGGGAAACCAGTCACCAGCGTGCAGCAACTCATGGACAGGATAGACAAGTAAAAAAGGGTCGAAGAGGACCAGCAGACTGGGAAGGGAAAGGCGAAGTTTGTCCCTCAGGAGAGAAAGGACTTCAGGTCGGACCGCTTCAGTAGCAGTAATAAGCCGAGAAGAGATTATACGGAACAATCGGGATCTATAGGGGCTCAGGTAGTCCACGCTGTGTTTCGAGAGCCATTGCACGAGATCCTGGAGAAGATAAAGCATGAACCCTTTTTCCAATGGCCGAATAGGATGGCAGGCGACCCCTCAAAACGCAATCAGAATCTATATTGTGCGTATCACCAAGAGCCTGGTCACGTCACCGACGAATGTAGGAACCTGAAAAACTATTTGGATCGACTTGTCCGAGAAGGAAAGCTAAGGCATTTGTTGCAACGCCCTGAGCAGTCAAATGTCGATACCAGGCAAAGCGCCTTGAGGCCACCCATAGGCACGATAAATGTCATTCTTGCCGCACCTGGGAGAACCGGTTCCGGCCCGTTCAGAGTGATGTCAGTGGGTAAGTTCTCGACAGAGCCAGACGAAAGGGGATCCAAGAGAGCTAGAGGGAGGGCCCTGCCATTAATTGGGTTCACGGAGGAGGACAAGGAGGGAACTATTCAACCCCATGAGGATGCCCTAGTCGTGACGCTCAGAATAGGAGGCTATGACGTGAAGAGGGTGTTAGTTGATCAGGGTAGCGCCGTGGAGGTGATGTACCCAGACTTATATAAGGGGCTGAATTTGAAGCAGGAGGACTTGTCACCATACGATTCACCCCTGCTTAGCTTTGAGGGAAAAATCGTCATCCCGAAAGGCATGATTAGGTTGCCTGTGCAAACAGACATAGAAGTAGTGGAAGTGGACTTCATCGTGGTGGACGCATACTCACCCTACACAGCTATTGTGGCACGGCCATGGCTTCATACACTAGGGGCTGTGTCGTCTACCCTGCACCAGAAAGTGAAATATCCGTCAAAGGGCCGAATCAAAGAGATAGTAGGGGACCAAGGAATGGCCAAGCAATGCATGGTATCGGCAATTGCTCGACAATTAAGCAGCGGGCCCTCCACTTCAGTCGGGAATAGCTTATAGCAATCAAGGACCCCGGTCCTAGCTACGGGTAATGAAGGACCGGCCATGGAGGTGAGCTGTGAAGAGCTGGAGAAAGTGCTCGTTGGATCAGACCCCGAGAGATTTTTCCAAATTGGCTCGGAGTTACCAGCACAGGAGAAGTCGGCGCTAATTAATTTTCTACGACGAAATGAGGACGTATTCGCCTGGGATCCTTATGAAGCCCCTGGGGTTGACTCAAATCTAATACGCCATCACCTTAACGTTAATCCGGCTATTACCCCAAAGAAGCAGCCTCCCCGGCGCCCGTCAAGGGAGCATGCAGACGCTGTGAGAGAGGAAGTGGCAAAATTGAAAAGAGCTGGGGCTATCAAGGAAGTATTCTACCCCGAATGGTTGGCGAACACAATCGTGGTGAAGAAGAAGAGCGGGAAATGGCGAGTCTGTGTGGACTTCACGGACTTAAACAAGGCCTGCCCGAAGGATCCTTTCCCGATGCCACGGATAGACCGACTGGTTGACGCAACTGTCGGGCATCCCCGAATGAGTTTCTTGGACGCTTTCCAGGGCTACCATCAGATATCCTTGGCCACCGAAGACCAGGAAAAAACTGCTTTTTTCACCCCAATTGGCAACTATCATTACAAGGTGATGCCTTTTGGCCTGAAGAATGCCGGGTCGACCTATCAAAGGATGATGACTAGGATGTTTGAGCAACAGATGGGAAAAACTGTCGAGGTGTATATAGACGATATGGTAGTAAAGAGTAAATTGGTGACCGACCACATCAGGGACCTTGACGAAGTGTTTCACATTCTAAGAAGGTACAAGCTGTGACTGAACGCATCCAAGTGCTCATTTGGAGTGGGATCGGGGAAATTCCTTGGCTACATGGTAACCCACCGGGGGATCGAGGTTAACCCTGACCAAATAAGGGCCATTCATAGTATGCAACCTCCTCGGAATCCCAAAGATGTCCAGAAGCTTACCGGCATGATAGCAGCTTTAAACCGTTTCATCTCCCGCTCAGCGGACAGATGCAGACCTTTTTTCCTCCTATTGCACAAGTGGAAGGGTTTCGAGTGGACTGAAGAGTGTGATTTAGCATTCCAACAGCTCAAGGAATACCTCGCCCGACCTCCGATCATGTCCAGTCCCGAGGCCGATGAGGTGCTGTATGCATACATCGCAGTCGCCGATCATGCGGTGAGCCTAGTACTAATCCAAGAGGACAACGGCACGCAGCGGCCCGTGTATTACGTAAGCAAGTCGCTACAGGAGGCAGAGACCCGGTACCTCCCCCTCGAAAAGGCAATATTGGCTGTCGTGCAAGCTACAAAGAAGCTTCCCCACTATTTTCAGGCACATACGGTGGTTGTGCTAACCCAACTTCCATTGAAATCAGTCCTCCGTAGCGCCGACTACACAGGGAGAATAGCCAAATGGGGAACCATCTTGAGCGCCTTCGACATTAGATACATGCCACGCACTGCCATAAAAGGTCAAGTCCTCGCCGATCTGGTAGCTGAATTTGCGGAGCCTACCTTGGAAGGGGTGGAAGTGTCGGGATCACCGAGTGACGATAGGAGATTGGTCAACACGATTTCTCTGCAAGAACACGATAAGTGGAGAGCATACATTGATGGTGAAGCGAACCAAAAGGGCTCCGGAGTGGGGCTCGTTCTAATCTCTCCCGAAGGTATAATCTTGGAAAAGTCGTTGAGACTGGGATTCCCAGCAACGAATAACGAAGCCGAGTATGAGGCACTGCTGGAGGGGATGTCCATGATCAGGAGGTTGGGTGGGAAATGCGCGAGCATATTCTCGGATTCGAGACTCATAGTGGGGCAAGTAAGCGGGGAATTGGAGGCAAAAGATGAAAGAATGCAGCGGTACCTTGCCCGAGCTAAACGCCTACAAACCCACTTCAACGACTTCCGTTTAACGCATATACCCAGAAGCGGGAATACCCACACCGATTCTCTAGCAACACTGGCCACATCCTCGGCTCAGTCCCTTCCGCGGGTTATTTTGGTCGAGGACCTCTGCCGCCCCACGGAAGAGGAGGCTAACGGTATTCGGGTACACAACGTCGGTGAGGGACCAAGCTGGATGGACCCTCTTGTCCGATTCTTGAAGTACGATTCCTTACCGGACGACAAAGTCGAGGCCGACAAAATCAGGAGGAGAGCTCCTCGATTCTGGTTGTCCGAGGACTCCAAGCTTTACAGACGTTCATTCTCAGGGCCATACTTGCTGTGTGTACACCCAGGGGCTACTGAACTCATTTTGGAGGAGTTGCACGAGGGGATTTGTGGAAGCCATACGGGGGGCCGGTCCCTCTCCCACAGGGCTATGACGCTGGGTTACTGGTGGCCGAGCATGCATAAGGAGGCTCTGGAATATGTGAAGAAATGCGACCAATGCCAAAGGTTCGCTCCGAATATACATCAGCCGAGTGGGGTACTTAACCCATTGTCCAGCCCTTGGCCATTCGCACAATGGGGCCTAGACATATTAGGTCCGTTCCCCAAAGCTGCCGGGAACAAGAAGTTTCTTCTCGTCAGCACCGATTACTTCACGAAATGGGTCGAGGCTGAAGCGCTGGCAAACATTAGGGATGTTGATGTCAAGAAGTTTATCTGGAAAAACATCGTCACCCGGTTCGGTACCCCACACACCCTAATCTCGGACAATGGCCTGCAATTTGATAGCAAAGCCTTTAGGAAATATTGCAGTGAACTGGGGATTGTCAACAGATACTCTACACCAGCCTATCCGCAGAGTAACGGACAAGCAGAGGCAATCAACAAAACCATAGTGAATGGGCTGAAGAGGAGGTTGGACGATGCGAAAGGGAGGTGGGTTGAAGAGCTCGCCCATGTCTTGTGGACGTATCGCACCACGCCCCGCCGATCCACAGGAGAAACCCCCTTTTCGTTGACCTACGGGGCCGAGACCGTCATCCCATTAGAGATAAACTTTCCCTCCCAGAGGACTGCTACATTCGACCCCATTGCTAACAACGGGCTTCTAGAAAAAAGCCTGGACCTCCTTAAAGAGAGAAGGGATTGCGCGATGGTGCATCTAGCTCAGTATCAACAAAAGCTCAAGCAGGGCTATGACGCCAAGGTGAAGTCGAGACCCTTGACGCCCGGGGACCTAGTGCTGAGGAAAGTCCTGGGCAACGCGAGGAACCCTGCATGGGGAAAGCTCGGACCAAACTGGGAGGGTCCATACCGTATTACCTCGGTGGCTGGCATTGGAGCGTACTATTTGGAAAACTTGGACTAACGTGTAGTGCCACGTCCATGGAATGTAAATAACCTGAAAATGTACTTTTATTAATGAAAAATACTTTACTTGATGTCGTTTTACTACACAATTATCTCAGTAAGCGTTAAACAGAACCCAAGTCCTGCATGGCTCCTCGGACCACAGACTTGTGGGAAATTAACCACGCCATTATTTCAGTAAGTGTTAAACAGAACCCAAGTCCTGCATGGCTCCTCGGACCACAGACTTGGGGGAAATTAACCACACAATTATTTCAGTAAGCGTTAAACAGAACCCAAGTCCTGTATGGCTCCTCGGACCACAGACTTGGGGGAAATTAACCACACAATTATTTCAACAAGTGTTAAACAAAACCCAAGTCCTGCATGGCTCCTCGGACCACAGACTTGGGGGAAATTAACCACACAATTATTTCAGTAAGTGTTAAACAGAACCCAAGTCCTGCATGGCTCCTCGGACCACAGACTTGGGGGAAATTAATCACACAATTATTTCAGTAAGCGTTAAACAGAACCCAAGTCCTGCATGGCTCCTCGGACCACAGACTTGGGGGAAATTAACCACACAATTATTTCAACAAGTGTTAAACAGAACCCAAGTCCTGCATGGCTTCTTGGACCACAGACTTGGGGGAAATTAACCACACAATTATTTCAGTAAGCGTTAAACAGAACCCAAGTCCTGCATGGCTCCTCGGACCACAGACTTGGGGGAAATTAACCACACAATTATTTCAACAAGTGTTAAACAGAACCCAAGTCCTGCATGGCTCCTCGGACCACAGACTTGGGGGAAATTAACCACGCAACGATTCTCAACAAGTGTTAAACAGAACCCAAGTCCTGCATGGCTCCTCGGACCACAGATTTGGGGGAAATTAACCACACAATTATTTCAGTAAGCGTTAAACAGAACCCAAGTCCTGCATGGCTCCTCGGACCACAGACTTGGGGGAAATTAACCACACAATTATTTCAGTAAGCGTTAAACAGAACCCAAATCCTGCATGGCTCCTCGGACCACAGACTTAGGGGAAATTAACCAGGCAACGACTCTCAGTAAGTGTTAACAATTTGTGATTCTCAAAAAGCGTTAAAGGGAGCCCAAGCCTTGCGCGGATTCTTAGCCACGGACTTGGGAGAAGTCAACATTGTAATCGTTTTTGCCCAACTACTAAGTGTCGCCATTCTAACGTATTCATTCATTATTGCTTGACTTTCAGCAGTAAAAAGGCAAAACCAATATCCATTCATGATGAAAACAAAATAGAATAAAGCAGCGATTTATGTAATGAAATAACTTTTGTCATATAACGTTCAAAGTAACTCAGTTCAGAAATATTAGCGAGGATCAAACAAAACGAAGTACAAAAAGCAAAACAGACGAATTCCTATTCTACGTCCCTAAGGGCCCTGAGTCGGGGCAGGCTGATCACCCGTTGCTGGGTTCTCCGGGGCGATCTCCTGGGCCTGGGCAAGGATCTCGCTGATGCGAAGACTTTCCTCGGGTGACTGGCCCTGCGTAGCTTGCTCCGTGCCCCCAGTCTCGGGAATGGAGGAATCTGCTGGAAGAGGCTCAGTGGAGGCGACCTCGCCAGGAATCTCACGTATTTCCGCAGGGAAAAAGATGTTCTCAGCTTTCCTGAGATCAGAATCTGCGGGGACCGCTGCCCGATCCATGGCCAATCCCCAGGTCGAGGTGACGTATTCCCTGCAGACGGTGGCAACTTCCTCGGCCAGTCTCTCCTCAGTATCGTGAACTCCACGTTCATACGAAGCCGCCACAGCCTTCTCAGCGACCTCCCTGGACAAGCGAGCTTCCTCCTTGGTCCTTGCAAGCTCAGCCTTAAGCTCCGAAACCGCCTGTTGCTCCGCTGATAGTCTTTCCTCAGAATGACGGAGCTGCTTGCGCAGCTCGTCGGCTTGCTTTTCAGCATTCTTCAGGCCAGCCTCTGCACTCGCGTTGGCCTTCTTCACCTCTTTTAGCTCATTATCCTGACGATCAAGATCTCGTTTGAGATCGCCAGCGGCCCTCTCAGCCGCAGCACGGGACTGAGCCTCCCTATGCATATCCTCACGGGCCTTCTTGGCCCACTCCTCAGCAACGTAAATTTGTTGGGTGACCTGCGCTCGGACGGAAATGAAGACGATACCAAGATAAGACAATAAGAAGGTTCTCAACACAAAGACAAGATAGAGGATTCTACTTACCACAGCCATGTCCCTCTTCAGTGACATGAAAAGTTCTGGCTGACGAATCTTCCTAAGGCCTTCCATATCACGTGGCAAGAGAAGAGGCTGCTGCAGCGCCTCGGCCATGAACGAAGCCTGCTCTCGCTGGGACTCCCATAGGGTCACATCCCAGAGGATTGGAGCGCCATCTAGCTCGATCCGAGGAGACCATTTTCGTGGTCCCCTCAGAGTGGCCGCCTCATCTCGGCTCTCGGTGGACCTGGTCCTTTTTTCTCGGGGCTTTTTCGTTTCCTTGCCTTTCTTTTTAGGCCCGGCTTTCTCACGGGCAACCTCTCCCTCCTCCGTCTCTTCTACAGGCCTTTTTCGCCTTAGGTTAGGCATAGGCTGCAGCGCCACACCCGACGAGGGAGGGGGAGGAGGAGCGGGGGCTTTGGGGACGATCTGTCCCTTCGAGACTTCCTTGGAGGTCTGCCCTTTGGACCTGTTGGATAGAAGACCCCTGAGGCCAGTCCTCGGCTGGAGGTCCATTCCTTCTTCTTCTTCTGTGTCCTCGCTGATATCAGGTTGTGCGATGACCAAACCAGTACCAGGAGCCGCTGAGGCACGGTCTAAATCAGCGTCAGAGTCGGAGATCTCTACTACTCTGACCGAAGCCTCCCCTTCCTCAGTAAATTGGAACTGATTTATCTGATCCTCTAAGGATGAATGTGAAGAGCCAGCCTCCTCCTCTGGGATAACTACTGGGGGAAAGACACGTTGGGGCGGTAACTGAATAGGAGGCAAGTCTGTATCAGCGAGGAACCCTGGTATGGAAACGTCAATCCGTGCTAATCTCGGACTACCGGCCCTTATAGCTTGTCCGGCTTCTACCTGGGCTCGAGTGAGTGGAGTGTAATCCAAAATCAAAGGAGCCGACCGTAGTTGTCCGTCCTCGCTAATGAAGATCTCGGACCTCAATAGGTAATTTAGGGCCAGGATATTGACTAGGCTCAGCCGAGGGGATGTTCGTCCCTTGTCTGCAAAGGCCGTTAAAAGATTTATGTTAGTCCGAGGAGACATGCAACCAAACCAACAAGTTTAAAATGAAAAAGGGAAAAAGGAGGGGGAGGAGCTTGAAACCAAAGTCCTCCCCACGGAATCTAGCTCTACGACACCCCACTTGGCGTTCCCGCCCTAGTCGGACAGTGAGGGCCGTCATACCATGGTCCGGAGACGATCAAATGGTCGTCCTTCAAGCCTTTGCTGGACTTCGGAAGGCAGGATATCAACCTCACTTCGTCAGTCCTAGACTTTAGATAGTATATGTCGCCGAGCTTATGGCATTCATAAAGATGAACCACGTCGTGCCATGAGAGGCCGAGGTTCATCTGTTCGTTCAGGGTTTCGACACACCCCAGGATCCGGAACAGATTAGCGGTGCATTGATGGGGGGCCAATCTATGACCACGTAGGTAATCCCTAGTTATTCTCCCCATTGGAATAGTCATTCCTCCTTCCACGAAGGCTATCATTGGAATTGCGACTTCTCCTGTTCTCCGTTTGAGCAAAATGTCCTCCAGATGACAGTACTCTAAACCTACCTCCGGTGGGATACGATACTTCGCCCTGAAGCCTGCCATACCGGCTGGAGAATCTACCATTTTCTCAAGCCTACCCATCCCCTCTAATCCTAAAAACAACTTGAAGGCAGTATGATTAATGAAGAATAATGGAGAAGAAGCGCGCACTTACGGGTAAGAGGCTCGAAGGAGTCTTTAAGAGAGTGGCAGCGGAAGTAAGAGCGGACTGAAGGAGAAAGCTCTGAGAAGTTCTGAATATTGGAATGCTCGTCAAAAGTGAGGGACAAACGCCCCCAAAGCCTATTATACTCGGTAGAAGTTGAACAGACGCACTCACGTCTAAGGCACGTGAAACGCTGTCCACCGTAGATCCTGCCTCCAACCGTTGGATTGGGCGAGTGTAAAACCTCGATAGCTGCCCTGGGTCATTAACTGCCCTGGGTCATTAACTGCCCACAGCATTAATGAGGCACGTGAAGGCGTGCTTCCCCCCTACACGTGTGAAGCAGTGATTCACCACGAGCCATCTAGTGAGCATCAAAATCCCGCCTTTTCTCCTCGGACCCAGAAAAAAGGCAGGCATTTTGAGGGGCTATTGTGGGGGTAAAATCCGTCAGCCGATGTTGGGCCACAGTACATGTACCAAGCCCAACCACGACAAGAAGAAAAGGCATGGGCATAGGATATCTCATCCCAACCATGTTGGGCCGAGCCTGCTTAGGGGCGTCCGAGGAGGAGTACCTCCTCGGACTCGCCAAGTGGGTGTCCGATTCACACTCCCTACATGGCAAAAAGTCACCTAATACAAAGGAATAGTGCATGACGTTCAGGAAGGGGGGCAACCACAACTGCCGCATTAAATGCCAAGGAATTGCTTTTCCAGCTGCATTAATGTGGAAAGGACAGGAACGCAGAATTATCTTGGCCAGTGCAACTCACAGAAAAGAGGGAGGATGACCTATGGGACAGGCACTCAAGTAGAGGGCCAGATGGTTGACAAGTGTAGGGTCGTGATCTTAGGAAGGATGCTATATAAGAGAAGGAAACCCCCATGGCCAGTGGATCGCAAGCGGGAAGAAGAAAAAGATAGAGAAAGAGAAAGGAGTTAGAGACAAGAAGCAGAAGATACAGCCCCAGGGACTGTTATTCCAAAAGTTTGGAAGAATATCCTTACGTCCAACTGGCTGCATGGCTTGTTCATAACTACGTTTCCTCTGTCAAAGACCTAGTTCTTTAACCTACTCTCTACAAATTCATTGTTGAGGGACTTTTGGGCCAGAACCACCCGCCTGTTGGGCCTGAGCCCCAAAACCGCCCCCTACACAACCTATGTCTTCTAGCCTAGGGAATGATAAATTTTTATTTGGTATGTTATATATAAATTTGTTGAATTTGGTTTGGTTCTGAAGTAGAATTTGGGGATTCTATAAATTTTGAAGTTTTAAGTCTTAAGGTATTTGGTACTTGTGTCTCAGTAGGTTAATCTTAATTCTTCACCTCAAATGTTTTTTATTTAGGTTCATGTGATTTTTGGTTTTCTTACTTGGTTTTCTTATTAAAAGCTATATTTTTGGTTGATTAATTATTTGTTTGGATTAATTTCAATTAAAAAATTTTTTTATCAGAATGTCTATTTATTCATTGTTGGATTTTTTTTCAAATTCAATAGTTTTTTCGTGTATCGCATGTGTTAGCGACTAGTTGTTATAAAACAAAAGGTTATATTAAAAAAAAAAAAAAAAAAAAAAAAAAAGTGAGTGAGAAGAATCCCATTACAACTACAAGAAGATTCGCAGAAAACAGTGGGTCAAAACCGCAAACAAAGAAGAGTTATGAGGCTAAAACGAAAAGCACTATTTTATTTATTTATTTATTATTATAAATTTTAATTTTCGAAAAGAAAAGAAAAGAAAGCCGAAATGGCTAAACATTTAGACCAACACGTGTCAAAATCCAATACGTGGCAAAGGAACACGTCCAACCAACGTGAGCACATTCAGAAGGAGAAATGAATTGGGTCGCAAACCCGACCAAGTTCATTCCTCTTCCCTCCCAAACCAAACATTATAAAAAATAAAAATAAAAAATCAGCATTTCTGTCTCTGTCTGTGTCTCTGGCTCTGTGTTCATACCTCCAAATCTACTTTTTCTTTTGTTTCTTCCATCACTGCTACAAAGAGAGATTGAGAGTGTGTTTTAAATTTTAATTTGTTGGAGGAGAGAGAGATATCAAATCAGATGATGATGATGATGATGAGTCAGAAGAAGGAATTAGAGAGCGGTTCTTCTTCTCCTTCTCAGCCACCGTATCATGTAATTCATAAACTCCCACCTGGAAACACCCCTTACGTCCGTGCCAAGCATGTCCAGGTTACACTCTCTTTTCTTTTTATCCATTCTCTTTTTTCCTCTCTTATATTAAACGCTGCATTTTTAAATTTTATATTATTATGTATATAGTAGTGGACTTGACTTGTTCAGAACTATATATATATATGTGAAAAAAAGATGCTATAATTAATTTGATAGTTCGTAATTATTATAATTATAATGATGGGGAGATCTTATTTCTGCAAATCTCAAAGAAACATTATTATTATTAGTGAGCAGTAATACTAATTATAGAGTTTCAGGATAAAATTTAGTTATAGTTTTATGAATTTATGATGATGAATGGATAATCCTAATAATAGTTGCCATATCAATTTTATGCTTAGTGCTCACAGGCACACCAAAAAACTACTATTAGTATTAGTTACTCTTCCATTATTAACCACGGTTAAAAAGTTACATGCTTTACACATGAAAAACTTTCCTCAAGTTTCGAATTTTCTCCTTTAATTTTGCATGCGTTGAATCTTAAAAACCTAAAAATCTAATGAGTAACACATTGCCATGCCGATGCGGTACTTCCTCCTTTCTTCTCACACACACACACACACATATATATATATATATAGTAGCCAATCTTTTTTTTTTTTTTTTTTAGCGGGGTAATTGTTTATGCGGGTGCAGGGGCTCGAACCCGCGTGCTAATGGTTTCATGGTAAACCGGGTACCACTAGGGCTACAAGGCCCGGTAGTATATAGTAGCCAATCTTATTAATTTAATTTATGATGAAATTTATCATTCTTGCGTGGAGAGAGTATTAATTATAATGTTGTACTCTCATAATAATTTTCTTCCTTTTTTAAAAGTATGAGACAGACAGACTGACTAGAGGTGATTTTATCATTTCTGAAAAATTTAAGAAATAATAACCACTAGTACACTAATATCTCCATTTCTTGAATTACTTTTTGTGTTTGTGGCTTCATAATTTTTTTTTCTTTTCTTGTGAGGCATTGGTTCATAATTGAGCAGATCATATTCATATAGAGGCCTTGGTCGGTACTAATTAAAACAATCCTACAAGTTAAAATTTGTGGGTCTGGCCATTTGGCATTTTTAATAGTATTATTGACTTCTTATGTATTAAAAATACTTAGTATTCTTAAAAAAAAATCTCACACATACGTTATTCCATTCTTTGAACTTTGAAGTTTGAACTCTAGAGTGGAGACGCAAAGTTGCGACTTGAAATTCTAAACCTTAATGTCATTTTGTCATTTCTCACATTTAAAAGCTGTTTATCCTTATTTAAAAATGATAAAAAAAAAAAAAATGCTATTTATCAATTTGGTAAGTACCAGCTTAAAAAAAAAAAAAAAAAAAAAAAAATCACTGTAGTTTGTCAAATGTTTTTTCGAAATGTTAAAAGCTCTTTTTCAGTTAAAACACTTCCTATAATAGTACAAAACTGATCTCTAATCTAAATGATTTACTAAAACTTTTGGGTTTAATTTACAGTTAGTTGAGAAGGATCCAGAAGCAGCTATAGTTTTGTTTTGGAAGGCTATAAATGAGGGTGATAGAGTAGATAGTGCTCTCAAAGACATGGCAGTAGTTATGAAACAGCAAGATAGAGCAGAAGAAGCAATTGAAGCTATAAAATCTTTCAGGGACCGTTGCTCCAGACAAGCTCAGGAATCATTGGACAATGTCCTTATTGACTTGTACAAGGTATACTTATATAACCAAATGAATTTTTAAATCTTTATGGCTTAGGTTATTGCTAAATTAATAATCATTAATTAGCCGTTTATCTTGTTTTTTATTTATTTTTATATATAGTTTAAGATAGTGGCATCTTATTTTCACCATTATATTGGCAGTCATATTATATATGGCGATGTTTCCAAATTATATACTTCTCCATATCGTTTGGTTGAATGTGTTAAGAACAAAGGCCAAATTCATCCAAGTTCCTATAAATAAAAATTTAAGCATTTCTTGTTGAGAAGCTCATAAATTTCTGCCGTTTCTTATACAAATGGCTTTTCTTCATAATTATATTTATGAGACTTCTCGTAAAGTTAGCATATTCAGAATTTTCTTACAGAAAGTAATTGGATGCTGTTGGGGGTGAAAAGATGGAAACTTATAATGTTACAAAAGTCCTAATTTCTTGTCCTTTTCCCCTACTTCAGAACCTTCTATAAAGGAAACCCTTAGACCTCCTGAATACGATCTGCTCATATCTACAAGCACCTACTCTTCTTTTATGTTTCTTATGTTGTGTTTCTAGCTAGATAAAAGACAGTTGGGATTCTCTATCTGCCTTCATTAACTTTTTTTTTTTTTAAATGGCACTAACCATAATAAGTTTAGCAGAAATGTGGGAGAATGGAGGAGCAGATTGAACTATTGAAACGAAAGCTTCGGATGATTTACCATGGAGAGGCCTTCAATGGTAAGGCTACCAAGACGGCTCGCTCTCATGGAAAGAAGTTCCAGGTTACAATCAAGCAAGAGACCTCCAGAATACTGGTAATAAATAACATCTAAATTCTGCTTGGTACTTGTTTGAGCTTGTCAGCTTAGCCAAATTTTCAAATTTTTGTCACAATTGTGATTTTTTCGTTCCACATTTTCTACTAATCAAGCATAAAACTATTAAGACATTTTAAGATTTTGTAAACTATATCCTGACCAACCACAATTATGCCAACAAGTTTTGTTTGAAATCCATATTGCTTGTTTTATGTCCCCTTGGAATTAAGGATTTCCTCTACTGCCTCGTGTATATTCTATTTTGCTTATATCATATATGAGTTGCCTGTTTTCACTTTTATTTACACGTGGTCTTATGTTTGCATATTTAATCTTCTGTACCCAAAAATTACATAAATTAATAAATAAGAAGGAAGAGGCTTCATGAACATGAGTACCGGCTTTAAAATTCACCTTTGCTTTATCATGTGATTTTACATACGTAAATCTAATGGCTTTCACTTTGTCTAATACAAGCACAAACTTCTTGGAAAAAATTAAATAATCAATGAACCCCACCTTGCATTTCCCTTCCCCAATTTCATTATCTAAATTGTTAGCATAGAGATGTGACTCTGGAAGTATTTGCACAGGGAAACTTGGGGTGGGCCTATATGCAACAAGGAAACCATATGGCCGCAGAAGTAGTCTATCGTAAAGCTCAATTAATCGACCCTGATGCAAACAAAGCCTGCAACTTGTGCCTGTGCCTGATCAAGCAAAGTCGACATGCTGAGGCACAGTCAGTTGTTGAAGAAGTATTGCAGGGTAAACTTGCAGGGTCCCAAGACCCCAAGTCAAGAAATCGTGCAGAGGAGCTGGTGCAGGAATTAGAACAACACCAACCTGCACCAACATCTCCAAACATGTCAAGATTAAGTATAGAAGATGCTTTCATTGAGGGGCTTGACCAGTTGATGAACCAATGGACCCCAATAAGATCAAAGAGACTTCCAATCTTTGAAGAGATCTCTTCATTTAGAGATCAGTTAGCTTGTTAATGTGGTCTTTTAATGTTTGATTGTGAATCTTGTTTGTTTATGTGAAAAGGAGGGTGAGGAGAGATTCAATTGAATCTGGGGTGCCAGTGTAAGTGTAACAAATGAGCATTTTCATAGTACTGTATATTTTTTCTTCGAGTGTCTTTTTGTAATAGGAGTGCTTACGTTTTCTAGTGGGCCTGACTTGTGTCTTTTACCAGTTTGGAGATAACATGATTGACCTATAGTTGGTTGTCCTTATTGAAGAATAAAGAAGGCAGTAATGTGAGGACAAGCTTCTGTTAACGCGTTTGGAGAATAAAGTCCAACCTGAATTTTTCGTTAAACAATCATGTGAAAGCAATCTAGGCGATGCAAGCAAAAGGAATATACCATGTACTAAAGTAGTAGATCTACAAAACATGAAGTTGAGGGACCTTATTTTACACGAATAAATTAAACCCAATGAATTTTTTTGGATAGAAAATAACATTACATTGTAGACACTCGATTTTGCACCCATGATTTAATCAAGGAAGATGAGTGGAGTGACCATCCATGTACAAAAAAAAAATCATTCTTGCATCACATGCATCAATTCGTTCATGTATTGTATGCATTAATTCATTCATTGCATATCATAAAAATGATCTTGAGATTCTAAAGGTCGCAATGGTGTTTCCGGTTTCCGAATCGGACCATCGGATCGAAAGATATTGCATGATCAAGTTTGCACGGTCCATATGCATTGTGTCTAGGTAAGGTCGATCGCACATGATTAGTTTAAATTAATTCTGATTAGTCAAACAATTAAAATTAATTAGATAATTTTGTGATTGATTGATAATTAGTGTTTAAAATAGGGATGCATGCATAGGAATAAAAGGGATGATTGGATAACAACAAAATTGGAGATAATCTGAACATTATCAAGATTTATTTTAAGAGATTTGTCCACAAGATAATTGTTCTTAAAAAAGTTTGAATTATCCAGAAAAGTGACAAAAAATCATAAACAGAGGTTGAAAACACGTCTAGGTACAAGGACCGGCAAAGAAACCCTAGAAAGAGAGTTTAAATGGCTCTCTAACACGGAAGTGCGTTCAGCATCCAAGAGCCAATTCAGCACTTTTGGAGTGCCGAATTTCCCTTGGTTGGGCTTTGGCCCAACGGCCTTCGATTGGCGATAATGCACACCATTTTCAATCTTTTCGCAAAAGGATGCATCCAAATTCAGACCCTAATTATCTGTACCTATTTTTAGAGTCTTCTGGCCTCTATAAATAGAAACTGAACCTCATAATTCGGCACCTTTTTTTCCACAATCTGAGAGGCATACATTTTCGATCTTTTCGCAAAAGGATGCGGCAAGATTCAAACCCTAATCATCTGTACCTATTTTTAGAGTCTTTTGGCCTCTATAAATAGAGATTGAACCTCATAATTCGACACCATTTTTTCCACACTCTAAGAGGCATACATTTTTTACTCTCAAACCACACATATTTTTTGATCCTCCCTCTGAGTGTTGCTACAAAATTAGGGTTTTTAGGTTTCAAAGAGAATTGAACAAATTTCTTTAAACCCTGAAACATCCTTTCAAGAACAAAGTGTGCTGATGCAAGAGTTTATTTCCTTCACCCTTCTCTTGTAATGTGATCATGCATATTATATCTATTTCTTTTTCAAATATCTATGAATTGTTAATTGTCGTTTTGTTTAAAGCATGATTATTTTTTTTATATATGATTATTATAATCTTTTTCTTGAATGTCAATAAATTTGCATGTGAACAATTATTTTTCTTAAAACAAAACAAATTTATATCTTTATAAGATGTAGATCTGAATTTTTTTCTCAATATAAAAATAGATCTACATCTTCCTTAAATGTAGATTTGAGTTTTCCCAAACAAAAGGAGATCTGCATCTTTATGAGATGCAGATCTAAATTTTTCTCAAATCTGATTTTCTTAATATATGCAAATTGTTGAAATAAAGAAAGAGATTGTGTATTACTGTGTTTATGTTTATTTTAATTCATGATTGCATAAATTTAGATTATGAGTGAAGTTTTCTTCTTAGAAAATATTTTTTTTAAATATATAACAAAACAAATCCGAATTTTTGTTGTCACAAAACATTTTTTTTACATACTACAAAACAAATCTAATATTTTGACAAATCAAAATCATTTTTTTTAACAATAAAAATAGATCTGATTTTTTTAACAAAAAGAAGAGATTTCATCCATACATAAATTTGTGTAATTTAATTTTTCATTCACATGTTCAACATATCATGCATGACATTCATAGCATAGTACATTGGTCACAAGAATCTAGAAGACCAGACTTTGTTTAGGTGGAATGGGTGCCTAACACCTTCCCATTCTGTAACCTAGCCTCCAGATTTAGGTTTTTGGTTTAGTAGATCTAGCCTTATCTTCATTTGTTTTAGGTAGAATGTAACTAGGACAACAAGTCATGTAAATATTTGGTAGATTGTAACTAAAACCCAAAGCTAGGTAACTTTTTAATTATCTTTTAGATGTGTAATTTTATTCAATCAATGAATGAAACTATTCAGTCATGTATTTTGTAATTAGTATTTTTTCTTATTTTTGTGTATAAAGAAAAATAAGTGACGAATCCATACTACTTACCCAAAAAGAGAGGTGCCCTAAAAAGGTACCCGAATCTCTTTTTTTTTAGGGACACATCTCTCACATACATGTATATAAAATAAAAGGTATGCCTTTTTTTGTGTGGAAAGAAGATGAATTTTGATATGTTTCACATACGAGAAAACCATTGTACCATTTTTTAATTTTTATGTTTTACCGGTCATCATTTATCATGTATTTTCTTGACTTTTCTTATAAAATAATTAAAATTTAAAATAGAAAAAAAAAAAATCAAACACATGGCATACCATAATTGGTGAAACATAAAATGAAACACAAAAAGTAGTACAAAAGATTTGAATAATCTAAATTGTAATAAAAATTAATTATTATAAGTAAAATTGAATAACCCATCAATTATTATGACTTTAAATATTGATGCAATTGTCAAAAAAACAAAAAATGTAACATCAAAGTAGAGAGAGAAAGAGAGAGAGATAGAACCTTTACATTTAGGCGATAAGCTCATTGGTTTGGAGTGTGGCATAAACCTAGAGTTCCTAAGTTCAATCCATACTGTGGGGTATTTTACCCCGCAAGCTGTTTGTCCTCTTTGGGGAGCCAAGCCCGCAAGGTTTTGTTCTCGGCCCCGAGTGTGGTCTTCAGGATTTTCACCTCAGGCACTTTGGCCGATATTGGCTTGACACCCTAGTCCCACATCGGTTGGAGATGCGCCCCACTCATGGCTTATAAGCCCTTGGAGCAACCATGAGTGTACCACTACTCCGCATGGCTCCCCAAAGAGGACAAACAGCTTGCGGGGTAAAATGCTCCACACATACCATTAGTTAATGAATTTTCAAAATGTCTCACAGGAAAGAAGTACAATAGTTTTCATTATATCAAAAATAAATAAATAAGAATTGAGAGAGAGAGAGAGAGAGAGAGAGAGAGAGGATTTTAGAGCCCTTTCTCTCAAGGGTGACTCTTGCAAATGACTATATATTTATAGAACTTTCCATTCTCAAATATTCAATATCCTTGAAAATCAAAATATTTTACATTCATAAAATATTAGTTCTATTTGTTCCCTCAATTAGTACTGATATTCCTATTACAAATAAAACTTATTCTTCTTAAGAAATTACAAACTTTATACCCTATTATTGTGGTTCACCAAGTAACCGGTTATGAACTCTACTCCCTTTTACACAATATTTTGGCATCTCTCTGTATCTTTTTGAGCTTGGTGAGTTAGTTAATTATTTCCACTAACTTCTTAAGCATATAAATTATTTTTTACATTCTTGATTGTGTGTTATTAAACTTGCTTTATTCTTATGTTGAATTTTGTTTCACTGTTGCAAAAGCGACTAAATTTAAGTATGAATTTCATATTTCAAATCAATTGTTTCACATATAAATCTTATAGAAATAAATATATGTATCTTATCAATACTCTTTTTAATTACATAGCTGTAGACACCACATATTGTACCTCTTACAACTCGAGCTCCCATTCCCCAATGATGTTGGAATTTTAAAGTCCAAGGTCGATTTAGGGCCCAATCAGAAAGAAATTGACTTGAGGAAGTATTTTTGGAAAAATATAATTCTTTTTAGACTAAATAAATCTATTTTTGAAAAATAAAAACTACAAAAATCCTAGGGTATGCATACACATACACGTGTGTGCGCACGCATGCTCAAGCTCTACATTGCATGTGCATGCTTGAAGCATGCACACGCAAACACAAGGCATGTGTGCACATGCTAGGGTTCCAAAATTTGGAACTATTCCCACATCATCTAGGAGCTGCCCTAAACTCCGATTTTCGACTATAAAAAGCCTGAAATGGTAGATTTTCAAAGGAGGAGGAATTATGAAGGAAAACACACAAGATTCACTAGAAAATGGTGAATCAAAGAGGGAGATTTTCACAAAACTCACTCAAGTCAATATTTTTATGGTTGAGACATTTTATGATCTTTATCTTTGAGTTTCAAATATTTACTAACTAATTTTGGTTTCGTTGTGACTAGATTGACTGAGGGGAACAGTCAAAATCAAGATCTAAAGAGTTCTTGTGTTGAGGTCAAGTTTCTATCTTTGACTCTTCATTTTTCTTAGGTTTCTTTGATTCCTTTGTTTGTTTATATGTTTTAAGGCTTTAATATATCTGTTTAGTTTAGGTTTTTGTTTTGTTTTATGTCTAAAGCATGTTAGGTTGCTAGATTTTTGCTTTTGTGTTTCTGTTCTGCAAGTTTCTGGGTTTAGGGCTTAGGGCATGTATGTGTGCATATGCTTACTGCATGCGTACGCATACAACTGGGCTACGCATGCATGCCCTATGTATGTGCACAAATACTTATGCCTAAAAACCCTAATCCAAGCCTTTTTACTTTTGTTTCTTTGTTTTGTTTATACAACATGCCTCTGTTTAAGTTGTTTTTCACATCTATAAGTCTCTGCTTCTCTATTTTTGTTTGTTTACCTCTCTGATGCTAGTTAGGGTTTTGATTTGTTTATTTGCCATGAACATATACATATGAATATGTGCATGCATTGATGCATAGGTGTTGTGGTGCAATGAGGTAAGCCATGCACTCCTTTGAACATGCATTGATTTGAATATGATCTTGCTTTGGATGATGAACATGAATATGTTTGCTTGTTTGCCATTTCCTTAATAATGAGATGCTTTTAGCACGTTTGTTTGAATCTGCTTTGTGATATTTCTGCACTTGGAAATATATTTTTAATGCCATGATGGATGAATATGTTATATTTGCTTGCTTTAGATGCATGCTAGTTAGGATAACAATGTTGAGTGTGTCTTTAATGGGATTAAGACATGGAACACAATGAGTGGAAGCCAACCCACGGGTCAAGTGGGGTTGGGTGCCTAACACCTTCCTATTCACATACCTAAACTCTAGACACGTGCTCTGGTAATAGATTAGTCCTTCCACGAAGGGTGCTATATTTATGGTTCCTAGACCTAATCTAGGTGACAACTCCATTTTTTTGCCACCATGGTCTACCCTAAGCCAAGGTGTAGCCCCAAACACCTGCATAATCGCAGACACTTGTGCCCACAATAGCACAAATTTAAGCTACTATAATGTTGGTTTCACACTACCCCCACACGCATATATAAAACATGTCACTGAAAGGGCTTAAAGAATATAAATTTTTAAGATTAATATTAGTGAATTCAAATATTTTATTATCCTCCCTAATTTAAAAAATGGACACTTGTTTTTAATATTATTGATTGCATGTGTCATTAAATTTGCTTTTTGATGGTTTTTGTTTCTATGAAAGAAACTAAACATAAGGAAGAATGACATATTCAAAATCAATCACTATTTTATTATTACTTGGATAATAGGTATTCCAAATAAAAATAGTTACTTATATAAAATTAATAAGAATAAGTGAATAACTATTACATTCATTTTATACACTTTATATCTTGACATGATTTGAGAGCTAAAACATTAACATAGCAAAATCCTAAGGCCAACTATGTTTTGTGGGATGGAGAAATAATATTTTTGTCCCTAAATTTTGGAGTCACAAGCAATTTGGTACTTTTTGGTAGCATTCAATTTAGTCCTTATTATTTTTAACTTATAAACAATTTGGTCCCTTCTATCAACTTACTAACAAAAAATGCCTACGTTGGAAATGGTTTACATTACAATTGCACATGTGACTAAATAATAACATAAAAATCAAATAATTAAACATGAAAAAAGCTACATAAGCATTTTAATGAAAAAGATAAAGTCATGTCTAAGAAAAAAATTTGTAAAAAAAAAAAAAAAAAAAAAAACCTCAACTTCTTTTATTTTCTTTTGTATTCTTGCACTTTCTTAGCCACCAAGCATAATACCCAACACAAAATAATATGAAAATCCCAAACTAAATTGAAACCCTTTACCAAATCAAGCACCCAAAAAGACCCATCAAACCCCAATAATGAACAAACATTGAAAAGATATCCATATCGATCATTTCACCTCTCTAACTATTCGAATCTCAATGCACCCAAACCTGATTCAAGAAATCAAGACAATCACCACCATTCTCCTAAACCTAAACTTCACTCCAATTAGACAAAAAGACTCGATTTGGATAAAGGAATTGAATCCAATCACAGTAATGCGAAATAGAAAAGAAACCAAACCCATCTCCACCAACAGCCCCAAACCTATCTCCCCCAGCCACCACAGCTTCGTAAACCCACGCAATGAAACCTGTCTTTGGTAACTAAGAAAGTAAAAGAATACAAAAGAAAATACTAGAAATTGAAAAAAAATTAATTAATCTTTTTCTCTCAATTAATTTTTTTTTTTCAATTTTTTGTCTGACATGGCTTTTTCTTTTTCATTAAAATGCTTATGTGGTTTTTTAATGTTTAATTATTTGATTTTATATTATTATTTTAACCAATTGTGTGCCAACAATGCAAACCGTTCGCCACGTAAGCATATTCTGTTAGTAACTTGACGGTAGGAAACAAATTAATTGCAAGTTAAAAATAACTAGGACCAAATTGACTACTACCAAAATGTAGAGATCAAATTGATTGTGACCCCAAAATATAGGAACCAAAATAGTATTTTAGCTTTATGAGAGTTATATTTTGTTTTAGTGGTTGTATAGCGTATACAACATCCAACAAATGGTTGTATTCAACATCTCACTTACATGGGCATGAATGTGATACTGAGAGGATCATTGTATGCAATTGTTATACAAGATTGCACCTCGTGACAAAAAATAAAATGTTGATTAAGTCTAAGGAGCAAGGACACTATTTTTCACAATTGACGACATAATTACCTATTATGATTGGTGTATTATAAAAGTGATGTTAGTCATAGACATGGACCCAAGTAAAATTGATATTACTCCAATCATAATACATAAATTCAATAACTCTTTTTTTGTGTTTTTTTTTTTTTTTGTGAAGAAGGTAAGGCTAATTACGCCAAAAAAGAAGAAAAGAGACAAGGAGACTCAAGTTTAGTAGGAAGGACAAAGGGCCAACAAACCATTTTCCAGACCATATTTCTTATTCACTAGATTACTATTATATCCACCAAACATTGTTGAACAAGTTTCAGTTTTATACACCTATGTTCCAATCCAGCAAAGATTTGGAAGGTACATGCAACTTACTAATAAGATACCAGTATAATAGCATATCTCAAATCATGGATAATATTTCTCATTTCCTCGAAGTGAATGAGGAAGCTTAGCTGCATCAACGTCGGGCCGGATGATGAGACATCCCAATGCACGGATAGCCTGCAATGCACACCAAAACTGCCTTTGAATGGTCTCGAGAGAATGTTGGAAGCGGTTGGAAGTTAGCCGGGAGTCAGCGTTGTGTCCGACAATAATAACAATGTCCCAACGAACTCCTCCACTGAAACAATACCAGTGTCCTTCTCTAATAAGTGCAACCTCTTCAACTCATTACACAAGTGCCTAAAAATGCTCTTGTCCATGCGAAAAATGTTGTAACAAACTTAGGGATTTCCTTCTAGTACTTCTTAGACGTACGACCTCCCATTCAAGATACTAATGCACATAGGTCGCTTTATGTAGTACTTTTGAACTTACTCTATACATAGTTGAATGTAGGTTGTGGCAATCTTGAGCTCAACATCACTATCGTACTCATCTAAATCAAAGTCGGCCATGACTGAATCATGATCTGAATCGGTGTCAGCCATAATTGAATCACACCTATGGGCAGCCAACAAGTTCACATGAGCCACTATATAGAAGTACATATATATATATATATATATATTGCTATATGTATGTATATAAGTGAGTATATATAATTTTGCATAAGGACATATGTGTGTGTGTATATATATTCACACACACACATATATATGTATCTATATATATTGTTGTATGTATGTATGTATGTATGTATGCTTCTGAATTGGTATATGTTACAATATATGTATATCCCAGTTATTGTATGTACATAAATATATGTATATAGATATCTATTACTGTAGGTACATAGATATATTTGTAGAAATAAATATATACATATATGTATGTCCTAATATATATATATATACATGTTACTGTATGTACCAAAGAAGAAGTAAAGAGCGCATCAGATTTTCTAAAATATTTATGTCGCCAAACAAAGCAATTCATAGAAGAGAAGACAACTGCAAGACATATTTCATACATAAATAGCATAGATGTCCAAAGCATTCAACATAATAAAGGAAGGCGATTGTCCAAAATATTAACATAATACAGACTTTGACCATTGAAATTAAAGCAAAATAAGACTATTATGTTGCCACGGTTATCTAAACGGCACACCATCAACCACCCCTACCACTACTACAATCCACCACCAAAAAACTCAATCCAAGCCCTCCTTCTATCTACCATCATAGAAAAGAAAGCAGCTCTACTCTTGGGATTATGAAGCTCCGTTACGACCTTGCAATATTTGAAATGATCCACATTGGTGTGCTCATTGAGTAATGATACAGCTTGCGTAATTGACTCTTGCTCACCCCCTACAAAAGACTCTCCGGTGAGAAACTAAGATCTAAAACTAAAAATTTTAAGGCAGATTTTTTGAATTTTCATATAAGCAAGGCCAAGGACCATAAATGATCACATATCGTAGTGATGATATGAGAACCCAATAATTTAAGTGGCTGCAAAGTTGCTACAAAGAGGATTAATAAAAATTTGCACATTTGAAGAACATATAAAAGTCTTGTAATTATAATGGAGTAGTACAAACATAAATTACATATCAACAACAATCATTTCTCAATAACTCATATCAACAACAATCGTTATTATAATTCCTTGTCAAGACTCATGTTATTTAATCTTATAATAAATAAAAGCTAAGATTATTCACTCCAAAGTTTCAACTTACATATAGTTAGTGTATTATTAGTATAATAAATAAGAAACTCTTAAGCATCAGTACTTAAAAAAAAAAAAATTAAGGGGGGGGGGGGGGAAGTAACAAGGGTAAAAATGATCTAATTAGATTATTGTAAAGCAGGAGAGCCAAAGAGCAATAGTCAATTGTGTAGGGATAAAGACCCAGAATAATATGTTGGGCCTTGGGCTTTTGTCCGAGGACGCTGAATTATTCAAGGAGGGGCAAATAGTTGTCAAGGGTTCCCAGTTAAAGTCTCATAAGTGAGGAACGGATGGAAGGTGGTTCGAGGAGGAGCTCCTTCTCGGATATGATGAATGCAGCTCAAGTATGTATTCCAGCAACTAGGATAACCCTCCAAGAAGCTCCAGTGATAGGAACGTGTCTCATGAACGTGCAAGAATGAAGGAAACTCAAAAATATCTACGGGAAAGCTGCTATCACCGCATTAAATGCACTACAGGTACTTTTCTGGCCGCATTTATGTGGAGAAGACCTCTGAAAAGTGTTGCCTTGGCAAACGCAACTCACAGAAAGCCAAAGAGGGTGTTTGATGGGACAGGTACTCAAGTAAGGACTTAGATGATCAATAAATGTAGGATCAAGATGGCCCAAAGAGGGCTATATAATGTGAGAGACCCTTCATGAGGAAGGAGGAGAAGAAAGAGAAAAACACCATCACAAGCTAGGAACCAAACCTGTAACAAAGCTTTAAGAGCAAATATTTAAAAATCGGTATCCTCGGACCAATCCGAGGACGTTGTTCCTTAATAAACTTCTGTTATCTTTCTCTCTTTGCCATCAAAATCTATTTTTCTATTATCTAATTCACTAAAGCCTAGTTTTCAACCCATTCTCTACAAATTTATTGTTTTGGGTTTTTTTGGGCTTAAGTCCATACCCGTTGGGCTAGAAGTCTAAATCAGGTCCTTACAAGTTGCATGTGGGCATTCCTATTTAGGCATGAAAACAAGCACTACTCAACATATTGCAAATTTAATTGGGATTATTTCATTTTCTTTTGTTTATTTTGCTTAAAAAATAAATTTGATATAATTACAATTAATTTTGAAAATATTGTATTCCATCATACCTTAAAATTTTTTCAAATGAAAGGGATTATTAAGTAGATCATGTTTACTTATATAGTGCATCAATTAGAAATTTAGAAGTACTGTAAGAAACATGGATTATTCCTTTCATGCATTAGGTAAGGGAGAATGGCCCAATGATCTAACTTTATACCCTTCATTCTTTTGAAAGCAAAAGATACAAGAATTTTGGAGTATTCATATGTCAAATCTCTCAATAATGCAATTTTTAGCATTTTAGTCTTTAATCCTTCTATGAAATTATTAAAGGAATATATTGTTGGATTAAGACAGATGAATGTGGCTATCGAGAGAACTAATCTGAGTTCACACGAGTGATGGGATATATGGTTGAATACATTGAAACTTGAAAGTAAAAAAAAAAAAAAAAATCTTTCCTTACTAGCCGAATTTTCTAGTTGTAATAGCCTTTCAGCTCAAAAAAATGGTAGAAGAAACTCTTTTAAGCAATGGCCCATGTAATAATCCATTAATAGACTTTCAATTCCATTCTAAATAAAAAGTGGGTTCACTTTTGAAAATGGCAATCGAATACTTTTACAAACTCAATTTTACTACCACTACAGATTTCTTAAGATTATAATTATATACTTATTGTCAAAATGAATATTAGGAATAGGTTCAACCATCAGACTTGAACACTTGCTTTGAAGGACTATGCAAAATGGTAACAAAGGCAACAAATTCAACCAAGCAAACACATATAGTAGTTCTGAAATAGCTTCATCAAACAATATCCAAAGCATATACTCAAGATTACTCAACAGGTTTACAGTTACACATACAGATCTCAAGGATTTAGAGGCAACAACACAGAGGCCACAAAATGAAGACAAAATGCATGACCTAGGTACGAAATTATAACAAAACAAGCAAACAAATGATGAACTAGCTACGAAATTATAACTGAATAACCAAAAAAAAAGAGGACAAATAAAATCACATATATAAGGAACTGAAGGAAACAAAGTCATAGTTAAATTACATTGAGGTAGACCTACCAGTAAGGGAACACAGTGAGGGGAGGAAGCACTCAAGGGCACTGTTGCTCTGTATAGCACTACTGAGGTGGAGAAGGATGAGGATTCTGATTCCATCTGAATAAAGAGGTGAGACTAAATAAGCACTAAGGTGGATTAATGTGAAGTGATTTAAGGTAGATTTAGATGTGAAAGAAAGCTGCGACAACAAATAAAGAAAATTAAAAATATTACCTGACCAAGCCCTTGGCATTGTGTGAGTTTGACTTAGAGCGGAGTAGGGGTGGGTGGACTGCAATCCGTGTCAGTGAGGGTTGGGATCTTTTTGAGGGTGAGGGGCAGTTGGGAGAAGAACCCAATTTTGAGTGAGGGGTTTAATGGGTTTGACTTATGTTGGTGATGTGGTGTGAGGGACAGAGTGTGTAGAAGACGCCGCGAATGGATCGGTGAGGATTAATGGCGCTGGGTGAGATGGGGTTAAGATGACGTTGGTGTGGTGATTCGTTGTGAGGGAGAGAGCTTTGACTATGGTGAGATGGGTTGGTGAGGAGCAAGGTTGTCAAAATCGGTATCCTACATAGGATCGTGGGAAGTAGGTAGGATCGAGAATCGTAGGATCGGATCGTAGATCGTAAGATCCTACCTATTTTCAGATTTTAAGTAAAAAATCTATTGATAGTAACTTTGTATATTATATAATCACTTAATTTATGAACCCATCCATTAAAAAAAAATTGCATCATAAAATGTAATATGCACACACTACATCGTTCTTATGTCATTCTAACAAAACAAAATATATTTAACTTTTAACATAATGTATCTAAAAAGTTCAGTACATGTTTAATTAGCAACTAAATACCAAAATATTATCTACACATATGGAAAATGTTTTCCAAATTCTAAGTTCCAAATCCAAAATAAGTTAGGCTAGTTAGCATATAAAAACTAGCTAACTACAAATTTACAATATGTAATCCAAAAGAGAATTCTCAATCTAAGGTAAACTAGCTAATTACAAATATAAAATTTAAAAGAGAATTCCCATTCTAAGGTTCTTCTAATCTAATCACTGTTATTGTCATATCTCATTTCATCATCTAAATATTTTAGGTTTTGTTTTTGAAAACGTTAAACTTAAGTACTATAGGTTTTTTTGAGATTTTATGTTGACATAGGGGTAAATTTGGGACTTCAATTCATTATTGAGCTTCTGATAACCCGTTGGGCTTATGGGTTTAGGTGGATTATCTTACCCAAATGAAACTCACTTAAAAAAAAAAAAAAAAAAATCAAGCCAAATGGTAGGATCGGTAGGATCCCATACGATCCTACGATCCTATGCAATCCTACACAATCCCACATACGATCCTACCATTTTTGCGATCCTGCTATGATTTTAAATTTTTTGGTGAGGTGGAATCGTAAAATTGTGCGATTTTACGATCCAGATTGTGATTTTGACAACCATGGTGAGGAGAGTTATGGCGGTGGGTGAGATGGGTCGGTGAGGATTTATGGCACTAGGTTAAAGCTCTAACTATGTGGGTGAGTTTTGATCGGTGTTAATGCAGATGGATTCGGCGTGAAAAGCGCAAAGGTTCTGATGAGAGGAAGAGATCAGACACTACACAGATATGTCACACTAGGTGGGCCCATTAGTGTGTTCAAAATAATTATGATATTGCCACTGAGAAACGTTGTTTGTTGTTTTAAAAGAGGTCGGAGGTGATTTCAAAAGCATCATTTTAAAAACCGCATTTTCAACAACGTTTTCCAAACAACCCTAAACATGGATACATGACCAAACACATGTTTTTTATTTTTGGACACCAGTGTTTAGTGTTTAAACACTAAAAACTAATGTTTAAAATCCATAACCAAACAGCCTCTTGTTTTTTGTTTTCCCATTTCTACTTTGGAGTTTGAACACATTGGCGTTTCGTTTTGCCCCACATTGAAGAAATTGATATAAAATACTCCCTCCGTCCCACTTTGTTTGTCCTCTATTCCATTTTGGGATGTCCCAAAATATTGTCCTGTTTCTAAAAATAAAAGTTACTAGTTTACTAATGTTCCTATTATATCCCTAAGCCTCATTAAGAATAACTCATTTTAAAAAAAGCTGATAAATTTATTTAAGGGTAGTTTTGTAAATTTATATATTTTTATAAGACAGACAAGACAATAAATGATGTTCCCTTAAAATATTTGACTTTTCAAACAGGACAAACAAAGTGGGACGGAGGGAGTAATAATAATAATAATAAAATTCTCTCTCCTTTCTTTCTTTCTTTCGCGCAACGCTATCCAGAGCTGAGTTATAAGAAATAGGCCAAATTCCAAAACTTAGGGGGTGTTTCATTTAGCAATTTCCATAACTCATATCTTAGTTTCCATAACTCATAACTCAAAAATTGTGGGACCCATAGCAAAAAGGTTGTTTGGGAAGTCCATAACTCTGTTTCCATTACTCAATTCTCTGATTTCTTAGTTATGAGTTATGGAAACTGAAAACACGTTTTGGTTATTTTCAGTTTCCATAACTCATAACTCAATGGCAATATTGTAATTAAACACACATAGGGGACCCACAAATAGTACTCAACCGCACCTTTTGACTTTGACTTTTTTTTTTCCTTTCTTCTCTGGGTTGGCTATTTGGTTCTTTTTTTTTTTTTTTTCCCCCCTCTTGGGTTGGTTGTTCGGTCTGTTCTGGGTTTCTTTTTTTTTTTTTCACTGGTTCGATCTGTTCTGGGTTTCTTCTTTTTCTTTTTTTTTCTTTCTTTTTTTCATTAGGTTCGGTGAGTTTGGGTACTAAAGAAAAAAAAAAAAAAAAAAAAAAAAAAAAAAAAAAAAAAAGCTGCACCGGTGACAAGTATGGGACTCACAAATAGTGTGAAAAATATTGAGTGATGGGAAGTGTGTGATGGTGCCAAATAAACATAGTATTTTAGAGTGATGGGTGACGGAAATTGAGTGACAAAAAAAAAAAAAACCAAACAAGGCCTTACCTCTTAAGTTTCACTGTTTTTAATTTCAATCATCTAAATTTCGAAATTTCCTAATTCAGTCTTCCATTCCTATTTAATAGACATCACTGTTGACATTAAATCCCGAAACTAGGTGGTTTTGCCTCTAATTTAATATTTATTTTTTACTTTATTATTTATGTCTTAATAAATAAATAAATAAAAACGTTAATTAAAAAATAGTATAGAAATTTAAAAAAAAAAAAAAAAAAAATTGCAATACACGGTTTCCTCTCCTCCCCAGTAAAATAAAAATAAAAATAATAATAAGCCATCATTCCCAAAATTCCTACCCCTACCCCTAACCCGACTGAGAGAAAAAGAGATAAGAGGAAACCGAGAGAGACTTGGGTGTCTCAAATCTCAAAAGTATGGAGAGAAAGAAGGATAGCTCCAAATTGAACATCGCCATCTTTCATCCCGATCTTGGTATAGGTATGTCTTTCTTTCTTTCTTTCTTTCTTTTTTAATCTTCGATAATGGATTTCACTTTTAAGTTTTTAATCTAATTTGGTTATCCATACTATACATACATAGGTGGTGCTGAAAGATTAATAGTTGATGCGGCTGTTGAACTTGCATCCCATGGCCACAATGTTCATATTTTTACTGCTCACCATGATAAAGATCACTGTTTTGAGGAAACGCTTGCTGGTCAGTGACTTACCCTTGAGTTCTTCTTCCTTCCTTTCTTTTTTTTTTTTTCCCTCAATATGAATATGGACTTGAATGAGCCAAAAGCAAAAGGCAAACGCTAGAATGTTGGCTTAGAAGTCAGTTATAGATGCTAGCGTACAAGTTCAAAAACTTTCAGGAACTTAGGCTAGCTAGAATCTGCCCCTTTCCCAGGACCTTATTTTATTGGCTCTCCTTGGATCCCATGAGAAATTCTTTTTGTTGATTTTGCTTATTTGGTCATTTATGAATCTTGAGTTATAACTTAAACAAAATTGTCTTCCACCCATTTATAATTAGTCTGAATATATGTGATGATCTGATGACACAGTGCAAAGGAAAGAAAATTAGATGGCCCTTCTTCAATTGAAAATTTTTATGAAAGGTAGAAGGATATTTATATTTATGTATGGCTGTGTTTGGTACACCGTATAAATTGCTGGATTGGATTGGATATAAGATATCTCATCCTGTGGTTGGAACACACCTGGATTGGATTGGATTGAATTAATAATAATAATAATAAAGATGTAATTTATTACTGGTGTTTGGCAGCCAACTGTAAGCTTCAGTTATCAAGGTGGAAAGAGGATTCCTTTGTTTTGGACTAAAGAATATTAGTGGAAGTCAGTTTTCACCTGCAAGCTTGAGTGGCTGGTGGCAATCTTGAGACCGTGGGTGGTCGTCAATTTGACCCATCACAGTTTTTGCACAACTAACAAGGAATCTATGTTATCACCATTAGCTGTATATACCACCTCCCCCATAGTATTATTATGAATTATGTTTTTTAATTGTTAAGTTATGTACACCTAATGAGTTTTGAACACAAGACTTTGTTAGAAAAATTGTTAACATTTTCTAACAACTCAAGCTTTTGAGATAAGTGGTAATTTATCAGACTTCACCCTCCATCCATATTCTTTTGGGAGGAGGAAGTGCCATTTTAGCCGAAGTTCATTTTCTATTATTATCATATATGCCCTATGGAGGATTAAAAATTCCATGGGAAATATTATCTCCAATCCAATGGTTGTGCCAAGTGTTGGATACAGTTAAATTTAACCAATTCGGCCGCAATATACGTAACCTATATGTGTATATTTGTAGATATGCATGTGTGCTTGTGTTTATGTGCATGTATATATTATACGCCTTGGTTTAAAAAGCTCTTTGTGTAAGATGTAATGCATCTAGCATTCTAACATGTCTTACCGACGTTCATTGGTTATCCAGGTACCTTTCCAGTTACAGTATATGGTGCCTTCCTTCCCCGACATATTTTCTACCGTTTTCATGCTTTATGTGCATATCTGCAGTGCATTTTTGTTGCTCTTTGTGTGCTGTTCATGTGGCCTTCGTTTGATGTTATACTAGCAGATCAGGTCTCTGTTGTCATTCCATTATTGAAACTTAAAAAGTCAATGAAGGTATATATACTTCTTTCATATAAACTGTGATCTGGATGTCCTGGCATCATTTTTGTTTCATGCACCACATTCTTTTGCCCAGGTTGTATTCTATTGTCATTTTCCAGATCTGTTGCTGGCTCAACACACTACTGTTCTCAGGAGGATATATAGGAAACCAATTGACTTCATAGAAGAAATAACCACTGGTTAGATTCCATGTCTCGACTTTGGCTACTCTTGTAAATTATCCTCATCTCCTAAGTGTTCGCTTGTGCCATGTAAATCTACCATTTGTTTTTAATTTTCTTTTGGGACTCTAGGAATGGCAGATATGATACTTGTTAACAGCAGATTTACTGCATCTACCTTCGCAAATACATTCAAGCATCTTCATACTCGGGGACTTCGACCAGCTGTTCTTTATCCAGCTGTTAATGTGGATCAGTTTGATGAACCCCATTCAAATAAGTAAGCAACGTTTGTGCATCTCCCTTTAAATTTTCTAGTTCTAGGCATAGGATGCTATGTGTAGACATTTCTTTTACTATGTTTACTTTGTCCACTATAAGCTTAGAGTCTAATTCTCTTTTATCTTCTTTTTTTATTTTTTTTTGTTGGGGGGGGGGGGGGGGGGGGTGTTGGTTATAGGTTGAATTTTCTGTCCATCAACCGATTTGAAAGAAAAAAGAATATAGATCTAGCAATTTCAGCCTTTGCTATGCTTCACAACCTTGAAGGAGATGTCCTCCAAAATAGTAACCTGGATGATGCTTCATTGACCATTGCAGGCAAGTCTCTAACGATTTTGTGACTGCATACTCTTTTTGACAGATATCTCATACCTTTGGGTAAATAATTGTGAAAGTATATGTCTTGGGGTAGGGTTTGTTTATCACCAATTTATGATTGCTCAGAAGGCATTGTGTACTTAAACCAAGACTAATTATGTATACATGACAAATTAGAAGTAACACCTCAATACTAGATTCTTCATACGATTAGCTGGGCAACTCTCTGTTTTGCCATTGGACTCTTCTGGTAACTTAACATAGAAGGCTTTACATTGTCTCTCTGTAAGTTCACAAATCAAACCTAAATATTTCAACTGCCATGTATAATTAATATTTGAGTGGAGCTACATTGTTCATATCATAACTGGCTTGGTAATTTATGCGCACTAAATTACTTACCCAAAAAATTTTGTGTACCAAATTTGTAATTAAAAAACATGGTTGGCTATAATATGACATGTAGATGGTAAGAAACAATTTATCTGGCCAAATGAGTTGGTCATTTTAACATAAGGGAAACTGTTCACATGATAAAGCAAAACTCTTGCTAGAATAGTTGATTGAAGAGGATTTGCTATATTTGTCTGCGCATCCTCCTGTTTAGCCATACATGATAAGGGGATGGACTTTTATGTAAAGGGTTATGTGATGAAATCAATTTGCTACTTACATGGCAAAAGAAGACCTACATTCGCCCGTTTGAAATAGTTACAACATTTAGTATGGGAATTCTCTATAAAAGGGAAGGGACTAATGGAGTAATGTTTATAACTGGTAATAAAACTTGATCATGGTCTTAAAAATGCAATTAATGGAATTCACAAGATTTGGTAAACAAAGTATAAAAAATTTGCCTTTAATTTCTTCCAAACCATCTATTCCACATAAAAAAATTCATAATATGTTGCAGGTGGATATGATAAACGCCTGAGAGAGAATGTTGAATACCTGGAGGAGCTTAAAAGCTTAGCAGAAAGGGAAGGAGTGTCTCATCGGGTTAACTTCATTACATCATGCTCAACAGATGAAAGAAATGCACTTCTCTCCCAATGTCTGTGTGTACTTTATACACCAAAGGTTTGAGCATTTTTATTCTCATGAAATTGATCAGTTTTGGAAAAAGGGAATTTGGTTTTTATATCTAAGTGTTCAATTATTGTAGGATGAACATTTTGGGATTGTTCCATTGGAGTCCATGGCAGCTCATAAACCTGTTATTGCATGCAATAGTGGTGGCCCTGTAGAGACAATTAAGGATGGGGAAACAGGATTTCTTTGTGATCCTACTCCACAAAAGTTCTCTTTGGCTATGGCTAAACTTATTCAGGACCCTACAATGGCTAAGAGAATGGGTGAAGAGGCCCGGCGACATGTTACTGAGTCATTTTCCACAAAGATATTTGGCCAGCGACTAAATCAATATATTCTTGACATTGCTCAGCCTAAGAGAGACTAAGAATAGTGAACATGGCATTAAGAAGATGACAAAGAAGATAGTAATATCTATATGCATAGCTCTTGATCTTTTTGGTAACATAGGACAGTGTTGTCCCATAATGAATTCATGAATAGTGAATCATCTGTGTAGTTAGAGAGGAACATTTCATTATACTCCATGCATTTGAATTTCAGTTGCTCAGTTGGAAGTTCACTAAGAGCTAACAGGATTTTGGTGTATTTGATTACATTCCGGTTATGTTATATCATCAAAGCTCAACCCCTTCCTCCGCAAAGTCTCTCTGCATGATGCATGATAGCGCAATTGGGTTAACATGCGCTATTGGGTTGACATGCACATCAAGCTTTTTCAGCAGCCACGGTGAGTGACGCTCTATAGTCTATAGTGATCTGTCCCCCATGTTTTAAGGGTTCTTCTACCTCTTTAGTGGGGTCTCATGCCGCCAATCCTCGTGGTTGGCCTGCTGCTTTTTGCGGTTTTTGATCTGACCAGATCGGAGCTGGTTCCTCCTTATAAATCAAAATATTTTATATTCGAATAAAATTGGTTTTATGTTTTATATATATACACTCAATCAGTACTAATACTCCCATTACAAATAACTTTTTTTTAATAAATAATTGGGATAATTACAACTTACCCACCTGTGGTTTACCTCTAATTCTAAGTGCCTACCCGTGGTTTGAATTTTGACACTTTGTCCACCTGTGATTATCTCCGTCTATGTGCCGTGTGCCCACCTCTCCCTCACCGTTACTCTAACATAGGAAATAGATCAAAGGTTACTCCCATCCAGATCAAAACACCCTCTTTTCCAAAAACTACTCAGTCACTCTCATCCCGCTTACTCACCAAAAATCACTCAGTGTCACTCCCAAAAATCACTCAAAATCACTCACTCACTCACTCCCATCGTTCATGCAAACCGAATCGAGATAGACAGCTTCTCCGTTCATCTGTGGCAGGAAGACTCACTCATGGGTATCGCGCTTCGCTTCACTTGACTGGGAGTTTAAAGCTTGACTGGGTATCGCGCTTCGCTTCACTTGACTGGGAGTTTATTGCTGTTCTGTTCAGCCGTTGCAGGTAGATTAGGATTTTGCGTTTTAATCTTTGAAATCTAGGGTTCTGAATTGGGTCTTAAAATGCTGGTGAATTTTAAAATGCCGGTGCCGGTGGTGGGTTTTAAAATGTTGTCATCGGTGGTGGGTTTTAAAAACCCATTTCTGCCGGTGGTGGGTTTTAAAATGCCCGGTGATAATTGTATTTCTTTCTTCCTCACTTAATATGCACGGTCACTTTGTTAAAATTCCTGTGGGTTTTAAAATTGGGTAGTCTTTCTTCCAAATTCTTTCTTCCAAATTCGGTTCTTGCTTAACCATGGAACTGGTTTATATCTGCATTTTCTTATTACTGGCTTAACAGTTATGAATATATATCTGCATTTTCTGATTACTTTAAAATAAAGGTCTGTGGCCCATCAACTTTTTTAACAATGTGGTTGTAGCATGAGTAATTGTTACTAAATTTAGATGAGTTGATACTAAATTTAGATGAGTTGATTCTTGCCACTCGTAACAGATTTGTTGGTCTATAAGCTTGTAACAAATTTTTGCTATGTCTTCATCAACTGGCAATGGCTCTACAACTAGTGGTTTCTACCGTGCTAGAGATGGTCATTTATGTACCCTTGAGAATTGTGCCCTAAGAACAAGTCGAAAAGCTGGTAACTATGAAAGAAGATTCGTTGGTTGTAGTCAATTTAATGTAAGTAACAATTACATTGTTGTATTTGAATTGAGTTGAATTAAATTATTAGTTGTGATTAATTGTGAACTGTGAAATTAATTGTTATAATTGTAATGCTCAGGTTGGTCCCAAATGTGGCTTCTTTCAGTGGGTGGATAACGAAACTTGTAAGAGTGGCCGTGAAAGGATAAGTATACTTGAGAATGAATTGCAGCTTGCAAATCAGAGAGAAATGACAACTAAGGAAATGGAAGAAAGATGTAACCGGAGGGAAAGAGAAACTCATGAGCTTTATGTAGAAATTAGAGAGAAACTTAAGAGAGTTAGAGAGAGTGAGAGATTGTACAAGATGGCATTAGTTTTGTCGTGGTTATTTTTCATTTTTGTAATGTTGTTGTTGTGTTTTGCCTCAGTGAACAATAATGTAAGAGCGAGGAACCTTAATCTGCCATGATGCTTGGTGGGATGTTGAAATGTTATTGGGTAATTGAAATGGAAAGTGTTGTTTTTGTGCAAATATTGTTTAGTATAATTTTTTTATTCCTTTTTACTTCATCCTGTGATTGATATATATTGGCACAAAGTGTTATGTGGAAATGTTAATAACATAATAACTTGAATGGAACATGTTGGTTCAATATATACACCTGTGTCAATGCACACCTGCCTATAAATGGAACATGTTTTACACATATACATGATTTGTTGCACACCTGCCTATAATTAACATTAAACAAGACAAGTGCTCAGACAAGCACAATACACCTGTGGAAATGTGCATTAGTCCACCAAAAGCACAAGACAAGCACAACACAACAAAATACTTTATCCTATTTCAATGCACATTAACATTAATAAAAGTGGAGTCATTGAGCACATCATTCCACTTCACAAAATAAAAGAAGAGCAACCTATTCAGTGACTTTACAAAATAAAAGTGGAGACATTAATAAAGTTTTATGTCACATGCATACAAAATTGCCAACATTGTTTTTGGCACATCCTGTGACTTTACACATCTTCCAATTAAAACCCACCAACTAGTCCACTAGTGCTCAGACATACATATTTCCAACCGAAATTGTCAATATTGTTTTTGACACTTGACATATACATTAAACAAGTGAACTATAACAAAAAAGTTGTTGAAACTTTAACATCTTCCAAGTTGTCATTTACTACTTTAGGTGCCCTTGCCAGCTGCATTCTTGCCCTTTCCACCAACTGGTTGAAACTTTCTGCCTTTAAACCCCCTAGCAGATGCACTTGGCTGCATAACCAAAATCCAACAGTTAGCAAGATGATCCAACAATTAGCAAGATGATCCAACAATAGCAAGTAAGAGGAAAAAAATAAACAAAATAGAACAAGCCAGAGGTGCCTGAGATGGTAAAGAATCCCATGTCTCTCTAGGGGTATGGAAGCTTGGTTGTGAGGGTGAAGAGAACCAGTTAGCCTTAGATCTAGTTGCAGGTTGAGTTGCAGCCTCAGATCTATTGTTTGGTGCAGGTTGAGATGCAGTTTGATCAAAAGCTCTGTATGCACTCTGAGATCTAGCACTTGGTGGCTGGGATGCAGTTTGAGGTGTTGCAGTCTGCTTTGTTTTTGTAGATTTACTGCCTTGTGCCTACAAAGAGGGTAGTACAAGTTACACACTCGAAATACTTGAGGAAATGAATATAGTTCAAAGCATGGAAATACTTACAGCTGCTGATTTAGCAAGTCTATCTCTTCTCTGCCATGGAGTTTCACCAGTGATGCCTGCCTTGCACCCTCTTGCATTATGTCCTTCTTTCTTGCACTTCCCACACTTGATTGTCTTGTTCATCCTAGAAACTCTATAAGGGTTCCTTGGCTCTTCAGGATCTCTTTTTCTTTGCTTTGGTGGTCGGCCAGGTGGTTTATACACATGAGGAGCAACAGGAGCAGGTTGGTTAGTCTTAACCCACTCAGACTGGCCAGGCATTGGCTGTATTATCTCTTTGTATGTTTCAGCAAATGTCTCTTTTAAGTAACAAGGATGCACATAGTCCTCCACTTTCTCCAGGTTCTTAACAATAGCAGAGATCCCATGTTTGCAGGGAAGTCCTGTCAAATCCCAAATCCTACAGCTGCATGCTTTCTTAGCCAAGTCAACCACATGTCTCTCATGACCATTATCAACCTCATACATGAAGCTGCCTGCTGGAGTAGCACTGAAAGGTATAGAATCATGTTTTAACTTCTCTAATTTGTCTTGAATATTAGGACAAACTTTTCCAGTGTATTTTGCTATACCTCTCATCTTTTTGTATTGTTTGGTCATGAGCCTAACTCTAATCCACTCCAACATTGCTAAAATTGGCTTATCCCTAGCTTCTAAAATCATGGCATTAAAAGACTCACTCAAGTTATTAGCTAAACAATCACACAAAGCTCTACTACTAAAGTGAGACTTAGACCATTGTGCAGGGTTGATGTCAGCAAGATACTCCCATGCCTTGACATCCAAATCCTTCATTTCCTGCATTCTTATTTCAAACTCTCTCACTGTTGTGGCTCCAGCACATCTCCACAGTGCATCCTTTAACTCCAAGCCCTTATGATCCACTTTGAAATTATTATAGATATGCTTCACACAATATCTATGCTCACAAGTTGGGAACAACATCTCAATTGCAGGTATAAGGCCCTTATACAAGTTACAAAACAGAACAAGTAAATATGTTAGTACAATTGTTACAAAACAGCATCTTTGTTACAAAACAGCATCTCAATTATTATTGAACTTTAAAAATGTCTACAAAACAGCATCTCAATTATCATACCTTTTGTCTGTCACTGATGAAGACCAGATTAAGTTGCTGTGGATCCCCAATGTCATCTGAAAATTGCTGCAGAAACCATACCCATGAATCTTTGTTTTCTTGCTCAACAACAGCAAATGCAACTGGGAAAATGTTGTCATTTGCATCTCTAGCTATGGCAGAAAGTATTTGCCCCCCAAATCTGCCTTTCAAGTGGCACCCATCTAAACCAATAATTGGTCTACAACCTCCCAAAAACCCAAGTTTTTGTGCATTATACCTAATATACATTCTCTTAAATTTCGACTGTGCATTTTCATCTTCCATTTCAGTTTGCAAAATAACCCTACTTCCTTTATCAGTCAATCTTATCATCTCTGCATAATCCCTAAGTTTCCCATATTGCAGCTGTTCATCCCCAGTAACCAAGTCAGTAGCTTTCCTTTTTGCCCTATACACTTGACTGTAACTTATGTCAACTTCAAGTGCTTGCTTCACATGATGTTGAACACCAGCCACTTTCCAATTGGGGTTTTTGTCAAACTCCTGCATAAACTTCTTTGCAACATAAGTTGAAGTCACTTGGCTGTGTTTGAAGGATCTAGGGCAAGTGCACTCCGGATTGAATGTCTTTATTTGGAATGTCAACTCTTCAGGTAGTTGAGATGCATAACACCTCCATCCACATTCATTGATACAATAAACTGATATCTTCTTCTTCTCATTCAGCTTGAACTTGATATTTACTGGCTTCTTTATCGCATATTCCCTCAATGCCTCCCTAAATACTTTAGAGTTTGGAAACTTCATTCCTTTCCTTAACTCTGGCTTTCTCATGTCAGTTTGGACATTAAACTCAGGTTCTTTTGCAGCTGGTGCTGGCTGATCATCATCAGACCCTACTAGACTTTCCATGTCATCTTCAAGAGGTGGGTCAATCCATTCACCCTCTTCAAGAGGTGGGTCATTGTCAGCTGCAGTATTCCTATGTGGGGCTGCATACAAATGTACATCCTCATGGGTAGATGACCCATCATCTCCTTCAAAGGGCCTATGTGGGGCTGCATGTGTAGATGGCCCGTCATCTCCTTCAGAGGGCTTATGTGGGGCTGCACGTGTAGATGGCCCATCATCTACATTTCCAAAAACATCATCATCAAAATCTGGCCCCTCAAACCCTTCCTCTAACCAATCACTATCACCTCCTTCAGCATCCACATTACCTCCCTCATGCACCTCATGCACATCATCATCACTCTCACCCACCTCATGCACATCATCATCATCATCTGCTACTTCGATATTACCAAATGGTTGTTCAACAGCAAGTGGCTCCTCACCACCCTCAACATATAGTGTTATCTTATCTGTAGGCCATGCAGCATGGATCTCACACATATAAACAACATCATCATCTTCATTTATAAGCCTTAACCCTTGCTCCAAATTACCTCCAGGAATAAGATAATGATATCTACTTGTACTAAGTGCCCCCACATCACAACAAATATCTTGTATTTCAAAATAACTAAGTCTATCTGGGTCAACATTATCAACAAAAGAAGTACTACCTCCTAAATATTCCAAATCTGGGTTCCACACAAACTGCCCACCATGATGAATCTCAAAATTGAATACTAAGTCAGCCATCTGCATGTAAAACACAACAGAATAAATGAAGATGATAAAAAATGAGGCATCTAGTTCTAAGTCAGCATCCACATTACCAAATGGTTGTTCAAAGCCTTAAAGCATACATATAAAAATGAGGCATCTAGTTCTATTGTTAATAAAGACTCAATACCTATATGGATAAGAGTAGTAATAAGAGCAGCACCATTAGTTAACTGGTCGATTATTATCACAAACTTATTTCAAAACAGAATTGAGCAAACAAGAGAACTCAGAATGCAGTTGGACTTATTTTAAAAATGCATATATAACCATCCAGCTTATATCATAATTGACTGAATAATTATTTCAATAAAATCATGAGCATTATTCAACTTTTAAAGGGAATGGAGGGTAACTATAACATGCTGTCCACAACAGACTCAACTAGTAACATTCTAATTAATCTGAAAATCAAAACCAATGATCAATTTGGTAACAGAAGCAGTAAATCAAACTGATTTCAAATTGACAGAAGCAGTAACCAATGATCAAACTGATTTCAATTTGGTAACATTCCACAAAAACAATTAAACAATACAAATCACGGCAGAGAGAAAGCCTACAACAGAACAATCATGAGCATGATCGGGTGAGGGAGAGGCGGGTAATACTAAACAGAACAATCATCAAAGCCTACAACATACAATAATCCACCAGCATTTTAAGACCCAATTCAGAACCCTAGATTTCAAAGATTAAAACGCAAAATCCTAATCTACCTGCAACGACTGAATAGAACAGAGGCAATAATCTTGATCCTCCTCAAATCGGTTTGCATGCACGACCTCAAGCTTTCAAATCCCAGTCAAGTGAAGCGAAGCGCGATACCCAGGAGTGAGTCTTCCTGCCACAGCTGAACGGAGAAGCCGTCTTCGTTGGTTCGGTTTGCACGAACGATGGGAGTGAGTGAGTGAGTGAGTGATTTTGTGTGATTCTTGGGAGTGACACTCAGTGATTTTTCGTAAGTAAGAGTGAACGAATGGGAAATGGGAGTGACTTTTCAACTATTTCTTACGTTAACGGTGAAGGGGGAGTGAGTGAGTGATTTTGAGTGATTTTTGGGAGTGACACTGAGTGATTTTTGGTGAGTAAGCGGGATGAGAGTGACTGAGTAGTTTTTGGAAAAGAGGGTGTTTTGATCTGATGGGAGTAACCTTTGATCTATTTCCTATGTTAGAGTAACGGTGAGGGAGAGGTGGGCACACGGCACATAGACGGAGATAATCACAGGTGGGCAAAGTGTCAAAATTCAAACCACGGGTAGGCACTTAGAATTAGAGGTAAACCACAGGTGGGTAAGTTGTAATTATCCCTAAATAATTTGATAGCTATGACGGGGAGGGGGGATTTGACATCTGGGGGTCTTCATTGAAAACATCAAAAAATACCAACCAATTAAGCTTCAAAACTTTTGGCCAATTGCAAATAACATTGATTCTTCGAAAGTAAAGACTAAATGCATACCCTATTAGATTTGATAAATTGCACTCCTAAGGATCCAAATAACTTGCTAGGAAAAAAAATGGTTTACCGCAAATGCCAGTTTTACATTTAAAATAAGAAACAAAAATGATTTGAAGAAAATTTATTCATATTATATCTTTAGACTTATTGTATTTTAAATCAGTTCAAACAAGTGCCAGTGCAAACTTTGGTTTATTTAAGACCAAAAAAATAAAAAATAAAAATAAAAAAAGGTTTTAGGGGAAAGTACACAAGTAGGGGTGTGCACAAAACCGACAAACCGAAAAAAGTGGTTGAATTGTTGTCAAATTTTCAGTTCAGTTCGGGTTCAGTTTTGAATTTTTTAAACCGAAAATATTCAGTTCGATTTTCGGTGGCAGGTTTGAATGCACCAAACCGACTGAAACCGAACCGAATCATAATAATATATTTTATATTAAATATATAATATATAATATTTGGGCCTCAGGCCTCCTATACATATTTGGGCCTGCCATACATATTTGGCAATTTCTTTTTTTTTTTTAAACCATTTGGGCCTTTCTTTTTTTTCTATTATATGATCTGGCCTTTTCTTGTTTTTTTATAGGAATCAATCAATTATAGGAATAACATCCAGTCCTTTCCCATTTTCCATGTTTTCATTTTATTTTTAGAATAAGTAAGAATAATTAAACTAATTACTAATTAGATATCTAATTAACCTTGATATCGCTCCGAATCAGTAAGGTGGATGATCTGGCTTCGGTGGGCAACTTCTGTGGTGGAAGGCCTACAAGAAACAAACAGTCAAAGAGGAGACCGGAGAATACCAGCCAAACCCTCTCCGATGAAGAAGTTAGTCTCGCAGAGAAGGGAGTTCCAAGTATTTGGGGGTAATGTCTCAGAGAATCTCTTACCTTTGTCGGGTTCAGACCGGTCCTTTATATAGGGATCTTGGGGACGGTTATTTGTCCAATAACTTCCCCAAGATTTGTGGAAGCCAACGAGTCCGGAGTTAACTTCCTCAACGGCTACTAAAATTGTAACCGCTAACGGAAGTTAACTTATTTGATGGATTCGTCGAGATAGTTGTGGGTCTAGTAACCGCTACAAAGAGTCAAAAGTTAAAAGTGTTGCGTATTCGTCCATCTTGTGGACAACTGTTTGGTCGTCCATGGACATCTGAAGGTCGTCCATGGACGACCTTCATCATGGACGACTTTATCGTCCATGGGAGACTTCACTGATCAAGAGTAGTCTATTGTCTATGAACACTTTTACTTCTTCTGGGGTGATTCCAGGTCGAACTTGCTTAATTGGATCTGGACGACCATTTTGGACGAACCGGAGTTAGACTAATTTTCTGCTCCCCTATCAAACCTAATTAAACTTAATCTAATTTAACTATAAAAACAAAAGTTAAAAACCCTACCCACAACCCACACATTTTACTTTCACTCTCACAGACTCCACTCTCACCGCTCCACATGCCGCCTCCACACGTCGGCCTTCCTACACCGGCCTCCACACGTCAGCCTTTTTACGCTAGCCTCCCTATGCCGGCCTAATCTTTTCATTCTCACGTTGACCCTCTCTCTCTCTCTCTTTAATTTCTCCAGAATTTCTTCTCTCTTTTTTATATTCTAGGTTTGTTTAATATTGAATCAATGCTATTTTTTCAATTTTTATGTGCAAATAAAGTTAGAGTTTTGAAAAACCCATGTGCTTGGTTGCTTATGTTGGTTGGTTTCTTTATTAAAGATTAGATGAGAAGCCATTGGAGATCAAAAGAAGTGCTACCGCTCTTTTTGCTTGGATTTAAGTTTGCTGGGTTTATATTTTGAGTTTGTTCTTTGTTTCTTTTCTCTGGATCAATTTTTTTTTCTTTGTTTGCTTCCTTAGAAATAAATGATAAGGAAACCCAAAAAACCCACCAAAACCAACCAAAACCGATTGATTTCCAATTACTTCGGTTGGTTTCGGTTGAGAATTTCACAAACCAAAAATTTCGGTTTTGATTGGCCAATACTTAGAAAACCAACCGAACCGAACCGAACCTATTACACCCCTATACACAAGCAATCTTAAATTCTTAATTCTTAGTGTGTAAAAAGTAAATGAGATATTTTTGAAAAGTTTAGGTATTATCTGACATTAGTCCAAACATTAGAGGTGATTTTTTAATTTTACCCAAAAAAGATATAAATTTTATATGATTAACATCAATGGCCTTATCATCACAAGTCACAAGTAAACTTGTTTATTATGGCAATCTAAAGATTAGATTTATGATAAGGTAGTAACAACATCAATAATTTTTAATATTTATATTAGATCTTAACATTGCCCATTTTTTTCATTTAGAATATTTATTAAAAAAAAAATTGTGTTTATTTAGTATCTTCAATTTTTCGTCTATTGGGATGCTTCCATTTACTCCTTTCTTGACACAAGTGTACAATTATACATAAAAAGAATGAAGAATAAGAAGACAAACTAATAGGAATCATCGAGTGCATGCATAGGTGTGGATAAGGTATAACTAAAATTCTCTTACTGGTGTATGAATATGTACAACTTCTTCACATAAGGCAATTATAGACATTGGTTAGCAATTGTCCATTTACTGTTTGCAAAGGTCCACCAAGCTTTACGCATGTGCAAATCTTCTCCCTATATCTAATTGATAAGGTTATGATATTCTTCTTCGTTTAATGATGGCAAAGAGATAGGGCTTGGCTTTTATCAATCTAACATAATATATTCTATACCTAATCAAAGAATTGTATGTATCTATACACTTAATTACACATTATTGTATTAGGACACTTATTGTCTTAATAGTTTTCTCTTAGTCCCTGTTTTGAGATCTAAGTCAACTGTTGTACCTATTTGCCTTACATTATTATTTGTCTTATCCATAGTCCTTGACGTATATTGTTTTTTCAACCAAAAAAAAAGAAAAGAAAAAAAAAAGACATATATTGTTTTGATTAATAATCTGACAGAACAATCCAAGATTGAATCTCATGTAGTCCTGTCTTTGGTTACATGCTTACATCATTGCTGATCCTCCCATATGAAGCTTCATTTGAAATGACAGAGAAGAAATTTAGGGACTTGCGACTCCCTAACAATGGAACCGAAATGGTAGACTATTGGTGTTCTAGAATAGCTTCGTGTCGTACAAAATCATAATGAAGGCGTGGCCTAAATTGATCAAACATCCTCCTGTCAGATACAACCCATAGGATTGAAAGGTTTATTCATGCGGCAAAACGATGACTAAGAATACCACTAAAAAAAAGATAAAAAATAGAAAATAAAAGAATACTAGAAAAATAAAATCGTAATTCATGCTCAACCAAAAATAAAACATAAATAAAAATGAAAGAGGAGATAAAATATAAAAAATGTCAATAATAGAGAAGAAATGCCTGAATTAATTTGCAAAATCACATTAGTTTAGTGAGAAAGCCCAAGGATATAACAAATGTCACAAAATTTTCCCAACATTCTTATTTTCACTTGTGATAAGTCCCAATTTAATATTTTATTATTGTATTTTATTTTATTTTTTGATAACTGAAACCTCAACTTTTGTGAAAATATTATTACAATTGGTTGTAAAACTTTTTAGTTTTTACTCAAGTTCGTTGTTAATATGTTATGTTGTCACCAGAATGAATGGTCAACGAGACCAACTCCAATCTTTTCAAACATCTCATCATTGCTGGGCACGGGAGCGTGCAGATAAAGATATGGACAACCATGGCAATTATACTTTTGTTGATTGATTTGGTTTGCTTTTTTCTATGATTTGCTGAAAGTGGATTAAACTAAAACTATAACCTAAAAAAATATAATACAGGGAGTGGAATAGATTAAAGAGTGTGGGAATTATTACGGGTGCTTGTTATTGTCAAATGGCCCAAGAATGATTACATATAGGTTGTCAATCACACATATTGGCGTTTTTCCTTCTTGAAGTAAACATATTGAGAAACTTTACGGGGAATAATGCTCGAGTGCAGTGATTCAAAGAGGATGTTTAAAATCAACCTATAGTTCCAGGAAGCAGTAATTTTTTTTCCTCATTAACACTCAAATCCTATAAAATGAGATAAATGTGAATATTTAATCCAACAAGAACTACCCGCATGCACTCCTCACACTTTGTTGTTAATATTAAGATTAACATGAAAAAGCCAATTCCAAAGACTCCACCAAACCTACCAGGTTACCACCACCTATCACCCAAAACAGCAAAGGAAAGGAAATTACACGAACAAAAACAATGAGACATATATATATATATATATATATATATATATATATATATATATATATATATTGAAAACATTCCAAGAGGACATACCATTGCAGGCATCCAAATATTCCTTCAATACACCTTAAACAAAAAATCCACAACACAGAACATATAGAAAATTTATCTACTTGCAGAAGTTGAAGCATATTATCTATACAACCAATCCAAAATACAAATGCTCCCCAATCCTAAAAGGCTAGCAGAAGAAGGTAGGTATAACCTAAAAGATCAAAGACCCAAGAGAAAGGATCTGCAAGGTGGAATGGAATCTACCAAGGCAGTCCAAATCAGTAAGATGACAGCGGTGAAGCCTCTGGGAAGTTCCAAGCCAATTTAACATTTGAAGCCATGGCAAACAGACAAAACAATGATAAGAATCAAGGCAATGATGATACCCAAAACAATCAATTTTATCTTCATATTCTGAAGCCACATCTTCCTTCTCATTTTAGTTCCCTGTTGCCTAAAATCTTGTGCCTGCAAGGAAGAATTAATATTAATACCATCATATCATATACCAAGTCAAAGTGTTGCTCCCAACTAATTAGGATCAGCTAATTCAATATCAACAAATCAGAGAGGAGAAGAAAATGTGCAAAATAGGAAAGAGACAAAGAATGAGAACCAATACAAATACAGTTTCCTTAGTATGGAATATTATATGAGAACAGTTAAATCTTGCATGGATCAATCCAGTAATTTCCAGAGGCTAAAAACGTTATCCAAACCCCAGAATGGAATTGGTTTCTGCAGTCAATTCATCTCCCAAAGAGATTTTCTGGGACTAACCTGTGAGCGAAGGTTCTCAGTTTTATCCACCAGCAGCTCAATCTTCTCACCACGGTCAAGAACCTGCACAAAAAGATGGATTTCCTCAATCAGAACATGCAGCATTTTTTCTCTTTTAGAATAGGGAGGAATAAGTAGAGGGAAACTTCAAATCCTTAACATCAATGCCTAATAATTTACACTATCGACAATAATACAGTTTACCAAAAACATGCATGCAAATGCAGGATTTATCTTCAGCCAACTTCTACTTCCAAATTACATCATAACATTAAAAAAGCAACCAGCATTAGCACCAAACCTTCTCAATATTTTCCATCATAACACCCTTGACTTCAGAAACCTGAGCCTTCACTTTCGCAAGCTTGCTTATCTCTTCAGGATGATCCACGCAATACTGCATGTGCTCCTTCAGTTTGGACCTATAATATATACCAGAGAGTCAAGATACTTTAGAAGAAACAAAGCTACATCCCTATGAAATGAAATAAAGGATAATAAATACCCAAACTCTTTATTGAGGCTGTTGGCAACAGCAGTTGCAGCTTTCCCTCCGCCATATCTCTTGTTGAAATCTTCCTTAACTCGCTCCAAAAAGGCAATGGGAATCTGTCTACCAGCAGATTCGACAGCAACCACACAATAGGCTGCAGTATCCAAAATAAAGCAGCAGGGTTAAAACAAAATCATGCACGCTCTCTGGAGATTATTAACAAACCAATAAAGCATTTCACTTTATTTTGTAAATTGCTTTGATAAAATCAAACTCTCCAATAATCCTTTCGTCATTTGCTTTTAAACAAGTGATATAACGGAACAAACTTGAAAAGAAAACAAGGGGGCAGGGGGGGGGGGGGGATGGTGGAGAGAACATGTAATTTTTTTTTTTTTAATATTAGCATCAAAGATGGTATCAAATAACTATTGGAAATAGAAGCCATAATTCTTGAGCACTTTTTGATTTATATACCCAGCATCTTTTATTTCTTATTGGTAAGCTACACATGCACCAAGTGGGTTTTGAATGCATGACCTCAGCCTCCACCCATTCTTATGGAAGAAGAAAGTGCCACTTGAGCTAGGGCACATTGGATATAAAAGCAGCACCTTCTATGAGTAAGGTAATTAAGAATCGCTGCAGCCAATATGATATAGCATCTTACTTCGTCCCTTCTTTATCTTTCAATGAATCCCCAATGAAAACGTTCTACACAAAAACCACCATATTGATGAAGGTAAAAAACCAAGGAAAGCAGCATCCTTATGAGACACAGTAAGCAATTTTGAAACCTTAAGGCACAAAGTGAAAGACACCATCCATGGTAATAAAACCAGAAATGGCTTAGAACACACTTCAGAATGTCAGAAACATGTCATACATGTGACTTGAATGCCTACACTTGAGAGGAAGCTTGATGCATACAGCTGGGTATAATTGACTTGATATGGTCAGTGAAAATATGATCACTCAAATTATAAAAGCCATAATTCCCTCTCAACACACACAAATCCCTCCACCTATCCACAAATACATGCACTGGTTTAAAGGGAATGAAGAAAAAACTACAAAATTGATGCAAATGAGTTACTCCATTTTAAAATTTAAATCAATAAGTTGACATCCTACTACAAACAACTTGAAGTTGGAAAAATCCAGTAAAGTAAGCCTACGGAGATAATCTGTGTATCAATGAACTCTCTCCTTTCCTCAAGAGGGAACATCTACAAATGGACAAATCCCAAAAGAAGTGAACTTTGTTGAAACTATTAAATCTGAAGAAATTGTTGTAATGTTTACGACAGACCTGAAACATGGATCTGGTTAAAGTCTAAACTTTGTAAATCTACTGTATTGACTCAGGGTTCTAAACCAGTGATATTCTTACTTTTAGGCAAATGGTTGGTTCTAGTTTTTCTTGATGGTGTTGTTGAAGGGATGTTCCCATAAGAGAGATCCTACGTCTACAACATTTTTACAACAAATCACAGGTGGTTAGTTGTTATTGGTTCAAATTACAAACTAACGCTAAAATTACTTTTTTGCCCCAACAATAACAACTAGTAACAACTTGCCACTTAGGATTTGTTGTAAAAATGTTGTAGACATATCATTTCTCTTCCCATAAACATGAGACACCATAGCATTAATTCATGTATGAAGGCAACTTCACATGGTCAAGAGTTGAAACCCATCTACATCAAGTGGTCACCCACACAGACAATTTAAAATTTTTTAACAATCATCCATACTGAGAATTAATATAAAGTAGTGTCAAAATAAGCATAAGCCATACTTTAGTCACAAAAACAACTTGTTATCAACTATCAACACCCAAATTCAAGAATTTAATAACTTCCTGTTAAAAACTTCCTACATGCCCAGATTTCAATTTGGATATAATAAGCCACCTAAGATTTCAATTTTCCTTCTTTAGGCTAAAGAAGAAACTCCAAAGGCTACAAGAAATCCATTGTTGTTTTATATGACCCCATTCAAGTCAACTGATCAATGTTATATCCAATCCCAGATCAGATTACAGTTGGATCAAAAGAAAAAGATGCTAATTTTTCCATTCCAAACGATTGAATCTGGAAACCCAAGCATTCCACGTCTCTTCCACTCTTACCCATTTTAAGACAAATATAAAAGGTAAGAAATCAAAACATCAAGGGACCTCAAATTTTGGAGGGAAAAGGCCTTTTTGGCCAAAGATTCTAACTAATGAAATCTGAATAACACTGCCTCAAACCACATTCCAAAATAATAGGTCTACAATATTGAAAATTCCCATTTCAGAATGCATACTGCAGCAATCTACATTTCTCCTAACATTGCCACTGATATTACAGATGCTCATAAAAATACGAACACTAATCTCCAATTTCAATTGTTGAGGAAAATGCAGGAGAGAAAAAGAAAATGAACACGCAACTTTTTTTACAACCTTAAATGTAAATGTTATATATCTATGTTATTTTAAAATCACAGAAAACACAAACACTCAAGATAGATAATTCAAATCCAATCCTCAGAATCAAATTTCAATAGTAATAAACAGAAACGATTAAAAACACAAATCTACAAATCTGAAATTCCTTTCCACATCCATTTTCTCAAAAGCCAAACAAAGAACCACGGATCTACCTATTAGCGGTCCTTCCTATTCCAAATCGAGCAAGAAAATCCATAGAAAAGATCCAAACAAATACAATACAGCTCAAACACAACGAAATCTGACGAATCCAGAACTTCATGATTCAAAAAATTAATAATAAAATTATTAGTGAGATTTCGTTATTTTTGATTGATTTGAGGTCAAATAGATACAGATCTTGAGCAAATGATGAAGAAAATGAAGGCCGAGATTGAGATCTAGATCATACTGAAGCCATTTTCGACGAGGTAATTGAAGGTGTGGCCGTCACAGTTGTAGGTGAACTTGTTGTTGGAAGCCGGAAGCTTCTGGAGGCATTGGGAAGCGATGCTCGTGAAATTTCCGGTGAACTCCGTGTACTCCGCCAGAATCACCGTGCCTCGAGCCACGAAGCTGTAGATCAGAGATTGCTGCCCCATCTTTTTTATCTCTCTATTTATCTAGAATTCAAACCCAAACCCTAACCCTAAACCAAAACAAATCAAATTGCAGAATTTGAAAGGAAACGCTGCGAGAAAGAAAGAAAGAAATGGTTTGGGGAAATAATAATAAGCTCTTTCTGTTGTGAAATTACTTATATTTAGAGAGAGAGAGAGAGAGAGTTTACCCTGCTATTAGGTTGTGATATATATAATAGGAAGAGGAAATGGAATTTTCTTTTTCGGTTTGAGAAGGCTCTATTGGACCAAACCAAAGAATATTTATATTGTTTGGGTAGAAACTAGAAAAAATAAAGTAGGAAGGAAATTTATGAAAATGGTGGCTCTCCCTCTGTCTCTCTCATCACGCGGTTCTTTATTTTGAATTTCTGTGTACACATTTGGAAGGCCTTGGAAAGTTCCAAGTGGGGGGAGTTTTCTTTGACCAACCACCGCCTATTTTAAATATATATATATTTCTATCTTTGACGTCAAAAAAAAAGAATATATATATATATATATATATGATATATAAAGAGTATTTTTAAATGTGATATTAATTTTAGAGATAATTACACTTTACCAACCCAAAGTTCAATTCGTTACTGCTCCGTAACCTACCTCCCTGTTTGCCGTTACTCTAACACGTTTTCTTTCAAAATCAAAACACAAAACAGATCAAAAAGTTAGGGTTTTTATTTCTATGGATCTGAGTTCCCTAGATATATGGTTTAATTTTGTTGGATCTGATAGGCTTGGTAAGAAGAAAATAGCTCTTACTCTTGCTGAGAAATTACATGGAAGCCAGGAACATTTTATCTCTATGGATCTGAGTTCCCAAGATGGGATGATTAATTCAAACACAATCTTTGGTCTCTAAGGAATGAATGGTTATGATATAAAGTTCAGGGGGGAAAACTCTTGTTGATTGTCTTGCTGAGGAGTTAAACCAAGAAACCCTTGTCCATTGCCTTCCTTGAAAATGTAGATAAAGCTGATGTACTGACTCAAAATAGTGGTTGACTTAGGTTTGATTTTAAAGGTGATTCCAGACTTTGCGGAAAACATGCAACAGTTATGTGAGCTTTATTTAAATGGGACTACAATTAAAAAACTGCCTTCGTCAATTGGAAATTTGAGAAATCTTGCTATGTTGGATCTGAGGGACTGCAAACACAGAAAGATTGGAGCAGAATCTTTTGCTGGATAGCATTTGAAACCAATTGTGCCTCCAGCATAAATCAACTACTTTGGGAGGGAGTCGAGGTAATTTAGTTTCCTCAATGCTTTTATATTATTTATTATTTAAAAAATAAATAAATTCTATAGTGAATTGAAGCTAATCATTCTAACTTGCTTTTCCAAACAGATTTTGAACAATTTAACAGTCATCAAACTCAGTCATTCCCAAAATCTAAGAAACACCCCAAATTTCACAAGGATTCCAAATCTGCAGAAAATATATCTTGAAAGTTGTACAAATTTGATTGAGGTTCACTCATTCGTTGCTGTCCTCAAAAGGCTTATTTTTATGGATCTGAAAGATTGCATTCATCTTAGAAGTCTTCCAAGCAGGATTGAAACAGAATCTCTTGAGATTCTTATTCTTTCTGGTTGCTCCAATGCCAAGGTGATTCCAGACAATGCAGAAAACATGCAACAGTTAAGTGAGCTTTATTTAAATGGGACTGCAATTAAGGAGCTGCCTTCATCAATTGAGCATTTGACTGGTCTTACTGTATTGGATCTGAGCCATTGCAAAAATCTTTTGTATCTTCCAGGCACCATCATTAGATTGGAATCTCTTAGAGAACTCTATGTTTGTGGATGTTCAAAATTAGCAAAATTTGAAGATCATGAGACTGCCTCCACCCATGAACCTAAAATTGAGCTAATTTCTTCAAAAACACCAGTGTCCTCACATGCACATGAAACGAAAGATGTGGAGATTTCTTCCAGAGCAGAAACTGAGAGTGTGTTTTTTCAAATTAAAGGAGAAAATCAGATGTCTAAATTGACAATGCATGTTAAGGAGCCAATTGAGCATCTAAGAAGGAAAATATGATATTTATAGTGGTTGATTTAGGTCATATGTTCTCATAGAAGTTCTTAATCAATCAAAAATCCTAACTTTTTGATCTGTTTTGTGTTTTGATTTTGAAAGAAAACGTGTTAGAGTAACGGCAGACAGGAAGGTGGGTTACGGAACAGTAACGGATTGAACCTCGGGTGGGTAAAGTGTCAAAATTGAAACCACAGGTAGGCAAGTCAAATTAGAGGCAAACCACAGGTAGGTAAAGTGTAATTATCCCATTATTTTATTATACTATTTATATTATTTTAATGTATTGAATGTTAAAATAAAACCTTTGATGTTGGGTGTATTGTAAAGTGAGTTATTAAAATAGATAAAATAACTTTTTGAGTTGCTAAATGCTAAAAATTTTAACTTCTTTAACTTTTTGAGTTATTAAAATTTTAACTTTTTGAATGCTCTAAGTTGTCAAAGATGATAACTTAAAGCATTAGTACCCAATCTCTCAAATGCCATATGTTGGTATATTTTAGAATCAAAGCGCCAAAAGCTCCTGTTACTCGGTCTCTCAATTGTAATCAAATTTGCAATTGTGCTACAGTATCATCGTAAATTTATGATGGTACTGTAGCACAATAATAAACGATTATTTATTATTTTATTTCCAAAATATCAGCTTTCTTTTTCTCTCTCTTCACGATCTTTCATCCTCTCTCTCTCTCGCCAGAGCTCATCAACGTCGAGCCTTTCTCTTTCTCTCCCATGCCTTTGTCGATTACTCCCTCTCTCACATCTCTCTCTCTCAATCAAAACTTGCCACCGGTACTGGAGATCAACGTGGTTGAGGTCGATATCAGCGTGGCAGTGATCAATGAGTTGTTGTAGGTTACTGGGTTTCTAGATCAGCGAGTTGTTGTGGGTTACTAGGTTTCTAGATCGACGAGTTGTTGTGGGTTTTTGGCTTTCTTGATTGGTGAGTTGTTGTGGGTTTCTAGCGGTGGAGATCTGCGAGTTGTTGTGTGGGTTTTTAGAAAAGCTTAAATGATTCTCAATCTTTTAAGAAACAATTTGTTTCTAAGCTATTGGCTCTAGGTAGATTGAGACACTATAACATAGTTCCTCTGTTAGGATATCATATAGAAGGGAAGGAAAAACTTTTGGTGAACAAATATGTATCAAATTGTAACCTTTATGACTGGCTACATGCAGCGAAAGGCAAGCATAAGATCTTATGATGGCCTTCGAGGATTAAAATTTGGAGGCTGTTATTCCTTGCACCTTATTTTTGTATCTGGCTTTCTAGTGGCTGTAGGTGGTGGTGGGTTTGGTGACTTTTTTAATGTGTTTTGGGGGTTGGCATGGTGGTGGTTGCTGGCCGATGGCGTGATGGGTTTGCTGGATGGCAGTGGTGGTTAGTTTTTTTTTCTTGGTGGTGGCTGGGTTTTTTTTTTTTTTTTTTTTTCTATATTTTTTTTTATGGTAATGGTGATCTTTTAGACCAATGAAATGGAGGGGAAAAATGGGTTGATGGTGGTGGTTTTGGTTGTGTTGAAGGCAATGGTTGATGGCGGTGGTGGTTAGTATTTTTTCTGGTGGTGGCTGGATTTTATTAATTATTTTTATGAAGACGAAGAGAGACTAAGAGAGAAAGAGGAGAGGAAGAGAGAGAAAGAAGTGGTGAAATTAATATTTTAATGAATAGATGAGATAAATAAGAAATGAGATGTTGAGTGAATTGTAAAATGGTATGATATAATAGATAAAGTAGTTTTTGAGAAGGTAAAATGGGATAATTTTTAGAAAGCAAATGTGAATGCTCTTACTATAGCTCCATTGCTATTTTTTTAATTTTTTTTTTTAAATGCAAGCTACAATAAAGATGCTAGAAATAGTAGTTTTTGAGATGGTAAAATGAGATAATTTTTAGAAAGCGAATGTGAATGCTCTTACTATAGCTCCATTGCTATTTTTTTTTTGGGTAAATTACAAAGTTGGTCCCTATCATTTACACCATATTTCAATTTAGTCCCTAATCTTTCAATTGTGTCAATTTGGTCCCTAATCTTTTAGCACCATGTCATTTTGGTCCTTGTCGTTATCTCTTGGATGGAAAAGTCTGATGTGTCAAATAGAATAATAAAAAATTAATTTACTTGTCACACCAAATGCCAAATGTCAAACAAAATAATAAAAAAATTAAAATCCCTTTCACTCGTTCTCATGCTCATCTATGTCCCTAATAACTCTCACACTCATCTTAGGTTTATTGATTTGGAATTTGGGTTTGGGTGTTTTGAAAAGGTGGATTTTCATTTGGGGTTTGGGTGATTGTTTATGGTTTCTACTAGTTGTATATTCAGGCATATGGGAGATTCGACTGGTTTGGTGCTCTAGAAGATAATGACCACATGATATCATCGAAAGCATTATTGCCATATTCAATCCATGTCCATAAACTACATGTACCAGATGGCTGAAAATTTGCAAACCCCAATGTAAAATCCAATCGATAAACTACATGTACCAGATTATAAAAGAGGAGTTTTGATGTGAAGCTCCATCGACACGCTTTGAGACCCAAAAAAAATATTGGAATACTTGCCCAAGAAAACTAAAATTTAGATTTTTGATAGAAACCCTGACCCAACGTTTATAATTGAAACACGAACCAAAGGTATAAGTGTAACACCTTGACCCAATGATTATAATTGAATCACGAACCAAAGGTATAAAGTTTGAACGCCACAAGAAAGAATCCTTGATAAGTTCAGAGCTCTTGAATAATCAAAAGAAGAGCAAAGCCTCACCTTTTTTCTGATTTTTATTCAATAATTTATCTGAAAAACGTTTACAGACTTAGGGGACTATTTAAGGGCTCTATAAAACTTGACAAACAAGAAAATATATTCTAAAATAACTCCTAATTGATACCTAACCATATCAGGAGTAAAATTTGACCTAAAAAGCATTAAATGCACCTAAAAACAAGGAAATAAATCACCTAAACCTAAAATAACGTTTTTTACATAAAAATACAAAAAAAAAATTACAATAATTAAATAGTAAATTGTGTCCTACATCAGACCCCTCCTCTTGAAACAAACTCGTCCTCGAGTTCATCTTTGAAATTTGAAATCTTTCGCTCCAAATAAACAAATACTTCGAATGCATTAATAACTTGATCCGGTTCTGAAACTTGAATCCTTCATAAAGTGTAGCATAAAATTTCTTCTCATCTACTTTCAATTTATTTGCAACATCAATCAACAAAGGGTTGATAATAAAATTAAAATTTTCTACTCCAAGAAAATCAACATATTGTATAGTCATCTTCAACAAATCAACTGAGACTTGAGGATTGTGAGTTGTGGACTCATCCTCATATTTGACCTCAATTGAATCTTCCACAATGTTCTCAATAATTACCGTATCTTTTTTTTTTGAGCTTGGTGCATGATTTTGAACTAGTGCACGTCACAAAATAAGAACAAGGAATAAAGAACACAAAAGGAACAAGATAGGATGATAACAAGAAACAAAAGATAAAGGGATAGAAAACTGATTTTAGAACCTGTGCTCTGATACCAAATGATGCGAACCTCAATCGACACGCTTTGAGACCCAACAAAAAATATTGGAATACTTGCCCAAGAAAGCTAAAATTCAGATTTTTGATAGAAACCCTGACCCAATGTTTATAATCGAAACGCGAACCAAAGGTATAAGTGTAACACCTTGACCTAGTGATTATAATTGAATCACGAACCAAAGGTGTAAAGTTTGAACACCACAAGGAAGAATCTCTGATAAGTTCACAGTTCTTGAAGAACCAAAAGAAGAGCAAAGCCTCACATTTTTTCTGATTTTTATTCAATAATATCTCTGAAAAACGTTTACAAACTTAAGGGACTATTAAAGGGCTCCATAAAACTTGACAGACAAGAAAATATATTTTAAAATAACTCCTAATTGATACCTAACCATATTAGGAATAAAATTTGACCTAAAAAGCATTAAATGCATCTAAAAACAAAGAAATAAATCACCTAAACCTAAAATAACGTTTTTTACATAAAAATACAAAAAAATAATAAATTACAATAATTAAATAGTAAATTGTGTCCTACATCAAGTTTGCTCAATTACTCAAAGATAGGTGCGTTCTTTGATTTTGTTGTTTGTTTTATTTTTCTTTTTCTGGTTGGATTTTTTTTTTTTTTTTTTTGGTCTCATTTCTCAAAACTAGAAACAGTTTGTGTAAACTAATTAACAAACAGAGTATGGGAAGATTAAAATTTAAAGAAAATTCCAAAAGTCAATTGATGTGGTTGGAGAGAAAACCCAGCTGCCTGACCTCGCCATTGCCATCTGTCTGCAACTCCTGTTTTAGCTAAGAGAGTTAGAGATTAGTTATAGAGATGACAGTGAGAGTGAGAGTGAAAGTGAGAGGGATTTTAAATATTTTCCCAAGCCCAATCTCACGTGAGAAGTGAGAACGATGATTTAGTTTTTTTTCTTCTAAAAAATTATTTTTAGTATGATGTTGGTGTACAGTTGGCAGTTGATGCGACAAATAAATTATTATTATTATTTTATTACATTTGACATATTAGACTTTTCCATCCAAGAGATAACGACAAGAACCAATTGACACAAGTAAAAAGTTAAAGATCAAATTGAAATATGATGTAAAGAATAGGAACTAACTTTGTAATTTACCTTTTTTTTTAAATGCAAGCTATAACAAAGATGCTATATAGCATTTTTGTTGTAGCTTGCATTTTGGTGGTTTTGTTGCTAAAATAAGTTTTTAGCATTTATCGCAACTTTAGTGTGAATGCTCTACTCCTTCAAAAGATGAGTATTTTCAATGAGTACAAATTTGTCTCCAAAAAGGATTTTCCAAGTTGATTCCCAATTAAAACCCTCAAGAGGGCCTTTTATTTTTATAATTTTCTATTTATTTTAATGAGAATTTGATTTCCTTGAATATCACATACATTGATATTTCAATGATAGATGGCATACCTAGCAATTTCTCATGTTGGCGGTCCCTCAACTCCCATTGAATCTTTGACATCTTTATGTATTATGATGTCCGTATTTCTACTGAAGACCACCGAAGTTTTTTTTTTTTTCCTAGGCCAGTACTCTGTCGTAATCATGGAGAATAAACATAAAGAAAGCTGAAGCAAGGTTTCATTATGTTTTGCAAGATTAATAAATAAGAATTTTTTTAAAACGTTTTTAATAAGATAATAAAGATGTCATTTTCGCTTACATTACTCCTTTTCAACTCTAAAAAAAAGTATCTGCCGTTTACCCTCAAAAAAAAAAAAAAAAAACACTCTAAAAAAGAGTATGGAAATTAAAAATAGAGCCATGTTACATCACCAATGTATATATAATATATATAAATAATAAGGGTAAAAAAAAAATAGTGATATTATTATGTATTGGTTTTTTTAATGAATCTATATATTATAAATAGTTAATTTTTTGGATGAGATAGTATAAATAATTATATTTGCATTTGTTTTCTTGTTTAAATTTTTAATAATTTGATAATTACAATGAGGACAAAAAATATCTGAATCTTGGATGTTTTTGTTTAAATACCAAAAAGTGCCAATTGAGATATAATTATAACATTTTTTACTATTTATGTAGTTTTTATTTATTTAAAGAATCTAGTCTACTAATATACTATAGGGATAATTACAGCAAACCCACCTGAGGTTTGGCCCGTTTACACTTTACCTACCCGTGGTTTAAAACTTATCACTTTGCCCACCTGAGGTGCCTTCCGTTAGAGATCTGTTACCCACCTCTCCCTTTGCCGTTAGAAAAACACATTTTTAGTGAAAAACAAACATAACAAAGATCAAAAAGTTAGGGTTTTTATTTTGCTTAAGAACTTCGCCTTAAAACTGCATAACTCAAACTCTCTCTCTTTCTTATGAATCAAATCAAAGGAAGAAGAAAAGGAGAGAGAGATCTGTGAGTGTTGTAATCTCTAAACTCTAAATCTATCATTTGTTATGACAAAAGAGAGAGATAAAGAGAGTTCTTGGAGTCGGAGTCTTAGGAGAGTAATAAAAGAAAAGAAGTTGAACATCAACGCGATCGTGCCTTCAACTTCTGGAACCCACGGTGGCCGATCACCCGGTTTAGGCGAACCGCCACCACCTCCGCCTCCAGGTGGGCCGCCACGTGGAGGACCTAGAGCTAGACCCTTCTTCAACGACCACAAAACCCTTCTTCAACGACCGCAACTCCGGCAACGTCGCCATCCGCCTCTTCTTCGAACTCTCCCCCTTCGACTCCTCCCCCACCACCATTCCCACCTCCACCTCCACCTCCACCTCCACCAACACCAACGAAAACAGCATATACGAAGGCATCCAGACTCAGATCTACCTCCACTCCCACGTCCTCCACCGCTCCAAATACTTCTCCGCCCTCTTATCCGACCGCTGGCAAACCCAAACCCTAACCCAATCCCAATCCCAATCCCAAAACCAAACCCAAAAACCGTTAAAACTCAATCTAGGTATCCCACCGACCCCTACCTCACTCCAATCTTACAGAACCGTCCTCCAACTCCTCTACACTCCCGATCTCTCCAACTCAATCGATTCCGTCTCCACGGCTCTCGATCTCCTCCCAATCGCCCTCAAACTCCTCTTCGAAGATCTCGTCAAATCGTGCGTCACTTATCTTGAGTCCGTGCCGTGGACTGAGGCCGAGAAGCAACGAGTTCTGACCATCGTCCCTTTATTGAAACAGGACGAGAGCCAAGAGCTCCTCTCTCGGCTCTCGCCTCCGACCGAACTCGAAGAAATGCTGCACTCTCTGGTCTCGTCCGCGATCAACAAGTACCCGAACATGGCTAGTGGGTTTTGAGAGAAGGAAGAGGAAATATGAGTGGTGGTGGTGCCGGAGATGGAGGGAATGACGAGGGTAGTGTGGAAATTACGGGAGGAAAGGTGGGTGCAAAGCTCCATGCAAGGGTGAAGGATTGAATACATGTTTGAATAACCAATGGACAAGAGAATAGCAATACTATTGGTTTGTGTTTTGTTCTAAAAGAAGTTCTTAAGCAAAAAAAAAACCCTAACTTTTTGATCTTGGTTATGTTTGTTTTTCTCTAAAAATGTGTTTTTCTAACGGCAAAGGGAGAGGTGGGTAACAGATCTCTAACGGAAGGCACCTCAGGTGGGCAAAGTGATAAGTTTTAAACCACGGGTAGGTAAAGTGTAAACGGGTCAAACCTCAGGTGGGTTTGCTGTAATTATCCCTAAAATAATATATTTAACACAATAAACAACAACCACAACCATCAATACATTAAAATACTTTTTTTAACCCTACATTGAAAAATTATTTTTTATTTTGAGTTTTAAGTTACAGTGAACTACTATAGATAGCAATCCACTCTAGTTGAAACTCAAATTCTTTTAACTTTGGCTTCTTTGCTATAGAAGCTGTTTTAAGGGGACTGATTGCTAAATTGACTTTTTAGTCAATTTAGCAACCTTATTGGGCGAAAATGGGTAATTACCCATAAAAAACAAACTATCTAGTTAATAGGGTCCGTTTACAAACTATATATATTTTTAGCAAATCGAGTTTTAAAGACTCGATTTTGGGCCCCTAAATCGAGCGTCTAAGGCTCGATTTTCATGGGTTGTTCCTGTCTGATGTGGCAGTTTGTCCAGATGGCATCTACATGAAAATCGAGTCTTAGAGACTCGATTTCCATTTAAAACAAAAACAAAAAAAACCACAAGGGCAGCAAGAAAACCACAACAACGCGTTCATTAGAGAAGAAAGGAAAAAAAAAAAAAAAAATCCAGAGAAGAATGTGTTCATCAGAGAAGAAAGGAAAAAGAAAAAAAAAAACCCAGATCGCACCGCGAAGAGAAGAAAGAAAGAAAAAAAAAAACCCAGATCGCACTGCGAAGAGAAGAAAGAAAAAAAAAAAAAAAAAAAAACCCAGATCGCACCGCGACCTGGGTCGCGCGCGGTGCGACTTGGGTCGCGCGCGGCGACCTGGGTCCCGCGGTGCGACCTGGGTCCCGCGGTGCGACCTGGGTCGCGCGGCGACCTGGGTCGCCGGCCTGGATCTGTCGCGCGCGACCTGTGTCGCCATTCCTTCTTCTTCTTCTTCTCTTTCTTTTTTTTTTCTTTCTTTCTGCCTTTTTTTTTCCGCTGTTTCTGCATTTTGGGTTGCATTTTGGGTCATTAATATTTTATTTTTGGGTTGGAAATCGAGTCTCTAAGACTCGATTTCCATGTAGACGCCATCTGGACAAACTGCCACATCAGACAGGAACAATCCATGAAAATCGAGCCTTAGACGCTCGATTTAGGGGCCCAAAATCGAGTCTTTAAAACTCGATTAGCTAAAAATATATATAGTTTGTAAACGGACCCTATTAACTAGATAGTTTGTTTTTTATGGGTATTTACCCATTTTCGCCACCTTATTGCTTGCTCTTACTGTAGCTAGAGCATTCACAGCAAGGTTGCTAAAAAAATAACTTTTAACAACTCAAAACGCTACTTTATCTATTTTAATATTCCACTTTATAATACACTCAACATCAAATGTTTTATTTTAACATTCAACACATTAAAATAATATATTCAATACAATAAATAACAACCACAATCATCAACACATTAAAATACCATTTTTTAACACCCCGCATTATTTTATTTTATTTTATTTTATTGAGGTTTTTTATTTATTATTTATTTTTATTTATTTATATATACAAGATAGAATTTCTACTTTAGTCTAATCTAAGTGTATATGTGTGTGAAGCTCCTTTCTAGAGACTTGAACCCCGACCCTTACCCATCCACACTCCACAAGTATTTATACCTGTGAAGTAACCACTGCACCAAGAGTGCGCGATGATTTTTTTGTTTTGAGTTTAAGTTACAGTAAGTTGCTATCAGCTCTCTTTCTTCTTTTCCTTAATTTTTTTTTTTTTTTTAGGTTAAGTTATAGTGAGTTGCTATCTCTAGCAGCTCTCTTTCTTCTTTTCCTTAAAAAAGTTTTTTTTTTCTCTCTCTCTTTCTTCTTTGTTCAGTGACTTCAGTCTGTTTTTTTCTCTCTTTCTCTCTCTTTACTCTCGTTTCTCTTTTCTTCTTCTTTTCTTCTCTTCTCACTGGTGGTGGATATTGGATCATGGATCATGGTCTTCGAATCTCCGTGATGGATCGTGGATCGTGGTTTTGAATCTTCAGGTCCGGGTATTACTGCTTTCAAGGTGTACTGGTCAGTATCATACTCGTGAACTTGTTGTTCTCCAAGGACAAAGCAGAGAGCTTAGATCGGAGCTCGTTGTTGCTTAGATCGACAACTTAGATCAAAGTTGGGGCTTGTACGGAGGAGAATTGATTGAATGAAAGAGTGAGTTGTTGCAGTGATGGAAGGTCTGGTGGGTTTTGGTTATGGCCCCTGGGATGATGTGTTGTGGGTTGCTGGGTTTTGGTTGTGGTGGCTATGATGGTGGGTTGTGATGGCTGGTCTGGTGGGTTTTATGAAGGCCTGTAGTGGGTTTTTTTTTTTTTTTTTTTTACGTAAAGGCTTGCAGTGGTGGTGGTGATTGGAATTTTTTTTCCCAAATAACATTAAATATCAAAAAATTTTAGTTAGTTGTCAAGTTTCAAAACAATATTGTAAATTAGCATCTCGAGTGTCTAAAACTCAAGTTCCAAGATAAAACTTGAGTTTTTAAGTCTCGATTTTGTAAGTGGTGGGAGGTGATGTGGAAGAAAATCCATGTGGAACTCGAGTTTTTAAGACTTGAGTTTCACTTTTAAGACTCGAGTTTTGCTTCTTCTTCGTGCAAATCTGACCAATGTTCTTCTTCTTCCTCGCGTCCAATCAAAGCTCCAGCGTTCTTCCTCTATTCTTCGTCTCTTCGTCAGATCGTTCCTCTGTTCGTTGCATTCTTCATCTCTTCCTTGCGTCTGTTCGTTCTTCCTCGTAGCTGAAGACCAAATCGTCTTCTTCGGCGTTGCATTCTTCTTCAGGTTTTGTTTTTCTTCAAGTTCGACAAAAATTGAGTTTCGAAGACTTGGCTTTGTTTTTTTAGAACTCGAGTCTTATAGACTCGAGATCTATGTGGCTAAATTCGTACACGGCAGTAATAGAACTCGAGTTTGAAAGCCTTGATTTTTGTCATCGATCTCGAGTTTTTAAAACTCGAGATGCTAGTTTCCAGATTCCTTTCCAACGTATGGTAACTTATCATATATTTTCCCCTCATTGTGCTAATTTGCAAAATCCCTCGTGGTGATTGGGTGGTGGTTGGTTGTGGGTTTGTGAAAATGGTGAATGATGGGTTGTGACTTGTGAGGGTAGCTACATCAGACGAAGAGAGCGAGAGAGAGTGATAGAAAGGGAGATAGAGAAATGAATAGTTTTTAGCTGAGATATGAAAAATAGAACCTTTGATGTTGGATGTATTTTAAAGTGAGTTATTAAAATAGATAAAGTAGTGTTTTTAGTTGTTATATGCTAAAATTTATAAGATCTCTTTGATATGAATGCTCTTAGCCATTTGGAAAGCATTTTGTGAAACTATTTGATATAACCTTTTTAAAACATATTTTTTAGAGTCTCTTTGAATCAAGTCCTTTATTATTTCGTGGGATTGAGTTTATGATGCTAACTAAAACACTTTCACCCATGAGAAATCATACAATGATCATAAAAAAAAATTTTAAAAAAAAACTTAAATAAATACATGAAAGGAAATAATACATATACATCCATATCCATTTATAACATCAGTTCAATGAGTATATAAACATCTCAACTTCAAGATCTAAAGACATAAACTAAAAGCAATGCAGATAAAGATGAACGAAATTTATTCACAAAAGCTAGATTTACACCTTGGCTAAGCTTTATATCCATAGAGACGTCAATACATGGTTGTGTATATCAAGGTGTATGGAATACACCCTCACAAAGCCATATTGATTTAGGGATATAGAGAATAAATGGTAGTGTCCAAGCAAACAACAACTATAAGCATAAAATATGAACATTCAAGAGTAAACCTCCTTAGATCTGTGGATATTTTGATAAACAAGTGTGTACATCAAGGCATATGCCTTCACACATGTATATAAACACATAAGTATAAGAAAGATCAAGCCTTTTACATAATAAAAATAGATGGACAATTTATTCAAAGCAATTGATCTACACCTTAATTAAGCTCTACACCCATGGAGGCATCAATACATGGTTGTGTATATCAAGCTGTATGGAATAAACCTTCACAAAGCCATTTTAATTTAAGGAAATAGCGATTTAACAAGTATAAACAAGCAAAGGTACCTCTAGGCATACATCACAGCATTCGACCACTGATCTACTTGTAACCATGGATGTTTGAAAAGGCAAGTGTGTATATTAAGGCATAAGCCTCTATACATGCATATGAATCCACAAACACAAGAAAGCTTAAGCCTTTACATAATACAAATGTATATATATAGTCATCAAAGCATCAAATATCTCATTCCTATTAAATCCATAAGCATACAAGCACATATTTCAAGTAAGTCATCATAAAACATGCTTAATATAATGAGCCAAGAGTAATATAATACTTTAAACAATACATATTTATAATCACATAAATAACTTCATAGAGATGTATATCTAGAAATACCCAAACGGGAAAGCATGATTTTGCATATGTAAACACGTACCCATATATGGAAGCATATAAATAAAAGCTAACTAAGCATGTAATTAATACATTAATCTAGACATGGATGCATAAAAATAATATATTAATCACATAAATCAACTAAGGATCAATACATAAACATGCTAAACATAAAGCAAATCTTGACTTTTATTTGCTTAAATAGAAATCTAGACTATCAAAGGAAAAAAAAAAAAGGGTAAAGGGCTTATATAAGGAGTATTTAAGAGGCTAATGGAGGCTTAAATGTGTACTGTGATATTTAAAGGGAATGAGGGGGGGGGGGGGGGGGGGGGGGGTTGGATTTAGGCTCATCCCCATCATGAGCTAGGTGCATGGTGGGGCTGAGCCTAAATGCCATCTCATGCTCCACTAGCTTCTAGAGGCTCCCACAAGGTTCTACCTCTTTCTAGGCTTTTTTCTTCTTCCCCCACCCCCCCCCCCCCCCCCTCTTTTGGCTCCTTTCTTTGAGCAGTTGTTTGGAAGCCTTATAGGACACTACCTTTTGCATTCTTGATATTCTCAGAAAGGTCTGGAATTTTACTTTCCAGTGGTTCTATCCTTGTTCAATTTGGAGCAATGGTCACGAAGATATTTCATCCAAAAGAAGGATGGTTTAGGGCAGAAATTTGCAAATTTGATTTTTTTGCCTATCTTGTGAGTATGATATCTCTCAATCTGGAGATGATATTGTTGAGCCATTTGTTTTGTGACGTAGATAATTGATCATACTTCAAGAAAGATATCGACTTTGCATTATCCATGGCTGAACTAATACAACTTTTTTTGTGCGAAGATACCCCATAAACCAGTTTTTGACATGAAAAATAATACTTTGTGTAATTTGTTCCAAATTTGTGAACATAGTTTTGACATTGTCTGCCTCTATTTTGGTCAAGTAAAATATCGTTGGAAAGATGTTTGCTTTATTGTCCCAATCTTCCAATTTAGCAAGTTGGAGGCTTTGGAAAATAGTGGAAAAATAATGTTTACACATGAAGTTTTCACTTTGGCATTTGCAGAGAGAGTCTGAGGTCACTGCCCATGTTGGGCCCAGTCCGAGGAGCGTGCAAGCCCAATTGATGGTCAGCTTGATCCAAGTGAGTTGAGGTAGCTCGGAAGGAATTTTGTGGCCGAAGAGTTGGGTAGCCCAAGGATGACCCTCGGGAGCAATCCACTCGAAGAAAACAGGATGAAGGCCATGCCAAACTAGGGTGTAGGAGTTGAGGGAGGTTATAGTGACCAACATGTGTAGACATCGCATTTTGTATCCCTTACAACTCGGGCCCCCGTTCCCCAATGATGCTGAATTCTAAGACCCAAGGTTGGTTTAGGGCCCAATCAGATGTTAGATTAACTTGAGAAATGTTTAAAATAAAAATATAACTTTTAATGAGCAAATAAATTTATTTTTGGAAAAATAAAGCCAAGGAAACCCTCACTATATGCATGCAAGAATCGTCCTGCACATACAGCTTTCTACCTGCGTATGCAGACCCGATCTTGCGCACGTATAGCGAATTCTAGAAACTATACAAGACAAGTTTTTTGCATTAATGTTGAGGTTTGGAAAGAATCCCACATCGTCTAGGAGTCGTTCCAAACTCCTATTTTCACACTATGAGTAGCCTTACATGGTATATTTTCAAAACACATAGAAATCCCATGGGAAAACACTAAGATTCACTAGAAATAGTGAATCAAAGAGTGAGTTTTTCACAAAACATTCTCAAGTCAATTTTCTTTTGATTAGGGCATTTTCTGGCCTTGATCTTTAAGTTTAAGATTACTAATCACTCTTTTATTGAATTGTGAATAGATTTGACTGAGGGGAACGGTTAAAATCAAGCTTGAAGAGCTTTTCTTTGAGGTATTAGTTTCAAACTTTTCTTTTTTCGTTTCCTTTCTTTTCTGCTCTTTAATCTTTCTGTCTGCTTTAGTTTTTGTTGTTTTATGCTTTAATATGTTTATCTAGTTTAGGTTTATGTAGTTGTATATTTTAAAAGCATGATAGAATGTTAGATTTCTCATTTTAAAGTTTTATTGAATTTGCTGTGTTTCTAGAGTTTCTGGGCAGAAACCTGCGTATGCATAATCTTGCCTGTGCACATAGGCTTGATTATGCACACGCAAGGAAGTTCATGCATGCCCATGAACTTGCCTAGAAACCTTAATTTTTATTTATTTGTTTTTGTTTTTGCTTTTGCTTTCACATATATGCTTCTGTATAGCCTCTATTCTGTATTTTTTATGCTTTCAAAGTTTTCGTTTCACATGTTTTATTGCTTTTGTTGCTCTCACATGTTAGAATTAAGGTTTTATTGTTTTAATGCTATGAACGTGCATTCACATGCTTGTGCATAATGCCGTAGGTGCTGAGTTGCTGCAAGGTAAGTCATGCATTTGTAATGTACATGCATTTGTGATATGATCTTACTTAGGTTTAATGATAATTGTGATCTTGATGCCTTGGATGATGACGTGTTTGATTGCCTTTGTTTCTACTTTTGATCTTTAATGCTCACATGTTTCTACCTTGGATATGATGATAGACTTTGTGATGAAACATGATTAAATGTATGATTAGGGTTTGTGATGTGATGAATGCCTTGATGCCATGATTAGATGAATATTAGGATGATGCGATGATATGCAAAATTAGATGAATGTTAGGCCTTGATTGGTAAGCATGATAGATGTATGCTTAGGGATGATTGATGTCATGTTGATTGTTAGATGTATGCTAATGTGTGTGTGAGTTAGATACAAGCTTTGACTATGCCTTTTATAGGGTTAAGACATAAGACACAATGATGGAAAGCTAACCTTAGGGTTGGGCGATTTTGGGTGCCTAATACCTTCCCAAGACCATCCCTTAACTCCGAACTCATATCTTTGGTAGTAAGATCAAAAGGTCATTCCTTGAGAGGATGCTATGTATATGGTTCCTAGACCATTGCAAAAACTAGGTAGCGACTCCTTTGACCCCTCGCGTCCATAGTGGCGATTCCACTAGGGATCGTGAGTTTAATTCCTATGTGTCCTATGTCTTAACCTTAATAAAGGCTTACTTAATACTTGTTTGCACACACATCACATGGTTCTTTTGTCCCTTAACCTTGGTTGGTGATGAATGGGAAGATGGAAGGCTTCATTCAAACCAAGTCTTTTGAAGTTCATCCCACCAACTCACAATGTGTGCCATTACCTATGAGTACGTTAACGGTTTGCCACCAATCCACAAAGATCCACTTAGGCCCTCAATTGGAATTATGGCCACCTAGTTGTGAGTGACCTACTTATCTATCCTTTTAGCCTTAAGGAGCCTACCTATACTTAGAAAGATCCTAGATCATATCAAAAGAGGGTACCCTTTATATATCTCTTGTTTGTCCAACCATATATCTTGTTGTAAAGTTGTGATTTACAACTATTTTGTGTTGGCTTTAATTCCGTGCCAAATTTGATTGTAATTATGTTCAATCTTTTGTACCTTGTATTTTATGTGGGATTTTATTGTAAGGGTTGTGTGTAAGAGAGAGTGTGAGGACTCAAGATAATTGAAGACCAAAGAAGTTTTCGCGGGTAGCTCATGAGTAGCCTTCTCGCAAAGTGAAGCATATGCTCAGCACATGACTAGAATGCAAAGAGTCATAACAGATGGTGACAGCTGGTTTTCCCGAGTGTCCCGCGGGTAAGGCCTTCTCGCGAGATACCCGCAAAACATTATGTTTTGCCAATTTGTCATATCTGATACACCTTGTTTTTACCCATATTACCCACATATGTTGAGGAGTGTTTTTCAGAGAGAAAACCCTAGCCACTACCCTTGAGAGTGAGAGATTGTTATACCCACAACTCTCTACACAATCTATTGTGATTTTCCTCAACTCCTACCTCTCCATTTCCAAATCCTTGAGAGGTTGTAAGCCCAAACACTTACCCCACCCATCCTGATTGTAAAGTGAGGTTTTGGTGCTGTTAGGAAGCATTAGAATAAACCATTTGTTTGGTGGATGCAATCGGGTTGAATTGCATGATCCGGAGAGCTGGAGAAGACAAGGCTTGGCGAAATCAGTTGGTAGCAAGAGCTTGGAGGGCTCAAGTACATGGGGTAGACTAGGTTTGGAGGGTCTTTTGTTATTCATGTACTCCAACTTATTCTCTAGTGGATCGATTTACCGCTTGGAGGGCGGTAGAGAGATTTTTCGCCGAGTTCTTCGGTTTCCTCTTCAATAACACATCGGCATGTTATCTTGTGTTTGCATTCTTCTTCCCTACTCTTTTAGCTTTCATTTTATTGTTGTGATTTGATGAATATGGCTTAAAGTAGTTATATTGTTTATCCGCTCACATTTACTCTATTTCGCACTTAGTTTAAGTTAGAGTAAAATCAACCGAGCCATAATTTTAATTTGGAGGTCTAAACAGCTCTTGTGCTTTCACACAAATTTGAGCTTTCACTTGTAATCATCTAATTCTAAAGGACAAATAAAAGATGTAAAAAATGGAAGGATGACCCTAAAGTTATGGCATACCCTAAGACAAATGAGACAAAAGAAAACAAGTCCTTACATATAAAAGGCTTATCCCTAAATCCAAAGATATGTCTTAACTTGAAAGTTTCATAAAATCATAGCCTAATTGCTATTATAAGTCCAAACCAAAAGCCTTTTTGAAAAAGAGGACTTTGGGCCTAAGATAACATGTATGTGATGAACTTAGCATCCAAGATCCTACAAAGTCAATATGGATTTCCCTAATCTTGGGCCTCTTTGTTGTATGCCTAGGCCCAAAATGATGAGAACTTCATGGACTTTGAGAGGAAGGTTACAATATATTCTAGATAATGGGATACTTCAAAAAAAATGATGATGATAATAAAATGAAAAGAGAAGAGCCTAAAGGTGATGAATATATTGTGAGCCCATGTTTGAGACAAAAGGTTGAAAATCTCTAAGTACATTCTAATGAAAGCCCATGAGAGTAAGATGAAAGCATTGTTGTAAATGGACCAAAGCCCAATGAAACAAGGGGCAAGGTTCATGGAAGGAAAATGGAGTATCTTGGGGAAGATCAACCACCCTCCATGTGTCAAGATAGTATGTATTTCACTCTGCACATCCTCTAGAGGGATGAAACTCTTGAGGAAGATCAACCACCCTCCATGTGGAGAGCCAGGATGAAAATCAAATCATTATAAAGGGGGAAGAATCCCAATGAACAAGGATCGAAACCTTAAGATTAGAGAGAGAATCACACTTAAACTTGTAATACCCCAAGTGTAACAAGGCTCCTCAGCCATTCTGAGAAAACAACAATACACTCTTTTTGTCTTTGATTAACCTTGTTAAGTCTAGTTTTTTTTTGTCTTGATTCGTTTCTTAGCTTTGATACATTAGATAAGAAGCCCAAGTTGTGGTCCGCTTACCTATCTCTACAAATTAATTGTAATGGGCTGTGACCTAAGCCCAACCTCACATTAGGCCACAATTTTTACCCCATACAACTTTTTTTTTGTAAATTCCTTTTATTCAAGTGGGGTTTCTACCATCCAAGCATGTCAAGATGAAGTTCATCATGAAACCCTTCCAACGACTCCTCACTTAAGCCCATTGGTGGCCATTTGATTATAATTAACTGAAATTAAACTATAATCAAACTTTTAAAAGATGGCAAAGTTTTTTGATCAAAGATTCAATGTTTTTGCGATTTCTTATCTGTTTCATCTTCAATATGGGCCTATGAACTATCTTTTTAAAGGAAATTTAATGATGTTTAACATGAATATAAATTCATCATGATCAAATGGTTAGACTTTTGGTCAAACCATGATTAGGGTTGGTCAAACTCAGCAAAAAATGGCAATTTTAGCTATTGGTTTCTTAAACCATCAAAATGATTTATCCAACATCCTATTGGGACAAATAAATTTATTCCATGCAATTCCTTATTTCTATGTCAAAAGTATAATATTTGGATTTTTAAAACTCAAATTGACATTTTAGCATGTACATCAAGATCGAACAAAATATGGCACAAATACCATACAAAATATAGCATCCATGACAGCAACATCGTCTTGTACTTGGACTTGGTATATTTTTTTTGCCATATCATCTCTGTTTCATTTTTCCTTGCCATACTAACCCCCTACACTAAGTATAACAAAAATAGTTAATAAATTTATTTTAAAAACATTGTTTTCTTATCATTTTTCCCTCCCTCTCTTTATGGTCAAATCCCTTATTCTCTCTCCCACTAACTTCTATTGTGTTATCTTTTAAGACATCCCTTAAATCCTGGTGGCATTAGATCCTAGGTAGTCTATTTCAAGCTCATCGAAGTTAAGGAGGTTGTGGTTATCACGAATTGAGATCCCATGCAATACCTAGGGTATTGCACAGTGTGCAATAGCTTTAATATCAGTCTTTCATTTAATCCAAAGGCTTATAAATTCGATACGCTGGCAATCCAAGTGCTCCTTAATTTCTCCCATTTCTCTTTTCTCTTTTCACTTCAGCTTCCCCAAATTTGAGTTTCAGTAAAACTCTCTCTTCTCTCTCTTTCTCTCATACTTCCATCGGGGTTTTTCTCTCTCTCCCTCCCTCTCCCTAATGCTCCACTCTGCTCTTCTTTCAACCCATACTGTGCCTCCAACACAACCACTACCTTGGCTCACCGGTTTCGACAAGAAGCAAAGGGCGTCAATTTCAATGGCTTGTTGTTTGTCTTCGTCAAAGTCTGACTGTTAGGTTATGGTTTCGAGGGTAACGAATTTAGATTGATTCTTGGAGCACAGTATTTGTTTTTCTAAAATTTATTTTCAAAAAATTCCATTTAGAGGTTTTGTATGTGTGTTTTTGGGTAATGGTAAATGTAATGGTTGCAGATTTATGCTTATTATTAGTTCTAAGTTTGGAATTTTATGAGTTTTAATTAAAATCCAGTTCTTATATTACCTACATTTTTGTCAATTGTATCAAAATGCTTAAATCCTTGTAATTTTGTATTCAATGGGCTTATTATTGTTCTCCTAATGATAAAAGTTTGAACCTTTATGAGCTATTTGACCAAAACATGAATGTTCAATACACTGTGAAAGACTTTCACAAAATTTTTTTGACAACTTAGATTTCCATCTGGAGGTAATTATACAATATTAACTCTAAAGACTTCTTGTAGACATGTTATTATGACGGCATGCTTTTATTGTTGAATGATCCATATTATCACTCCTTAGATATAGAAGAAAGTAAATGGGTTGTATAGATTATCAAATTCTTAATTATACAAAATTTACTTTTTCAGATTTTCACTTGTCCTAACATCCCCAGAAATTGTTATAGATGCAAATCATTGGCCATGAAGTTAGTTATTTATATTATCCATAATGAAATTGTTTCTTAAATCTTAGTCCTTTTGGATTTAATTTGTAGTCACTTTGGTTACATGTTTTTTATAACTTGCAATACTTCCACAACTCAACTAAAAACCATCACAGCTCATTACATTGCTTTGGGTATGGCTGAATGTGCTATGATTGAATTTTTGTTTGATGATAAGCTTATATGTGTCCTTAGTGTAAATATGTGTTGTGGTTATAGCTTTTTTTGGATTTGAAACCAATGAATGGTGGTTGGATGGGCTTTTTTAAATATGTATGTGCTTTATTGTGTAAAATCGTGTCATGGTGCACATGAGTTGTTGAGTGTGAGTGAAATTTGTGTTTCGTGAGTGTGCTTAAATTAGTGTAAAAAGAATGCAATACGTGAGTGCAGATCTAAAAATCTGGATCTATAAAGGGTAAAGTTATGTGTATTAATCTTCTTGTCCCTTTGCTTTGATTTTTGGTATCGCCTTTCTTATTTGTTGTTGTTGTTATTGTCACCTTTGAGTCTTGTGTTATTGCCTTATTGGTACCTCTTGAGCAATTATAGGAGGTTTTTTTTTTTTTTTTTTTTTTTTTTTTTTTTTTTTTGACGTTAACTAGAAATTATGTTGCTTGGTCATGAGGTATTCTAAAAATCCTTATGACATTTTTCTTTTTTTGTCCGAATTTTTCTTAAGTACCTGTTCTTTTTCTAAATTTGGATTGACTATGCAGCAATATATTATTCTAGTAGGATAATATGTTTGGCTTGTTGTGGTTCATTTTACACATACAAACTATGGCTCTTGAAAGATGAACTTGTGAGGAATTTTTTTACTGTCCTGAATTGTGTAACAATTCATACTTTATAAGTTCAACCCAAATTTTAGGTAATAAATTACACATGTTTATAAGTTTGTTAGTGCATGCCCAAAATATTATGGGTTCTTGCCTTCTTAATTCAAAATAATCTTCCAAAATTTGGTGATTTTATTTGTCTTTGAATAAAACATCAAGTATTTCTAGATGAACTTTGATTCTACTTGGACATTTCTATGTTATACAGATACGGTACTAATTTATACAAAAACAAAAATCGCAACTAATTAGTGGGGCACAGTTGACCATTCGAACAAACCAGTTTGTTTTATGCTCTAACATTTTATTTCATTTTCAAAAGCCTTAAGGTTATATGAAGTAATGGGTATGTCTCTTGTTTTCTTGTTAACAGGGTAACAAGAAAAGGTTATGAAGCATTCCATGATGTTTTGAAGTACCATGTCTCTTGAAGTCAACCTAGGCTATTGAAGCACCATGTATTGAAGCATTCCATGATTTATATGCTCTACTCGAGGACACTATTTTAATTGGAATTGTTCTTAAGGGAATGATACGTTTTTGGAGTCACAATGTTATTTTGTATTGTAGATTAAATTCTGATTTTTTGCTCATTATAAATCAATGTCAATGTTACAAAAACTAGTTATATTGTGCTAAATTTGCTTTAGAAAATGCTCATTTGTAACAAATTTGTCAAGATATTTCCTTATAATATATTTATCTGCATCAAGCACTTCATTCCTTTAATACATGGCTTGAGTCTCAAAGACAAACTAATAACGTATGTATTTTAAGAATGAGGGGTGTAGACACTGCATTTTGTATCTCTTATGACTCGAATCCTCGTTTCCCAATAATGCTCGAACTCTAAGGCACAATGCCAGTTTAGAGCCCAATCAGATATTAAATTAACTTGAGGAGTGTTAAAATGAAAAATATAACCTTTTGAATGAGCAAAAATTTATTTTTGGAAAATTAAATGACCAAAGTGGCCCTCAGCCTGTGTGCACGAGCTAAAACATGTGTATGCATGCACATTTTTGTGTATGCAGCTAGGGTTTCAAAAGCATATGAAAGACAAGTTTTCTACAATAATGGCTGAGATTTGGAATGAATCCCACGTCGTCTGGGAGCCATTCCAAACCCCATTTTTTCAACTATAAAAAGTCTTACATGGTACAATTTCAAGACACATAGAAATCCCACAAGAAAAACCTAAGATTTACTAGAAAATAGTAAATGAAAAGAGAGTTTTTCACAAAACAACCTCAAATATTTTTTATTTGATTGGGATCTTTTCTGGCCCCAATCCTTTGAGTTTAAGATTACTAATCACTATTTTTATTGAATTGTAATAGATTTGATTGAGAGGAACGGTAAAAAATCAAGCCTAGGAGCTTTTGCTTTAAATTATTCTTTTGAACATTTCTTTTTCCTTTTCTGCCTTTAATCTTTTCTTTAATCTATTTCTTTATATAGTTTATGTTTATATATGTTTGTCTTGGTTAGTTTTAGGCTTTCTTTATGTTTTTTAGCATGTTAGGTTGCTAGATTTACGTTTCTATTTTATTTGGTTTCTACTCTATTTTTGTGTTAATTAGGTTTTCTGGATAAGGATTTGCGTACGCATGATTTAACCTACGCATGCAAGTTGAATTCATGCGTACGCAGACTTGTTCTAGCATGTGTGATGTCGTTACCTAGAAACCCTAATTTTTGTTTGTTTTGTTTCTGTTTGCACATGTTTGTTTTATGTAGCCTCTTTTTCATATATTTTAATCCCCATAACTACTTGTCTGTTTTTTAACATGCTTGTTTGTTATAACATGTTCATATTAGGGTTTAGATTAGGGTTTTATGTTTGTTTCTTGCTTCGATGCTATGAACATGCATTCACATGCCCATTCATGATGCCATAGGTGCTGAGGTGCTACAAGGTAAGTGAGGTAAGTCATGCAATCACATGAACATGCATGTTGATTGTTTAATCCTCCTTTGATATATGTGTATGAAGTTGATGCCTTATTTTGATTTATGATGTGATTTGCTTTGCTGCCATGTTTGGGTTGCTGCCTTGCCTTGAGATGTATGATAGAGTTTCACATGCTAGGGTTTCTCATATGTGTTCGGCTCTTTATTACTTTAAGGATGGATATGTGTTTTAGGGATGAATGATGCCATGATTGTATGCTTAGATGTGTGCTAGTGTGTGTGTGAGTAAAGATGCAAGTGTTGAACATGTTTTTAATGAGGTTAGGACGTAAGATACAATGATGGGAGGCCAACCTTAGGGTTTAGTGATCTTGGGTGCCTAACACCTTCTCAAGAGTGTACCTAGACTCCAAACCCATACTCTGGTAGTAAGACCAAAGGTCTTTCCTCGAAAGGAAGCTATATTCATGATTCCTAGACTATATAACTAGGTGGCAATTTCGACACTCCTTTCCTTTGCGCCCACAAGGGAAGGAGTTTTATTTTATTTTTTGTCTATCTTATTATTCAACTTTAAATTTAGATTTATACTAACAAAAGCATGTAGATACAACTAGGCCAAATGGCCATTGACAATTACAGGAAAAGATGTTGTGATTATTGCATTTATGGAGATTGCCTTTATATAAGTTTTAGCCTTTCATTGTCAAGATATTGCCTTTATATGCACTTAGGCTTAACTTGGGTATTTATTTTTTCTATCCATGTTGGATGATAATGGTAAGCATGTCATTTGGAAAAAAAAAAAAAAAAAAAAAAAACCTTGGTCAAACATGCCACCAAAGGTTGTTAATTTTTTTTTTTTTTTTTGATATCCTTTTGATAGAAATTTAAGTACCAATGAACAAGATTTGGTATATGATATTGCATTTAAAAATATTTAATCACTTGCATATATAATTAATGTTTAACTAGAAGTTACTCAAACATGCACTTGTACAATCTAACATGTTTAACATGTTTGAAAGTTATAAAAAATTATCCAAAAAATTTGCTACATGTGCAATCAGTTGTCTAAATAGTTAGATATGCTATCCAAGAAATTGTCCAAGGTAAATTGTCCAAAAATACTGTCCACTATGCAATATGCTATAAAATAAACTATCCAAAAAATATTGTCCGTCATATTGAAAAATCAATATTAACCTAAAAAATGTCAAAAAAATCAAAATACATTTTAAACAAACATGAGAAAATTTCACTATTATTGACCTTACCATTTATTAGTTTTTTACATACCAAAAAAGTGTTGTGAAATAGGCAAGCATCTGTTTTTTCAACACATGGAGTTGGTGCATAATTGAACCTAACCTCATTTCCCTGTGTATAGATATAAACAAATAAATTTATTCAATAAATATGTATGAAAACATTTATTTTTTACTTGATCAATATTCACATGAGTTGATACTTGAGACGATAATGAAGTTAAGATGGTACTAACAAATGGTGCCTATGTAATCACAACGATTATAAGAGTAAAAGAGTAAGAAATCATCTAGTTACTTATGACTACAAAACAAATAAACAAGTAAGTTTATTCAAAATTTCATGTATGAAAACGTTTACATTTTACTTAACCAAAATTTGCATGATTTGATACTAGAGACAATGATGGAGTTAATGGTACCTATGTAATCACAATGATTATAAAAGAAATAGTTTAAGAAATCATTTAATTACTTATAAGTGCAAAACATATAAACAAGTAAATTTACTCTTAAGAAAGACGTGAAACTAGTTTCGTAACTATGTATTAGTCGCAATTCAGATGTCATCATTGGTGTCGAAAGACTGACTAGATGAGTTTGTTGTATCACATAAAAGAAGACCTTATTAATAAATTTACAAATAAAAAGGCAAGTGTAGCACAACCTCCAACTTCACAAATTATCTATAAGTTATTCCACTGCGAATAAAAAAACTCCTAGTTGATGTGAATAATATTCTCCATGTGAGCCATAATTATTATATTGTATGTTGGGAGCAAAACTAAAGTCCTATATGGAAAAAATATATATTGTTATTAGTCATAACAATATAAAAGTTTACAAACAATGGAAACTTAGTAGGGGGTAAAAATAAATAAATAAAATTTACCTTGGAAAACTGTTGGCTAATGGCTAACTCTATCCTTTAATTCAACTCCACTTTTTTTTTTTTTGTTTGCTTCTCAACCTAACTTTTCTTTCATTTTCCACCTTTGCGACCTTTTCTTTTTTTAAGACCTTTAACTCTTTTAATCAAATTTTATAGGATAAATTGCAAAGTACACCCCTGAAGTTTGGAGTATCACATAAAAGAAGACCTTATTAATAAATTTACAAATAAAAAGGCAAGTGTAGCACAACCTCCAACTTCACAAATTATCTATAAGTTATTCCACTGCGAATAAAAAAACTCCTAGTTGATGTGAATAATATTCTCCATGTGAGCCATAATTATTATATTGTATGTTGGGAGCAAAACTAAAGTCCTATATGGAAAAAATATATATTGTTATTAGTCATAACAATATAAAAGTTTACAAACAATGGAAACTTAGTAGGGGGTAAAAATAAATAAATAAAATTTACCTTGGAAAACTGTTGGCTAACGGCTAACCCTATCCTTTAATTCAAATCCACCCTTTTTTTTTGTTTGCTTCTCAACCTAACTTTTCTTTCATTTTCCACCTTTGTGACCTTTTCTTTTCTTAAGACCTTTAACTCTTTTAATCAAATTTTATAGGATAAATTGCAAAGTACACCCCGGAAGTTTGGAGTTGTTTGGATTTTACACCCCAAAATTTCAAAATTTTGATTTTACCCCCTAAATTTTGGTTCTGTTAGCAATTCGCCCCCCTCAGTTAGATTTTGTTGTTAAGTGACACATCATCTTGCTGATGTATTCTATTTTTGACAAATCAGCCCCAAAACAATCTCATTTTGCCTAAAGTGAAAACACAAAAGCTGCAGTTTTATTTGACACCGTTCAGCCAAACTCAAAAATAAAAACAAAAACCCACGGTGAAGGCAAACCTCCCTAACCCAGCTACTCGCCTTGTTTGAACCCAGCTCAATCTAAACAATTGAAACCAAACCAATCTTAACAACTAATATTAGAAAATGTCATCTATATCTCCTTAGCAATGTGGCGGGCTATGAAAATCTTCTTGTCAACATGGCCATGCAAGACTTCATCTTTAGCAACGTGGTTATCTGAAAGATGCTTGTAACATACACTGAGGTAGAATGTTCTAAGCTTTCTGGCTAGAGTTATAGTAATATAAAAATATATGCAATTTTGAATCATAAACGATGGTCCAATTCAACTTATAAATCTGTAAACTTCAATGGTCGTCGTCGCTTGGGGCCTTCGACGATGGAGTTAGGTTCACACCAACTGAGAAGCTGGGTCAGGAAGGTCGAGGTTTGAGTCGAGAAGCAGGGTTAGGGAGGTTTGCCTTCATCGTGGGTTTTTGTTTTTGATTTTTGATTTTGGTTGAATGGTGTCGTGTAAAAATCCGAATTGTGTTTTTATTTTGGGCAAAATGGTGTTATTTTAGGGCTGATTTGACAAAAATAAAACACATCAGCAAGATGATGTGTCACTTAACAGCGGAATCTAACCGAAAGGGGCGATTTGATGACGAAACTAAAATTTGGGGGGTAAAATCAAATTTCTAAAACTTTGGGGTGTAAAATCCAAACAACCCCAAACTTCAAGATGGTACTTTGTAATTTATCCAATTTTCCAAACGCTAGTTAGGATCAAGATTTTCATTACTACTACACAATGACATTCAATGGGGCAATTGATGACTAGCCACATTTTTTGTTGCAATATCTTCAACCTCATTTTTTTTTTCTTTTCAAAATTCCTCTATCATCTTCTCTATTAAAGCAAATGTCTCTTCAATGTTTGCTGCTTGAGAAGCTAATCGTACCAACTTGGGACATAATCTTCTATACCGGTGTATAATAGTCAAGTTGACATCCTCTTCCACATTTGTTCTTCTATTGTCCAAGATACATCCATATTTTGCTCTCTTGTCCATATTTTCAAAATGTACATAACAGGAATTATTTTTATATCAAGCGAGTCAAAAACCTTCAGAACATGGCAACATAAATTTCCAACTATTTCTAACTTTCTACAACTACATAAAAATGTCTTATTGTAGTGTCATAAGAGACTATGTACACACTAGGCTTATGTAGAAACTCAACAATGTATGTATGCACTAACAAATCCTCTTAGTGATTTTTTTTTCTTTACTGTTGATACAAGGTCAAACTGATCATGAAGCATTCAAAATATTATAGGTGTGTTGGGTACATTTAAATTAAATTTCAAGTAATTTTTCAAATCTCCATTCAAACTTTCACTGAGTTGGGTACTTCACACTCCCAATGTAAATTCATTTCTCATGTAACACTTTGCCCATTTTCTTTTCAATTTGTAGATACTATCCAACCAACTACGATCAGGTATAGCATATGTGTCAATCATGTCCTCCCATGTTTTTTCAAATTCAATTTCATCATTATAATCAAACGTATAAATTTTAAAAACTTGAAGAAAAGAAGAACCATCTTTCATCAAATTCTCCAAATGTTTTATCCCATTTTGCATTATGTGCCAAGTACATAATTCCTAGTAAGTGTTAAGCATTACCTCATTCAATGCCTTTGCCATTGCAAGATCTTGATCTATAAAAATTGTTTTAGGCATTTTACCTGCATGTGCAACTAGAAATCTTTCAAAAAGCCACTTATATGATTCTGTTGTTTCATCATATAAAAGAGAAACCCTAAAAATCGTTAACCCTCTATGGTAATTGAAACTAGTAAACACCCCTAACGATCTTAGCTCTTTATTAGTGCCATATGTAATGTCAAATGTCAACACATCACCAAAATTATCATAATCAATAGCATCAGCCCAAAAAATGTTAGTTATTTGTTCAATGTTATCCAACTATACTCCATATTGAAAGGATGAATTTTTAGTCAATTGTTTCTGAAAGTACCCTAATAAACATCCAGCTTCACCATATATTAAGTTTTTTTGCCATCTTGTACTAAGGTAATTTTTATGATCAAACTTGGTGAATCTAAGATTAGCTCTCCCACCAGCCTCTCTACTCATTAACTCATATATTGCTTTTGGCTTGATTCCAAAAGAGGATTCTAAATCAATCAATCCCGCATGAACTTTTGAAATTTTTCGTTGAGATCTCATCATATAAATTGTTTCTGATAGATGAAGAGTGTGATTATGTTCTCCAACAAAATCAGCCACTTTATACTTTCCAGTTTCTTGCACTAATGAAACATATAACCTTAAAGGACAATTAGTCCTTGTATCATCTCGATTATGAGTGAGAATGATATCTTCTTCTTTTGTACCTCGAATGCCTTGTTTTGCACATACAAGTCCCCTCGATGTTACATTTCCATCCTTCTTACTTTTATTTATGTAATGTTTTCTAACACCAAAGCCCATTTGCCTTCCATATTTTACCCCAAATTCCCATGCATCTTCTGATGTATCGAATTCCATACCAACTCTAGGATTCAAATTTGCAATGGCATCCATGTTTCGAGAGAATTCTCGTCACACCATGCGATGAATTAAAGTATACGCTTGTAATTAACAAACAACTGTACAAAATATCTACTATTATAAATATAGAATAATGAATGCTTTTCTTTGAAAATAAAAGCTGAAATTTTGTGTATTAACATTGTACTTGTCATATATAAGAATTACAACAAACCAATATATGATCATGAGAGATAATGACCCAATTGATAAAGAACAGTTCAAGCTAAAATTTATTAAGAAATTGTTAAAGTGTATCATACCTATACAAAGACAAAAATTCAATTATCTAAATTTTCATTTTCTATGACAATAAATTTTGATCACTAAATTTTGTCTGCAAACATGAAATGCAAAGACTAAAACACTACAGTTTAAACACATTCAGGACCTAAAAGCATAGAATTCAACCAATGTAACATCTAACTAGTAAAATAGGAATTTTAGCTATATCCCCTGTATCATTGACCATCCATTTCTTTAATTTTGCTAGACCATATTTCATATATCCATTTGAAAATGTGCAACATTCAAGTTGGAGCAAAAAACTACCCAAAAATATTCCTCAAAACAAGAACTAAATAATTATCCCATGATGAAATATAGATCACTAGTAGAATTAAAATTAAACCCCAACATACAAGCCCTATCCCTGACCCCTGACCCAACTATCCTCTTACCCAAAAAATAAATTTTTTTATTTATTCAATGTATACAAAAGAGAGAACTCACCTCCTCGAGTCGAATGATGTTGAAAGCAACATAGGAATCAAAGATGGATCGACAGTGACTATGCCAAATGGGATTTTGAGGGTTTTCAAGATATAATGGCCAAGTACCGTCTGAACTAGCAATCTGGCCAGTGGTTACGCACTTCAAAGAGAGCTTCACTCCTTGAGAGTTGAGACAACTTCACGCTTGAGAGAGAGAGAGAGAGAGAGAGAGAGAGATTTTGATTTTGTGTTTTAAGCCTTTTTGGTAAGAAGCACCACATGGGGTTTGAAAAATTTTAAGGGTAAAATGGTCTTTTTATTATTTGGTGAGGTGTTGAATTTATGAGCCTTTGGATTAATTGAACGGCCGATATTAAAGTTATTGCACACCGTGCAATACCTTAGGTATTGCACAAGATCTCAATCCTGGTTGTCACTACCTTTGTCATCACCACCCATGTCATCCAAGCTATCATGAACCTAAAAAAATGCCATGAACATCAAGGCCCAAGCCCAAGTCATGAGCACTTGTCCATTCTTTGTTCCAATTTGCCTTAAAGAGTGACATGTCAAGGGATGTATTGGACTGGTTGATTTGACTTAGGTAGAAGGCATGAAATTGTTGATTGATGATTTTGTTTTAGGTAAAGGGCATGAGAGTAGTGGAATATCAATATTAGTTTTAATATGTGGTCAGTTGTGTAAAGTATAGAGGGTATGAAATTGGGGAATAATAATATTTATGGTAAGTAATACTAAATCTAAACCTTTCATGTTACTAATATTTAAAAATAAATAAAAATTTGACAAGTATGGTTTACTAAAATTTATTTTTAAAATTGATTTTATTAAATTATATTTTAAAAGTAATTTTATAATAAAATGTGGTCACCCACACAACACATGACCACTTTTTGTCTTGATAAAAAGTTTAAAGGAGGCAATTTGTTCAATTGCAATATTAAATTTGAAAATGATCCCAATTTTAGGGAGTTCTTGGGTTTTATTTTTTGGAAAATTTGTCCAAGAAGCTCTCCATAATTGGACGAGCGCACAAGATAGTCTAGCTATGTTTGTCTTGGGTGTAAAAGAAATACGAAAAATATTTTACACCATTGGTTGTGTTTGGGTTCGCCGAAAAACTTAGTTAAATTGATAATGAATTTCAGTTGACTACCCCCTTCAGTGTAAAACCATTTACACTTGTATTTCACCTTCAAACAAATTATACCCATTTTCAGCTTCTACGAGAGAGAGAGAGAGAGAGAGAGAGAGAGAGAGAGAGAGAGAGAGAGAGAGAGAGAGAGAGAGAGAGAGAGAGAGAGAGAGAGAGAGAGAGAGAGAGAGAAGCCGAGACGTTGTTTGTGGCCTTGACTCCAATCACCTCGCCACCACCAGCGGTGGCCTTACATCTCAACCTCAACTTCTCTCTAAAACTGAACCCATAACCTCTCTCAATTTGGATCGGTCTCACCCTCCCTTTCTTCTTCTCTTCGATTTGATAAGGTGGAGCCTCCATGGCTCCTCCATAGCAAACCCCAAGCAACACCACTCCACAGTGGTCTTCTCCCTTTCATCTCACTCTCTTCTCTAGCTGATTTTCTTTTTCTTTGATCTTTGATTTTGTGTTTGTTTTGGTGGCAATAGAGTAGTGGTGGCAGTTTTTTTCCTCCTCCTGATCTAGATTTTGGGTAGTTGGTAGTGGGTTGTGCTTGTTCTTGATGGTGGTAGTTGGTGGCTAGCTTGTACTTACATTTTCTAGAAATAGGTTTTTTACATGCAAGATCAATCCAGCATGGAGCCCATCAACACCTGGAGCTTTGTAAGGCTTCATTGACTTGAGAGCATTCCAAATTTCCCCATCCAAAGGTATGTTAGCCATGCTAACAGCTTCCTTTTGACTAAGCTTGGCACACCAATCCGATCTCCATTGAAGGGCAATAGGACAAAAGACTTGGTCAGTTTTATACAACTTCTTGAAACTTGCATTGAAAATTTCCTTAATTTCCTCAATATTGTGGCACCATTCACCCTCATTATTTTGAACACAGGTAATTATATTCTTACTTCTTCTGTATAGCGCGGATATGTGAAAATAAGAAGTGTTCCTCTCCCCCAAAATAATCCAATTAGTTATGGATTTCATAGCCCACAACTCCTATCCTAATTGGAGGATTAAGTTATACTCTTCAGTCAACTGCTCTTGTAAATTAATCAAAAAACTATTTGGACAGACAGCTAAGGCTCTTTGTGCACCTAACAGCCTAGCCAAAATCTTCTTTTTTCTTACGAAAACATTCTCAAACACTTCTCTGTTCCATCTTTGGGCTTTGGTCGTGAAATTAGTAATTGCCTCGACTAAATTCCCCCCCCCCCCACCTACCAGCCTAAGCATCCCTCACAACAATTGGAAAATCATGGTGGCTCAACCAAATGGTCTGAAATCTAAAAGGCCTGTCAACAATGGAACCCAATAGTGGATTCAAATTAAGTAATAAAGGGCAATGATCGGAATTTACCCTAGCTAAGTGGATGACATTAGCTTCCGTATAAAAATCTTTCCAACTTGGATTAACCCAACATCTGTCAAGTCTGCATTGAATTAAGTTACCCAGTTCCCTCTTGTTTGTCCAAGTATATTTTGGACCCGAAAACCCAAGGTCCATCATATTGTAATCATCCATACATTCTTTAATAGCTCTAACCCTTCTCTGACAAATTGGATTCCCCCCAAACTTCTCATCATCAAACAGAACTTCATTAAAACCCCCTATAAGGGCGCAAGGTAGATCATGCATATTAGCTAGTATCCTAAGATTATTCCATAAAATGCACCTTTCCTCAAATCGAGGACTGGCATAAATAGCACTAATTAACTAGCTAAGAGTTTGAGATCTTACCCGAATCAAAGTATGAATCTCCTGCTCTGTAGATGCCAAGACATCCACTTGAACCAAATCTGATCGCCAGAGCATCCATATTCCTCCTACAAATCCAATTGTATCAGACACCACATGCCCATCAAAAGGGAGGGCCTCAATAATCTCATCTGCCCTTGCACCACTTATCCTAGTTTTTGTGATCACCATGAGAATCGGTGAATGCCATTCCACCAAATCCATAACCGTCTTTTTGAATTGGGGTTTCATAGCATCCCTACAGTTCCACATTAGTATATTCATCATTTTATATGGAGTACAGTAAGCATCGAAATAAGACAGAGAAGAAGAATCTTCAGTGTCTCTCAACCTCCATACCTCTAACATCTCTTTCCTCGACTCCTAAATCCCTCGGATTAGAGTCACCGAATGCTTGATTATCCCCAAAGCCTCTTGCATTGCCTTGGCTAGGTTCGTGCCACTTATCTCAGACCCGGCAAATTGAATCAGTTTCACCCTGTGTAGATTGCCCATCAACGAACATTCCACCAAGTTGGTGTGCAATATCTTCCTTACTGAAGTCACTAGCTCCGTCCACTTCGCCTTCGCTTCTGACAGAGATTTTTCCGAGTTCTGCATGTCGGATCCTATTGCTGATGGCCCTGAGTTTGTCATCGAAGGCACCGGAATTGGAGGCTGATCTGTCAAGAATCTCCACCATGGGTTCGGAGTTGTGATCCATGCCTCGTCCTTCAATGGCAGATAACCCAACTGTTTGCTTCTCTTTGTTAACGTATACAGGTTCTTCCACGCCACCATCAAATTGGTTTCAAACCAGCCCCACACCTCTGTTGGATCTTGTTTTATCCACTGTATTGTTTCGTCGCCCACCGGAATCACCTTTCCCTTGTAAAAAATCCCCCAGTTCTCCTTGCCTTCCATCATAGCTACTAGAATGCTTAAAGATTGTGTTTTCCTTTCTCGTTGGAATAATTTTATCCTTTGGGTTTACTTTTAGGTTAAAAGCATGGTTTTAAAAACCGGTACGGTGAAAGAACCGAAAAAGGGACTGATTATCGGTTTTCTAGTCGAACCGGTGACGTCATAAATAATTTAATTAATAATTATAAAAATAAATAAATAATTTTATAACTAATCATTTTAACTAAAAAGATTAAACAATAGTAAAACATTAAACTTTGGCTTATCAACTTTTAGACACCATTGAACACAATTCAACCAAAAAAAAAAAAAAAAAACATATACAAACACTCACAGCCTACAAGTCTACTATAAAATATTTTAGTTATTTTTTAACCTTTCAAATAACAAAAAGTAAGTGCACCATGAGTAACAATATCATTGCCCATTTGATATTTTTTCCCCTCCACACATTCTTGATTCTACATATCCCAAGATTCCCAACAACCACACATTTTGAAATTACATCCACACGTTTTGGTACAACAGACAACAATAGTACCCACCTCACTTTTTGCTTTTTGCTTTTCATCTCTTTCTTCAATACTCTCTCTCTCTCTCTGGCGTGAATATGTGCAGTGCAAGACACAAGAGCAGCAAAAAATAAGCCTCAGCTGAAGCAGACAGGCAAGATGCAAGAGCAGCAAAAAATAAGCCAAAATAAGCCTCAGCTGAAGTAGACAGGCAAGACGCAAGAGTAGCAAAAAATAAGTCTCAATTGAAGCAGACAGCTCATTACAAATCTGCTTATCTTTGGGCTTCTTTGATTCTTTCTCAACATAATATAATAAATCTGATTTTTTTTTTATTTTCTTTTGAGCAAAAGGTAAGTAAAGTAAATCTAATGTTTTTGGTTTACTGTAAGTGTCTTAGGCTTCACCACTTCATACTTGAGAGAGCATTTTCAAAATCAAAATCTCTCTTCTTAAATCTGAAATAACATCTCTCTTTTTAATTTTTTAATTTTTTTTTGGGTTAACAGTTGAAGTATTTAGGAAGAAATGCAAAAAACCGGTTTAACTGCATCGGTTTCCAGTTATGCCGATTGAACCGACAATTTTCACTATTCATCCGGTTTTTCTTTCATTTCCAATTTTAACTAGTAACCGGACTGGATTAAGGTTCGGTTCCCGGTTGAAACGGTCGGTCCGGTCTGGTTTTTAAAACGTTGGTTAAAAGAGCTTGAAAAACAAAATGGGCCTTGCTCTATTTCAGACCTAAAAACAAAAATCCCACTCTTATTGCTCGGGCCCACCCCATTGGGTTGTAATCCAACTGAATTAGTTGTTTTCTGGTTTGTTTTGGCACGCACGCCCTTACCTTTAGCACCCTTACCAATTTTTGGTTGGCTGAGATTGGACGTTACCATCATGTTGGTCTTTCTCTGTGACACGACGGGTTGCGTGTGCAGAGATTTTCTCTTGCCATCTCTCCTATTCTGACCCGCTACACTAGGCTTAGCTGTGGTAGCTATGGACGTTTGCATCAGCTGGACATCCACCGTTTGTCTCATCACCTGTGCGCACTACATTGGCCATGCTCTATTGTTAGCTTTCCTCCTGTTAACAACCATCCACTCACCGTACTCCTGTTGTGATTTTTCCTTTTCCTTCAACCCGTTCGCCCCTTGGGCACTTTGCATCTCAGTTTGCCCATCACTCCTATCCATACTCTGCTCCTTGGGTTGCTCTCTAACGGTGTATGGACACGTTTCAATCTTGTGGCCAATCCTTCCACACGAGAAACAGAGAGTATTAATTCCTTCATAGAACACACATTGCGCAAGCTTGCCAAGATAAAGCTTCCTTACCAACAACTTATCCAAGTTAACTTGCACACATAATCTGGCAAACCTACCCCTTTCCCTATTAGCTGTGTGAGAATCAATCCTAAGGATTGGGCCAATAGCTCTCCCAATCTTTAGGAGTGCGCTAGGTTCATAAAATTCAATGGGCAACTCTGGTAGTCTTATCCATACTGCTACCAAAGAGAGAGTTGCTGTGGAAGCCTTAAACTCTGGTTCCCACTGTCTGATAGCAAGAAAATGCTAACCAATAAACCAAGGACCACATATAAGGATAGAGTCCACATCTCCAGCTAACTCAAATTTCACAAGTAATCATAACCCAAATCTATGCAGTCCATACCACCACACGGATTCCACATTTTTTGCACCCTCTCGACAAGGAAGGAAAACACCATTCTCCTCCTAAAGGTTTTGATGATGAGAGCTTTTTGCCATGGTGCTCTCATACGGACCTTCTCTTCTTTGGTAAAACCAATTCTAATGCTGCTATCCTGATCGTTTTCCTCTTCATTATCAGACTCCAAATCCTCTTGCATTGAACTATCAAAGCCAAACACTTGTGCGAATGCTCCAGGAATTGCACCCACCAACTTATCCTTATAGCTCCCCATTTTGATCCCCGATCCATTCGCATTCGTCTCATGTAAACGATGACTATCTTTGAACTTTTTGGTGCTGCAAACTAAGGTATCCTCTTCTTCTTCCGAATGCTTCAGTCTTTCTCTCTCCATCAGTCTGTCAAAAGTATAATCATTACCACAATATAGTCAAATAGAAGAAAATGTTTTCCTTTACATAAAAAATTTTCACCTAAAAGTATTTTATACTCGGAAAATATTTTACATGGAGCTAAACATAGCTTCTATTGAGATTGAGCAGAGGCATTTTTGTCATCTAAATAGTACTGCGAGGGTAATTTGGGAACTAGGGGAACTCTTTGAGTGCGTTTGGATTGCACTGAAAGTTGCTGAATTTGTGGCTGCGTTTTCCAGTTTTTTTTTTTTTTTTTTTTTTTCTCTCAGCCGCACTATTTGACCAAGTCCACTGTGAACAGTGCATTTGTGCACTGTTCACGGACCCACAAATTCCACTTTTTATCAACTTTTTCATTAAAAATGGGTCCCACGATATTATTTACACATTTAAAAATTATTTTGCTACAGTATTTTCAGTTTCAGTTTTCAGTTTCAGCAAAAATAAACTCAATCCAAACGGACCCTTTGTAGCCCTCGCCTCTGCGCTTCCCTTCACTTTCCCGCCAAAAGCACTGTTTTTTTTTTTTGAGGGCGCCAAAAGCACTGTTAGTAATATAGAAAGGCATTGCCAATTTGGCATACCCTGTTTATTAGTATTTCTCTATCTCTCTCACACACATACTGTTACTCAAAGCCACCTCTCAATCCACCAATGGACATGGAAATGGACATTCCTCTCCCAGAAGAGCTTGAATCCCTTGAATCCAACTCTCACCTCTACGAAGACGACTACCCAGACCTCGAACCACCGGAACCCTACCCACAACAAGAAGAACCTCAACCACCTTCACCTTCGTCGCCTACAGATCCGCCACTTATCTCTGAAACTCAAACCAACGGCCACAAGCGTCATCGATCGGACGGCCTCCATGCCTCCACAACAGAAAACACTGCTCCCTCGGATGATAAACGGTCCAGAATTGACGTCCTGGAGCCGGAGCCGGTGCCCGACGAGGAGGATTGGCTGCGCTACTCGCCGCCGCCAGCACGGGAGCCGAGTCCTGTGGTGGAGGAACAAGAGGAGAAGATCGTGTCCAGGTACGCGTCGCAGATCGACGGAGATTGTATTCCGGTGACTGCACCGAGCGGAGATAGGGTTTATGCGAAGATATGTAGGGTCGTGAGGGAGGAGCGTTTGAACAAATTGCATGCGAAAACGCAGTCCGGTGGTAGGGTTATTACTTTTGCTCTTTTTCTGTTTGGTTTCCAAGAATCTTGCCCTCTATTTTTTTATAATTATTCGTAAAATTTTCATTTGACTGCCTTGTAAAATTGTTGGTCCGTTTCATTATAAAATGTAATTGAACATTTGAGGAATAAGAAAAAAAAGAAATGTAGAAAGCTAGTTTATCTTCACCATTAGCGTACTGAAGTTTTAGTGACAGTGATAAATTTTAATGTACCAAGCGTTAAGTATTGATTTAAAATTATAGATTAAGGAATTTTGAAAAATGTGTATTCCAAATCTTTAGGGACTACTAAATTGAGGCAGGCCACATAGAACTTTAATGATTCAAGTTTTTCAACCCCTATAGGTTATAATCTGAGTAACACAGACACGAGCATGGGTACAACACAATGATATGAGCAATTTCTGAAAAATTAAAACATGACAAGGCTGGTATGACACCACTGGTATGACGTGGGTATAACACGGATACAACATGGGTATGGTATCCCAAATGAAGTGTCCGTGTTTCCTAGGTTATAACTTGTGGTCTTCTTTTTAGATTTGCTGCTTGTAATTCTATTTGACAAACTCCAGTGGCTAGAACTTGCCTTATATCCAATATGCCCACATTGGGGAATCAAAAACCTAAAGGAGTAATGAGTTGTAGTTGAAGCCTACAAGTAAGAACTGTTGTGAAGGGTTTGGTGGTTCCATGTCATCAAAAAATAAAATAAAATTATAAGTTGGGGACAAAGGATGTGGAAAAGAATATTCAGAAACTTGAATTGTGTCAAGAGTAAAGAAGAGACTTGAATTGTGTCAAGTGCATTGAAGATAAAGATCAAAGAGTGTTTTTAAAGAAAGAGGAGATTAAAGAGAGATGGAAAAAGTATTTTGATAAACATTTTAATGGAAGCGATACTAGAAGTTGGAGCGAATTGCATAACCCAATTAAGGATAGAAATTGTAGGTTTGCTTGAAGAATTATGATAATTGAGGTAAAGGATGCATTAAGGAGGATGAAATTGGTATAAGTTGTGGAACCTCATGAAATTTCCATTAAGTGTGGAATTTCTTGGGTTATGTGGTTGTATGCTGGTTGACAAAGTTTTTTCCATAAGATGTTAAATGTTAACAAAATGCTTAATGATTGGAGGAGAAACACTCACTAGAACAAAGGAGATATTTAAAACTGTATAAAATGCTGTGAAATTAATGTTATGAGTCGCATTATGAAGATTAGGGAGAGAGTGATTGAACATATGCATGAAACAACAATATTGGGAAATGGATTTGGTTTTATGCCAGGGTGATCTATTATGGAAGTTATTTTCTTTTAGATCTCTAATGTAACATATAGGGAAGCTTGTATAGATCTACATATGGTTTATATTGATCTTGAGAATGTGGGTGATGGTACTAGGGTAAAGTTTTGGGAGGATGAATGGTGTAGGGATTGTTCTCTTAAGGAAGCATTTCCAGAATTGTATAGTATTGGTCGGACAAGGGAGTCTTTAGTGTTGGAGGTTATGCGGTTCTCTGATGGGAGGCTGCATTGGGACATTCAGTTTTGTCATCCACCGCAGGATTGGGAGTTAGTATCCTTGGATCTTTTTTGGGATGTGCTTTATTCCACGAATGTGCAGGGTGTTTTTTTTTTTTTTTTTTTTGATAGGTAAAGAAAATTTTATTCAAAAACATAATAATGAGTCACCCAAGTATATAGGAAGTATACAGCAGGGGACAAAAATAATCAAAAACATAAATGACAAGCATCCATCAAATCATAGATTGAAAAAATAGAATGACTTCCTATGATAGACATCCAATCCGATAGAGTTTTAAAGAAGAAAAGTTTTAAATCAGTTATAGTCCTTTCAGAATCTTCAAAACACTAGTTTTTTCTCTCTCGCCAAATGCACCAAATCAAACAGTGAGGGACAGCCATCCAAATAACACCATTACGATGATGACCAAGATTTCCTTGCCAACATGCAAGGAGCTCAACCACATTCTTTGGCATCTCCCAGTAGATACCAAACAAGGTGAACACTATAGACCACGACTCATAAACAATAGGACAATGTAGTAAAAGATTGTCTATCAATTCTCCATTACTTTTGCACATATAACACCAATCTAGAATCAGCACCTTCTTACGTAAATTACCAATAGTCAAGATAGTTCCTAAAGCTGCAGTCCAAACAAAAAATGCGACTTTGGAAGGAACCTTCTACTTCCAAATACTTCTCCAAGGGAAGGACTGAGTGCATACACCCAACAAAGCCTGATAATAACTGCTTGCCTCAAAGCCCTTGTTCTTAGCAGGTGTACACATCTTATCCTCACCAATGCCTCTCAACGAGACTCCATATATAACATCCCAAAAAAAAGACAGAATCTGATTCCCTATCATGAATTTCTCGCAAGAATTTCAAGTCCCAAAAAAGAACCCCGTTAGGAAATTGCATGAGATTAGCCACATAAGCCTCCTTATCATTATTGATTTTGAATAAATATGGAAAACACGTCCTCAAAGGATTATCCCACATCGGACATCATGCCAAAATTTCACTCTAGCGTCTTCAATCTGAAACTGAATGTAGCGAGAAAAAGTAGACCAATCACTACTAATAGTTTTCCACAAACTCACCCCATAGGAGTCTGGAACAAAATTAGAGCACCAATCTCCCTCCTCAACTCCATATTTAATCCTTATTACCCTTCTCCATAACGCTTCTCTCTCATACCCAAATCTCCACAACCATTTTCCCAATAGCGCTTCATTAAAGTATCTCAAATTTTGAATTGCTAGACCCCCAGACTGGATAGGAGAGCATACCTTGGACCAATTCACCAAGTGATGTTTAGAATCATCTCCCAGACCACCCCAAAGAAAATTTCGTTGAAGTTGTTCTATACGATATGCTATATCTACCAAAATTGGGAAAAGGAGGAGGGGATATGTAGGTAAATTGTATAAAGTACTTTTTATGAGGGTAAGTCTCCCCCCTTTGGATTGATACAATCTTTTCCATCCCGCTAACCTCCTTCCCACCTTCTTAATGATGGGATTCCAAACTGCTCTATCTTTCCATTTTGCACTCAATGGAAGGCCTAAATATTTCATAGGAAGTGAGCCCTGGTTATAACCCAACACATCTACTAGCATCTCGAAATTTGGAACCACTCCCATAGGAACTAGTTCAGACGTGTCCAAATTAATTTTCAATCCCAATACAATCTCAAACCATGACAAAATCAGGCGCAAAAACAACATCTGGTCAATATCAGCATTGCACATAACCAACGTATCATCTGCAAAGAGAAGATGCATTACCTGTAAGTGATCACTTGTTGAGGTACTCACTAAATCCAGACAATCAACCTTCCGTCATTGCCTTATCCATCACTTTGCTAACTGCCTCCATAACAACAACAAACAACGATGAAGACATGTGCGGGGTGTTGGTGCTGACAAACTTTGTTGGAAGCTAGTATTGAGTAGAGGTTTTGAGGTTTCTATCACTCTTTATCTCCTTCTGTCATTGATTTTCCTTGGAAAATGGTGTGGCAATCGAAGGTTCCTCCTAGAATAGCATTCTTTTCTTGGACTGTTGCCTTAGGTAAGATCTTAACTACATATAATCTTTGGAAGAGGCATATGGCAGTGCTAGAGTGGTGCTTAATGTGTAAAAGGTGTGGTGAATAGGTGGATCACCTTCTTCTTCATTGTACTATAGCATATGAGTTGTGGTCTATGGTTTTTTGTTTGTTTGGTATACATTGGGTTATGCCATATAAAGTTGGCGAGTTGTTAGCTTCTTGGCAGGGCAAGTTTGGTAGATATCAAAATATAGATTTATGGAGGTTGGTGCCACATTGTTTGTTTTCGTGCTTATGACGGGAGCGGAATTCTTGATGCTTTGAGGATTGTGAACAGTCTATTCTTGACATTAAGTCTTTTTTTTTTTTTTTTTTTTTTTTCGTACTCTCCTTGATTGGAGCTATGTTGCACGGACACGGTGTTTTTGGCCTAGTACCCATGTTTGACATGTGTCGGACACAAGTATTGGTAGGACACGCCCAAAATTCCGTGTCCGAAAGGTGTCTCGTCTTTTTTATTTTTTGAATTTTGACACTGCTTCGACATGGTGGACATGGCATATCATTAAAAAAAAAAAAAGAAGCTCAGGATTTTGACATTTGGATAAGCACTTACCGTTGATCTTGTGCTAAAAAGCCCTAAAATTTTGCTTGCCTCTATTCTGGGATTGAATCTCACACAACACACACACTCCTCAGCCGAGGCCCTTAGTCCTTCATCTATGTTGAGATCGGCAAGTCAGCTACCACTGTAGGGCGTAGATCAGGAGTAGAGCTTCTCGACTGCTTTGGGGGTTGTTGGTAGTTTTAAATGACTTTACGACTACTTTCTTGGAATGTAAGGGGGCTTAACAATCTCCGGAAGAGAGAGGTTTGTAAGAATCTTCTAAAAGAGTGGAAGTGTGATATTGTATGTTTTCAAGAAACGAAAGTATCTTCTATCGATGTTGCTTTTGTTCGGAGTTTATGGGGTAGCCCTTTCATTGATTGTTCTGTTTTGGATGCTGTGCAGACTTCGGGAGGGGTCTTGCTGATTTGGGATAAGAGGGTCTTTGAGAAGTTGGATGTAATTGTAGGACAATTTTCTGTCAGTGTATTATTGAGAGGAGTGGTGGATGACTTTGTTTGGGCTTGTACAGGTGTGTATGGCCCTATTGACAATGGACAGTGGTCTACTTTGTGGGAGGAGTTATCACAAGTGCGTGCCAGGTGGCCCATGGCATAGTGTCTAGTAGGGGATTTCAATATTATCAGGTACCCAAGTGAAAGGCTTGGCTGTGAGTCTTTTAGCCTTGCTATGTTTGCATTCTCGGATTTTATAGAGAACAATTCTTTAGTGGATTTACCTTTAGAGGGGGCCTCCTTCACTTGGTTTAGAGATTCTGGTCTTCCCTCTATGTCAAGAATTGATAGGGCTTTGGTTTCTCTTGATTGGGAGGAGCACTTTGAGAATGTATCCCAACGGTTGCTTCCTCGTGTTCTTTCAGACCATTGCCCCCTTTTGTTGGAAGCTGGTGTTGTTTGACGTGGTCGAAGTGCCTTTAAATTTGAAAATATGTTGTTGAAAGTAGAGGACTTTGTTGATAAAGTTAAGCAATGGTGGGATGGATATAGTTTTGCGGGCTCTCAGAAAAATTGAAGGCTTTGAAAGTAGATTTGAAAAAGTGGAATAGGGAGGAGTTTAGTGATTTGGCTTTTAGGAAGAAGAACATGCTCACTGAGTTGATGGGTTTAGATGTGAGAGAGGAGTTGGTGGGTCTTTCAAATGAGGAACAAATTCGTCGCCTTCAACTCAAAGGAGATAGAACAGTTGACTTCTCTTAAGGAGACTTTCTGGAGACAAAAGTCTCGGGCCTTGTATGTGAAGGAGGGCGATAATAATATTCAGTTCTTTCATAGATTAGCAAACTCTTATAGAAATGCTAATCAAATTAAAAGGATTGAGGTGGATGGTGTTCTTTATGAGGATGAGTCTAATGTACGCTCTCAGTTAGTTCTCTTTTATCAAGGGTTGTATAAGGAAACTGAGGTGGGGCATCCTACTATGGATGGGTTAGATTTTGCTTGTATTGAAGAGGAGGAGCGGTTATCCTTAGAGGAGTTCACGAAGGAGGAAGTCATCCAGGTATTAAGGGAGATGAAGGGTGATAAAGCCCTTGGTCCTGATGGTTTCACCATGGCTTTTTTTCACAAATGTTGGAGTATTGTGGAAAAGGATGGCATGGGTTTTTTTGATTACTTTCATCGGTACTCTGTGTTTGAACGGTCTATAAATGCTTCGTTCCTCACTTTAATTCCTAAGAAGTGTAATGCCGTAAACATTAAGGACTTTTGCCACATTAGTTTGGTGGGTAGTGTATACAAGCTGTTGTCCAAGGTGTTGGCTAATAGGTTGAGGGTGGTTTTGGATAATCTCATCTTTGAGACTCAAAATTTGTTTGTTGGCAGAAGGCAGATTCTAGATCCAGTGCTTATTGCAAATGAATGCCTGGATAACAGGTTAAAGAGCAGAATACCGGGTGTGGTTTGCAAGCTTGATATTGAAAAAGCTTATGACCACGTGAACTGGGAGGCCTTGTTTTATTTGTTGGGCTGGATGGGTTTTGGGTTGAAATGGAGGGGGTGGATTAAGGCTTGTGTTATGTCTGTCCGTTTTTCAGTCCTGGTAAATGGATCCCTTGAAGGTATTTTTTGGAAGCTCTCGTGAGTTGAGACAAGGGGACCCACTATCCCTGCTTTTGTTTCTCTTGATAATGGAGGTTTTAAGTAGACTCTTGAAAAAGACAGAGGAGTGTAATCTTATTCGGGGTTTTCATGTGGGAGCTGTGAACTTCGTTGGTGTGCGTATTTCCCATCTGCTATTTGCTGATGACACTATCTTATTTTGCGATACCTCTAGGGATCAGCTGCTGTCCATAAGGTTGGTGTTGTCTTGTTTTCAGGCTTTTACGGGTTTGAAGGTCAATGTCGGGAAAAGTGAGATTGTCCCGGTTGGGGAGGTGAATAATCTAGATGCATTGGCTAATATTCTTCAATGTAGAGTGGGCAGTTTGCCTATGAAATACTTGAGGATGCCATTGGGAACTTCTTTTAAGACAGCATCGATTTGGAATCTTATTTTGGAGAAAGTGGAGAAGAAACTATCTGAGTGAAGTGTCTATTTATCTAAGGGTGGTAGGCTCATGTTACTAAACAGTATTCTCTCAAGTCTCTCAACATACTTTTTATCTCTTTTTACTATTCCTAAAACTGTGGCTGCTAGATTGGAAAGTATTCAGAGGAATTTTCTTTGGGGGTTTTTTGAGGGGAGTTTCAAATATCCTTTGGTGGCTTGGGAAAAGGTGTGCTTACCCCTTGAGATGGGTGGTTTGGGGATAAGAAGTGTGGTGCCATTTAATCAAGCTTTATTAGAGAAATGGCTGTGGAGATATGGTCATGAAGTTACCCATCTTTGGCGGCAAGTTATCTCCGCAAAATATGGTGAGGTCAAGGGGGGTGGAGAACTAATGGTTGTAGGAGGACTCATGGGTGTGGCCTATGGAGAAGCATTAATGAAGGGTGGGAGAGCTTTTCTAAGCATCTGTCCTTTATAGTGGGTGAAGGCACTCGTATCCGCTTTTGGCATGATAGGTGGATTGGTGATAATACTTTAAACAATCTCTATCCTGAGCTCTATGTGTTCAGCGGTCAAGGATGCTTGTATCTCTGAGGTTTTGTGGATTCTAAAAGGTGGTACTGTTAGAGTGTGAAATTTAAGTTTTATAGAGCTTTTGAAGATTGGGAGTTGGCTGCATTTTTTTTTCTACTTCAGCTTATCCAAACTTGTATTCCTCGGGGTGATAGGAGAGATACTCTTTGCTGGCGGCTAAAAGGTGATGGTAAGTTTGACACCCGGTCTTACTACCATGCGATTCGGGGTGCTTCGAATTCTTTGTTTCCTTGGAAGGGTGTTTGGAAACCAAAGATTCCTAAGCACGTGGCGTTCTTTTTGTGGACAGTTGCACATGGTTGGATCCTCACTTTGGATAATCTAATGGTTAAGGGTTGCCCTTTGGCTAATTGGTGTTGTATGTGTTGTTGTGATGGGGAGTCGGTAGACCACCTTCTTCTTCATTGTCATGTTACTCATTCTTTATTGACTTTTATGATTCAGGCTTTTGGTATTCATTGGGTTATGCCAGGATTAGTGGCGGGTTTGTTATCTTGTTGGCATCAATGGCTTGGGAAGCATAATTCCGACATTTGGAATTTGGTTCTAGGGTGCTTAATGTGGATTGTGTGGTTGGAACGAAATTGTCGTTCCTTTGAGGACAAGGAGAAGATGTTGGATGAGTTAAAGGTTTTATGCCAACGTAGTCTTTTGGAGTGGTCTTGTTGTTGGGGTTTTACTGATTGCTCTTCTCTCTCTAAGTTTAGGTCTTCCCTTAGCTTAGTTTCTTGACTACCCTCTGTTTGCTGTGCTGATTGTTTCTTTTACTTCTTGTTGTTCATCATCATGAACTTCTTGTACTTTTCATTTTTTTTTTTCTCATTTATAATAGATTTTTGATTATCTATCAAAAAAAAAAAAGTAGATCGGTGACGACCACAGCTTCTCCGTCAACCTCATAGCCTGTCTCCCTCCGTCGTTTCTCTCCCTCTCCTTCAGGTGTTGCGCTTCTCTCTATCATTTCTGTTGCTTTGGCCCTTTTGCTTTTTATTTACACGCATGTTGTCGTGTTCTTGCATCTTATATATAATAGGTTTAGTATTTTTTATTTTGTTTGGTTTTATGATTTTAATTTTATAAGTGTGTTTTATTTTTTTCCCTTGAAACATATTGTAGGTAAAATCACTGAAATCAGTACTTTTGGTGTTAGTTTACTTATTTGTTGTTCTTATTTAATTTAAATTCTAGGCATAAACATATTTTGTCTAAAAATATTAAAAAATATACCTAGATATTAATTAATTGCTGTACCCATGCCGTGTCGTACTCTTGTTTTTCAAAAATTGCCGTACCCACGTATCCGTACCCTTCTCGTACCTGTGTCCGTGTCCATGCAACATAGGATTGGAGTTTAGTTTTGCCTTTTTATTCTTGTTTTTCTCTCCTCGATCTTATTGATGTAATCTGGGTTCTTGATTTGTGCCACTGTAGTACACTTCCAGTGTACTTGGTTGGTTTTTCTAATAAAATTTCTTACGTTGCTTATAAAAAAAATTGATCTTGAGAAAGCATATGATAGGGTTTGTAGAGAGGTTATGTGGTAGGTTTTAGAAAGAAATGAGTTCCTCTAAAGTATATTAAATGGAGCTGTATCTAGTGTGAGACCAAGTGGAAGTACCACAAGTGAGTTTCCTGTCACTATTAAAATTGCATCAAGGATCAACCTTAACTTCATATCTCTCATATCTCTTTGCACTTGTGATGGATGAGTTCACTACATTGATTCAAGATAAAGTCCCTTGGTGTATGTTTTTTTTACAAATGTTATTGTTTTAGTGGATGATACTAGACATAGAGTTAATGTCAAGTTAGAATTTGGAGAGATGCTTTAGAGTGTAAAGGTTTTCGGCTAAGTGGGAGGACTAGAAAACATAGTACATGGATTGTATGTTTAGCAAAAGTAGAAAAAGGATGGAATTATAAGACTTGATGGTCAAGAGATGCCAAAGAGCAACAACTTTTGATATCTTGGATCAATAATTCATGTGGGTAGAGAGATTAAAAATGATGTGAATCATATGATAAGAACATGGGGGATGAAGTGGAGAAGTGTAACATGAGTAACTTGTGATCTTAGAATCATGTCATGTAATTTGCTATTGTGGCGGCATGTATAATCCACTATTACAATAGAGGCCTCTTTAGCTCGAGAAACATGGAATATGTTTGAAAAGGCATCCTTAAGTATTACACCTCTACACCAAGAATTATGCCAAAAACAAATCCCAATCCCATTACCAACTTTATATGTAATGTATAATAATTTTTAAAATTTTATTCTATGGTAAATGCCCAACTTCTTATTTAACCAAAAGTCTTGATTTGAGATCTTTGAATTATGATAAAATTTAATTTAAAAGCGGTTTACACTTCACAAATTTTTTAACTAGGCAATATACTTGATTTATAAAATTTAATATCAGCACTCCCTGCTCCCATAATAATGGGATGGAGGGTGAGATCATGGGTTCAAGCTGTTGGATGCGTGTGTAACTTACCAATAAAAAAAAAAGTTTCGAAGTGTTCAAGATTAAGAAATTATCATCCAATCATCTATCCCAAATGCCAAAATTTTAGATTTTGACCCTTTAGAAAATCTCAAAGGTTGCTAGGAAAATTAGTACAAAATCAATTATAAAAGAACGTAAAGCACGACTTTGTTAGGTTAAAGCTAATTGGGGAAAAAAAAAACTTTTTTTGAGTCATGGAAAAATTACTTTGATGTAAATTTTACCATATGAGAAACAATACGTATGTTAAATCATGTCAAAAGGCATAGTTCTTTTATAAAAAAAGAAAAAGAAAAAGTTTAAAAGGCATACTTGATATATATGGACTGCCATTTTAACTTTAAGTAATGTTACACTATTTAATATATTTTTATTGAATGAAAATTTGACTAATCCTCTGTTGGATTACGTGTCCTTATATCATCTTTGAGACCAATAACTATCTCATCTATAAATGATTTAAATTTCAAGTTTTTATATTTTAAAACTGTGCTTAATAGATGAGTTTATGGATTAAATAGTAAATATTACCTGATTGATACAAAATTTTGCGTGCGTGTTAAGAACATAGAGAACATGTAATCCAGTAGTGGGAATTTCAAAATATTACTCCATTAAAAAGTTGTTAGGTGGTGTAATATTGTTTAAAGCTATACACCAGGTGTAACTTGATCTGACCCTATATATATATATATATATATATATGATAACAAACCTTTTTAAAGAAGAGCCCTTTGGACTCGTCTCTAGCCTATAATACCTACAAGCAATTGACATCACTTGCCAGAATTAGTTGCCAAGTAATCCAGTAATTTAGCTCCTCCCCTCTCGCAATAAAATTTCTTGGTTTTCCATTGTTTCATAGTAAAGGAGACTGTCATGTTAGCTACATCCTTGATTGAGTAAAGGCTCTTAATTTTGAGAATTGGGCTTGGTAGTTTAAGCTTTTGGGTTTGGGTGGTGTGGTGTCTCACAGTCTCTACTGCTCATCTATATTTTTATTTATTTATAAATTTGATAGTTAGCACCATATCCTCACTTATGTTGGCATTTCTAGATTGATACTTCACTTGTTAGTAACCAATTAACCAAAAACCTTGTGATTTATCTGCCAGAACTCTGTTAGACCACTTGCAGTATCTTCAACTTGAAAATTTCTTCTGTTATATTGTCATGGTGTATACCCATTTACCTTCAGTTTTCTATGATCAATTTTAGTTTCATGGTAGTTGATAGTTGGACATCTATCTGCTCTGCAGGACTTATTTTGGAACCCGTCAATGTTCTATTGCAAAGAGTTGAGCAAGAGGCTTTTGCTAAGGTAAACATCATGATATTTAATTTATTCTCAGTTGTACTGCGAAAGAAATGCCAATGGTTTGAAAATTTAGTCTCTTGGGTCAATGGTGAAACATAAAATCTCAAGTCTTGATCCTCTGTTTTTCCTTCTTACTTAAAGCATGTTGACAAGTAATTTTAAAATCCACACACACACACCTAATGTTTTGTAGTATTCCATTAAATTGTTTTTAAATGAATGCTCTCCTTCTCACTCTTCTCTTTGTAAAAATTCCATTAAATTGTTTTTAAAGGAATGCTCTCCTTCTCACTCTTCTCTTTCCTAAGAGAATGTAAAACTGGATTACATATGAAACAAAGAATTTGGTTCAGATTGAGGTCAAATGTTTAAAAATTCTGTAAGGTATTGGAGCCATTGTTAGAGGGGCTACGAAGTTATCACAGTGATGGATCATTATTGTGCAGTTTAGGTTTCCAGATTTGCTTCAATGTGTATCATCGCTTAACAAAATCAGGTTAGAAAAGATTCAGAATTGTCAATAGGGCATGCCATCTTATCATCTAACAGGGTGAGATGCATATCATCTTACATATGAGGGCCTAAAGCAAGTTCACCATATCCTATAGTGTGATAGCATTATACTGGTCAATGTGGGTCTCTGAGAAATAAATGATTTTGGAGATGGTGATGGGGATTATATGACTTTCAGAATGGACAGGTCTTCTGTAGTTATTTGATCTACCCACCTTGCTGTATAAGCAACTAACTTTCTCTCAAAGACAGCCATAACTATGTAGAATCCAGATTGTACTCATAATCTTTTCTGGCATGCGGTAGTAAAGGTTCATTGTTAATTAGTTATCAGCAGGAATTGTGAGATTTTTGATTGACATACCCTATGCATTGGAATGATTCCTATAACTCATTCTTGTGGTGTTGAAGGCCTTGCAAGCAAGTTCTGAAGGCCAGAATGACAAAATTCTTCCTGAAACACCAGTGGTGCATGAACAACTTTGGGTTGATAAATATGCCCCAAGTTCGTTTACTGAGCTTCTCAGTGATGAACAGACAAATCGTGAGGTAAATATGTTTTTTGGTTTCTCTGAAAGCTTCTTATAAGGAAAATGTTCCAAAAAGGATTTATTTTTCTGAGGCTGCTGTTTCTTTTGACTTTTGTCTCTGTTACTTAACTCTAGATAGTTGTCTAACTACAGGTTCTCTTATGGTTGAAACAATGGGATTCTGGTGTTTTTGGATCTGAAATTAGGAGTACATCAGATGAGGTTTTGTCTGCTTTGAAACGACATTCTTCTATTGCTCAGCATCAAAAACATTCTGATTCAAATTTTCTGAGGAAGAACAGAGGGCCTAGATGGCGTAATGAAAGATTTAGAAATTCAAACAATTTGGATCACGAAAATAGTATTTCTAAAGGGGTTCAGGACTCATGGAACAAGAACTCAAGGCTCACTGGCCCACCAGAACACAAGGTAATAAAAATGGCTTGGAATTATTATCATTTTTTAAAGCTGATATGTTTCATTCCTGTGCTTTTTTCTTGCATAGAATCTTATAAATGCATATTTCTTTGTGTCAATTCTGAAGCTTTTATGGTTACACTCTTGATTAAAGCCATTTTAGTATTAGTTGGTACCTTTTATTGTGGCTTTGCCTCATATCATATGCACTTGCAACATCTTTGCAGTTTTTGAGAAATTACTTCAGCTAAAAAGAGATGTACCCACATATGCATTAACAAACAAACAAATATGCAACAGTGAAGAACATCAATTGTCTCCTCAATTTGCATTATAGTAGGACTCAGAGTCTCTACCTCTTCTAATAAACTATTTTTGGGTGAAGATTAAGTATTGAAGTATCCCATTAACTCAGATATAGTTACTGTAAACGGGTGGGTATGTAAGAGATGATTTGTTTTACTATTTGATTGATATTTCTTGCCCTCAGTTGGAAGAGCTACTACTATTTTCTTATAGTTTTGATTATTTTAATATTCTTTTGTCCACAATTTCTAACTCACATTTAGAAAGTCAAGGACACGTGTTCTAACAATACCTTGCTTGCTTGGATATAATAATTTCATTCTGAAGAAATATCTTAGCTCTATTGGAGTTTCTATTTTTTCTCTTAAGTTTCTCTCTCCTGGATATCATGGACTTCACACTATCATGTATAAACAACAAACCTTGTATTTTTAAGGGGAGCTTATTAAGTGGATTTTTTTGTCCTTGTGTATCATGGTGGGGTAGTCCTAGTCAATGAAACGAAATCCTGGTTTGCTAGATGGTTTCGTTATTCAAAGAAGCTGTATGCAGTCCCATCCTAAATTTGCCCAATGACAGATTGTTACTATTTCATACTGGCCATTTAAAATTATGTGAAGACCAGCATTGAGCTGCTTCAAGAGTTGAGACAACTTAGGTTGAAGATTGTCCTTAGCAAGATTGGGTTTCTAGAGAGAGTGAAGTGCCAAGTCTCACTAGTGAATTTCCTGTGCAGAGTGATTTCTCTACCCAATAAATTATCATGGATGCTGTTGGGAGTAAATCTTTTAAAATTCTTTATTGTTTGGGGTTCACTTTGGAAGAGTGTCAAATGAGACTGAGTTCTTGGAAGAAGGTGCATAGAGAGGGAAAATTTCATTTATTATGAGTGGAAATGAGGAAGGCTTTACTGCAGTTGTCTACTAGGAAAGAGTATGCTCTTAAAGTAAATCAAGATCCATTAATAATTAAGGCTCTGTTGACAGCCTCAGGGAGGATTTATAATTTTGTGTAATGTTGCATGAAATGGATACGTGTAATATCATCTCCTCAAGGAGAGCCCTAGGAGGAAGAGTCCTAGAGATCTTACAATTTAAAGCCCACTGGCCAAGCTTGTGTGCTACTCTGTTGGACTCCCTCCTAACCCAGCTAAAAGAAATATTTCCACTGGTATCTGCTGCGACTAACTCTTTACTTTACTCCATCATAGCAGCTTCCCATCCAGCATTTTTATTGGGCCCATTAATCAAATCAAGCACAGTGATCACATCGTCCTCTATGATCACTTTATTCCAGTTGCCTCAGTGACGCCCATCTTACTACTAGAGCTTTTGCAACTGTGGAAATAATGGCCACCACTATTCTCATCCTGGCTTTAAACGGATATACCTTCATGATTCCTCAATGTAGCTGCTATGAAAATTCTCTCTCATAATTGCTGCATCTACACTCATTTTAAAACAACTAACAGGTGGTTTAGACCACTGCTTCACCGCCCTTTCCCCTTTATCTTGATGCTCACTTTCTCCTTCATAGTACTTCCACAACTTCTTCTAACTCTAATTAGAAATTTATTTATCCTTTTTCTTTTTTTTTTGGGGGGGGGGGGGGGGGGAGCCACATCACTAGTGCACATCTGATATTTAATAGATCTTATTTAATTTATGAATTTAAGTAGTCTTTTTTTTAATGGAATTGGTTAAGAATTTTCTTTTACTTATAAAAAAAAGATTTATTTCTTTCCTACCTGGTTAAGAAATTATTTCCTTCCCTTGGGTAAGAAGTTAGTTCATTTTTTCCCTTGCTGTAACTTGGAAACCCTATTTAAAGGCCCTAAAACTCAGTCTTGGCATGTTTGTGTGTGTAATAAATTATTTTTGGAGTTTTCTTCCAATGGCTTGGTGTGATTCCGAACAACTTTAGGTGTTGAAGCCTAGGTTTCTCTCATTCTCCTGCCTGGTTCTGACACCTATGTTTTATTTGTTTTCATTCTTTTGTATCCTTTTGTGCACACGTTCCCAATGAGAATTTTGTGCTACATGATATTCTGGTGGGATTGTCATAACATAAGATTTTGGTCTTAGGGCGATTTATGATGGAAAATAAAGACTTTTCTTGTGGCTGCTTTTGAGGCATGAAAGGCAACTATCTGATCCTGGCTTGATTATGAGCATGACTACAAGCCTCTTTTGATTCTGGACCTTTTAGCTGTGAACTATATCTACAAATAGGGCTGTAAATGAACCAAGCCGTTAATAAATAGCTTTGGCTGGGCTCGATAAAAAGCTCGTTCATGTTTGTTTGTTTATAAACAAGCCAAACTTAAGCTTTAGTTTTAGGCTTGTTTAATAAACGAGCCGAGCCCGAGTAAAAAATATTGTTCATGAACAAGCTCGTGAACACCAAGGCTCAATACAAAAGTAATAAAACAAGTTGAGCCTAGGCTTATTTATGAGTTTGGTAATAAAATTGATATGAGCTGGACAAGTAAACTCATATCTTTCTAAAACTTTAATTAATTATAAGTTAAGACTACTCATCCAAACCAAATAGGCTAGATAATAAACTTGATATAGGCTTGATAATATACTTATGTTGGATTTGAAGCTCAAAAGCATGATATTGAGCTTGAGTTTAGGCTTGATATTGAGCTCGAGCTTGGCTTGACTAATGAATCAAGCCAAGCCAAGCCAAGCCGAGCTAAAGCTTTTATACTTTATAACGTGCTCAAGCTTGAACATTATTTGTAGGCTTGTATCAAGCTCAAGCCAAGCTTGAACATTCTATTTTTTTTGTCGAGCCGAGCTTGAACATTCACTACTCGACAAAGCTCGGCTTGTTTACAGCCCCACAAATGTTGATGCAAGATTCTTTGCTTATTGCTTTGTGAGAATAGTTAGGTCTTATTGTTTTGCATGGCAATGGTTCATAAGTTTATGCAAGATTCTTCAGTGAGGTAGTTGTTGGAATCTAAAGATGCAGAGATAAGTTATTTGGATTTTACTTCTCACTCTTTGTAGACTGTGTACAAAATTTATTAAGGAGGATTGAGAAAGATAATAAGATTGATGCTTTTCTCAAATTCAGCACACTGTTTATTTTCATATGAACTTCAGTTTGAGTGTTGTGTGGTGTTGTTATCTGTCACAGATTAATCCAATCTCTTAGATGCTGGGAAACAAGAATATAATTTGTGTTAAATTCTTACTCTACAGTGGATTGATTTTATTTCTAACAGAGAATGCCTAGCATAGATTCTTTATTTGTGTGTAATGTCCATTAACAAGCAAAAGTTAAAAAAGAGTGTAACAGAGGGATTATCTGGTGACTAGGGATAGATTTCTCTTTTCCTTTGTTTGACACACTGATAGATTTGTATGACTGCAGATCTGTTTGACACATATCCCAAACCCACAGCCCTGCACTTGGGATATTCTGGCTGATATGGCCATTTTACTCTTCATATCTACTATAAGATTGGATCTCCAATTTGATGCCAGGTTTAGATGCTCTCATGGATTCATGGATTATTTGTTAATAGCTCAATAGATTCAGTAGTAGTTTCATTAATTGCTCATAATATCTCAAATGAGAAGGAAACAAAGTATCGCACAATTGTCGATCTCTCGAAGAAATCAAACCTTTATTTTTGTCTAACTTGATTCTAAGACTAGCATTTCATATGTTGTTTTTCCTTTTGGATTCTACATCTTATCTCTCCTTTGGCAGCATCCACTAATTCGGAACTTACTTGAAAGCCATATTTCCACCTGAGTGTTTTGGGATGTCCTATTCCCCCTTCAAATAAGAATACTTATGCTGGGATTTTATGAAAAAGCCAAAATATCAATTTTCAAATAATAATACCGATGACTTACACCTTACTGGGGCAAAAATACGATAATTAAATACATAATTTTGAGTGTGATCAGACAATGACAGAGTGGCCTGTGATAGATTGATACATTTCCCTGTAGAATGCTCTACCGTAGGAATGAGTCACAAGGTGAATTGTAAGCTCCAACGACAAAGGAACAAGTATTTACAGTAAATTTAATGCCCTGAATGGCTTGGTTTATTTTCCTGCTGTATCTATCTATTTCCACAGATTGGTTAAAGGTGCCAGCTATAGTCGCTTGCTTTACAATTCTTTTGCAAGATGTTTGTTTTGTGCTTGCATTTATTGCATGTCTTAAATTCTAGCATTCTCACATGTGTGCATTTATGCAGTAGTATAATAGTTTTTTGAACATTCAACTTGTTGCTGATTTTATGTGTTGAAAGCCAGATAGCAACTGAATCTTATGACCATTGCAGATCCTTTTACTTTGTGGTCCTCCAGGGCTTGGAAAGACTACACTTGCACATGTAGCTGCTAAGCATTGTGGATATCATGTGGTGGAGGTTTTTGTTCTTACCTTTAACTCATGCACACATTCATAATTGAGTTCTTTGGTTACACCATTCTTTTTCTAAATTTATATTGATGAGTAACTTCATCTACCTGCCTTAATTAACAAAACCTTGCATTTAATATCTTTTGCTTTGTTACATAGTGGTTATTTTGCAATTGTTGTGATTTAACAGTGGATATAATTTGTAATAGGTATATCAGATTTAATTTTTTTAAGCATTTCATATTACATCTCTCAAATGGATCATCAAGTAAATTAAGTTTAAAACTTTATTTTGCCTTAAATTTTTTCTTTCAATTTATTTGTTTTTAATGTTAATTTGTATTAGGCTGCTGCATTTTGGAGCTTCATTATTCTATCACTGTAGCCTTCTCCAATATTTGAAAATGTTCTAATAAAAGTTTGGTGCCATGTAGGTTAATGCTAGTGATGACCGGTCATCATCAACAATCGAAGCTAAAATTCTGGATGTGGTCCAGATGAACTCTGTCATGGCTGACTCAAGGCCAAAGTGTTTGGTTGGTTTTTTATTTTCCAAAGTTCTACAGTTGGTTATATAATAGTTGGAAATTGACTGTGACGGTGATTTTCATAGGTGATTGACGAAATTGATGGAGCTCTTGGTGAGGGCAAGGGTGCTGTGGAGGTTATTGTGAAGATGGTAATTTATATGGTTTTTGATTGTTTTAGAACATTTATTTTATGCTGTGCATTAGGAATATGCATTCATTTACTTGGTCATATTTTAAATACTGTTTCCTATCTTTTTTAAATTCTCGTTTTTCTTCTGTTGGTGTTCTGTTTCTTTACTGCAGAATAAGGAAATTATTGGTTTGTACTTTGCTCACCATTAATATCTAAGAACAGAAGGAAAATATATTTTTGCATTGCTTGACAACCATTACAACATTGTATTATATAAACAAAGTGAGACATGAACAAATTGTACGGTTACATACCTAGAAACAATTCTAACAAAGTAATTCTATTTCGTTAAGGATATCCTAATTAAACCTTAAAACCTTATACTCTTAACCTAGGTTGTTAGAATTCCGATTGTAGGATTCTGTGAGTTTAACAACTAAGTCCCATTTAATCTATTTTGATTAAGTTCGTTACTAAAATTACCTTTTCTTCTTTTTAGATTCAGTGTTAGGATCTCTGAGATTGTGAAAACCAGGAGTTGAATGTAGGATCTGAAACTGCATCATTATCATCAGATAATAGATTTTCACGTACTTTGATATCTTTGCATCTTCTTTGGTCTTTTCAATTGGGGCTATCCCTGTCTTGTATTCAACCTTCTCAGGTTTTAATGAGCATGGAACTGCGCACCTTAGTATTAGACCATGTTGCTTCATTTATTGTTCTGCTTCATATATATGTTCTCTAATCTGGTTAGAATTTTGTTCGTGTAGGTGTCTGCTGAAAAGAAGTCTGATATGGGGAAGGAAAATGTTGCTAAAGAAGAACAACCAGGAAAGAAATCTTCCAAGAAGGGACGTAAAACTGCTTCACTGTCTAGACCTGTGAGTTAGAGATAGTCATTCATAGTTTACTAAATATTTGTCCCAAATATAATTATAATGGGGTGTCTTTGTAGGTGATTTGCATATGTAATGATCTATATGCACCTGTCTTGAGACCATTGCGTCAGGTAGCAAAGTAAGTTTCTCTTGCTATTACTTAGAATATCATGTGCAATAAGTTTTATGAAATACTAAGCTGTAATATGGGAATCTAATGCATCCTTCTACTTCCAATTTTGATAAATTTAAATTGTGATTTTATTCAGAACTAAAATGTATTTTAAGGGCAAAACTGTCTTTCACTTTTTTTTTTGAGAGGGGGTGGGGGAGAGGCTGTGGATGTTAGACCGTTGATCTGACAAGTTATTACTTTGTTGCATATGGAACAATGTTACATAGTCACATCTCAAAAGTTTTAATAAATATACAGAAGATGTCTAATGAATCTGCTCAATTTAAGCTTTTTGTAAATTTAATACTTCATGTAAATGCGGGAAAAACATAGTTTTAATTTGCTGTAGATATCACACCTCAAAAAGCACTTCATATATATATATATATATATATATATATATATTTTTTTTTTGGGGGGGGGTGGTTAAGTAAGCGAACATTTAATTTGAAAGAAGGATTGCTCAAATGCGTGCACTCAAAGAAATACAAATGAACACTCATGAGGTCCACATAGAATAACAAGCCCTCCCAATCTAAGTAAAATATTCAAACAAAGAACTCAAAAAGCTGTTCTTAATAACTTGCATAGATTGCTTTTTGTACACAAAATTCCAGCGATTCCTCTCTCCATATGGTCCACATAATTCAATGCGATATAGCTTGCCACACAACCCTGTTTTGGTGACATCCAAACACTCCCCCTCTAGATTGTCAACAAATCAATTACATGCTTGGCATTACCCAAAGTACCCCAAAAGCCCACAGTTCTCTAGTTATACTTGTTGGAAAATATTGTTTTGCATCTCATACAAACAAGCAATGGAAGCAACACAAGGATCTAATTCATCATGAGAAATAACATACAACTTTGAATTCTAGAACAAAGAATAGATAGCGTACCTTGATGTAGTGAAAATAAAAAACAAGAAGTAGATAGTATCTTGAGAAGGCCTTCAATCTTCATCCCAATTCCACATGGTGCCCAAGATGTGTAGTCTGTCAATCAAAAAGAAAAATTGTTTTTTCTCTTTGAATTGAGATCAAAGAGAAAAAACAAATTTTTTCTTCTTTAGTACGTTTTAACTGCCTAAAAACAGTTACTTTATTAGTTTATTTAATAACTCTTATTAAATAAACAACTGATTATCTAATTGGGTTAGCCTTTTGGGCCAACTCAATTGGGTTTTAGTGTGTACCTTGGGATGGGACTAAAGGGACAAATAAGGCTTTAGCTCCAATGGACTTCAAGTTTTCATCAACTCTTGACAAGCCCAAAGTTACTATTAATTATATAACAAGTACAACTATGGAAATATAATTGCATTTTGGACCTTATTAATAATTTATATCCCAAGACTCTAATATAATATCATTTGACCCCTTTATGAAACATCCGTAGTGAACAAAGTCATAATAAATTATTACTTTGTAAATCACTATTTTATTCCTTAATCTTTTTAGTTATTCATATATTTTATGAAATCTAATTTTATTACATCTAAACTTTAGTAACTCTTTAGTAAAGTGGCTGGGCCCAGCACCTTGAATAACCAGTTCCCATTAAACTTATCTCAAGATGATATTTTGTATTTCTATAGAAAGAGATTACGGATTCCATCTTGAGAATATGTTTTCCCTTAACATTACGTGCAGTTACCCAACATATTGAGGTTTTGACCGTTAGATTAGATATTACTTTTGATATATCAAAGCAACCTAAATTTCATGATCAGGTTCACAATTCTCTCAAGATTGAGAGTATATGAAAATAGAACTCGTAAGATTTATTATTTAGGAGACAGTTGCTTATTGAATAATTAATCTCATAGCAGTCTAATTCAATGTGCCTTACACACTTAAGACACACTAATACATCAACTAGAAGTCTCTACTTCCATGATTAAGACAAACCATCGTAGTTGATATGTTATAGTCTTCGCAGATTAAACACCCAATTTCATCACCAACTACGAACTAGGTTTTTGAGTTTACAAGGAACTTGTAATTTATATCTTCTGTAACTAAATCATATACAATGCATCTCAAGGACTATATGATAATGTCCAATTAGTTCATATACAAATAGTCTCATATAATTAAACAATTTAATTATTTATAACATGCCAATAAATTGAATTTTAGGGCACAAACTCTAACAATACTGCAGTGCAACAAGTGCTTAACTGTTTCACTACCGCCTTACACATCACACATCTGTTAACACCACTAGCTTTTGTTTAACTAGGTTATCTTCTACAGTCAGTATAAAATTCAAAGCTGTTGTCCATGTGAAAAAAGATGACTTACGTGGAACCTTACTTTGGAAATTATTTTTATAGTCATTCAACCCTTTAATGTCCTCTGCACTTCATCCTATTTCTTGAATCATAACCGGTTTAGCAGATCCTGGTTCATTGGTTGCATTCTAGGTTATCATTTGAGATATTTTCAGCTATTTAGACTTTGAGAATAGTGAAGTTTCTTTCTTGGTTATCCAAGTTGTCTAGTGGGGGAGGTAAAATGACTAGAAAATACTTTCTATAGCGATCATATCCCTCTTGAACATATATTATAAAAGCATTTACATATGACTCCTTCTCGGGAGTCCTATGGAATCAAATCTTTTAGTTGTGAGCTGAGAATTCTATTTCTTTGATTTCTCATTTTATGCAACTTGAGGCAAAGGATTGAAGACAAGCAGCAACGAGATTTAGGTCGAAGCTTCTAACCTTATTGTAAGTCAGAAAGTCATGAAGGGGTTTATATATATATACATATATATTGTCACCTTTAGGATAGAAAATTTTGCCCTATTTTGTGTTCCTTACGGAACTCTAATGAGCTCTAGGTTATGATGGTTATGGGCGTCTTTGCTCAAGGTATAGTTTCCTTTTCAGAGGGATGAAATTTGGCTTTGTTGCATTTTCTAGCAAGTCTGGGATTGGGATTGGGATTTTGATTGGTTTTGTTTGCATAAGCTTGATGGAGTGGAAAAGGAATTATAGAAAGCCTGAGATTGATAAGGAAAAGGTGTCCATTGTAGCATCATTTGTTGGTGGAGCTTTATGAACTCGAGGTGTGAACAATGCACATAAAAAACAAAAACTTGAATTATATCAGAAATACGAAGGATAAGAGAACAAGTGAAGGACGATAGAATCATGAGAGGTTAGGTAATCTAGATTGAGTATTTTTTTGTCCTAACTGCGTCTGTATGGTAGAATATCCCACATTATGGGCCTGGTAGCAATTATACTTTGATAAATGAATTTAATCATTTAATTGTATTTCTAACACTCCCCCTCACGTGTAGGCATAAACTCTTCCTTCATAAAGGGGGCCCAACACTTGGGACTTCTAACATTTTAAGTGGGAGGTAGAGTAAAGGCAGGGTATCGAACTTAGGATCTCCTGTTTTGATATCATGACAAATTATTGATTCTCCCCAAAGTTTAAGGTATTAGGAAATGATGAATTTAATCATTTTTCTAACATACTGAAAGAGACACTATATTTACTCTTACCCCAATTATCTTTATATGTTTTGCAGCCAGGGGTTTTTAACCTGCTCTATAGAAGCCATCAAATTCATTTGATGATATTTTGCAGTTATTTGCTAAAACTATCCTTGATTTTTGATATGCGTTCAACTTGGCACCACTTCCTATCATGTCTAAATATTTCAAATCCCTAATGTTGCTGGGAAGCTTTTTGAGAAACCTGCAAGTTAAGTTAATTTGATATTTCATTTGAATATGTACTGATCTAGTTGTATATTGCATGCAACTATTTTAATTAACTATACTGATTGGTCTGAGCAAAGTTCTTAGATGTAGGTTTCCATTGTAGTAGTCCTAGTAGGGCTTGCAAGGCTCAAAGTGTCTGTCGTATTCCTATTTTATTTAATTATTTGATTCTGCTTTTTGTTGATTGGTAATCTAATTAGAAAATATTTTGATTGATGCAAATATTTAAGCTTGAAATCTATCTTACATTAGTCAATTCGGTCATATACCATCTCTTTTGAATTTTAACAAAATAACAGCAACAATTTAGAATAGTTTTAATTGATGCCCTGATTTGGCTTTAATACTTTACTTGCTGATCTTTGTGGAACTTTTTTCACACAATGTGTTGTCTGTCTGTGCATGATACTAAATTGGACCATTAAAAAGTTCATCATATATTTGGATTTGTTAAGTGTTTAAGTTGCTTTATGATGTATACTTGCTTTCTTACAGGGTTCATGTATTTGTTCAACCAACAGTTAGTCGTGTAGTAAGCAGGTGATGATCCGCCTCAAGTATTGTTAACTACTGTATTATTATAACACAAGCATTATGTTATTGCTTCTGTATTCAGTTTTTAACTGACTTTACTAGGCTTTAATTCCAACTAACAGTAGTTGGCTACATGAATCTTTTTTTTACATGTAGCCCTAAGTAAAGCCAGTCATCTGTTGTCTTTGATCATCACGTCCTTTCTTGCTTCTTCTACCACCTTATTTTTTGTCTCACTAAAGTTCATTTTACTCAACTCTTTCACATTGATGCATTTAGAAGTCTTTGTCACACACACTAAACCATCTTCAGTGACTTTCCCCTAATCTTTGACTGGTGATCATTACTTTTGTACAAATATCTTCATTTCCCATTTAATCTTTCCTGTTGTTGCACTCATCTATCTTAACATTTCTATTTCAACTATGCTCACATTATGGTTATGCTTTTTGATTGCCTAATAGTCTATATGTCTAGTTGATCTTATAACAATCCTATAATTACAACCCTTAACTTTTTATAGGATGTTAAATTAGTTTAGTGAATAATGAGGTTTTCTGTCTTAAAATAAACATAATTAGAATAACTAGCTTTTGTTGGGTTAAACATACTTCAAAACACATCTCTGATAGCATTTTTGTTTCTGTTTAACAAGTTTTATGTCTTTCTCATCTTACATTTGTGAATATTTTCCAAAATGGGTTATTATAGGCTCAAATATATATGTAACAAGGAGGGAATGAAAATGAGTTCCATTGCTCTTACTGCACTTGCAGAATATACAGGTGAGTCATATCTTCATGTTTTGAGAGTCCGAATTATCCTATTTGATCAATCACGATATTCATAATGCCAAAAGTCTAACTTTGACGTCATATATGCTTGGAGTACCATTTACAGTCTTTCTTGGTTCCCAGTTTGGACTTCAAAGTCTATGCCTATTACAATCTAAAATGTTACAATTTAATGAAAAGTATTTATAATTTACAATGGTAATTTTCCTACCATTTGAATTTTCTTCTATTATCTTCAGCCTTCTTGTTTTCATCTTACAGAATGTGATATACGCTCATGCTTGAATACTCTCCAGTTCCTCAATAAGAAGAATGAAACCCTCAATGTGGTAAGAATATAATCTCTTCTCCAAACTAGTTGTCAATTTAAACACAGCCTTCATGGTAAAGATGATGGGTTTGGCTAGACTCTGCAATCGTTAAAAAAAAAGAAAAGAAAAAGAATTATATTCTTGTTTGTGTTGGTTGTGCTGATTGAAGACATAAATTTCCTGTAGAGGGGAGTATTCTCCTTCTAGAAATGCCTGATATTGAGAATTGAAAAACCAGTCGAATCTTCGGCTCCACCATTATCCTGCTTGTATCAGTTTGCACACTTCTTGATCTTCTGGTGTTGGATACAATACCAGTCAGTTAAGTTTAGGAAAGGAAGTATTTATAGCTGTTAAGTAGTGGATTTTGTCCTAAAAGTCCACTTCTTGTGGTAGAGAAAATGTTAGGATTGGACAGGGAGTTTGATCTATGGTTGAATTTCATAATCCTAATAATCTAATCATCCCAACAGTGGGTGTTCTGCATCTCGATAGCTCCTCCAAATTTTGTCAGTCTCAAAAGACTCTGAAGTTTATGATTGCTAACTATTGGAAAAGCCATTTACTATTACATTGTGATATGGCTAGAGATCTATGGCCTTTTGTTTTATGCTTATATGGGCTGCAGTGGATTATGCCTAAAAGGGTAGTTGATCCGATAGCCTATTGGCCTATTGGAAGGGGCTGTTTGCTAGGCACCATAATGGTGATATTTGGAATGCAATCCCTCTGTGCATCATGTGGATTATTTGGAAGTAAAGGAATAATCGGACGTTCAAGGGTCTTGAACAATCTATGGTGGGTCTGAAGCTGATTTTTTTACGCGCTCTGTATGATTGGACGGCTGCTTTAAGTGGCCATTCTTTCTCTAATTTGCTGGATTTTCTTGATTGTTGTAATTTTAACTAATTTATGTTGCATTTTTCGGACACAACCCGTGTACTTGGAGGTGCCTCTTTTTCTTCTTTTAGTCAATAAAAATTTTACTTATAAAAAATATTGGATTACTTTATTAGAAAATAGAAAACAAAAAAATAAATCTATTCAGGACACAAAATTATTCATTAATTGTTTGTTTGTTTCTTTTGTGTGTGTGTGTGTGTGTGTGTGTGTGTGTGTGTTTGGGGGGGGGGGGGGGGGGGGGGAGGGTTCAAAAATGTGATTAATGTTTTTTTGTTGTTAAAATAATTTATTAAAAAAAGGACTAGTAGACTACATAGGATGTATAACCTACTAATCCTAACCAATTAGTGCTGAATTTTGAGAAAAATGTATAGGGGGAATTTTATTTTTATTTTTATACATTGTAATAAGAGCATTTTGGTTGAGTGATTTAATGTTAGTTTGTTTTACTAACATGTTTTACTGGCTTTCAGTTGGAAATCAGTTCTCAAGTAGTTGGCCGAAAGGACATGTCAAAAAGTGTTTTTGATATCTGGAAGGAGGTAATGCAGAGCAGGAAATTCCATAATGTGGTTTTATAGCTACTTATCATTCATTTCAACCATTTTTTTTTTATGATGCAAATATCTTCAGATTTTCCAAAGGAGAAAAATCAAGCGGCAAATAAAATCTAATAATAATTCCAGCAGTGTATCCAATGAGTTTGACCTTTTGCACTCTCTCATATCTAACCGGTACGTAGTTAGTTATTGTGAACATATGTTTGTTTTATGTTTTATGCAAAAACCATCTTGCTGAAGTGGCCAATCTGTGCAGTGGTGACTATGATTTGATATTGGATGGGATCCATGAAAACTTTTTGCAGCTCCATTATCATGATCCAGTGATGCAAAAAACTGTAAGCCTTAATTACCTGAGTTTGTCTGTATTATATTGGGCTTTACCGAATCTGTCGTTAGTACAAGTCAGGTGACTTTATACTTATGTTATGTGAAGGTCAAGTGCTTAAAGAGCCTTGGTGTTTCTGATCTGATGCACCAATATATATTGCGTACACAGCAGATGCCTATTTATGGTAAAGACCTGCAGTATCTATCATTTATTACCTTCCACTATTGGAGATAATTTCAATCAACTACTTCTAAACTCATTTTCTCTTTGCTGCAGTTTATCTGCCTCCTTGTGCAATTGCTGTACATCGTCTAGTAGCCCAAGTTCAAAAACCAAACATTGAATGGCCTAAGTCATATCAAAGGTATCTCTAGATCTACTACAACAGTACAACCTGATGTAAAACATAATCTTTACCATTTCTTACTATTGGATCTTTACAAACCTTCAGATGCCGAACAATGTGCCTGGAAAAGATGGAGGCTATAAGGTCTTGGCACTACAAAATTCCACCATATATTTCAAGGCATCTGTCTACTAAGTCCTTTGTAGAAGACTTGGTTTCTCCATTATTGCATATTTTGTCACCACCAACTCTAAGACCGGTAATGTACCTAAACTTTATTTATTATTATTATTTTTTTTGGGAGGGGTGGGAGGTTGGTATCTTCTATTTCTTTTGCTTTTTTCTGATCCCCTACATAATGTTTGCAATTAGTAATCTCTTGTATACACTAGAACGCAGATACGTGCTCCAGTATTTATTACTATCTCTTGTTTCAACAATTTTTTACAACCATTACAATGGTATGATGGCAATTTGAGATGTGCGATGCGTTTGGACAAAAGTTATTATTGAGTTGTCTGCTAAACTTTCATATGCCTAACCTTTTCTATTTGCAAAAAATTATACGTTGCAAACTAATGTTTGACATGCACTTAAAGTTGAAATTTTATGATAAAGATTCAACTATTGTATATAAACCTGATTTAGCTTTAGTGCAGAAAAAGGCGTAGTGCAACCACTGAGTATTTTGACTTGACCATTGATGCAGGACAATCAAGAGGAAAATAAAAAAACAAGAAAATTAAAAGATAACCCTAAGAATCAGCACCTAGGGGTCACCTGGAATCAACACCAAGCAAGAAAACTTAGGCTGCACCTAAGGTGTCAAGACTCAACACCCAACATTTGGAAAATCTTCAATTTGAAATTTCATTAATTGATCGTCTCCCAAATACAACCATCTAGAAACCTTTTATAGAACTTTTAGGAATAAAAGATAATCCTAACTAAAACTGAAGCTGATCTAAAAACTAATTCCTATTGAAACTCAAATCTCATCCCTATTTGAATTAAAAATAGAAGTCTACAATAGTCCAATCTCCTATGAGAGAAAATTTGAAATAATAAATTTGAAAATAATTTTGGTTGTGCTCCTGAACCATGCTGAGATGTACTCAGTTAGATGCAGACAAAAGGAAGGCATGCACCTTTCCAAAGGTGCCAGCTGCATGTAGGAATGGGATGGTGGGTTTGAAGAGGGTCATGCCCTTCATTGTTCCCTCTCTAAATTAAAAATAACCTCCTTCAACTGTCTATGTGCTGATTTGAGGTGGGGTGAGCTGGGCCTCAGAAGACCTAAATACTTTCCAGAGTCAGATAGGTGCACCTAATGGGACAGCTATGCATGAAAATTTTAACCTATTTTTTACATCAAGGATAGATGCGGAACCTAATGCTTTTGTGTATATTGTATTGCATTTGAAAATTACATGATGCTAAATCGAATTCATTGTCACAAAACGCAGTGTGTGGCCTTCAGTAGACTACAGATTATGGCTGTTTTTCTTTAATGAAGGGAAGGCAGTAGCTTCTATAGAGAACCAAAGTTCCCTCCTTTCTTTTCAACTGCTGTGGAACTTTTTTCTTTTAAAGTTGCAATCCAGCTTTTAAATAGTTCTTGAGCCCATTGTTGTACGAAACAAAAATGGTGCACAAAGCAAACAAACCCATATCTAAAGTTCATTATACTTGCATATGGTTTATGTGATTCATATTACCTCAATGAGCGTAAACATGTTCATGGATTCTTTATTCAAGAATGTGACTTTTATTTTTTGGGGGTAAGTATGTGATACTTACTTAACTATTATCAAGTACAGTTGTTTACACCACAATGTTTTGTATTATGGTTGTTTATTCAAGAATGGTTGTTTTGTATTATGTTACTTTTTTAATATTCTTTTGTGTTCTAGTCTTAACAAAATGGGATTGGATTGAGGCCGGGGAGAGCCTAGGGTACCAGATAGCCTTAGTACTCTCCTTAGTTTACAATGTCCTGCTCCTTTTTCTCCTCTTCATCTTCCATATTTTTCCTCCTGTGTTCTCTTCTTTTTCTTTTTCTTTTTTTTAATTTTTAAATATATAAATTGAAGAACCCTTTTTCTTGTGAACTGCTTATTCTTATGATAAATGACATGCATTTTCATAAAACCTATAGGTCATGGTTATTTTATCATTATTACAATGTTGACAAGTTCATAACATCACAATTACTAAAAGATTAGTTCCTTTTGCCTGGCATTTATTTGTGCCAAAGGTAGGCACACACACTCACACTCACATAGAAAAAGAGACGGGTGGGAGGCCATGGGGTATGGAGGGTTTCTTTTTGCTTTTGTGGGTGGGTGGGTGTGGGAGGAGGGGGGGGGGGGTTTCTACCTAAGTCCATTTAAATGTAATGGCGGCTGCCAAAAATTTCCTATGTAACTTGGATGATGGTTGAAAACATGTTCACCTAATAATAAATAAGCTTTCAATCTCATTGCTAATCATAGATAGATAGATGTTGACAGAATCTCTCACTCTTCCCCCCCCCCCCCCCCCTTTATTTTTTTATTTTTTTATCTTCTTGACAATTAAATAGAATTTTGGTAGTCTTTGCCTTACTAAGTTAACCATGGTATAGTGAATATAATATTTGAAGAATAATAAATTCTTTTCATTGCTTTGAAATGGTTATAGAACTTTTGAGATAATTGTATGGTATATTCTTTTGCTTGTATTGTCTGCACTGCTATGAAGATTGCTTAAGTAATGTTGTTGGTATCCTTTTTTTCTTTCCTGATTGTTTGTATTCTCTTTTTGCACGAGTGTCTTATATTTCTTCCTTTTGGAATTGTGGAGATTTTCCTACTGCTAATCACTCTGGTTTCTCATATGGTCTGATGTCACTCTCAGGTGGCATTACAATTATTGTCAGAGAGAGAGAAGAATGATCTGTCTCAGTTGGTTAGCACAATGGTATCCTACTCTATAACATATAAGAACGTCAAATCTGATCCTCTGTCTATTAACCCAAGACATGAAGCAACTTCAGATGCTTCATTGATCTCTTTTGATCCTCCCATCAATGACTTTATTAACTTCAAGGTTTGAGTTGATTACAATATATTGCGTGTTATGTATTTCTGAATTTCAGAATTATTGTCTAAATATCTTTTCCTAACAATGAAACAGGGCTATAGTTGTGGTCATTTCATACTTACTTCGGCTATGAAACAAGTGGTGTTGCATGAGGTGAGTCATGTATATTGTTGTAGGTTAGTGGGATTATTCATTAATATTTTAGTTTTTTTGGTGCTTAGTAGCTTAATGCAATTGCTTTATTACGATTAATCATGTGATGCCCCAACTCAATTGTATATTGATCGTGTGTGTATGTGTTGCGCCGAGCATGTACTAAGTCTCACATTGGGTGTTTACCAGGTGGATCTTCGGTTTATAGATGATTAAGAGGAGCCTAAATGCGATTAGACTAGTCCTTTTGGTGTATAGTACAGATGTGGTTAGCGTTTTTCCTTGATTCAAATGGTATCAGAGCTTCTAGGTGGATCTTAAGTTTATAAATGGTTAAGAGGAGCCCCAATTGGTATAAGAGCTACCACGCACTAACCCACCACCGATGACCAAAACCAATCAAACCCGACATTGGTGACCACAAACAATCATCAAACCTTTAATGACGAAGACCTTAACTACACTTACATCACTGATTGTAACTCTAGTGACCATGATCTCCTTGTGGGATGAGTCAACTGGCTTTGGTGAGTGATTCTATGGCCATTATGACACCAAAATTACGACACTGTGGGTCAGTCATTGGTTGAATTGGCTGACTCTGGCTACACCAGGTAGCAGCTTTACTGGTCAGAAACTCCATTCTAGCAACCACAAGTGCACTAATGAGAGTCTCGGACCTCTGAAAAACCTGTTGGAAGTCCATTATAAGGTGCCAAGTTATCTTAATTGGCTTCTTGGGCTTTGGTTTGTGTTGATTTTTTGATTGCTTTGAAACTGTGGTATGTTTTGTCCTCTGGTTTGCGTTTTTGCCTTTGGCTGGCCAAGCTTTTATATGTGCCAATTCTCTCTTTAATGGTTGATTTCGTACTGCTAAACTGGTTTATGCTGTTGGGTGATTTTTTTTAATGGGTCCAATTAATATTTAAGGGAATCCTTGGTACTGTTATGTGATGTCATTGATTGGTTGGATCAATTTAATGGTGTTGAATTTTTCCACTTGCATTAGTTGGCTTGGTTTCTAGTGCTCTTCATTGACCCACTCTATTTTTAGTTGATTTGTTTTAGTCGGACTTTGATCAGCCCAATTATTTATTGTCTCCTGATTTGCTCTCTATGGAAACAATTATGCATAGGGAACCCAAGTTGTTGATGTCTTTTTATTAGGAAGAAAAAAAATTCACAATTTGAGGGGGACTGTTATCAGTAGTGCACATGTTTAGGGGTAAATTAGTCATAATGCATTAGAACACCATATAAATAAAATGTATTATGCTAGGGTAATTTCATATTTACCCTACACAATTAGTGAGAATAACTCTATGTTTGGTTTGGGAAAAGAGGGAGTGACAGGAAAGAAGAGGAGGGAGAAGGGAGGGAGGATGAGAAATCTGTTGCTTGGTTGGAGTAAGTGGGCATCCCCCCAGGCTCACCATTTATTTACTCCCAAATGGAGGTAAATGGAGGGAGAACAAAGAAAGTTGTGAAGGTGGAGCCCAAATGTGGGTTGTTTTCCTTCATCCTTTCTCTTTCTCGCTTTCCTTCAAACTAGGCATTTGGCAATAGAATACTTTCCCTTCATTTCCTTTTTTTTTTCCTCCCATTTAATTGGACAAACATAGTCTAAGAAAACTTGTTGTACTATGATTTAGCTTCCTTTATCCTTAAGATAGCTATATCTCATAGGGGGTGTGGTATTCAGAGATAAGCATTAGAGGAAATTCTTTGTGCCCATTCTCGAGGTGAGGCATATGTATGAGAATCTGTCCCCACACCCCCAGGCATACCATCATGTAGTCTACTGAATGTGTAGCAGCAAGGACACCTATATAGAGTCCTTTATGGCACCTAGTAATTTTTCCAGGGACACTCTGGCAGTGCTCTTGTTACACAATGCACAATCAGTTTTGCTTCCAAATAAAATAGAAGCTGATTGCAGTAAAGATTTGTTGCCAGTGGCAAGATTTTATTATGGCTATGGAGCCTTCATTTTTTTCAGTGACACATGCACTAAAGGAATTTCAAGGCTGGGGAAATGCTCGAGGTGTAAACCTCTAGGAGTTTAAGCTTTTAAGGTTGTGCCTAGGTGCATCTTTTGTGAGGCCCATCTTAAGGCGACCTGAGGCATGGATAGCTTCTTTTAGAACTACAGTGACAAGTATGAGGCATATTAGTCTTGAAACAATCTGGTGTTGTTGTCATAGTTTAATTGCTGTTTTTTAAGCTCTGGAAGAATTGGTTAATTATGTTAAATACAGAAGTTCACCGCACTAAAGGTGTTGTACTTTGTTGTAAATCAAACTGAAATTTATTGTACTTCTAGCCACCTGCAAGCTGAACTTGATCCAGTATAATAAATTGTGTATTTCAGGTTGAGAAGCAAAAGATCTTGCAAGTAAGCATCGTAAGATCTGTTAATTCAATAGATGGATGCGCTAAGGAAAGGCGAGATTTTGAAGAGTTGGAATCTAGCAGAGCTCAATCTGCCAAAACTGATCAATCGCTTGCATGTGTTGAGAAAAACATAGAAAATGAAAAGAATCTGTTAAATATAAGGCAATGTAATCCAAGTACCTCCAAAATTTCATCAAACTTGGCTTCTAGTGAAAGTGCCACAGCTAGTGTGAAACTGAAATCCAGCGGGGATGTCAAAAAGCCTTATAGTGGTTCCTCAAGTTTCTTCAGCAGGTAACCTATGCTTTTAATTTTTAATTCAATATGTTACTATGTTGCATTATCTTCTAATCAGCACGATCTCAATTTAACAACCTTTTTTTTTTTTTTTTTTTCCTTTTCTTAATTGCATTCACCACTACTAAATTTTAGAGTAAAATACCTGATTCAAAATTCTTTTATGTCTTTATTATATTTACCTTTTCTTTGTTGTTTGTTGGTTCATTTAAGTTCAACTTAGTACACACTCATTTGGTCTTAAGAGATCATAGGTTGAGTAGGGCTGAGGCTATAATAATTTCTGATGAGAAAGCCTGTGTCAAGCCCATGCAACATCACTTCAATTTTTGTAGGCAGCTTATTCCTAATATTTCTCTTGGTATGTTCCTTTAGTTGTTTTGATCATTAGATCAAATGTAGACACGAGTCTTTGATTGTTATTCTATTCTATTGGTGCGAACTCATTTTTTGTTTCCAAATGCTGATGAATTATAGTATTTTTAGATTAAAACATTTTTTAATTTTTTTTAAAAAAATTCTGTTTTATCTATCATTGGAAAAAGATCTTTGGAGGTAGTGTGCAATAATGGATGATAAATAATCAGAATCTATTGTGAGTCATTCATCACTAATATATCCTGTTCACTTTTAAAATCAGGTTTAAGAAGTCGAGTAGCAAAGGCTCTCAGAGTACTGATATTGTTGTGAAGAAAGAAGCAACCTTGGAAAGAGATTTGCGTCCGCTACTATTTAAATTTAATGAGGTATATGACTATTCTTAGTACTTGATATCCTTCATTATATGCAAATGATATCATTATATGCAAATGATAGTCTTATAATAAGAATACCTGGTTGTGGGTTTGTATCACATATGTTGCACTAAAGCTAAGATGAGCACTGGTTACCCTAAAAGAAGTCATTATGTTCATTTTATTAGAATCAAGTCTACTGCCACACTGCATTTAGAATTTGCCTTTTCCTTTTATCACTTCTAGCTGTATATTACACTATTCTTTTTTTCATTTTTAAAATAATAAAAAGTTATAGAGAATTTTCACTGACCTCCTCCAAGGTTTATTAAAAATGCATAAGAAGTCATACTTGTCCCTAATGCACTGACAAAGGATTCTTTATCATGTAATAAATTTTGAAATTTCTTTATTTTGATCAAAATGTTGAATCGAACCCAATTTGGATTAAATATAAACAAATTAATTAAATAATTACATAGTATCATGGCTCTTTGTAAAACGTGGATCTCTTTAGATTCTAAATGATTTTGGAGATGGTGGTGGTAATGGAGGTGATGGTGGTAGTGCGTTTGGATATGGGGCTTGATGGATTTACAAGGGAAAGGGGATCAATGGTAGGTTTGGATGTGATGTGCCTTTCAGTTTGATGGTGAATCCAGTGGTGAGGGAGGTGAAGGTGGTTATGGAGAGAGAGAGAGAGAGAGAGTAGGTGTAGAACATGAGGGATTTTTCATTGCAAATGCACGTGTAGAATTTTGGATTGAGCTTGCAGAATCTAGGTTATAATTTCATTTTCTTAGTGAATTTATGAAGCGAAGGTTATTCTTTAACAACCATCTTCTCTACAGAACATTACCAACCTTGTAGTTCAAGCATCTCTCGGTGTTTCCAATAGAGGCATTTTGGGTTCAAATCTCCCCTTTCCCAACTATTGAATTACAGAAAAAAAACAGTATCACCTTAAGCACTTTTGTGGCCAAAACTAAGAAAAGCAAGCACATACCATGTCCTTTCTCATGCTAGCTACTACTTGGTTTACTAGGACTGTTTAATTCACATGTTGGTTGCTGCTGCGAGTGACTTCCCCAAAAAAGCTTGGATTTTTATGGATTTGTTGTAATTTGCAAGTAGTGAAGAAATTGAAGCAGATACTCTGTTAATTCTTTCTTTCCTATTTCCATGCAGGGTTTTACAAATGCCGTTAAAAGGCCAGTTCGAATTCGTGAGTTTCTTCTATGAGGAGGAATCCCAGTTCTTGTGAGCAATGTGAAAATTATTCTATTTTTGTTCATTTATAATATATATAATTTTTTTATTTTATCCTCAAGTAAATTTGTCAAAATTACTCTGTAATGTTCATAACCTGATTTAATATGCAATAATATATAAGTTTTCTCTTCTACTAAGAGCATTAGCATTGGTGATGCCAAAAATTTAGCAATTTGACACTACAAAAAGCTACTTTATTTATTTTACCACATTTTTTTACAAAATACTTAACATCAGTGGTTTTATTTTAGCATTCAACACAATAAAATAATATAAACATTACAATAAACAACTATAACCAGCCATACCACAACCTTGGAAACCACCGTAGGGCCACAACCATAGCCAAAAAAACCCATAAAAACCACCAAATTGCAACCCACCAAAAAAAAAAAAAAAACCCGCCTAAAACCACCACCACACCACCTACAAGGGCCACAAATTAGAACACCCACCAACCAGTGATGATTCCCAGCCTCAGCAACCACTAGTGACGATTCTCAGCATCGATCCCAGCCCCAGCAACAACCTAATGACAAATCCCAGCCGCTGATCCCAGTAACAACCCGATTTGAGAAGAACTCATATGGTCGATCCCAGTGACATATCCCACTAATTCCAGCAATGGACGAAACCCATCAATGGCGAGACAACCGCCACCAACTCAACAACTTCTTATCTTAGGTAGACGTGGGTAGAGGCTTGGGTTGGTGAGAGTGGAGGAAGAGTGAAAAAAAATTAAAGGTGAGAGGTGAGACTATGAACTAATGAAGAAGAAGAGTGTAACGGGAAGAAAAAAAGAAAGAAAGAGAATTAAAAGAAAAGAAAAAGAAACATTATTTTAATGTGTGAACAAATAAAATAGATTATTTTGCTTTAACATTTGAGCTACAGTGCACAACAATAGATGGCTGTGCACTATAGCTCAAGAGTTAAAAGTTTTACATAGGGGTGTCCATGCAAACCGAAGACCCGACAAAACCAACTAACTTGACCAGAACTAACTCGTCACGGTCGGTGACAGGTCTCAACCCTCAGAAACTGACTCCAGTGGGTCGAGTGGCAGGTTTTATCCTGAAAAACCTGAGCCACCCAACCCGCCTGACAAAAACTCAAAGAAGGCCGAAAATTACCTAGATCTAGCGACGATCTAGTGCTCCTCAGCTCCGATCCGGCCATGTTTGGCCTTTACTCAAATCTACTCAAATTTGGCCAAGGTCTACTCTCTTCCTCACTCAGATATGCTTAAATCAGGCGATATTTGGTTGGATCTAGCCCAAATCTACTAAAATTCGGCCAAGACTCCGGTAAGCCCAACTCTAACTCTGCTGATATTAGGTGATCTCAGCCAGATTTCCATAGATCCGAAGGAATATTGGCTAGATCTCGTTAGATCTGGCTAGATTTGACAAGATTCGGCTAGATTTCGGCCGAAATTCGACAATATCGGAAAACTTGAAACCGACCGATTTACACCCGAAAACCGATATGACCTGACCAGGTTGATCTGAAACTTCATTTAGGTTGGTTGTGGGTTGAAATCTTCCCCACCCGATAATGTCGGGTTAAGTCCAGGTTAGGCACAAACCCTACTCGGCCCGACCCGTAGACGACCCTAGTTTTACATATGCCTCTACTGATGCAACATAATTTTTGAAGTTTGTAGAGCTAAAAATAGCATTTTAGCAATATAACACCACAATATTTGCTCTAATGAGCCACTGGCTTCTTTAGCATTTGTGCTAATTTCAAAAAAATTCACCGTAGGATATTGTAAAACTGTATGGACCAAATTAATATCGAGTTCTCTCATAATATAGATAACAGCTAAAAGTTAAAAAATCCATAATTTACAAACCTTTTAGGAAATATATTTTTCTAGTAAATTGTGAACGCCTAGATGTTTCAATGGTAAACAGCTTTGAGCATCTCATCCTTAGCAACTATTTACACTTGTCCTCATGGTAGGACAAATAGATGAATTTCGGACTTTTTGTAACCAAACTTTGGTAGGGAAGTTTCAGGTTTAGATTGAACTAGTCGCTAACCCGTGCAATACGCGAGATAATTTAAAAAAACTTATATATTTTTACTTTGCTCAAATAAATACTTGTTTCAAAACGAATATGTTTCACATTCTATTCATAATATGGCTCAATGCATATTATGATTTTTTTTTCTTTATCTTTTTAATCCAGAATAGTAAAAAGATGTTGAAACTCTTAACAAATTTAAGTTAACAAAGAACATTTGTATATGTAAATCTTTCCATTTAAGAACTTTCACAGCCTTGCAGTTAATGCCCAAAAAACCAAGTCAATCCCTTCTATTTACCAAGTTGAAAATAGCAATGGAATACAAAAGGGGTGCCCTCTCCTTTTCTTCCAACCTCTGAAGTCGCAAGCGAGGATCAACAAATAGAGAAGGCAATAATAAGAATCCACAACACAAACCTAGGTAAGAGAAACCACATACAACATTTTTTAGATTCTATGAGGTGGTGGGTTACATATAATTGAGTATATTTTTTTCAACAAAAAGATTTTAGTAAAAAAGGCAAAGGGGGTAGAACTTTGCCAACAAAATTGGAATGCTTTTGGCGTGAAATTTAAATTGAAAACAACCCATGCCATCAAAACCCTTAAATGTCTAGAACTTAAATCCCTTCAGCATTATAGAAAGAAAAATTAGGCACTCATTTGGAGTAATTGGGTCATGTTCAATAAATTTAAGTGTATGCAGCCAACTACAACAACAATAGTAGACACCAATTTGCACACCAAAAATAAATATAAAAAGAAAAGAAAAAATCAATTAGAAGAACAATGTAATTAACCTACTTCTTAAAAAAAAAAAAAAAAAGTAATACCAATGATGGCATGATAATGCCATAAAATAGATTCCGGTGACTATTATCCTAGCTATAGCGTTTCAAGAGATGAGACGCTGTGTAACCTTAAATTTAGGTTATGAAACATAAAAGTTGTGCATAAGGGATCAAATCAAAGGAAAGCACAAAGAAAATAGAGGTAAATGCTTTATACATATAAGAGAGCGTCCTAGCAGGAGTTTTTTTTTTTTTTTTTTTTTTTTTTTTTTTTTTTTTCTTAATCCTATATATATATATATATATATATATTTATATATATTCACGTGAACACTCTGATGAGAAGCTTTTTGTTTTGTTTGATAATCTGAGCTTAGGTAGACTGGATTCTTGGGTTTTTAAACCATTGTCAGATTGAGAATAGACAGCAAAACTAGGGGAATAAAATTATCACTAAATACTGCACTTCACTATTGTTAGTATAGGGATGACAATTTTGCCCCGCCCTACTTGACTAGCACCTCCCCACTTCATTTCGAGCGGATTTTTCCCGCCCTGCAAAGGTGCTAGGACAGGGATGAGTTTAGATTTTTTAGATCCACCTTGCCCTGTCCCTGCCCACCCCGTTCTGATAAATGTTATAATTGTAATTTTTTCATACCCTAAAACCTTACTATTTAAACAAACATATCAATATTAACTTATTTTATTCTAACCAACGTGGTTCTTGGCCTCTATTTTGTCGTTTTATACTATGAGATTTTTATTTTTGTTGTAATTTTGTCTTGTTAAACACTTGGATAATATTATTTAGTTTTTGCTAAAAATTATTTGGATTTGATGAGATCAATTTAGTTGTAATTTCAAGTATATTTTTTATTAATGAAACATGTATTATTAAAAAAAAATTGTAATATTTGTAGGGAAAATTAACAAAAAGTAGAGTTTTAAGGGGTGGGGCATGGCTTCGTGAGGCCCCAAGAGTCAGGGATGGAGTAAGAAATTTTTTCCCATTATGCAAGGTGGGGATGGGTTAAGACAAAACCATACGGGGTGGGGACGAAAACCCCATCCTTTGGCCCTGCCCTAACCCATTGTCATCCCTACAGTGTGTCACCATTCATTATGTGTATTAAGCACTTATTTTACGTACCAGACACCAAAGAATGATATTATAAAGGTTAAGTGATATTAGTATATGATTTAAAATTTCATAATAATGAATGTATATTTTATCTTATTTTTGAAAGTATTGATTATAGCATGTCTAGTGTTATGTTTGCTTTCAAATTAAATATAGAGAAATTCATTAAATTTGTCATTTGTATGATTAATCTATTTCTTTATAATATTGGTATGAACATTATGATACACAAAATTGTCAGTGAATCAATCATCCAGACATGCAGTGACATGGGCATTTGAAGAGTGAAAGGTGAAGAAGCTACAGAGAGCACTGGTGGGGTGCTGGCCATATACTCTTTGAAGGTTAAGTCAGTGATTGAATGATCTCCAATAACTCAAGAGTATGAGAGCTAAGAAATTTCACGTACCTTGGAGAAGAGGGGGCTTGGTGCTTTATATAGTGCTCTCTTTCGTTATACAGAGAGCACTGGTGGGGTGCTGGCCATATACTCTTTGAAGGTTAAGTCAGTGATTGAATGATCTCCAATAACTCAAGAGTATGAGAGCTAAGAAATTTCACGTACCTTGGAGAAGAAGGGGCTTGGTGCTTTATATAGTGATGTAGAGTTGACCAAGATCTCGTGGGTGTAGGCTCTTTCCTTATAGGAGAAATATGCAGTTAATGCTCCTAGATATCCAGACCTAACTTCCCATGTTTGGAAGATGTAGCTGTGTAGGAGGATCTTTGGGCATGGTGTGCAAGTTTTTTCTATATGGAGATACTTGCGTGGAGAATACGCAAGATGGTCTCCGAGGCCAAGTACAACCCATCATCAGTCACGAGGTGCTTGTCCATCATCTTGGGACACATGAAGAGTAGGCGTGGGCTGAACTCCCTTAGAGATTGTTTGACGTATGAGGTCCTGAAGAGTTTTTGTCTACCTGACGACTCTCATGCTCCTGACTAACTTGTGAGGGCCTGACGATGTATATGTGGTAGTCAAATTTCATAGTCGTCAAAATATTCCCCATTAGAACATATCATAATTATAATAGAAATTGATGCAACTATTAACATTCCAAATTATGTTGAAAGAAGCAAAAAGATGATTGCATGTTTATTTCATGACAAGAAAATAGCGATGAAAAGTTGTTGGATAAGGTGGTATCTAGTGTAAATCAAATATACATTTATATCGATATATATTTAAAAGCTGAAGCATGGCATTTATTGTTACCACGCTCTAGTTAAGCCACATCAGCGTCTATGTCATTATCCTATTTTCTTTCCAATTTTCCTACAATTTTTTTTAACAGTCACTTATTTTTTTAATATTTATACTTACCATAACATTTCTCCCTCCCTTACCTTTTCATTTCTTCACTAACCTCTACTTTAATATCACTATTCATCTTTCCCTTCATCTTTCTTTATTTTATATCTTCTTATTTACACATTTTTACTATGAATTTGCCATCTTCTCTTCCATTCTTTGCATAGTTTTCTCTCACAAAAAAGTTATTTCGCTCTCTCTCTCCCTCAAATTTTTGGTGGATTTTTTTTTCTTGCATCTCTTCTTTAAGGTTTTTTTTTTTTTTTTTTTTTTTTCTTTGATTCTTAAATGTTATTCGTAAGGACTAAAATTGGGTTGGTCCCAAAACAAGATTGGGCTCAAAGCCAATCGGCCCAAACAATAAATTTGTAAAGCATGGATAGAAGAACTAGATTTATTCCAGGAGAAAAACGATTAAACTTGGTAGTTTGAGACTGTTAGTCACAAGTAAGATCAGAAAATCTGTCCTCGGAATGGCCCAAGGAGTTTGTATTATGTTGTCTTGTTCAACAATAAAATTATACAAGAGTCACCGTCCTATTCTTAGACAATCCCTCCTCTCTCTTTTTTTAATACCTCTTTCCATGTTATATATTCCAGTCTTGGTGTCGCCCCTACCACACATGTGTAGGTTAGATTCGGGGAACTCCTTCCTATCCCATCTAGCACTTCCCAGAACTATCAACTAGTAGCTGTAAGACTGCTTGATCACTGTTCAGGCGTCACTTCCACATTAATGCGGCCAAAGAGTTGGTTGAGAGTCATTTAATGCGGAGGTAGCAGCTTTTTGAAGATATTTGTTGCCCTTCTCTTTTCTTTTCCCTTGTACGACGTTTAACTCTTAGTGATGATGTAACTCTGAAGTAAGTCCATGACGAAATGACACTTGAACTGACCTCGGACATATATTGCCGAGATGGCTTTTATCCTCAGACGCTTGTTGGACTTATCTCATATTGTCTCTACTCTTCTCTTCACTCCGTTCTCCTTATAATCTTGTCTGGACCTCCTCGGATGGTCTAACGTCCTCGGATCGGGCTATAGGCCCAGTTAATACTGCCTTAACAGTACTTCCTAATTATCTGGCCCCCACATTATCCTATTGCATTATGAAGAATTAAAGATAGTATATAAAAAAATAATATTATTCTATTACATAACATGATTTGGATAATTTAGTATTTATTGTTATATCTTTTATTTTTACTTTTTTTTTCTTCTCAAAAATAACAATAATCTTTTATTGTTATTGTGAGATCTTCCATATCATTAAATTATTTATATTTTCTCATCTTTTTTATTTAAAAAAATTTAAAATATAATATTTTACATTTTCTCCAACTTTTCTCATTCCCTTTACATTTTCATCTCCCCAAACCCTCTACCTTAATATCACTTTTCCTCTTTCTCTTTATCTTCATTTATTTTATTTCTTCTTATTATCATTCTCTTAGCATAAATTTGTTATTCACTCTTCCATTTTATGCATAATTTTCCCTCACAAAAAAGATTATTTCTCTGTTTTAGGTTGATAAATTTTTGTGATCTTTAGAACTTTATTTTAGGTTGATAATTTTTTTTTTTTTTTGGGTTCACTTTGATTGTTAAATGTTATCATATTGCATTATAAATAATTACATAGCATGCTTTTGATAATTTGATGTTTATTGTTATATATTTTATTTTTACTTTTTTTTCCTTCTCATATTATTTTATTCAACATTTAAATTTAGCTACATCCTCCATATCATTAAATTATTTATATTTTCTCTACTTTTTTATATTAAAAAATTAAACATATAATATTTTACTTAAATTCAATAAATAAAAGTGTCCTCATAAAGTGGAGTCATGCTAGGGAAACACTCATTCTCACGCCCAATACATTAAAGGAAAAATGGAATATAAAACAAATGTCAATTTAGAAACACTTAATTAAAAAAAATTAATGAGGATATCAAACCAAATATAACATAAAGAAGAAACTAATAATGCATATTTAATACCATAGAATCATCATCAAATTTTGGAAAACGATAGGTTGACAATGGGGAGAGAGAGAGATGGCAAAGAAAAAAACAATACAAAGTAATAAAGAGTAGATAAAGAAAAAAAAATCAAACATCATTAGTAGACATTAATTGGAAAACAAAGAGGCTATAATGAGAAGTAAAAAATAAAATAGAGATGTCGATTTAGAGAGTATTAAAATTTTTACAGTGTAGTAAAATAAACCGTTACATTCACTTAAAAAACTTAAATCAATAATCAAAAATTAAATAAAAGTGTTACTCTCCACTAATAATAGAAATTACATAAAAAATAAAATTTAAAAATCCTTTTTTTGACATTTCATTTAACCTTATATATATAATTTTCATACACTGTTACTTTTTCAAAATCTAATGAACAATGCTACCTCTCATTTAACGTCTTTGTTATGCAAATCATCAGTTAGTAAATATATGATAATGGCAAGAAGTGTTACAAATGAGATCATTAAAAAAATTATAATATTAATTAGCAACTATCATTATGGAGTAGTAGTCTATGGTTTTATGCATCTAAAGAAATGGAATATATAGAGTTTACTTAAAAGTATATGTAAAGATTCATATTATATATATATATATATATATGTAAAGGTTTAAAAAAAAATTATATGTAAGGTTCTAAAAAATATATTTAATAAGATTACCAAAAAAAATTATCACGCGCAACGTGCAGGTTTACGATTAGTTTTATATAATGATTATGCATAACAAATAGGTTTAATTATTTGGAAAAGAAAGTCTAAATATTATAGTGCGTCGAAGGATATAAGGAAACTTGAATTTTTATGTTCCAAAGAGTGTTTTAATCTAGCTGAAGGTTCTTGTGAAGAAAAAAAAAGGAATACACTTGAGACTAGAATTGGTTACAAAGCATTTATTCGATTCAGAGCATTTAGAAGGTTATTACCTTTAATTCATATAGTTATGAACTTGTACCATTTGTTAAGATATAGTCGTCATATTGCAAAACCTAAGGCATAAGCAATTGATTCCATGCTAAATGCGGTTATAAGCACAAAGAATATTATTTTTATAAGCGAAGAAATTAGAGCGAATGAGAATGTGGGTTATGCAAACATGCAAAATATTCAAATAACTAGTGCTTGGAGATTCTCAAAACCATTTCAACCACTTTTTTTTTTTTTTTTTTTTTTTTTTGAGACTGGAACCAAATTTCATTTAATAATAGATAAAGAGTCATGATACAGGGCATCCAAAGTTGGTGGCGGAGAATCCTCCAGCCAAATTACATCATCTGAAATGTTTTTGCATTATGTGCTAAACTATGGGCAACCAAATTTGCACTCCTCTTCACCTAGTGTACCTCTGCCCACCTTAGACCCGAGATGAGCACCTGAATGTCTTCATATACAAGGCCTAGTCGAGATAAGTTAGCCTTGTTGGAATTGATTGGGTTGATCACCTGTACACAGTCCCCTTCGATGACCAGTTTAGAGAAGCCAATGTCCACAACAAATTCCAGTGCCCTACGGCAAGCAAGAGCTTCTGCCTCCAAGTTGTCCGCTACCCCTAGTCCTTTAGCTGACATTGCTCCCATGACTTCACCCTTTGAACCACTTTAAATGTAGAGGAAATTATATTTTACCACCTTAAATTATACCCTATGTTACACTTTGCACCCTAAACTATGACTTTTGTTACACTTTGCACCTTGACGTTAAGTTTGATGTTAACTTGGATGAAAAATTATGACACTATGTAAAAGACCTAATTACCTCTCTTCTCAATCCATTAAAAACAAATAAAAAATTATACTTTACCACTCTAAACTATATTCTTTATTACACTTTGCACCCTAAACTTTGAATTTTTCCATCCAAATTAACACCAAACTTAATGTCAGAGTGCAAAGTGTAATAAGAATCATAGTTTAGGCAAAGTGTAATATGTGGTATAATTTAGAGTGGTAAAATGTAATTTCTCCTTAAATGTAAGCATACAAAAGATCACATGTTCTTTTGCACAGTTTAACTGTTTAAGTAGATCAAGAAAATTGAATGACTAATTTTTTTTTTGGAAAGATGAGAGATCAAGAATTGATTATGATTATTTTGGAGATGTTGCGGTATTTGTGGGTAGATGGTATCAAATACCGCATCTCCAAAGCATTCATAATCGATCTTTGATCTCTCATCTTTCCAGAAAAAAATAGTTATACAACTCTCTTAATCTACTTGAACTATGTAAAAGAACTTGTGATTTTTTGTATGCTTATGTTTAAAAATGTTCAAAGGGTTTTGAAAATCTCCATTGCTAATTATTTTGCATCTTTTGCTTGTTCACACAGTTATAACAATCACTTTTAGTAAAAGTCCATTCTAAAAAAAAACTTTTAGGGTGCGTTTGGATACTGCATATTTTGCTGAAAACTGAAAACTAAAAACTAAAAACAATAAAAAAAAATAATTTCCGGATTACTGTTCACACCAAAAACACCAAAACAAAAAAAAAGGCTGAAACACTGAAACGCAAAATGCAACCCCAATCCAAACGCTACCTTAGTAAAAGTCAAATTCTTACTCTCTTCGACTTCTTTTATTAGATAAGAATAAGAAGTATCTGTGCTTATACGGTTTTACCCGCATTCACTATAGAATCAATTGCACCTCACTTAGGTTTTGAAATACGATGACCATATCTTAACAAATGTCTTTTCGATGGTTATACAAGTCAATAACTATGCTCTTGGATTAAAGTCCAAATATTATTTTCAACTATAAAATGAATAAATGTTTTGTGACTAGTTCTTGTCTCCAATCTATTATTCACAAGAATCTTCATCTAGCTTAGAACCCTCCTTTGAACGTAAAAATTCACCTTCCATATATTCTTTGACCAACTATAATATCTAGACTTTCCTTTCCGAATACTAAAACCTATTCGTAATGAATAGCATATAAAGTAATTTTTAATTTGTAATATAAAGTATATTTTTGCATAATGTATCGTGCAATAAACATGCAATCATCCTCCCTTCTTTTGACCTCATTTGGAATGTTAATAGCTACGTAAATTCCTATTACAATTTTAGAATGTTCAAAACTATGTAATAAGGAAGTTAGATTACTCATTCAATTAAAGCATTTCTCTAAATCTTATTTGAGAGCAAACATATCAATTGAGACAAATCCAACTTGCACACAAACCCTAACTACCCAGTTTTCTCATATATATAATTTGTTAACATCTAAACCCAAAATCTTATTTATTATTATAAACAATAAACGGCCAATACGTGGTGTGTTGACTATATTCTTTTATCAATTATTTACTTTTCACATTGTAATTGATGACTTAAATATTTGCTTCCTATGGTGCATAGGATTGTTACAACCCATAGGTGTTTGAAACTTTGAATCTCCCCGTTTTCAAGCTATACTGTCACAACTCAGAAGTGCACTAGAAAGCAGTTTATTTTCTAATTTTCTTGCTTTATGCAAGAACCATTGGTTATACGGGAAAATTGTTACAAAGCGAAGGAAGATATGAAACTCTTTATTTGGCTATTATTACAGCAAATCTGGTGAATTTCGGGGAAAAAAAATGCAGATAGTCAATTGACTTGATAGGAAACTATTGAGGCTTTATATTACCAAAGGTCATAATAGATACAGAGCAGAAATTCAGTTGTTTTCTTCAAACCGAATCAAACCATTCTGCAGTTAGAGCCAAGGGAGCATTGAATGTTGTGTAGCGTATGTGCCGAGGGCTTGGTTTGAAAGGAACTTCAGAGACAGTGGGGCCAAAGTAAATGAAGGCATCTTCAATTTCTTCACACTTTGGGATCGTGTTCCCATATTCTAAAGATTTTGAACTTAAAAGTTTCTCAACGCAATCACAATTTCACATATCAATTATCAACACCTAGGAAGGCTGGTAGCTAGATATAGTGCATTTCAAAAATCATGAAGGATTACAGCCTTTACAGGCAACAAAAAGTACAAAACTGTGTTTAGAGTTCTGACTTCAGCACAGAAGAGAAGAACAAGATGCCCCCCGCACCTTTCTTAGTGACTTCGTAATCAAGCATATATATGCTGAAGAGCTAACATTGTATACAGATATGATTTCCATTTCCAAGAAAATACTACGATCAAGATACAATTTGTCCCAAAATTTGGAAATACAACCCTAACTACCATTAGATTCACATCAGTCACTCAAGCCATCACTTCCTTCAATGTCACTAACACCATCAAATGCTACTGATGCTTCCTCATCATTGATATCTTGATCAGTTTCCATGGCATCTTCAGATTTCTCTTCATCACTTTCATCCTCATCCTCATAAATTACTGGCACCGTAGTGGCATTCTCCTCTATGTCATCATCCACAACCTGTGTTCAAGAGGTTTGAATTTTATAAAAAAAAAAAAAAAAAAAAGGAAGCCTTGATACTTGCTCTTGCTGAACTCTATACCATAAAATTTTAACACCTACCCCTGTGTAAAGGATGTCCAAGCAACTCGATAGTTGAATAGCTGATTCAAAAGTTGAGACTCTAGACTCGATGAGCTGCACATAATATTACAAGGCTACATAAGATTGTTTTCATCATGCAGAACAATGTCAAGGAAATAGACTAAAAGCCAAAATTTTCACAAAGCTTTCTTATGCTTTTACCAGTGATAAATTCCTATTCTATTCTTGGATCCAATAAATATTCAGCATGTCAAGGTAACACATTTCCAAAGTCAAGAATTTGTTAACATTGGTACTAAATAGTCTAGTATTTTCAAGCAACGGAAATATGTAGATTATGTCACTTTTTTTTTTGATAAGTATGTAGATTATGTCACTTAAAGAAATCCTTAATATGACAGGTAATAAACTCATTGTAATTGTTATAAATGTACAAATCATATCAATTTTATTATAAGCAAGTTAAAGACAATATTATATCCATCAAGCCAAACGACTTTTTATAAAGAAAATGCATAGAAACCATCAGGGGGGTACATACGTGAAAGATATCCCAACATGCAGAGAGTCAACATGTCAGGTGTTATGTAAAATGGTTTCATCGCAATCTTTTTTAACTACTTCTTACCTGATATAAAGAATTCAGGGCAACTAAAGAAGATTCCTGGGACATTATTCCACTTGCATGTTGAAGAAGTAGACTTTTTAGCCATGGAAGTGCACATGCCAAAATCGCACCCCTGGAGTGAAAATACAACACAAAAATTCGTTAAACTCATATTGTATGGACTGTTATACTCCAGAACACCAGCTGGAAAGAAAAGGGAAACTAGCATAAACCAATTGCCAGAAAGAACATCCATTGCAAAACCAACAATGCTAGAGACAAAATAATAATAATAATAATAATAAATTCACAACTTGTTAAGGTGGCAGATTGTGATTAGTTTTTTTGATAACATAGGGAACATTTCTAGAGAACAACCTTTGAACTCGCCTCTAGCTAGTAAAACCTAGAGGCAAATGACCCAACCTTCTAGAACCAATTGTTGCGTAATTCAGAGGCATTCAACCATGATGAGCTAAGCAGTTCATTGTACACTAATTACAACCTACCTCCTCAACAATTGTGAAAAATGTTATGAAATTTGTTGTGCCATTAGTCTTATTGTTGCAAAACAAAGAGCCCCAAGAACTTTATGTCCAGCATATTCAACTTCTTTCTAGTCACTATTTTAAGAAACCAAAAATTGGTTCAGCATTGCTAAATGGGTCAACCAATTTCACAGACTCATTCACCACACTTGGTTTATACCTCGACTGAATAATTGATATCAGAGACTGCAAAAGCTTGAGCACATCAGCCGGACTCAACAACGAAACCGACTTCGCAATAACCTGCAAACAGAAACACAAACTTAATAAGTCAGCCATTAACAAAACCAAACCAAACCAAAGCAATATTAAAAAAATAAAATAAACTCATAAATACAATTCGTTATACCCAGTTTTCAAGAAATGACACTCTGCACCAAATGAAATGATCAGACACTCCGTCCTTCAGGGATAGAGTAAGTTTGTTTTTTTTTTTTTTTGTTTTTTTCTTGAAAATCAATCGGGTATAACGAGGAGAGAAAGAAAAGAAAAAGTGCCTGAGCCGACCTTCTCGTCTCGGTTGTACAAGCAATCTAACAAGAGCACACGATCATCGGCGCGTAAAGCCTGTCTAAGCAGCACCTGAACTGAGTCTGCACTTGGAGGCTGAGGCTGAGGCTGTGTCGCTGCAACCAGAGAAGGCTCTTGCTGCTGCTTGGAATCTGTAATAAGACTCAGAGTTGCGAGCTTCTCTCCCATCGTTGGCTCGTTAACCAAAACTCCATCGGAAGACTCTCCACTTCCACTAACTGTGTAAAAATAAAACAACCAATGTAAGTTTGAATTAATAAGAGAGATTGAATTGATGAGAGAGACTGATTACTTTTCTTCTTCTTCTTCTTGATTGTCGTCGGCATTGGATGGACAATGTGGCTTTCCCTTTCTTCTGCTGCTATTTCTGTTGTTTTTTCTTAGGGTTTTTCGATTTGGGATTTTCTGTACGTTTTTTGCTAGGGTTTTAGACTTTTTACGACTTTGGTTTTCTCTTTTTTTTTTTCTAAATTACAAAGGGTTCAGTTTTTATTTATTATAAATAGTCTTTAAAAATATTTTATAACTGCATGCACTTAGAATATCTATTAACTTTTCCCAATTACAAATTACATTTTCAACTTTTTTTTTTCTTCTTAAAATTCAATTTAGTCTTGTAACTTCACTTTCAATTCAGTTTTTTTGTCCATTTTCATTAGAAATTTGTTGTTAAGCGTGTCATAAAACGAAACCCGAAAAATGTCGTTTTAGGATTTACTAATGGTGCAATTCGAAAAGAGATTAACAATATGACTATATTAAATAAAGTTGAAATTTAGAGAATTGAATTGAACGAAAATGAAATTATAAGACTGAATTGAATTTCAGATAAAGTCATAGAGTAATTTGTAATTTAACATTCTTTTAACTTTTTATTTATATATATTTTTTTTTGATGAGTTATTTTTATATTTTAGTCAATGCTATCATCATTTTCATAATATTGCTGTATCATTTCTTCATTGACATCTTTTTCATCATCTCTAAAATTTACAATCCCTTCTAAATTTTCTATTCTAATAACTTTTTTTCTTTATATCACTTCTTGGCATTCTAGTTTCTTAGGCTTATTAGTTATTACAATAACAATAGCCAAGAGTCCTGTATTTTAATTGGTTGACACTTCTTGGCATTTTCAAAGAAGACATCCAATGTTCAAATTCACCTTCTCCTAACTATGAAATAAAAAATAACAAAATAACAAAAAAAAAATAAAAACATCGTCATTTCATACTTTATCCATAGTGTATAAAAAAAATTTGTAGATGAGAAAGTGAAGTGTCATGTGTGTGGTCCAAATTTTGTAGGAGAATGTCGATGCCTCGCAGTGGTTGACCACCAATCGTGGCGACGCTCGCGCTTTGGCCCTCCTTGAGGGCGAGGCCTTGGAGCTCGAGTGCTTTGAAGAACGAAGGTGAAGGACCTTTGGTGTGTGTGACTGAATTGGGTCAATTTTAAATGGGTTACCAAAGGTAAGTGAAGTCGCCACCAATCATTGGATTTTTTCTAAGGTGTGATTGGTCACTTGACTCAATTTGATTTTATTACTAATCTTAGGTTAAGAAAAAAGGTTGTTTTTCCTAATTTAATATGGACGGATAAAAAAAAAAATCTTGATTCTTGAACTCGGAAGTCTGGTTACGTGTGGGGAAGGTGTTAGGCACTCCACAACGCCTGTTCGTAGACAGTCCTTTATTTTGGTAAAATCTTAATTTTCGGACATTGATAATTAAAATTGAGCTATTGACATTAGCTTTTAGGGCTTTAATGGAATTGGGCTTTGAGGTTAGGATTCGAAAAGGAAGTGGTCTTAATCGATGCTTCACTAGTATATTTTGGAGTCATTGCCAAATTTCCACGATGAAAATCCAGCAGTATTTCGCCTTATTTTCATGGTGGAAATCCAGCAGTGCTTCGCCTCAGGTGTGTCATAGCACACAAAACACTATTCCCAGCTTTTGCTATGAGAATACGGCAACGAAGGTACCCCATTTTCACTGCGAAAATTCGGCAGAGTTTCAGGTTTGGTGCATTATGGTGCATCGGCAAAGTTTCGTGCCTATGTATATGGTGCGCGACAGTGTGTTCGTACTAGGGCAAGCCAAAGCATCAAACACGTTGATACATATCGCATACACGGGGAAACCAATGTTACTTAGCTAACATGGATCGAGATAATCACACCGCAATGATCATGCCCACAATGTAGCGTGAATAAGCACCTACAACAGTCGCCTTGAGCATATACCCACACTACAAGGTCAAGTGCACCCATGATTACAAGAGGGTTACTCTCCTAACCATGAGAGTCCATCATACAAAATGCACGATCACCCACAAACAGGCGCACGCACACACACACACATATCCTGCACATTGCTAGCACACAAAGCGGGAAAGTAAAACAGACATTGCCAATGTTCCAAGGCTATGGCCTAGCAAGGTACAGGAAATGTAAATAAGACATGCCATACCCAAGGAATGTAGCCCAAGCAAGGTACAAAAAAGATAAAATGACATGCCTACATCTATAGGGTATGGCCCAGCAATGTACAGGAAATATAAAGTAGACATTGACATACCCTAGGAATGCGGCCTAAAGCTAGAACAAGGTTCTAAAGAAAAAGGCTAAGAGAGAGAAAGGAAACCATTCGGGGAGGCTAAGTCTCTTATCTACTGAACATTGCCCTTTTTGGGCTTGCGCCTTCTTGCTTGCATTTGCCCCTTTTAGCTTGCATCTCAGAATTTGCATCCTTGCTCCAAGCATCCTAGCTCCAAGTGTGCACATGCAATGACAAAAGAAACATGAAACCAATAGATATGCAAGGAAACAACTAGAAAGAAAGCATGTGAAATGACAAACTAACAAAGAGAGCCAAACAAGGCAAACAAGCATGATATCAAACAAAGGGGCTGTCCTTAGAGGACAAAATGTAGGTTTGGATCTAGCATCCATAGTTCCATGAGATTGGATTATGGACAACACATGTGCCATCAAGCAAAGTTCTTAAAAGGGACCCAGGGTCTCATGTATCAAGAACGGGTGTGAACTCGCATGAGATTGTAGGAACTAAGTTGGATGACACAAACAAGCAACACACAAATATGCAAGCATGAACATATAGGCAAACGTGCAAAGATGCAAAGAAACAAAGAAAGCCAAACGAGATGGCACAAAGCAAGCAAGGCAACATGTCATCACCCGGGGTGGAGGAGGGTATGCATCGTGCAAACCAACATCACGGAGATGTGTTCTCACAAATGGTTACATCCAAACAAGCCACAAGAGGGACGGATGCAACCAAACAAGTAGGTGGCCCCAAAGACCAAGCATAAACCCACAAAGGGAAAAAAGCAATGGAAAAGCCTAGATCTAGTTAGACAAACATGGATATAAAGCATAAAAGCAAGCATAAGCATGGCAAGAAGCATGGAGACATGTAGATTTGAGCGTAAGCAAGGTATTTAGACATATCATAGCCCAAGACGGCTAGGCCAACATCATCAAAGCAATAAAACACGTTAGAAAGCAAGGAGACATGCTAGAAAGCTATAAGGCATGCTAGGAAGTAAGATAAAGCAAAAGATGTACTATGGAAAGCAATAAAGCATATTATAAAGCAAGATAAAGCAATAAAATAAATGAGTGTAGATATACTAAAAAGCTACATTTACAGCCCTAAAACCTCATATCCAAGGTGCAAAGACCAAGGAGAGGAAAAAGAGTTCAAGAACACTACCTCTTGATTGTTGGGAAAAGAGAGAAATCGAAGGTTTTTTGGTGTGTGTAGACACTCAATTTTGCACCTATAATTTAATCTTGGATGATGACTAAAATGATTGTTCTGAATACCAAAAAATCATAATTGCATTTCATGCATTAAATCATTTATCACATATCATAAAAATGATCTTGAAACTCTAACGATCATGACGATATGCCCAATTCCCAAATCGAATTGTCGGATTGAAAGATTTCACAAGATCAAGTTTCATGGTCTGCATGCATCTTATTTGGGTGAAGCTAGTCACGTGTGATTAATTGAAATTAATTCTGATTAGTCAAACAATTAAAATTAATTAAGTGATTTATGTGATTGGTTGTTGGATTTGATAAAAAAATAAGCTTGGTTGCATAGAAATAAAATGGATAATTTATATTAAAAGGGAGTTGTTGATAATTAAGATTTTTAAAATAATTATCTTTCAGATAATTATTATTTGAAGGACCTGATTATCTAATTAAGATGGATTTATGTCCAAGTGCAATTCCTGACTCAGGAAATCCCTAAAAAAGAGTCCAAAATGAACCAAAAGAGAAAACTGGGCCTAGCACTCAAGAGTGCCAACCAGCACTTGGCAAGTGCTGCTTAGCACTTCCATAGTGTTGATTGGCATGGTGTAGACACCACATTTTATACTCCTTATGACTGGAGCCCCCGCTTTCCATGATGGTGAATTCTAAGACCTAAGGTTGGTTTAGGGCCCAATTAGAAGTTAACTTGACTTGAGAAGTGTTAAAATGAAAAATGTAACTTTTAATGAGCAAATAAATCAAATTTTGAAAAATAAGGCCAAAGGAAACCCTCGCTATGTGCACATAAGAGTTAGCCTGCGCACGCATAGCGATTCCCAGAAACTATACAAGATAAGTTTTTTGCATTTATGTTGAGGTTTGGAACGAATCCCACATTGTTTGGGGATCGTTCCAAACCCCTGTTTTCACACTATAAGTAGCTTTACATGGTATATTTTCAAAACACATAGAAATCCCACAGGAAAACACTAAGATTTACTGAAAATAGTGAATTACAGAGAGAGTTTTTCACAAAACATTCTCAAGTCAATTTTCTTTTGATTAGGGCCTTTTCTGACCTTGATCTTTTGAGTTTAAGATTACTAATCACTTTCTTATTGGTTTTTGAATAAATTTGACTGAGGGAAATGATAAGAAATAAAGCTTGAAGAGCTTTTCTTTGAAGTATTAGTCTAAACTTTTCTTTTTTCCTTTTCTTTTCTTTTTATGCTTTTAATTTTGCTGTTTGTCTTGTTTCTTGCTATAATATGTTTTAATATGTCTATCTAGATTTGGTTTACGTTTTTGTATGTTTTAAAATGCATGTTAGGGTGTTAGATTTAGTGTTTTAGGCTTGGTTGTATTTTTAGGGTTTTCCATTTGATATGAATTATGCATTTCAGACTTATTAAATAAAATAATTATGTGTTTTAGACTGATTAAAATATATATATATATATATATTAAAACTCCACCGTACCTATCAATATATAAGTTTTATTTTATATTTAATATAAAATTTATAAATATTAACATATATTAAATATATATATATATATAATAGATATTTAGAATATATTAAATATATTTAGTATATATTTGTAATATATATTGAATATATATGAAAATCGACCAAATGACATTGCATTGCACTGCACCATGAATCCGTGATTGATCTATTAAGGCGCAGTGAGGGTTTTAAGAAAACCGCAACACGTAGTGCAATGCTAAATATGGCCCAATGCCGCTCCAAATTGCATTCCTATGGACAACAATTTGTTTTGTTGGATGCGTTGAAGAAACCAAGGACTCCAAATTTGATAAGTAGACTACTTCAAAGAAGTCTAAACTTCCAAATAGACTAACTGACAATTGGTAACTTAGAAAATCATAACTACAAATTTCCAATTAGATAAAAGATAAATATTAACTTTCTATAATCTATCAATAAAACCAATCATAATTCACCATAATCCAAACTAATCTAACTAATTTCAATTCAAAATAATTTATTTCAATAAATAAAATATATATCTCTATCATTATTTATCTAGTACTAATTATAATAAATTAGGTTCATAAGAGAATAGTCATGATAGCATCCAACGTATCAAATTCTCCCACACAATCCAATTTAACAATTAAACTGCTCCTAAACCTAAGGGCACGTTTGGTAGACTGTAATAGGTGTTGTAATGTAATAATTATTCCTATGGTTTAGCTATTCAATAGTTTGGTTATATTTTTATTACAGAGAATAGTCATTCCTTATGAATAGCTATTCTTTAAAATGAGGAATAACTATTCCTTTCTAAAATGGTTGTAATAGCTATTCCTTAGTAAATATAATAATTTCTAACATTAATATATTTCCAAATAAATAAAATTTTCACATCCACCTAACAATTATGGAAATAAAAATCATCAAAAAATAACTCATCTCTCTAAAATTTAAAATATATTATTTTCTAGAAAATATATTTGTATGAATGAGATATTTCCTAAAATAGATCATAAGTTTTATTCTAATGTTACAACTCACAATCAAACTAATGAATAGGTTTAGTTATTCCATTACAATACATTTTATTCCTGGTAATAAAGATTATCATTCCTGTTGTAATCCACATTTAGTGTACCAAACGTACCCTAAATGCTACGCAGTAAAGGTAGGGGTTTTTTTTTTTTTTTTTGGAGTTGGTTATAACGAGTGAGGGGGGATTTGAATCCTAAATGTCTCCATTGAAAACGCTAAGAGGTACCAACTAATTGAACTACAAGCTTAGCCAATTGTCATTTATCTTTTTTTATTCCGTATTTTTTTTTTATATTCTTGTATAACACGTACAATTTCATTTGAAATAATTATGTTAAAAGTGTTTTGGTTGTATAATTCCTCAACGGTTTACTTTCCTTTAAGAGAAAGTTGATGGATGCAACTTTTGCCACAACTATGATTTAGTTGATTCTAAGTGATAAAAAAAAGTGGTAAATTCAAGTGAAAGTCATATTTTACTAATCACAATCAACCATATCATCAAGTTGGGGCAAAGTGAATGGTTGTAGGAGAACTATTCTTTAAATAGTGAACAATTTATTTATAATATAGTGTGTAATTGATGCTAGGGCTAGTACAAATATTACTGCATAGGTTTTACAAATTAATGTGTTATCAATAGCAAGAAACAATTCAAATACTCATTTATTATCTTGTTAAAATGCACTAATCACATTCATTACTATCTCAATTTGTAATTTTTTTTTAAAAGTAAAATTTATATGAAGTTTAGTATTTTTTTTTTTTTTATACAAGATAGAAATTCTACTCTATCATAATCTAAATGTATATGTGTGTGAAAGCTCCCTCCTGGAGACTTGAAACCTGACTTTTGCCCCCCACACCCTACAAGCACTTATATTTGTGGAGTGACCATCGCACCAAGGGTGTGTGGTGGTAAGTTTAGTATTTTTCAATTGGTAAGAGCTTGTATTCAATGCATTAATTGCACATTTGCACTAGACACGTTAGAAAATGAACACATGTCAGTATTCCAATGTGTCTAGTGCACTAATGCACTGGACAAAAGCCATGTCCTTTTCGATCGTGTAAAGTTTTTTATTTTTATTTTTTGAGAATCGATCGTGTAAAGTTGGGTTAACTATCACTGGTTATGAAGGGATTATACTTGTCACGCTGTCACTGATATTCATTAGGCTATATGCACAGCCCGTAGTTATGAACAATATGGTAGCCGGTAGGTAAATAATATTTCTTTTAAAAAGAAAATTATTATAAAAATAAGTTTAAGGAATCATTTACATGGGTGAATGAAATTCATTTCCAAAGCAACTTAATTTGCCCTTGCAAAATACTGGGATCATAATCTTAAAATTCCTTTAAATAACCAGAAGCTCAAAATTTAGTCAATAGAAGACAACATTTGTAAAAAAATTGGCTGACACTACCCATTCCTTCCATCAGTAACCAAAAATAGACACGTACAAGTAAGAAAAAGAAAATCTATTGTACATTTGTCATGGTACACCTAGCACATAAAGTTTGCTTATATTCTGAAATCCAACCAGTCAAAAAGAGAGAGGGAGAGAGCCTAATGTATTTTACTGTTTTGAATTTTCATATCAGATTCTTTTTTTTTTTTAATAGAGTTTGAATTTATGGCATCCACTGTTGTGCTCTTTATCGTCAAACCAAGCCACCGACCGATTTTTGTTGTAAGTAGGGATTGAACCCCAAATCTCCTATTCAACCATCAAATTTTATCAGTTGAGATAACTGAACTCACAAATTTTCATATCAGATTCTAATCCTTCGTATATCCTGACCAACTTATATTATATCTGAACACCTCCACCTGAGGTAGTGGCAGTATCATCTGGAGGACTAATTGATATCCAAAGCAAAGACACTGTAATTGAAACCAGCCCTGCCCACACGTATACAATTGTGGGCACTCTTCCTCTCCTCCCCATCAAACCTTTGGCAAATGGGTACATGTGAGCCAACACCCAGAAGCTAAAGAACAATCCTCCCATCAGTTTACTCCATTGTGGTATCACACTGTATAATGTCCTGGAGAATCCAATAACAACAGCAACCAGGTTGACTACCATGATTGTTAATGGCATCATGAATAGACTTGTCCACTTCACAATGTAAAGATCAGCATATATGTCATCTTCATCTTCACCACCAGACTTTGAGGTTAATGTGAAAGAGATTTCAATACCGGCTATAACTTTTAGGAGACCCTGAAGCACAGCAGCAAGGTGAGCACTTGTGCCACCAATGACCCAAAATTGTTCATTTCTCCACCATTCCTCAAGGCCTATACCAGACCACTTGACTTCCAGGAGGGAGATGAGAGTGAGAGTAACAGTGATGGTAAGGAGATAGACAAGGAACGAGATGTTTAGGCTTTGAACAATGAAATTTCCTGTGAAGAGAGAAAGCGCGGGAAGGAAGCAATATACAACTAAGAAGAAGGAAGTGAAGGGGTAGATACCAACATTGAGGTATGCAATGCGTTGTAGGAACTTGAGGCGTTTGCTTCCAAGAAATGCATTGTTCCGAGAGAAGAAGATTTCAACAGAACCAGTGGCCCATCGAAGGACTTGGTGCAGTCGATCAGTGAGATTAATAGGTGCTGTGCCATGGAAAGCATCACGCTTTGTGACGCAATACACAGATCGCCACCCACGGTTGTGCATTCTGTAGCCAGTTACCACATCCTCTGTCACTGATCCATAAATCCAACCTATCCTGTCACCCCATTCAGTCTTGTCCTCATACCTGCGTTTGCATTTAGACAATTAGTTACTAACCATTTAGACATTGATGAATCTTGTCTTCTACAGCCATCATGTTCTCTATCTCAAATTTGTTACTTCTTTTGATGAGTTTGGTTCTTGAAAATGTCTGTATTGTTATCCAATGTTTTCCTTATTTTTTCATCTGAAACATCTTTCAAGTAACATTATAATCAATTTTTTCTAAGCAACCAAATGCGTTTTCACAACTGCTAACATGACTGTTGTAATTGCTGCATTTAACAAGAGTGGCATCAGTGATGGACCTAGGTGAAAGTGATGTTGCTATAATCACACATACCAATAGTTGTGAAAAAAAAAATTGTGAAAAATAATGTTGTGATCCTAACATTATGAAGCCAGAATCTTAAATAAAACTATGTGAAACTTGATTTTATGTGCCACTTAAGTCTATGGCGCAGGAACAGTGTTAGGTTCGGGAAGATTAGATTGATAGCCACACTAAATGTTTTGAAAACAATATAATGCAAAGAAATTGAAATGAGTGAGGAATTACCAGCAAGAGATGACAGAAATTGCCTCAGCAACAGTGGGCGCATCCAGTGGTGCGCGGGGCAGGAGCAGTGCCCCTGGAGGCCTACCATTTTTAATAGAAATGTGATCAGCAAGTGGTCTTCCTTGGTACTCTGCAATAGCTATGGACTCCGTGAGCACAGTGGAATTCCCAAACTTCCTTGGCAAGTTCAAGTCAGGGTGTGATGTTAGGGGCTGTGTGTCTAAGTCCTCTTCCTGATCAGATTGCAATGACTGCATTGCAGAAATATTGGGAGCTGGGGATTTTAATTGCCCAAACATGCCTGAGTACTCGTTTGCTCTAGGTGGGTGGAAACCGTAGAGTGCATATCGCCGGAACATGCAGCCGGTTCCCACGTATACCGGGCCCTGAAGACCATCTAGAGCTCGCATATTTCCTTTTATGCAAAATGGGAATTTTGAATTATGAGGGGAACAAAAAAGCAAGGAATAGCACACAACACTAACCGAATAATAACTCTAGAATTAAAAAATTTTCGCAATTGCTGAGATAGTAGTTGCTAATGGTAGATAAAAGAAAATGGCGTCAATGATAGATCTTGATAATAATCAGTAAATATTTGTCAACTCAATTATTATGAAAATTATTGTGAAAATTGTAATGATTATAACATTACTTATAATAGAATCGTAGATGCTCAAATAGTATCAAATGAGTCTAATCCTTTAATATTTTAAGGAATTACAAATGGCATGGATGTTTGACTGGTTTTAACTGTCACCCAAAATGTAGTGCCTATCCTTTAATATTTTAAGGAATTACAAATGGCATGGATGTTTGACTGGTTTTAACTGTCACCCAAAATGTAGTGCCTAGTTTCCATGAAGTTCATACTTAATGCACATACATGGTGAGTTTTTCCTTTTGAAACTAAAAAAAATATGAAGTCGCATTTAGTGAATAAAGTTGCTGCTTCTATGGGCTTGAAATAAGTAATTGATACGCAGTTTTAACCTTAATTTATTTTTGAGGTGAAACTTAAAAATATAGAGTAACAAAAAATTAAAGATAATTTGGATGCAAATAAATTGCAAATATTACCATCGAAAAAGACAGTGTTATGATTTGCATATCGGTCAGATGGATCAATCCCTTCAAATCTCTGGGGGAACTGTATGTAGCATATCCTGTCACCTCCACGGTCCATCATGAAGCACATCCCTTCCCTCAGAGCTTGAGAATTATAGATATAATGATCACAATCCAAATTGAGTATGAATGGACCATTGGACAGTATTGCTGAAGCTCGAACCAAGGCATTCATGGCACCGGCTTTCTTGTTGTGGTCATATCCTGGCCGCTTCTCTCTTGAGACATATGCAAACATTGGTAGCCGAATGTCCACCCCAGTGAAGTCCAATTTTTTCTCGTCTGAATGACCCATCACTGTTTCATTTTCTGGAACCTTACTCATCACCTGCATTGTCATAAATTACACAATTTCAGTAATCAGCATTCAGCTAGGAACTAATTTAGACTTGAGGACTTAAGAAAAATATTGGAAATGCTTATTAGAAAAAATAAGAAAGAATATAAAGTAAGAAAACCAAAGCATGTTTAGAAGAGGATAACAATGCACAAAGACAAAGTGATTCTAACATTTGAAACAAATTCAAAGCTTCAATTAAACTTGTAGTCATAGATAACATTTGTGAGTTAACTTGGGATTCATGTTAAGAATAGGATAATAATGCATAAAATGAAACAGATTAAACAATTACAAAGCTTCATCTGCACTTGTAGATATTAATATAATAAATATTTGTGAGTAATTGGGATTTATAAAAACAAGTCTAAGGAGTATTTTTCTGCAACTATTGATATGATTGGTTGTGATTAGTACATGATAAAAGTAGTGTCTGCGGTGATTGTAGTGTTACTCTAATCATACCTTGACAACTTAACATATCCTAAAAGAACTTGTTAAAAAGGATGGTGTTGAATATATACAAGGAGCTAGCAATTATTGAGTGATCACCTGTAAAATTCCAGCATGGTCTCCCTTTGAATGATCAGCCGTAGGATTGAGCCAGGTCCCCGGCCAGTGAGTGCCATCGGCCATCCACGTAGACTTGGTGAAACTAATGGGGTCCAGTGGCAACACACCTCCATTTTTCTCACGGGCAAGCTTCTTCTCCTTCATTTCCTCCTTTGAGTTATACGTTTCACTCCTCTTACGTATAGCTTCAGGGAGACCATTTATCCTAACCTTAAACTCATCGTACTCTCTCTTGATCCAACGCCGATCCTTGACGAAATCAGGACGCTTCTTGTTCTTCGTGGGATCAGTTTTGCTGCTAAAGTAACTATCTGGATTCCTAGGCTCAATGTTGTGTTTGCGGCAAAAGGGCACCCAAACCTGTACATTAACAAATGGTAGTTGCACATTTATAGAAATATACAATTGTGTTGTATAATTTGATCATTCAAACATGAATAAATCTTAATTTGCATTATTTTTTGGGCTAGAAAGATGTAAATATAATGTCATTATGTTGAATTAACAAAGAATGAAAAAATGAAAATGATCTTTGCTTGAATTTTGCTAAAATGCTTGCCAAATTCATAAGAAGGAAAATGCTCCTTCCATGAAAATCCCTTTCACGAATTTCAGGAAAAAAGAGGGGGGGCTCTTTATATAACTTAACAATGGTTTGTTTGAAGGTTCTTCCAAAAGAAACAATGATATTAAAGAATAAAATTTTCATTTGTATTTTTTTTTTTTTTTTTTTTGGGTTTTAGCAAAGACAGTTAAAAATGATCACAATTATTTCCTTCATAAATGTGTTTAAACAAGTATCAAATGATTAATTTCTTTTTTTTTAAACAATTAAGTTTTTGAGATAATAGTTAATTTATATGATATCAGAATAGATGGTCTTAAGTTCAAAAAAGGAAGACATTGGATGAAGATAGTAAGTAACAAAACCTCGGCAAATTGAACAGCCTCGGCCATGGCCTCGAATGTGAGTATGGCGCCACCATCATCTGAAATATAGCATGAAAGCTTCTCGACCGGGTAGTCCACAGCAAGAATGGAGAGAATGGTATTGGCTGTGACAAGAGGAGGTTCCTTCTCAGGATCGGCAGTGGAGACAAAGATGTCAATACCAGGGAGGTCAGAGCGGCCATGAGGGTTGGATGGGGAGGACTGCTCAAACTTGTCACGGAGGGCAGCAAGGTCAGTGGCTCGGTTGATGGGGTTGATCTTGGGAAGAATGTCTAAGAGCCATGAGAAGGCGAACCAACACTCGCACACAATGGACATACCCCATAGCCACATTGCATCTCGATTGGGGTTTTGGATACGCCATGTGAGGAACAAAGTTAGAACTACTACTCGGATCAGCACTAGTAACCTGTTCAAAGAGAAAAACTTCTGTAATTTTATACAATTAAAAAAAGTCTTATGTAATGTTTCACAACAGGAGTCATCGTATATGATTTGAAAGTTTGAAGAAAAAAGTATTTCATTGATGTACACTTGAGCTAATTTTTGAAAGAATGGAAATGAAGTTGGAGTTGAGATATTCGCGGTTGCACATGTACGTATCAGTCATTCTTGTGCCATTGCTTTCTATGAGCTGAGCAGATAATATGGAGACTTGGTATAACTTTAGGGCTAATGTGATTAACTCTAAATTAGACATTTTCTTGTTCATTGATTTTTAGTTACATTTTGCTTATTGCATGCTAATAAAAAATTTAACAATAGAACCATTCAAAAGTCTTAACCTTTAATGTAGGGATACAATTAAAATCAAATTTATAATTGATTCTTTCACATCAATTATATTAAAGCATAACATACAAAATATAAAGAAAACTTATTTATTTTATATACGATCGATGCGAGTAAGTTTAGGAATAAGAAATAAGAAGAGTGGTTCGATGATGATTCATTAATAACAAAAGACACTTTTAGAAAAAAGGAAGTGTATTTGTGAGTGTTTTATGGTTACCTGTGTCTGTGTGAAAGATTTTATGGCCACTAGTTGCAAGAGTTACTTTTAGATAAAGAGAAATGTTAGATTGAGAGATGGAAACAAAATTTTGAGAATTCTGAACTTGTTTTCTATTGTATCAGCCCTCTGGCTCAGCTAACTTTCTGCCAATTAGTTAAGTTCGTTAAGGTTGAGCTCTCAGGTTTCTCCGTACAAGAAACATATCAGACACAGTCAAATATTACAATTTATATAAAACCCACTTCCCATTTTGTTTCTCCCCGCAGTTTGATTGGCTAATAAAGCTCATGCAACTCATATAAATAATGAAAATTTTCTAATTATTTTTGTTACAAGAATGACATATATGAACATATTAATCTTATTCTTACCCACCAAAAGAAAAAGAATATATATATATATACCTGTAAGGACTAAGAATAGCGGTTGGAATCTTAACCTTCCTAGTGAGTGGCTTCCATGGCTTGTCCAAAAAATCAGACATACTCATACCAGTTTCGGAGCCATAATCATCGTCCTCGGCTGACCAAAACGCATTACCAATGCCATACTTCCCTTTTGTCTCGAACAACCAGCGGTTGTGATCGAAGTCCCCAGTTTGGGTCCTCAATAACATTGATTTGTTGTTGGAAGATTTCATCACTGACACCCTCCTGTCCATCTTTGCAGCTCCGGTGGCGGTGGCATTACCACCGCCTTCCTCATCTCCGGTCCTCCGCCTTTGGGGGCCACCATCTGGCTTGGTTTCTGAATCTGCACCGGGCTGGTTGTCTGGTGTTGGTGGCATCATCACCGTGTAATTGATGTAGTCATTTGGCCCTGCAAACTCGCCTGACATGTCCAAGTCATCGTCCCGGGACAAGCTCACAACACGGCCGCTTGATGTGCGTCGAGCAAATTTGATGCCCTGATTAGGCGGCCGGCTTGCCGTTGATGATGATGATGATGATGATTTTTTTGGTGACCCTGATGAAGTTGCCATCTACCTTGATGTTTTTTTTTTTCTATGTGATATATATGTCTTCTTTAGAAATCTATATCATATACTACATTCATTCAAGATTGATCGATGTTCTTCATGAATATTTTTTTTTTTATCTGTAATTTGAAAATCCGGAGATTGATCATAAATTTTAATGTGGACACAAAGAGGGTGTAGAAATGGAAATCTTATAAAATTTTGTGGAGTTGCATGCAGAATGGAATTGGAAGGAGGCAAATAAAGTTGAGTAGTTTAATGGTTTTGAAGTTGAATCTATTTTTAGCCTTACTGCAACGGATGTCACTCCCTCTTTTCAAGCTTGGCCTCTCTCTTCACTCTTCAGTTAGGTTCTTGGTTCACGGTTTATTTGGTACCAACTTAAATATTGGAATATTATAAGTAGTATTTAACAACCCATCCTCTTCCAACAATTTAACAAATTTCAGGAAAAAACAAACCAACCTAAATGTTGCTCCTTTGATATATATATATATATATATATATATATATATTTGGACTTTAGAGTTCTTCTAACTAACTCGACAAATAGGATTCAAAGAGACTTTAAAAATTTTGGTACAAATATGTTATTGTGGGGCCCAACAATTTTTGGGCCAGCTCCATTTATTCGTTGGAGTCCAAAGGCCCAAGCCGAGGAAGGTTATGGCCCAGGCACGATAATGCAAGTACAAAATAGCATGGGGATACAGCCGAGAACGATTCAGTCCTCGACCTGTCCGAAGTCTCCTCGGAGGAAAGGGAAAAAATGGTATAGAAACAACTTGGGAAAAAATCTAAAATATCTGTACCAATAGAAAGGGGTATGCTGGAAAGTGTAACGACCGGGGAAAGCTGCCCTTACTGCCATTCAATACTCTGCACCTGACAGAGCCATACTCTCCAGCTTTTTCAACCACCCTCAACCACTCCGGGTATGGGCTGATGGGACAAGTATCAGTCTTGGAATGTCGATCCTACACGTGGATGAAGGATAAAAAAACACAGGCTAGTATAAAAGGAAAAGTAAGTAACTCATAGAAGAGGCTGGGAAAAATGGCTAAAAACCAGAGCCTCCTAGCCCGCCTCCAGGAGAAAGACTCCAGGGGCGAAGACGACTTAATCATGTACGGATATCACGAAAAACCCACCGCCTGGTGACCAAGGCCTAGCCTTTCAAACCCATGCTCTACAAATGATATTGTTTGGGCCTTTTTACGAGCGAGCCCAACACTGTTGTGGTTTGTTACGAATTGTGTCCTTACAATTGGCGCCGTCTGTGGGAAAGGCTTGTGTGTTGGCATAGGCGGTAGGTCGAGAGAGTTCATTTGTCATTTCTAACAGCTGGTTATAGAGTTCTAGTGTAAAGTTCCGCTAGGGGATTCTTGACTAGGGGCTACGCTTGGTAGCGTCAATCGCCTGGATGGTTCTAGGGGCTTGGTCGAGGAGCTAATTCCCCTAGAGCCAAGGTCCCATGCCAAGGTATTGTATGGTCCTCGGACTCAAACCTACGGAGAAACCAACTACTTGGATGAGAAAACTGAGTTTTGGACAGAACCAAGGTATTGTATGGTCCTCGGACTCAAACCTACGGGGAAACCAACTACTTGGATGAGAAAATTGAGTTTTGGACAGAACCAAGGTATTGTATGGTCCTCGGACTCAAACCTACGGGGAAACCAACTACTTGGATGAGAAAACTGAGTTTTGGACAAAACCAAGGTATTGTATGGTCCTCGGACTCAAACCTACGGGGAAACCAACTACTTGGATGAGAAAACTGAGTTTTGGACAGAACCAAGGTATTGTATGGTCCTCGGACTCAAACCTACAGGGAAACCAACTACTTGGATGAAAAAACTGAGTTTTGGACACAACCGAGGTATTGTATGGTCCTCGGACTCAAACCTATGGGGAAACCAACTACTTAGATGAGAAAACTGAGTTTTGGACAGAACCAAGATATTGTATGGTCCTCGGACTCAAACTTATGGAAAAATCAACTACTTAGATGAGCTCAAACCTATGGTAAGGTCAGCTACTTAATAAAGATTCTAAGTTGCTCATCCTCAGCTCAAATACTATAAAAGGTTAAAGCTATTAAAGTTGTTAGGAGGATGATAAAACACCTTATTACTCAGCAACCTGGAGGGGCTGTTCATTTCCGGGTTATATGTCTTCGGATGATTACCTCCTACACCGCACATAGCATTCAGTTGTTATCTTGGCTATTTTGGGGTAAGTGTTGTTTTCACAGGTCGGCAGTGTTGTGCCAAGCAACTTTGATTAAATTCATGATAATAACTTTTCCTTAGCAAAAGTTTTTGACCCTAAGTGTCATTAGTTCAAGTCTACATTATTGTGCTGAACAGCACTCGTAAAGTCCATAACAGCGCCTTTTTCCTTGATAAGGGATTTCAGCCCTAAGTCTTGTGCTCTAAGGTCGGTGGTGTTGTGCCAGGCCGACTCAATAAGCTCATCATAATGTCCTTTCTTTTTCTTCCTAATAGGGGTTTCAGCCCTAAGTATCACTTGTTCGATTCAGTATGATTAAGTCGGATAATTTCTATAAACACAAAACAAGATCTTTTTATGAACTAGGATTTCGGTCCTAGACGTCGGTCAAAGTGTAAAAATAAAAAGAATTTACAAGATTGTATATCTATTCACGGCGTAATCATTTCGGAAATAAAGAGATAGAACATATGAAATAAAGCAATAACAATTTTTATTAATATAAAGAGGTATTACAACGTACAAATAAGGGCTTAAACAAGCCTATACAGAAGGTGAATTACAAAAATAATAAAAGAAAAACAACAACAATATAACAAGTAAACAGTCCGATGTCCTTTTCTCTCGTCTTCAAAGTCCTTCCGAACTCTGCCCCAGTAGCGCCCATATTGAGAGGAGGACCTTCTTCAGAAGAAGATGGAGGAGATGAAGAGAAAGAAGGAGGAGAAGAAGAGGGAGGAGATGAAAGGAAAGAAGGAGGAGAAGAAGAGGAAGAAGGAAAAGCGCCAGGATGGATCTGGCGGTGGAAAGAAGAAGAAAGAGAGGTAAAAGGAGGTACCAGTGAACGAAGAAAGGAAGAAGCGGGGGCACTTAGTCCCTACGTCAGTCCTGACTCCTAACACACTGGTGCCATGTTAGCTATGCTCATGAGAGAGCGGCTGGTACTGATAATGGGTGTCCTCGGCTCAGTCACGCCGAAAGTTTGACGTGACGAGTCCCTGCTTCGAATTTTGGCTGAAAGGAAGGTGAGAAAGATCTTGAGTCTCCGTCATCCTTGCCCTGACCGAGCCATTTCGAGCTTTATTAGAACATGGTGTTTTTGGGAGGGGTATGGTTCCTTCATTACTTATTATTATGGCGAACGTATCACAATTTAATGTATAACTAGCGGGTAAAGTAAACTCTAGAGGAGGCTAAGGATTTCAGATCTCAGAAAGATAAAAAGGGTCTCTATACAAGAGCAATAGCCTCCTACTTTTCTTCTTATATGAAGGGCAAAACGGAAGGTATTTAATTTATCCAGATTTCCAAGAGAATTTGTAAAACGAGGATGTACCTGTTCCACTTCCCCACATCATCAAACAAACCATCGAATTTAAGTAGTCTCGTAAATAGAAGTCATTAAAGGCGCGTTTCGGATAATTAAACGGCGAGAACGCGTCAGGAGTAAATTCAAAAGAATGTCTCGTAGACCGGTACATTTCCTGGGCAGATGGAGAACCGCCAACATTAATGAAAGGATGAATTACCAAAACCCTCCTCTCCAACCAAGAGGTCAGACAGCAGGGTTTTGAGGGGCTATTGTAGGGCCGAACAATTTTTGGGCCAACTCCATTTATTCGTTGGAACCCAAAGGCCCAAGCCGAGGAAGGTTATGGCCCAGGCACGGTAATGCAAGTACAAAATAGCATGGGGATACAGCCGAGGACGATTCAGTCCTCAGCCTGTCCGAAGTCTCCTCGGAAGAAAGGGCAAAAATGGTATAGAAACAACTTAGGAAAAAATCTAAAATATCTGTACCAATAGAAAGGGGTATGCTGGAAAGTGTAACAACCGGAGAAAGCTGCCCTTACTGCCATTCAATACTCTGCACCTGACAGAGCCATACTCTCCAGTTTTTTCAACCACCCCCAACCACTCCGGGTATGGGCTGATGGGACAAGTATCAGTCTTGGAATGTCGATCCTACACGTGGACGAAGGATAAAAAAACACAGGCTAGTATAAAAGGAAAAGTAAGTAACTCATAGAAGAGGCTGGGAAAAATGGCCAAAAACCAGAGCCTCCCAGCCCGCCTCCAGGAGAAAGACTCCAGGGGCGAAGACGACTTAATCATGTACGGATATCACGAAAAACCCACCGCCTGGTGACCAAGGCCTAACCTTTCAAACCCATGCTCTACAAATGATATTGTTTAGGCTTTTTTACGAGCGAGCCTAACACTGTTGTGGTTCGTTACGAATCGTGTCCTTACAGTTATCAATTATAATAAAAAACAATTCTAACATTCTTTTCCTGTATAGTCAAAATCTATCAATTGCATTCTTTATCGGTGCTTAGTAAATTTTTGTAATAATTTTACATTTTCCTATAATAAAATCTCCCAACATTTTTGTAATAAATTAAAACCTGGCTCATCACAAGTCACGATAAAATAAAATATAATAATTATATAAAAAAAAAAAATTACATCACAACTCAAAATACACCTGTTATGAACAATATTGTTAGATTTTCTTTCTTTCATAGACATTTGGATGCATCCCATCAAAATCACCAACTGGCACTTTAATTTATAAAGAAAAATACTAAATATACTATACGTTTTATTATATAAAACATTGTTAATTAGTGAATTTAAATTATTTCTTTCTCTCAAAAAAAAAAAAAATTTATTCCTTTCTAATTGATGACACTTAAATTTTCAAAACCAACTCATATATGAATCATTACTCAAAGAATGACAACTCAGGTAGTTTTCGCTTTTCACCAGTTACGAGTTAGGACTACAATGTGTTGTTTTCAGTGTAGACCATTCCACAGCGCTTTACATTTACTGAGAAATTCCTGGTTGGCTTTCTGGGTTTTATTTTATTTTATTTTTTTCTTGGAAAAATGCATATTTTTTAATTGTTTATTATAAAATGTCTCGATGAAATGGCCCGTAGACAAAACCAAGGTGTAACAGCAGATCTCATGGGATTCGTCCAAAAAATTATGAAAAAGTGGGTAGCAATTTGTCATATATATATATTAGAGAGAGAGAGAGAGAGAGAGAATGATTGTGATATATATAAAAATCAGCTTCACTCATCTGAAACTCTCAACTCTCATCAACAACTCCTCATTTCACAAAAAGGCTAATCTAAATTGTGTGAGTGCAAATTACAATGGCGAATTCCAATACCAAGGCTCAGAGAAGAGTTCTGCTACTATGCGGTGACTACGTGGAAGATTATGAGGCATCAATCTCTCTATCTGTTTTTTATTTTTTTGGTTATTGGGTATGATTAATTTCTTATTATATAACTCTTAATTTTTTTTATGGTTGCAGGCAATGGTTCCATTTCAAGCATTGCTGGCATTTGGAGTGTCGGTTGATGCCGTTTGCCCAGGCAAGAAATCTGGTGATATTTGCCGCACTGCTATTCATCAGGCCTCTGCTCATCAGGTCTCTCTCTCTCTCTCCCTTTGTATTATTTAATTTTTGGGTTCTTTTTCTATGAGATTTTTGCATATACAAATTTCGGCTTTGTTGTGCTCTGCTAACTATGTACTCTTTTGTATTTGTATTTATAACCATAAACCAATTCATTTCTCCAAAAAAAAAAAAAAATCTTAGTTAATAACTTTATTGTCAGCAGTTAGCTAATTTCAGCTGACATTAGCAAGTGTGGAGAAAAGATGGTTTGGTCATGTGGAGAAGAGAGTGATTAATGCACCAATATGAAATAATGAGTTGATTCAAATTGAGAGAACTAAAAAAGGTAGAGAAGACCTAAAATACATCAATAGAAGTAGTAGTAAGAAAGGCATGTGAATCATGGGACTTCAAGTAGAATAGAAGGATGAAAAGAATACATGTGACTGACATTAACTAGTCTGTTGAGGATTCATAATTGACCCCAAATTTTGATACTAGGGCTTGGTTTATATTGTTGTTGTTAGGGTTAGATATGTCATTTACAGATTTCATCGGTTATCCAATTATTTCATATACATTGTGCGTAATGTTTTAGAAAATAACTCTTTAACATTTGACACTCATATATATGCTGCTAATAAAACTATTTGCACTAATTATACAATGTTACGGTCAAAGATTAATGGGTTTGATTAATTCCAACATTCTTCAAGACTTCAGAATTAAAACATACTGACTCCTGGCCTGGATTTAATTAACTCAACAACAAGCAAGCCTTAGTCCCAAAATTTAAAGGTTGGCAATGGATCATATATAGACTAGTCAAGGTCAGCCACATGTATTTCAGACACTTACTGAAAGAGATAGAGAGAGAGACTCTTTGCCTGGGTTTGACAAAAGTACAATTTTAATGTATACGAGTTATTGAGAGTTAAAGAGCAATGATCTATTTCTTCTATATGTAATACTATATATGCTTGAGTATGGTACTTTCTTTGTAAGTTAGTTAATATGTGATCTTATCACTTTCTTGTTGAGTTAAACAATATAGTTTTCATTTCCTATTTTCCTTCTTTCTAATCTTTATCTTTTTCTTGTCTCTATTGGCTGCAGACTTACTCTGAGTCGCGTGGTCACAATTTCACACTCAATGCAACATTTGATGAAATTGAATTTACAAAATATGATGGCTTGGTGATTTCCGGAGGACGGGCTCCAGAATATCTTGCTATGAATTCAGCTGTTTTAGACTTGGTCGGCAACTTTTCCAACTCTGGGAAACCAATTGCCTCTATCTGCCATGGGCAATTGATCTTGGCAGCTGCAGGATCAGTTAAAGGTCGGAAGTGCACTGCTTACCCTACCGTGGGACCTGTTCTTGTTGCTGCAGGTGCTCATTGGGTAGAACCTGAAACCATGTCAGCATGTGTTGTTGATGGCAATGTCATTACTGCAGCTACATATGAAGGGCATCCCAAGTTCATCCAGCATTTTGTGAAGGCACTAGGAGGCACCATAACTGGCTCAGATAAGAGGATATTGTTTCTTTGTGGGGTAGGTTGCAACTTCCTGATCAGGAAGTTGAGTATGTTCAACTTAGAAATAGCAGATCAGGAAAATCATTACTTAGCCTTGACCCACTGGGGTTATTGATATCTCTTTTTTAATTTCACAGACAAGAATATGCTAATGCCAATGTGTTCTACCTCTGTAATTCAAAATAAAGTCAATTAGCACCTAGGAAGCCCGGTTACAGGTATAGGTACGGATATGACACGATGAAACAACATTTTTTGAAAAATTAGCCCTTATTATCCCTTACAGCACAGGTACAACACCCCAAATGAAGTATCCATACTTTCTAGATTCTAATTGACTTAATAATGAATTACAGAGGTAGAACACATGTTATACAAATAAGAAAATGAGCAAAATGATTAACTGTGCACCAAAACCCTTGATTGTGTGCATACACTAGCATATGTGATGTGTATGAAGATATATTTTTATTTCTACATATAAAATTGGGAACTCAAAGGAATACTGAAGGTCATCAACCTCTTGTTGCATACTTCTGCATAGAAGGAAAAGAGTTCCAGACTTTAGGCAACTATTTTCATATACCTTGCGTATAAGAAGACAATTATTAGTAAGGTGTCCATTCTTCATTGATCCAACCTGCAATTTTGGTGTCTTCAACAAATAGTGAAGTCCTTTAAGAAGTCTTAATTACAAAAGTGACCTACACTTTACATACATATACATATTTGATGTTACATTCTTAATTTACAAGATGCATCCTGATATTTAAATGAAAAGCTTTTGCCTAACAGGCTCTTAACTATACACATTTTGAAGGCTGGGCCAGTATGGTTGTCAATCTTATATTATTTTATCATGCCACATTTTTGTTCATATAATTGTTTCTCAATAAAAATAAGTTAAGTCATTGTTCTTTTTTTCTCCTATTTGCAGGATTACATGGAAGATTATGAGGTAACTGTCCCTTTTCAGTCCCTTCAAGCCTTAGGATGCCATGTTGATGCAGTTTGTCCAAAGAAGAAGGCTGGTGATGCCTGCCCAACTGCTGTCCATGATTTTGAAGGTGACCAGACTTATAGTGAGAAGCCAGGCCATAATTTCACTATAACTGCTAGCTTTGAAGGTTTAAACACCTCAAGTTATGATGGTCTTGTAATCCCTGGAGGTCGAGCTCCAGAATATTTGGCATTGAATGAGTCAGTCATTGCCTTGGTGAAGGAATTTATGGAGATCAAGAAGCCAGTTGCATCCATCTGCCATGGGCAGCAGATTTTATCTGCTGCTAACGTTCTTAAGGTAGTTTTTGTTGAGAACTTGACATTATCCTTTAAGAAGGAACTCCATACTATTATAATAATTTCATTTTGTATATATCTCAACTACTTCATTATTTTGAGGGCATGCTATACATTTGTTACAAGAAAATCTCATTAGATCAGATATAGCGTCATAAGTAGTCATAAACCCTGTGGATTGTGGAAATTAAGATTCATTTTTTCTACACTAATTTAATTGGTAGCATGGCTATGAAATGTTATATTTGTGCTCTTGTACATTGATGCAGCCATGGAAAAACAGATTTAGTCGTTGTTTGTACTTTTATCTCAATTTTAGTAATGCAATGTTTCTGTGGTGTCGGGCTCTTGTAGGATGTAGATGGAGGCAGGGCTTGTGGTTTAATAAATTGTCTCATGAGTAGTACAGGGTTAAATTAATTTTTTATTTCATAAATAATGGTTAGTTTTGTAAAGAGGAACAGATGTGTTATTTTTCTTCAATTCCTACGAGCTGAGGGTATTTTGATAATTGATTCAAGTCTAGAACTTTTTATAAGAGTTTCTAAGCAAGGTGTGCAATGATTGTGTGGCTAGAGAATAAGTATTTTCTTTGAAAGCCTAAGATCAAGGCAAAGATCAAGTGGTAATAAATTAATTCATCATTATTTTATTTTAAGCTTTATTTGAGTTTTTTTTAGAGTCAAGGGTCATTTTGTAATTTGTAATTGTTGTTTGTGTTTCATAGTTGTGAGCCTTGGATTCTATTTTATTAGTAAGTCTAATTTATTTTATGGGTTTTTATATGTCAACTTTAGTCTTATTCAATTAGGAGTTTGTTTACTAGTTAAAGTGGAGTTAAGTCCTATTAGGAAAAGTTAAGACCTAGAGATATAAAGGTGTGTCACTCACTCAATTAAAGAGAGAGTTAGTTAATGGATAAATTGTGTGTTTTAAGTGTTGAAGCATGTTGGCCAAAGTTTAAGGGATTTTTTTTTTTTTTTTTGTTATAGGTAAGTCTAATTTAGATTATGGGCTTTTAAATGTGGAATTTTGGACCACTTACGGTAGTAGTTTTCTTACTAATCAAAGTAGGAGTTCTATTGCTATTAGAAAGTGTTAAAGCTAGAATGCTTATAAGTTTGTCATTCTACTCAAATAAGGAGAGATTTGACTGATCGAAAAATTGAGAGTTTTGAGCATTTCAACACATTGGTGTTAGCATGTTCTCTCTCTTTCTTTTTCACTCTCTCACTCACTCTCTCTCTTTCTATCTTTTCTGTTCTTCTTTGGCATTCTGTCACTATTTATGTTAATGTCCACATACATTGTTTTTTCTATTTTATACCGTTACTATTCACAACTTGTGGATCGATTCGATCTCTTTATCTTCTCACCTCTTTTGCAACCTTGAATTAGATATTTTCCCTTCCCTACCAAAACCTAGTCATTCTTTAACCATAACCCTTCTTTCTAAAGTTATAAACCCTATATCCAAATATTCTCCTAACTCTAAGCATACCACAAACATATGTAGTCAAATTCCCCAATCTATTCTCCCTCGGTCTTTTATTGCCTTACAAAATTTTTATTTTACTAGTGAAATTAGAAGTCCTAGTTTTAGAACATTGCTGGGGTCATTTTTGTTACCTTGCCATGCATTGAGTTTTGATTGGTTTGGCTTTCAGATCCAGGTTCAAGTTGGGGATGTGGTGGGTACTAGCAAAACACCAGCCTAGAGACGTGAAATTTCATAAAGAGTTGAGTTGTTCTGGTTTTATGACTTTTGAAGCAATTTTATCAGTCAGACCTCATCCGGATGGTTCCTTTACGGGAAACACAGCCCCCTGGACTTGCTTAATTTGTGAAATTGTAAAATCAGCATTGGATTGTGATGGGCCTAGAATCTATGGAGATTTTGAGGCTGTTTTGGTTTTATGTAGATTGTAGTAGTTTGATTAGCTCTATCCCATCTGGTTCCTTTCTTTAAAGGAAGCACAGCCTCCAGGACTTGCTAAATTAGAGAGAATGGGTATGGGAGATTTTTAAGTAAAAATGAATGTAAAAGTTCCTTTGAATAGGAACGTTGGCTTTTCCCTGAGCCCAGTGTCCCTTTTTATGTCCAGCCCTCTCTCTTGCTGCCCTTTTGTATTTTAGCCACACACACAAAAAAAAAAAAAAAGGCACCACAAAGTTAGCTTGTAAGATAGTTTAGCTCTTAGGAGTTGGTTTCCAGGTGTTGAGCAGTGGAATGTTGCTTGATTCCAGCCTTGGACAGTAGGTTCTGTAGAATTTGCAGGCTGTTCAGCATAATTGGCAATGCGACAGATCTGGTCCTATAACAATTGAGGTTATCCGGTAAATCTAGCTTGGTTTGGTTTGTTTCTCTAAAGAAAATGATGCCTCCTGGAACTGCTAAATGTAAGAGATTACAAAAATAAGCAGTGGTTGAGATCAGGTTGGCATTTATGGAGATTCTGAGTTTGGCGTGTGAAAGAATTCACTAGATACAAAAAGTTCTACCATGTGTTTGGCTTTATGCACATTGGTCTATACCTGGGTTTGGTGGATTTTGCAATATCCTAAGCCCATTTGCAAAGTTTTCCATTAAACCCAAGATAGATGAGAAAAATCCTTTTTTGTCCTCCAATCCACGACTCCCAAATTTTCCCTTAGAAAAAAATACACATGGGCTTGGTCTATGTGTATGAGATTTGTATATTTTTTGAAATAATCATTTTGATAGGCCCATAGATTTGAAAAGAGTGTCATCAATAAAGATCAAGGAAGAGGTCTAAGAGTCTAAAAATGTGCTCCATGTAGTCACTACACCAAGGAATTCAGGTTGATTGGTGGAATAATGAGTGTTTTGAGTATTGAAGCACGTTGTGTTTTAATATTGTTGATATCACTGCTTATGCTACCCCTAAACAGCAACGAAATTCCCCCTCTTCTTCTCTCTTGGCAAACCCAAATCAAACCTGGATTCAATCTAAAAACCCAAAAGCCTTCTGTCTCCATAGCAAATGCCAAGATCATAACTTCTCCTATCCTAATGGCCATCACAAACATGTGGACAGATTACCCCTAATCTGTCCCATGTTGTATCAGTTGCAATGGCAAAATAATCGACACTCTTCATAAGTGATGAACTAATTAATTGGCTATAAAATTTATTTTTCTACTTAGGTGGGATAAGAGGGCAGTTAGCAGTGGAGGTGGATATTGGGTTTTTATTGTCCCATTGTTATTCCTTTTAATGTGGAAAACATTTCCATTTGTGCTTTAAGAGGTGTCTATGGACTCAATGGAGATAGAGGAAGATGTTATCTGTGGGACTTTTTGTCAGTTTTAGTAATGTGGAAAACATTTCCATTTGAGCTTTAAGAGGTGTCTATGGACTAAATGGAGATAGAGGAAGATGTTATCTGTGGGACTTCTGGTCAGTTTTAGTAATAGATGTGGGGAGGCTTGGGTATTGGAAGGGATTTTGATGTGGTGAGAGTCTCTTGTACTAGATTGAGCTTTGGTAGGTTCTCTTCAGCTATGACTGGAGTTTTCAGATTTTATTTTTAGGCATGAGTTGCTGGACTTTCCCTTAGAGGGGTTGTTTTACCTGAACAAATATTCAGGAGTCTTATTTTGTCTAAAATTAATAGATTTGTAGTGTCTGTGGGTTTAAATGCAGTGCAGAGTTTACTTCCCAGGCTGGTTTCATTTTGCTGTCCCATTCTTTCAGATAGAGGTGGACAGTGGAGCGGTAAGGGTCCACTTGGATTTAAATACTTGTTGGTTAGGGAGAATGAATCTGCTGTCAGAATACATTTTTGAAATCTACTTTTCCAAAAAAATTCTCTTAGAGAGAGGTGGACTTTGGATGTTTATATGGTCTGGCAATGTTTTGGTTTTGTGCCATGGGGAGATGGGACTATACTTCTCCTCTGTTATAATATCTGGTGTACAATTTCATCAATGCATATCTAAAATTTGTTTGCTCAACTGCATATTTGTCCTCAATCATGAAGGACGATGCTTGGGTGCCTAGCTGTGGGTTGGTTAGGTGGGAAACATTATTGGTGTCTTGAGAATCAAAAGTATTGGGCAGGATTAGAAATTAAAGCCGGTGGATTTTTTTTTGTTTGGTGGGGTGCCTGGGATCTTTGGCTCTGTTGAAGAGAAAAATAGCTACCTAGGAATGGAAGGTTTGTGCTTAAATCTTTTAGACAATGTTGAGAGGAGAAAAAGAGAGAAGGAAAGAGGGGATGGGGGGTTGATCCTGTGGGGTTTTTCAAAGGGTTTCAAATCTGTGTTCCCATGGAAAAACTATGATGCCAGAGGTGCTTTGTAAGGTAGCCTTCTTTACCTGGATTGTTGCTTTCCACAATATCCTTATTGTTGATAACCTTTTCAAGAGATTAAATAATTCTTGATTGGTATTATGTGTACAAGAGCAGTGTTTTCTTTGGGGATGAAATTTGAAGATAAATTAATTGGACCTCAATTTGCTATGTTGTTATGTTTCTAGGGAGATATTCAATAGTATTTTCCTTGTTTGGAATCTGGTGCATATGTCCAAAGAGTAAGTGAGATGCTACCTCATTGGAAAGAGGAAATTTGAGCGCAAAGGGTGCTAGATACCTTACATGGCTGATGAATTTCTAAGTAAGAAAGATGGAATTACTTAATTGTCAAAACTACATTCAAAATTCCTCCCAAAAACCATTCGTTGGATCTCATCTCATTCACAACTGTGTCCAGCATATTGAAATTATTCTTTACCATTCCTACATGTGGAATGCGATCCCTTTATGTTTAATGTGGTGCATGTGGAAGGAACAAAACTCTAGGACGTTAGGAGTTGAGAGACATTGGTGCTTCAATTGAGTCACCTTTTATTTTTGAGATCTCTATTCAAATGGCAAAAGGATATCAGGAATCTTGCTTGTTATTACTTTTATTGTTTCTTTAGATATTTGTAATTTTAGATGTTAATTATTAGGTGGGGCTCTTGTATACTCCCCTTTTCTTTTAAGTAGGGTTTCCCCATTTTCCTTTTAATAAAATTTTATTTCTAGTACAAAAATTATTCTTTATCATGTTGTTACATTTTCTTGGAAACCCACTGAAACCTGTTGGTGTTTACCACATTGTTGCAAGATGATTTTATTTTATTTTATTTTTTTCCCAGAGTATATATTATTGGAATTCTATGATTAGTAGTACATCACGTTTTAGTTTTTGTACTGGTGACTTCTCGCTTGTCCATCTCTTAACTTCAGGGAAAAGATAAGGTTAACAGAAAAATGGGATATAATGTTTATTCCAGTTTTGTCATATGCCCCTCTGCTGCATAAATTGGCAATATATCTTGGTGCTTTTTGTTCAGCATGTTGTCTCTACCATGTCACACAAAAAAAAAAATGTCGAATTCTTGAATACTACTATCTTTACATCTGAACTTTTTTGTTCATGGTCATAAAATAGGGGAGAAAATGTACTGCATATCCAGCCGTGAAGCTTAATGTGGTCCTGTCAGGCGCTACATGGTTGGAACCTGATCCAATAGATCGTTGCTTCACTGATGGAAATCTAGTAACTGGAGCTGCATGGCCAGGGCATCCAGAGTTCATTTCCCAGTTCATGGCGTTGCTTGGTGTGCAAGTATCATTCTAGTCTATTGGCTTAATTTACTTATTATTCCAACATAAATAAAGAATATTGTTCAGGTTATCACTTGTCACTGTGCCATCCCATCCGCTTTGCCTGCATGATGAAATGTTTCTAAATAACAATTAATATGTATGTTTTAGTTAATACGACTTTATGGTATTTGCGAGAGGACGATGTACATTCTAATTTCTAAGTCTCTTCCTGTTCCTGTTCCTGTTATGTACCTTCTTTGCTATTTCAGTTCTACGTGGACTTCTGGGATCAATCAATACGGTGCTAGATCATCTGGCTTTGATCTTCATTTTAAGGGAAAGCCACCTATCTCTAACTTTCCAACAGATAGGGGTGACAAGTGGATGAGTTGAGTCATAAATTGGTTGGGTGTGTAATTATTCATTTATCCATTTATGATCCATTTATATATAAATTAATTATCTATAACCAACTTAACCCATTCAATTAGTAACTCTACCCATTTAATCCAATATAATCCAAATACCTCTAAAACTACTTAAATACTCTCTTGATCTTCAAAATTACCAAAATACCCTTAAATACCTAAAATGACACAAATACCTTTACACTTCCAAAATTACCAATATTTGTAGAGTGAAGCTCCCTCCTAATTTAAGTATATGCGTGTAAAACTCCCTCCTAAAGATATTGAATCCCAACTCTTCCCTCCATACCCCACAAGCACTTATATTTATAGAGTGACTATCGCACTAAAAATGTGGAATGGTTATCTAATATTTTTTTAATTGCAAAATGATTATTATGATATGTCTACATTTGGAACTAACCGTTTGAAGAAATTTAAATCATCACCCAACGTAAGAGTAATGGTACAAACACAAATTATTTCACATCTTTTCAAACTATTGATATGACAATTTCTTACTAGTTTTTATTTAAATTCACCACTAGCATTACATTTTTACTTCTCAATAATAATCCACCACATCAATAATTTGTAAAAAAACTTATAAAATAATTTGTGATTTTAGCATTTTCCTCCAACGTAAAATAATAAGACAACTCAACTGATAAAATTTCTAATAATTGTATAAAAGATTTAAGATTCAATCCTCACCTACACCAAAAACTAATTGATATCTAGATCTAATGATAAAAAACTATCATTAAAAACGAACGCTATAAGTTGAAACTTTCTAAAACAAATAATAATAATAATATAGCAAAAGAGCTTTCCAATTTTAATCAGCCCAATTCTGACATGCGATCATAATATTTTGTTACCTTCCACTACCGTTAAACCAAAAACAATACGTTTCTCACAAGCTCTTGATCATATCATGGTGTGGCTTATGTTGTTCCTTTTTTCTTCATTGGCATAATTCCAATGATTGTACAATCCATTATAGGAGTTTTTTTTTTTTTTTTTAAGATACGTGAAGGATATTATTTCTTTTCCATCACTTAGACATATATAAAAAAAGATTGTGACAGTTCATTTTTTACGGTATTTTCAAATCATTCGTTTTTTATATATCGGAATGGACGATTTCATTAAAAGTCACAAGTAATGTTATTAGTTTAGCTTAAGAAATAGGCTTGATGAGCTAATACACACCCACAGACGAGGGACAGCATACAGAACAAAATAAATAAATAAACATTCTCTAGTCTTAGTATCATATCATAAAATACTTGGTCAAAGACAATCAAAGTCAATGCCACTCTATTCCTCCTAATGTGGTAGAGCCCACCCCTTCCCATACCTCACTGAAGCCTACTTCTTCGTTGTCAACACCTTCCATGTTGCAATCCCACCAGCCACAGCCATTGGCATCTGCAAGCAGATAGAGATACCAAAATTTTCTTTAATTGGTTAAGGATAAAACAACAACTAAGCCTTCAAAATAGAATATAAATTTAATAAAAGATTTGAAAAAGAAAGATATAGCTGACTAACAGTGATTGTAAAGAGGTCTTCGCTTCTTCTTGCTATTATATTTCTCATCCTTTCCTTTTTCCTTCGGTTTTGGATCACCTCCAAGAACTAACAAATGCTTTCGAGCAACATATTTCTCGTCACCACCTGCACCTGATATCCACATAATTTAAAGTCAAGTTCAGAACCCAAAGATGAAATTGGAAAATCAAACGATCATTTACCACCTACTTTAATTGGATGCCAATTTTGATCCAATAATTTCACAAGATATCTTTTTTTTTCTGTACTTTTCTTTTCTTTTCTTTTTTAACCAATATCCTGTAGATCTTATATATATATATATATATATATATATTAATTATTATAATTACATTGGAGTATGATAGAAAACACATATCACATGATGCATTTACTTCATTTCCAAACTTTTTATGCTCTTCTAACCTTGCAAATGCTTCTTTGATTATTACACTCAAATAGATCCAGGGATCATCCTAAAGGATGTATGCACATACACATGCTCTGTAGCAATCTGCAAAACAGTTACGAATTCCTTTTAACCTCTGTTAGTACTATTATGAATTACATACAAACTAGGCAATAACCCAGCTCAACTCAGCCTCTCGTTTTTAAATTATGATGAGGAACCCATCCCTTTCAGAGGGTGGATACATGTTCCTACACACAAGGACCTTGCATCTGAGGAGTCCAGATAGAAACACAGGACCTCATAGTTCCTAAGACGTGTGCCTCACCATTCAAACTTCCTGCAACTTTTGGAACAGTTTGCACAAAAATTTGTGTATAACTTATTAAAGCAAAAACGTGAGAGGCCAAATACTGGGATCTTCTTTGGCCTAGGTTGCTTGTTGTCTGTCCCTCAGGAGAGCCATCTAAGAATGAAAAACCAATACAATTGTTTTAAACTTTCAAAAAGATTCAGTTATTCAGGGCCCTTTTTTCCCAGAATTTTCAGGCCTCCTTGAACTTTTGTTGTTATACTTGACATTTGACTATGAATGCAATCCTACTGAAAGTAAAAGCAGATAAAATTCTAGAATACTTGAGCATTATGGCTCCAGCTCCTGAAAATTTTTGTTATCATTTCAGTATTTCATTGAAAAAGAGGTGGGAACAAGTCTAGGAAGTTCAAAAAACCGTAGAAGAAACAAATTTACCACATTGACAACACAACTGTGTCACTGCATCCTAGCATTTGGAGATAAAGGAATCTATCATTTAAATTTAAACTGATTCCTAATTCCTATATAGATTATTAGGATTTGCTTGATAGTTGATAATTGACATACGTTGTTGAGTCACATGACACATCACCACAAGTCTACAAATTAAGATTTTGTGGGTAATGGTATCTAACATGAATTCAGTATCCTTCAGCCCTTCAGCTCATGTAAACAAAAAATAAAAATAAAAATTCAATATCATTAATTCTACTAATACTAATACTCAAGCTAAACGTACCAAAATCTTTGCTTCATATTGGCTAGTGCACAAAGAAACTAATGATCCATTTTCCAGCAGAATAATATGCAAAGGAGAAAGTAAAAGGTGTAGGCATTTGGGTTTTTTCATAATCCAGTAAGTGCAACAAATTTCTAATTCTCTACTTTCCTGCTGAGTGACTAATGATTATATTGAATTATTTATGTGATATATATTTTTAATTTCCTTTTTCACTAGTCCACGAAAGCAGAACCAATTAAAACATAATAGACCAGTGAGCAGTTGTTAAATTTTCTATTTACAAAACCAACCAAAGACTTAAATCACCAACACATTGTAATAACTGGTACCAGATTGAAACATAAGAAAAAATTGCTGTAAGGTATGATGACAAACCTTGAAATGGGTTCTTCCTTTTTCTTGATTCTTGTGCTTCATCTATGTTACAACTTTCCACTTCACCAACACTACATGAACCTCCACAATCTCCTGTGTCTTCACCAGAATGCTTGAACTGTTCAAAAAACACTTTATCCGTCACACAATTTGTCTCTGCTTCCCCACCTTTGTTGGCCCCATTATGGCCATCAATGGAGCCACTTGATTCTCTTGGACTTGGACCCAGCAATGATGAAAAAGGCCTCGACTTTCCCTGTCACAAAACAACGCTATGATCAATTCAAATTCTGATACAATTTTTTATTAAAAAAGAAACAAACAATGTCAAATATATAACAAGCTGAAACTAAAAGTGATCTCTTTTCTCTAATACGTCTAATAGAATGATAACATGTTTAATTTGGTTAAAAAATTAAAAATGATAACCCAAAACATAGAGACTAAAATCACTCTTTTTTTTGTCCATATAACAAACACGCACAAAAGATTGCGAGTAATAATAAATAAATCCCAGAATCTGCTTATATTTTCACAGCAATCAAACAGACTAAAATACCTGAACCGTTCTGGGTGGCACAGAAGTAGTATGCAGTTTCCTGTCAAGGAAGTCCGCGAGCGACACGTGTGAGCCCTTCTTCGAAGCTTTGTTCTGAACACCTTCTTTAAAATCATTTGAACTAATTTCATGTACAACAAAAAATAAATAAAGAAATTAGCATCAGTTTAATTAATCAAAATGGATTAATGAAGAAAAAGAATTAAGGGTATTTGGTTTAATAAGTACGAATTAGAAGAGCGAGAGAGAAATGAGGAAGCGATAGAGCGCTGCCCCAAAGCCCTGATTGTGATTGAACTTGAACAAGCGTCTTTTGGTTTCATTTCTTAACCTTTATTTTTTTTTCTTCTTCTTCTATTTTTATCTCGTTTTAATACTTTTGAGTTTTGAGCGCCAACAGTTTGAAATATTTGCGACAATTGAAATGTTTGGTTTCCCGGTTACTCTCCTAAATTGTACTTTTGCCCTTAACATTAGGCCAAATTTATTCCACTATTCCCAATCCAATTTCTTTTTCTTTTCTTTTTTCCTTTTTTTTTTTGAGAATAGTGTGTTAAATTATCATCTTTTGGGCTTTTGTCATGGTTTCATTTTCTAAGTTTCAAAATGCACCGATAGCTGTGAGTACTCACATCAAGTGGGTTTATAATAAATGCTACAATAATTGTGTATATATACATTGTTACTGTAATTTTGCATTTTAATATTTTATTAGTTTTTTCCTCTCCCCATTAGACCTCCACACTCTGTCTCTCTACACTCTTCTACTCCATCTCACTTTCTCTCTCTACAACCGATCAATCTATCCATCTATCGCCACAACCCAACCACCACCACCACCACAACATTATAATACATAATAATCTGACCTCAAAATCAACGAAATTAAAATCAAACACAGACACACCAAAAGAGACAGAGAGTATTGTTGCAAACTTGTGGTTATGGGTCGATGCTTGAAGGCCGACTGGAACATGTCTCGTTGCTTGTGAAGGAGGTCGGTGTTTGTGGGTCGACTGGAACGAGTTTCTGACATTCTATGCTTGATACTGCTTGTGGAGATGGATGCTTATGGAGGCTTGGGGTTTGAACAGAAGGAGAGGTGATCTAACTACGAGGGAGTGCTAATCTGAGCAAAGAAAAAGAAGAAGAAATAGGTGCGGCGGTTGAGAGAGAAAAAAAAAATTGTGGGTTTGGATGAAAGTGGGGTGAGAGGTGAGAGTTTTTTTTTTTTTTTTTTTATACAAGATAGAAATTCTACTCTAGCCTAATCTAAGTGTATATGTGTGTGAAACTTCCTCCTAGAGACTTGAACCCAGGCCCTTATCCCCCACACCCTACAAGCACTTATACTTGTGGAATGACCATAGCACCAAGGGTGTGCGGTGGTGAGAGGTGAGAGATTAGATATGTGTTTACCGTGTTTTGTGTGAGGAGAGAGAGAAAGAGAGATATTAAATGAAAATACTAATAAATAAAAACTAGTGAAATACACCAAAATATTTTAAATTATCAAAATACACTCATATCCCTATTAAGGGCCATTTGTGAAAGCCCAGGCAGATAGAAAGGAAGCCCAATAATAAGGGCAACAAAGAATTGACAAAGTAGATAGCAAAAAACCATTAGGCCCAAGCGGCAGGAATAATGGATCACAGGCCCAACAAATAAACAAATGGGTCTTGAAGAGGCAAGCGGGCTCAAAGAAGCCAGGACAAAAAGAAATAGCATCCCATGGGCAATGTATGAGGTAGAAAAGTGAGAAAGGGCTGCCGCAGGCCCAAGGCAATGCAAACTAAGAGAGTAAGGGGTTTATGGCAGGCCCATGAACCCCAAGGATGAGAATAAAGTTATTGGGTTGGGGAAACCCAATGAAGTTAGTAAAAAGCCCATAGGAGTGTGGAATTAAGCAAACGGGCCGAGGAAGTCCAAAGAAAGCGATTAGGCCGTGGATGCCTAAAGGAAAGCCCAAAGGGACATAGGAGCCCATAAGTGAAACCAAAACAGTGCCCATGACAAGCCACTGAGAAAAGGAATAAACGGCTGGCCCAAAAGAGGTCCAGCAGGATTAAGTTGTTACGGCAGGAATAACAGTTCAACGTTGCAAGAAATAAAGAAAATCAAGAGTGGACCAAAGAAATGTAAGGCCCATCATCAGACAAAGCCCAGCTCTTGAATGGAGCGGGAAACCAAAGAAAAGCCCACGTAAAAGGTCAGAAAACACAAACGGAGAGTCTCCAGATCACGGCATACGCATGAGTAGCAGGCAGACTCTTGGACATATCTGAAAGGAAAGCACGCGTAAGGCCCAGGCACCACCAACCTGTACCCAGCCAATATAGGACGTGGTGGGGCCATGAGCCAGAGGTAAGAGGTAAAGGGGGTATGGTTTGGTGGTGGGGAGAGGGGAAAAGATCTATTTTGCAGCTCCTGCCCAAGCCCTTTTAGGAGGTACATCCTGTTGAGATGACAGTCCACCCAAAAAAGGCAAGTTTAAGGGGGGAACCGTTGGGTGCATGCCTTGAGGGAAAGAGAGAGAAAGCATTTATACCGTGGCAGGAAATAAGTGCTACGGTAGATTGAGGAACGAAACAAACCTGCCTTTGTCTGGCAAGGGTGAATGTCGCACAGACTTGGTAGTCGGCAAGTACACCCAGACCAGACAAATGCGGTTAAGGGGCAAAGTGGTAAAACATTGGTCACAGTAAGCACTATAAAAGGGCCCTTGTCGTGCCCTGAAAAGGGGATCGAAAAACAGAGTATTCACAGAGTAAAAAAAGAAAAACAGAGTAAAAAGAAAAGAAAAAAAAAAGATAAGAAAGAAAATAGAGAAGAAAAGAGAGGAAATTGAGGAAAGAAGAGAGATAGTTCAATGGGCATGCACCAGTAGGTTGATTTCCCTCTCTCCCCCTTCAAATCCTACTCTCTTCCAAAACGTAACAAGGACTCCTTTTGGGCAATAACCATTCAGGTCCGACTCCCTCAAAACCATTAATCCCCACGGCAGGATCTTTTCCTGGGAGATTATTTGCATTGAGAAGAGGCGTTCTCCCCTATTTGGCTTTGCTTCAGCAGACCAAATTTAAAACTTGATTTATGCCCATTCTTGATTGGTTCATATTATTTTCTTTCTCCTTTACTTTCTCTGTGAATGACATTATCACAACTGTAATCATGCTTTATAAGTAGGGATTACATAGCCATTTATTTAAATAGTCAGAGTACTCTATTTTTTTGTTATTATTATTATATCTGTCTGTTGTAATTCATCTGAAACAATTCTGCTTGCCGTAAGCCTACTCCTGGCAGACAAGGCATAAGTTTGTGCACAAACCGGCCCAAGTTGAGTTACAATTGGACCGGCCCCAACTCCCTTACTCAGAAAACATTCAGGCCCATTACCGCAGGAGGCAGCCCAGCCCAACGCACAATACGCACAAAACGCCCCTACAATCCCAAAATCTACAAAATGACCAAAATATCTTTGAAATATTCAAAATAATACCATTGAAATCATCAAATGCACAAAATGCCTCTAAAGTCTCCAAAGTACTTCCAAATCTTCAAAGCTATCAAAATAAGATAACTATGAATCATCACTAAAACAACCCTTCAAAACCTCAAAGATGATTAAAATACCAATCAATCTTCAAAATAATCAAAACACCCTCAAAATCTCCAAAATTAACGACGTATTTTTTATTCTTCAAACTCATACATAAAAACCACCACTCTCATCACAAAAAATACTAACACAGGAAGAAAAAAGTGCAATGATGACAAAGGAGAGGTGATACTACCATTTGAAGGTGTTAGCCCAATATAAAGCATGCTTGAAAAGGAGTACACCTTATACTCATGCGAGATAGAGAGGACAAAGTGGAAGAAGTTGAAAAAATGATATATAATGTAATTTATTGATAAATATGTTTCGTCAAAAAGTTTTTTTTTTTTTTTTAATTGGGGAAACACACAACCAAATAATAATACTTTTTGAGGCCTCACAATTTGACACATTATAATTCTCATATATTTAGATTTTTTTCTATTTATAAACACAATCATAATAAATGCCTATTATAATGTATCTCTCCATATACAAACACTGTCATAATAAATACATAATAATATTTATCATAATGGTCAGACATCATGTTTAGATAAATAAGTAAAATTGTATTAGGTTACTTTTTTTTTACATTGCACGGATTATGAACTTGTGTGTGTATATACATACAGTTTAAATTCTAGGCAAAAATACTATTTTCGACCCTACATTTTCACCTCATTTCCACTTTGGTCCCTACTTTTTTTTTACCGCTTTTAGTCCCAAAAAAAAAAATTGTTCAATTTTTGGTCCCTACCGTCATTTCACTAATAGAAAATAGCCTACATGGAAAACGGAGTGCACATGTCGGCATTTTAAATATTAAAAAAAGCTACATCATTATTTTTCCTTTTCTTTAATTATTTTAAAATAAAATAAATTTTAGTTATTATTTAATTATTTAAATATTTGATTGTTCTTCATGTTCTTCTCCAAGAACATGGTTGCACAGAAAATTAAAAATTCAAGATTTTCTTCTATTTTCTTGCATTTTCTTTGCAACCAAACAGACAAAAACACCTACAAAACAATGATCAAACTCAACAATTCTAACACAATCAAATAACAAAACCCAAACCATGGTCAAATCAAAAACACAAAACCACACAAAACCAAAAATACCAAAACACAAGTCAATCCTCATCAATTTCAGTTTTGATTTCCTTTAAACGATCCTAGCCAAAGAGAGAGATGATGAGATTTTGGCCATGGGTCTTTGGGTCTTCAACCATGAAATGGTTTGGCCATGGGTCTTCAACCATGAGATGGATTGGCCATGAGAGAAGAGAGAAGCCCGAGTTTTAGATGTGAGAGAGAGAGAGAGAGAGAGAGAGAGAGAGAGAGAGAGAATGAGATGATAGGCGTGGGTTTCAACCATGGGTCTTTGGGTCTTCAACTATGGGGTTCAGCCATGGTCTTCAGCCATGAGATGGATCGGCCATGAGAGAAGAGAGAGTTTGAAATGAGAGAATAGTGTGTGGTCGTGTGGTTTGAGTTTGAGATGAGAGAATAGAGTTTGAGTTTGAGATGAAAAAAGGAAAAAGAAAAAGTGTGTGGCCAGTTTGAGAATAGTGTTTAGGTTTGGATCTTATGTTAATTTTTTGCGTTTTAAAATTTTTGGGTTTGTGTTCTTGTTCAAAATCCACTTAGATCTCAATTCATGTGATTTTTTATTTTGTTTTTAATTTTTTTATTTAGTTAAAATTGATAAATTTTTTAAAACTTCTTTTAGGGTAAATCCAAATTACACCATGGTTTTGAAACTCGGACCGTTCATTAAACCGTAAAAGGGAGAAGTTCAAGGTTTTTGAGGTTGAACTGAGGTCGATCTGTGATGACGTCATAATTAATTTAATAATTATTGAAAATATAAATAATTATATTAAATTAGTACAAATATTTAAAAAATTAACTAAAATAGTGCAATTAAATATAGAGATCTATTAACCTGGTTTAAAACACTAATATTACTATTTTCGTGTGTATTCTAATAAGTATTACTGTTTACTCAAAAAAATTGAAATCTATTATTCCTTTATAGAAACAAAGAGATCTATCTTTCAAATGTATTTTCTATATCATAACTTTAAGAAATATTAAATCCTAGTATTTTTTATGTTGATTAGTTAAATTTGTGATAATATCTAATAATATAATTGATGAACACAGTGAAATCAGTGGCTGAATGTCTTGGGCATCAATGATCAGAGAGCACTTGAAAGTCTGAAAAAGCAAACACAAAATCAGAGGTGACCGGGGAAGACCGGCCAAGAATCCTCCGATGGTAAGTATTTTTGGAATTCCAATTTTTATGGAAGTGTCTGAATGACTTACCCTCTTGTGGATGAGTGCTTATATAGCACGCCTTATGGGGCAGTTACTTATTTAGTAACTTCCCCTATCATTGAGGAATTAGGAAGATTCGGAGGTAACTTCCATAACTGCTTTGGAAGTTACATTATTCGGGTTTATTTTCTATAACTGTCATTAGAAACTGGCTAGGGTGATGTACCTTGACCTTTGTGTTCCGGATTGTCACAAGCTCGTCCTAAGCTTGCATGGGAAGAGACATCTAGAATCTAGGAAGGTCGTCCAGGTAATTCCTAGGACGGACGACCTCACCATGGACAAGTACATTTATTTCGTTCGCCTCGTTTACTTTGGACAACCGCATTGGACGCGTTTGGAGTTGTGTATTATAATACTATTAGTTGCCCCCTTGTCCATGAGTCGTTCAAGGAAACGTGTGGTCCCATGTCATTCCTTGGAAGGACGCGCTTATGTTTTTTATTAGATTGTGCCACGTGTTACAACCTCATTGGTGACCAGCTGTGTCGATTCATTTCTTCGAGAAACATGCCACGTGTCACTTTCTGGTTCGCTGTGTCATTTCAGATGCCTAAATCTACGACCTATAAATAGTAGAATTCCTTCATTACCCTTCACATTTCTAAAATTTCCTTCCTTAACTTCCCTCGTCTTAGAGCCTCGTCTAGAAGCATCCTCTCGTCCTTAGTTCTCCGTCTAGAGCTAGGTATTTTTCTTTCCTTCTTTTCTAGGTTTTCCTTCAATATTACAAAATGTCTGAAGTCGTTCTTTCCTCGTCTAGCAATAGTGTAGATAAAGCTATAGACGAGTATCGTGACGCTTCTAGCTATAGTAGCTCTAATAGTGATAGCAATAGTAATGGTAGCTCCATGGACAAGGGATACACCTTTGGGTTGGTTTCCCCCTTGAGGTTATTCAGGAACAGCTTAGGATGAGGGTAGCTTCAGGGGCTGGCACCTCGTTGAGTATTCCCTCGTCTCCTCCTTCAGATGAAGTAAAAACCGTGTATAGTTGTGCCATAGGAATCCCTTCCAAGACGGACGATAGGAAGTTAGGTTTACTTAGGAAATGGTACCAAATCCCCGACAACCTCAATCCTAGGTTAGCCGTCCGTGGGGATTGGTGTTGTTAACCTCGTCTCGGGATAGGTATTTATGAGGTCTATCTTCTAGGGGGACTTAGGTTACCTCTAAATGCTTTTTGCCAGAGAGCTTCTTACTAGATTAGGCTTAGGATTTTGTCAATTTAACCCTAATGCGTGGAGACTCATCGTCTCTATGAAAATTTTGTGGAGAGAGGTGTTTAATGGGGATCATCCTCTTACTGTGGATGAATTCCTTTATTGCTACAAACCCTCCGAAATTAACCAGTCCCTTGGCTTTTATCAGTTTACAGCCAGGGGTAAACACTGTAGATTGATTAAATCATTAGTTACCTCTGACAGAAACTGGAAGACGAAACCTTCGTCCTGAAGATATGTTCATATTTTGTTTTACTTTATTATTCCAGTAAGTGTTTTAATTTTTGGCTTGTATTTATCTAACCTTGTTTTCCTTTGTCTATTTTTTGTTTTGTAGCTGTTGAACGTCCTTCTTTGAGTAAATTCCATCGTGATCACGTCCACAAGGCTCGTCTACACATTGATAGAAGTTTTCACTCGTTGGTGACTCTTCAACGTCTGTTCACGTGGAGACTTGGTCCTGAGCCGTCTGTGGAAGCACTTGCTCACGAACTTACAACTCGCAGACGTGAGTTCTTTCTATACTTGGAAATTTTCTACATTATATATACATATGTATACATACATTTATTTTATTATTATTTTTAAAACTTTATGTTTTCCTTTTTAGGAATGGCCACAATGAAAGAGAACAAAGGGAAAGAAGTTGTGGACGAGGCTGCTAGGCTTGGGGTCCAATCTCAGACTCGTTCTTCAGCTAGAGACAAAAGAAAATCTTTGCCCAAGACACTGGATTTTGGAAATCTTCCCAGTCGTTGTGGGAAGAAAGCGAAACATGGGTCGTCTAGGCCTGAGATTGCTAAGTCTATTCCTTCCTCTCAGCCGTCCATCCAAATGGTTGACATTGACCCGTCCGTCCCCGCTGATAATCCTGCCAAGACCGTTGCTCCCCCTTCATCCAAGACCACTACTCCTACCTCGTCCCAACCTTCCCAGAGGATCCCCATGAATCTCCTGGAGAATGAAGACTTGGCTTAGGAGAGGTTTGAGAAAGCTGTAACTGGTGAGGACGTGGCCGTATGCTACGACATGTCCTTGAAAGAGTTTGAGCACTCTGGTGTTTATGATCTTTTTAAGGTACCCTTTTATCTCGTCTTGTTTTTAATAACATGTGTATATTTGACTAACCATAACTTTCTAATCACGTGTAGGCCATGTCAAAGTTCATAGCTGCGTCTAGACAAGCTACAGAAATGGACAAGACAAGGATTCTTCTGGGAGAAGAGGATACAAGAGATTAAAGATGACTGCAAGGGTTAGGCTGAGGTGGCAGCCAAAGCTAAAAATGAAGCCAAGGACTCGCAAAATCTGATTGAGGAGTTAAGAGCTGACGCGGTTGAGAAGGATACTCGTCTTGACTATCTTCAAAAGAAGAATGACAAGTTGAGTGCCCTTCTTTCCAAAGAGAAAGCAGATGCAGTGGCTGATGCCAATTATGCAACAAGTTTTGAAGATTTTAGAATGGATGCTATGGAAAACTTCCCTGAAGTGGACTTTAGCTCCATTAAGCTTAACTTTACTGCTGCTACAAGCTCTCTCATTCATACTAGCTCCGAGGACGTCAATATTGAAGACGATGCCATTACTCAACCTGCTCAGGACGTTGGAAATGACCCCCCTCAATGAACTTTAATCCTTGTTGTTTGTGTTCTTTCTTCTTCTTCATTTTTTTTTTTTTAAGGTCCATTGTTTGGGACTTTTTAATGAAACTTAAATACATTCAGCTCGTCCATAGTGCCAGGATGGGCTTTCAAACAATTAAGTTTCATAAGGGTGTTTGGACGTTGGTCGTCCACCCTTATACAATTGAATGAATGTTTATCTTCTTTCTTAGTGTGTAGACGAGTTTTTATTTTATTCATATAACATTGATTTCAACCTTAGCTCGTCCATGGTAGGAATTCTTTCATGTTTAACATGATTATTTCTCACCATTCTTTGGATTTCGCTAGTATAACTCGTCTTTGCGGATGGGAAGAACTTTTTTCAGCATTACTCGTCCTTAGACTTGGCAACTAAAGTTTCTTTTTAGGGTCCAACTTTTTACTCATCCATAAATTGGATTGTTTTAGCTGGCATCCTATTTAATAGATTAAGCATTTATGTATGCATTTACTCATCCATGGGTTGGACTAAAGTATTAATGGCTTTGTCTCGCCCATTATTTGGACGAATATGCCTTGAGCCATTTTGTTTTGCCCTTAGGAAAGCTGAGACGTTACATCTCTGTGTCCAGAGAATTTACTCGTCTTGGGCTTTTGGCCTTCTAGTGGGTTAATTTAAACGAAAACAAAATGGAAATTAGGAATTCACAACATTATGTACATAACATAAATATTTGTTCATAGACGAGGCATATGCTTAGAAGCTAATGCCTTTTAGGGAATAACAAATACAAACAATCCATAACCCACACACAATAATACTAAAAAATATGTAGATAAGTAAAACACACTTTAAGCTTGTCCGAGATAATACTCGTCCATGCTAGCATTTTACTGATAATACCGTCTCAGGTGTTCAACATTCCAAGGATGCTCCAATTTCCTCTCGTCTAGGGCCTCCAAGTAGTAGGATCCTTACCTTTTGCAGTTGATAACTCTGTAGGGTCCTTCCCAATTAGGTCCCAATTTCCCATGAGCCGGGTTCTTGGTTGCCAAGGAAACCCTTTTCAGGACGAGATCTCCTATGTTGAACCGTCTTGGTTTCACCATTGCATCATACTGCCTAGCCATGAGGTTTTTGTACCTTGCTGTCCTTTGCTCGCATCTGTTCTTACCTCGTCTATTAGATCAAGGCTTAAATGGAGTTTCTCCTCATTATCCTTATCTTGATATGTCATCACCTTGTGATTGGCCATATGCACTTCTGCAGATATGACTGCTTCACTTCCATAGGCTAGCTTGAAAGGAGTTTCCCCTGTAAAGGTTCTCACCGTCGTCATATATGCCCACAGAACACCTGGTAGCTCGTCTAGCCATACTCCCTTTGCCCTTTCAAGCCGAGTCTTAATGATCTTCAACAAGGATCGGTTTGCAACTTTGGCCTAGCCGTTTGCTTGCGGGTGGGCAAATGAGGAGTAATGATTTTGAATTCCGAAGTGTTTGCAGAAGTCTTTGAAAAGTGCGTTATCAAATTGTCGTCCATTGTCAGATATCAATACTCTGGGCACCCCAAATCTACACACAATGTTTTTCCAGACGAAATTCTTGACATTTTGCTGTGTGATATTTGCTAAGGGTTCCACTTCCACCCACTTAGTGAAATAATCAATGTCAACCACTAAAAACTTCATCTGTCTTGTACCTAGTAGGAAGGGACCCAAGATGTCTAGTCCCTATTGTGCAAAGGGCCATGGGGCCGTCATTGGGGTGAGATACTCTGACGGCTGTTTGGGGACGTTACTAAATCGTTGGCATTGATTGCAAACCATGACATATGCCTTGGCATCAGCTTGGATAGTCGGCCATTAGTATCCAGCACGAATGACCTTATGGACAAGTGATCTGGCTCTTGAGTGATTACCACATGCTCCTTCATGAACCTCCCTTAGTACATAGTTCGCCTCGTCTGGAGCTAAACACCTAAGATAAGGCTGAGAACAACCTCTTTTATATAATACCTCGTCCATAAGGATGTATCTAGCTGATCTGACTCTGAGCTTTTTGCCATTTTCTTTCTCCTCTAGAAGCTTCCCGTCCTTCAGGTATGACACTATTGGGGTCATCCAATTTCCTTCGCTTTCTACCTGCTACAATTCTGGAAGATCTATGCTTGGTATATACTGAATTTCATCAAACTCGTCCATGGCTTCATTCGCTGAGGCTTCCTTTGCTAAAATATTTGCTTCTACGTTCTCTTCCTTTAGGATTTGAACAAAATTAACTTCCTTGAATCTCTTCACAAGCCTTATCATCCTATCAAGGTACTTCTTCATTCGTTCTTCCTTAGCCTCATATGTTCCGTTTACTTGGCCCATGACCAGCTGAGAATCTCCCAAGACGAGTATTGATTTGGCTTCCACTGATTTAGCCAACTCCAGCCCCTTGAGAAGGGCTTCATACTCGACTTCATTGTTGGTTGTTTGATATTGCAAATGGACCTTGTGCTTCAGTTTATCTCCTTCTGGGGATTGTAAAACCACCCCTATTCCTCCTGCATATTGTGTAGACGAGTCATCCACATGGACGACCCACTTCTTACTATCCTCCATTCCACCTAAGTCATCATAATTCGGTTTGAACTCCGCAATGAAATCTGTCAGGGCTTGAGCCTTTATTGCATGCCTTGGTTGGTACCTGATGTCAAACTCATTGAGCTCAACAGCCTATTGGATCAATCGTCTTGCGGCTTCCAACTTGTTCATTGATTTTTTAAGTGGATGTTCGTCATGACATTGATGACATGAGCTTGGATAAGTAATGCTTTAGCTTCTTGGAAGCTATTATTAATGCAAAAGCCAACTTCTCTATTAATGGATATCGTCCTTCTGCTCCCCTCAGTGCTCTACTTGTATAGTACACAGGCTTTTGCACCTTTCCTTCCTCCCTCACCAATGCTGAACTTACGGCATGCGGGGTGATTGCCAAGTACAAATACAACTCTTCTCCCAACACGGACGGACTCAGTAAAGGTGCCGTAGTAAGATACGTCTTCAAATCTTGGAAAGCTTTCTAACACTCGTCTGTCCATTCAAACGCTTTTTTAAGAACCTTAAAAAATGGAAAACATTTGTCAGTAGCTTTAGAGACAAACCTGTTAAGGGCAGCAACTCGTCCAGTGAGAGATTGAACTTCTTTGATATTTCACGGAGGCTTCATATCCAGTATTGCTTGAATCTTATCAGGATTTGCTTCAATCCCCCTATGCGAAACCATAAATCCAAGAAATTTCCCCGACGATACTCCAAAAGCGCATTTGCTGGGGTTCAACTTCATGTTGTACTGCCTATGTGATGCCCCAATTTGATTAATTGTGTGATGTGTGTGGGTGTGTGATAAGTCCCATATCGGGTATTTACTAGGTAGATCTGGGCTTTATTAACAACTACAAGGAGCCTCAATTGTGACTAGTCCTTTTGAGGTATAGCGCAGATGTGACTAGCGCTTTTCCTTGGGTCGTTACATATGGTATCAGAGCTAGCCCGGTAACCCTGTGTGGGCTTGGAGACACTACCCCACAAAGTGGGCCCTAATGAGTTGCAGTAGAATCTACCAGCTGGTCAATGCCCAGCAGCGGATAGCTATCCATGAGGCAAGCTTTGTTTAGATCGGTGAAATCTACGCACATTCTCCACTTACCATTTGCTTTTTTGACCATTACTACATTGGCTAACCAGTCTGGATGATAAACCTCTCGAATAAACTTTGTTGTGGCCAACTTCTGCACCTCTTCCTTAATAGCATTGTCTCTCTCAGAGGCAAATACTCTTTTCTTCTATCGTACAGGCTTAGAGGAAGGATATACATTCAGACAGTGGGTAATGACACTAGGGTCTATGCCCGGCATATCCTTATGACTCCAAGCAAACACATCAATACTTTTCGTCAAAGAACGGACGAGATCCTGCTTGGCTTTTTCTTCTACATCTACTCCAACCCTGGTACACTGTTCAGGGTTATTCTCGTCCAAGAAATATTCTCTAATGCTTCGGTAGGCTTTGCGACAATTCTCCTTTCCTCGATATTCATCGTCTGAACCTACTCGTCCATGGCCAACATAGCCAGGTAGCACTCTCTTGCTATCAGCTGATCTCCCTGCACTTGTCTTATCCCATGCTCTGTTGGAAATTTGACTTACAGGTGGTAAGTAGACGTAACTGCTTTCCAACTATTTAAAGTTGGTTTTCCAATTATACTGTTGAAGGAGGATGAAGAATCTACCACCAAGAAATTCATGTCCCTGGCTACCTGTTGTGGATATGCCCCCACCACCACAAGTAATGTAACAGTGCCCACAGGTTGCACCTTCATTCCACCAAAACCTACCAAAGGCGAGTTTACTGGACGAAGTTGGTCTCATCCGAGCCTTATTTGCTGAAAGGTAGGGTAATATAAAATATCTGCTGAACTTCCATTGTCCACCAACACCCTTCTAGTTATATAGTCAGCAATAAGCAAAGTAATAACGATGGCATCGTCATGGGGGTGGTGAACTCTTTCAACATCCTCGTCCATGAATGTGATTGCTTTCTCGTCTGTGGTTCTCGTCCTCGGTGATTGTCCAGAGAGCTAAACATTATGCACTACTTTCAGGTATGTCTTCCTGGACTTGGATGACTAACCTGCTGAACTTCCTCCTATAATAACTCTTATTTCTCCAAGCGGGGATCGCAACGACTCCTCTACCTTCCCTTTCAACTTTTCATCCTTGTGCTCTCATCCAAGGAAATTTCTCAACTTTCCTTGTCTGATGAGATTTTCAATCTGCTGTTTCAGATCGTAGCATTCATCCATGTCATGCCCATGGTCCCTGTGGAAGCGACAATACTTGTTCCTATTGCGCTTGTTGGGATCTCCCTTCATTTTCTCCGGCCACTTCAAAGAAGCATCGTCCTCGATTTGCATAAGAACCTGTTCAAGCGGCGTATTCAAGGGCGTATACTGCTGATTCCGTATCGGCGGGCCTGTCTTGTTATCTTGATCTTTCTTTTCTCCCGTCCATCCCTTCTTTGGACAAGGACCTTGTTCTGGATGACATGGACGATCAGTTTCCATTCTCTCGGCTCTTTTCCTCTTCTTGGCTATAATCGCGTCTTCCGCATTCATAAAATTTTGGACTGAATGGATGAGTTCGGCCATGGTTTGAGGCTCTTTCTCGTAAAGTTTGTGGATGAATAAGTCAGAGTTAACTCCATTATGGAAGGTTGCCAACAATAACTTGTCATCCATCTCGTCCACTGTCAGGGCTTCCCTGTTGAAACGAGTAATGAAGGACCGTAGGCTTTCATTCTCCCCTTGTTCAATGGTTAACAAGTTGGATGAGGAACGTTTATGCCTTTGTCCTCCAATAAAATTATTGACAAACAACTTACTCAACTCTTCGAAAGAACTCACTGTGTTAGGAGGGATCTTACTGAACCACACTCGCGCTGGTCCTTTGAGAGTGGTAGGGAAGGCTCTACACATAATCTCGTCTGGAACCCCTTGAAGGTGCATTGTAGTCTTAAAAGTTGCAATGTGATCAAAAGGGTCATGCGTTCCGTCATACGAATCCAAAGAAGGCATTTTGAACTTTGGAGGCAAGGGGTGACCGTTGATGGAAGTCGTGAAGGGGGTGTCTGTTTGGTGAACTAAATCTTCTAAGGGGTTTGCCCTTCTCATGTTCTCCCTCATTTCGTCCATAACTTTCCTCATCTGGTCCATTTCCCTTTCCAAATGTGGCACCTTTCGTGAAGTGGTACCTCTTGATTGGCTTTCGGGCTTAACATTTTCTCTACCTCCTTGACTCTGGGCTTGTCCTTCAATGTATTCTTCATGCCGTTGCCTTCTTGAATTAATCTCCCTGGTCAACTCCTGGTTCTGACGGGTTAGCTCCGCCATGGCGGTTGCCATGGACTACACATGTTGAACAGAGGATGGTTGCATGACTGGTGCTGACTAACAGTCGTGATGAGGATTACTTGAAGCATCCCTACTCTCCTGATGACTTGGGCTGGTAGCCCTCGATTTGGTCCGAACCATTCAACCTTTTGTCGTAGGACAAATCGTAAGACAAATTCTTCCCACAGATGGCGCCAACTGATGAACACAGTGAAATCAGTGGCTGAATGTCTTGGGCGCTAATGATCAGAGAGCACTTGAAAGTCTGAAAAAGTAAACACAAAATCAAAGGCGATCGAGGAAGACCGGCCAAGAATCCTCCTATGGTAAAGTTAGTATTTTTGGAATTCCAATTTTTATGGAAGTGTCTGAATGACTTACCCTCTTGTTGATGAGTGCTTATATAGCACGCCTTATGGGGCAGTTACTTATTTAGTAACTTCCCCTATCATCTAGGAATTCAGAAGATTCGGAGGTAACTTTCATAACTGCTATGAAAGTTACATTATTTGGGCTTATTTTCTATAACTGTCATTAGAAACTGGCTAGGGTGATGTACCTTGACCTTTGCATTCCGGACTGTCACAAGCTTGCCCTAAGCTTGCATGGGGAGAGACATCTAGAATCCAGGAAGGTCGTCCAGGTAATTCCTAGGATGGATGACCTCACCATGGACGAGTACATTTATTTCGTTCACCTCGTTTACTTTAGACGACCGCATTGGACGAGTTTGGAGTTGTGTATTATAATACACTATCAATAACAATTAGAATAAAAAATATATATAATGGTATTTGTGCAATTGTGTTGCGTGTCCGCAACGTGGCACTTATAAAATTATGAATGCATTAAATTTTTTTTTTTTAAGTGATGAACGGATGGATGATATTTTTATTGCATTGCATGTCTACAAGGTGGCCCACTAGGAATATAAGAATCAATTATTTTCTTTAAAATAAAAGGGTACTAACAAATCCGTTTTTGAAAAAAATTTATAACTTTTTCAATTTCCAATAGTTTTTTTTTTCAAAAATGGTATCCTATTTAGTAAAATCCAAAATAAAAAGCAAAACATAAAAAGTTAAAAACTTCAACCACTAGCAAAGCAAAATGTGGCAACTCCAATATATTCTCCCACCTACCCCACCTACTACCACTTATATTTCTTTACTTTTGGCCGCTGAAGCCATAATTCATTATTCAATCAGTCTCCTTTATGTTCTTTTGTGTTGAGGTCTCTGTCTCTCTCTGCAGCAGATTTGAAGATTGTGAATCAGTGAAGCTTAAGCACCTCTAAAAATTATCAAATCTCCTTCCAATCTTTGTTCTTCTTCGTGTTCTTTCATTTCTTTTTCATTTCTTCTAGATCTAATCATAACTTCATACCGGTGTATTGGCCAAAATTCACCGAAAAAACTGAAACAAAAAGAAACCGCCTGAACCTCAAAAACCAATCACGGTTCTCAGAACCGTACGGTTTGACCATGGTTCGCACAGGTCCCTGCTTTTTTCTCATAGAACGGTTCTTGAAGCTAAAAAAACCACAAAACTGAGAGGTTCACGGTTTTCCCAGTCGGACCGTACGGTCCGGTCCAGTCCGGGTTTCAAAACCATGAATTACACCCTTGAAGTTTGAGGATGTTTGGATTTTACACCCTAAAGTTTCAGAATTTTGATTTTACACTTTATAGTTTAGTTCCTTTAGCAATTCACCCCTTACGGTTAATTTATGCTGTTAAGTGACACATGTACATGTTGACATGTTTTATTTTTGCCAAATCAGACCCAACTAAGAGTAGACCTGCATTTTAACATGTTGCCGTTTCATCCAAAAGTTAAAACACAAACCCTCTGGCTTTAATATGAATCATATGCTCTAGTCTTGTCCCGTTACAGTAGAGGCATGGAGAATGACTAATTTATTTTCATAATTCTCAATCCATGATTTATATTTTTGATAATTTGTCTCTTTTTATGAGTAAATGGAATCATGTAGGAAATTTGAGAAACTAATGGAAAAAAACAAAACCTTTGGCTACAAATTCCATATTGCTTTTGTGTCAACAAAATTAAAATTGCACCACAATAAAACCAAGTAATTGCACTTTTAAAACTAACTTACAACTGCCTAGATTTAAAAAAAAAAAAAAAAAAAAAAAAAAAAACCCTTTAGCTCCTGTGAACCCAGACGGCCAGAATCAAAAATCAAAGACACGACCCACGAACCCAGCACTTTAGCTCTTGTGAACCGAGATGGCTAGACCTCTCTAACCCAACTCCTTGGCTAGTGTGAACCTAGATCCTCAGCTTGTGAACCTAGACCACTGACTCCATCATCAAAGGCACTAGGCGCCGGCGACGATAAGTTATCTTTCTTTTATCTCCAACTCTCTTCCTCTTTTGTGGCTGAAGAAATTGTGAGGAACAAGATGAAGAACACAAGCCTTTGAGGCTTTCAAACATGGGGCTCTATCTAGATGAGAGAGATAGACAACAAATCCAAGATGATTTTTGAGTTTTGGATTTTGCTTTCAGCCATGGGTTTCTGCATAAACTCTTTTGTTTTTTTTGTTTTTTTTTTTTGGATAAACTTATACTCTTTTGTTGGAGACATAGACTTTCTTTTACACATATGTATTTGATATTGGTATGCCCAACAACATCAACCATGGGTTCACACTTCATGATGAGGTCTTGCTCTGCAATTTGGGAGTAGCTAATACAAGTGATTTTTTTTTTTGAGCAAAAGCCGATACAAGTGATTTGGGATTTTAGAATTTGGCTCAAACAGTGTAGTTTATGATTAGAGTTTTGTGATTTAGCTTTGGGCAAAACGATACCATTTGGATAGTTGTCTGCACTTAGTCTTTATTGAAACGGAACTGTTTGGGGCTAATTTAGCAAAAATAAAACACGTCAACATGCACATATGTCACCTAATAGCAGAAACAAATCATGGGGGTGAATTGCTAATGGAACCAAACTTCAAGGTGTAATATCAAAGTTCTGAAATTTTGGGGTGTAAAATTCAAACAACCCCAAACTTTAGGGGTGTAATTTGCAATTTACCCAAAATTTTATATGTTGACGTGGCAATTTTAAGTGTGAAATAAAATTTTTTATTATTATTTTAATAGCCACGTTAGCATTATGTGTGCCAACAGTGCACTTCGTTTGCACATAGGCTATTTTCTGTTAGTGAGATAAGTAAGGACCAAAATGGAACGGTTTTTTATTTTGGGGACTAAAAGCAGTAAAAAAAAAAAGTAGGGACCAAAGTGGAAGTGTACATCCAGGGATGAACCCAAAGCTAGGGGGGCAGAAGATAAGCGAAAAAAAAAATTCAAATAAACATCCATATATTATTAACAAACTATCTAATTTAAAAATATTAGTTATAGAATTATGAGTTAGCAATGTCGGCAAGTCCCGCTTTTATTTTGTTAAATTTGTGTGATATTTTTATTATATTATGTATTTTTTTTTCTTTATCTCTTTTATCTCTGTCAAACTGTCACTCACTCACTACCTCAAACACACTATTAACCCACTACAACTCCAAATACACTATTAACCCATTACAATGAAATTATAATGCACTACTTTTTCTAACTTTACCTTCTTCTTCTTCTTTCACCTCTGTTTGTCATTTCATTTGTTCCCTATTGTTGCCCCACTACCAATAACCAGTCAAAGTTTATATATTCATTGCATACTCTCTGTCTCTCTATTATAACTTTATTCACAGCTCACTTCTCACTGTAAAAACAAATAATACAGAGACTCCCACAAATTTACACGTTCAAATTTAGTTCACAATCACCCTCCTCAGCCAAAAAAAAAAAAAAAAAAAACACCACAATCACATATTCACAAACATTATGGGGTGGAGAGATAAAAATCATATCAAAATCAATGTTTGGTTTTGAAGTTGAAGAAGAGAGAAAAAAAAAAAAAACATACTTGAAGTAGAACGAGATTCGGGATGAAGGCTAGAGGCTGAAGCGGCTGGCCTTGGAGGTGGGGTGGGTAGATCAAGCGGTGACTAGAGGCATTCGTTATCCTCTTCTCTAGTCTCACCGGGTTGATTAGCTAGTATGGGTCAATGGCAACGAGGTGTGTCTCGCAGGGGTGTTCGACGTCTGTGGTGGTGTGGTTGGTGGAATGATTCACTCACCGTTGCTCTCTTCTCTAGTCCTTGGTCTCTCTCTCTCTCTCTCCTTTTAATTTTTTAATTTTTATAAATTAGGTTAAGTTGTAAATGTGGGTTAAATGTTGAATTGGGCTTTTAATTTTTTGGGTTGGGCTGACTGGGTTGTTAGTGGAGGGGGGCCAAGGTTTTGGAAGAGAGTGACCCAACCCTAAAAAAGTCTAAATATAACTAATAAGATTTTTCTATTTTTTGGGCTAGGGGGGCCCCAGCTCCCTTGGGCCCCCACTTGGGTCTATCCCTGTGTAAATCTCATATTTTACACCCTTACTATGCCACATCAGCAAATCACAAACTAAATCTCATATTTTACACCCTTACTATGCCACATTAGCAAATCACAAACTAACGGATAGGTACTGCCACACCAAATAAATCCTTGTTAATAAATCAAAACCCATCTATATCTATATATTATATAAAACTGAAACGTTTGACTTTTTGTTGACTGCTCCTTATTGCGCCAAATGACTACATAAATTAATACCACGTATACATTTAAAAACACCGAACAGTTGAACCTTTTTATTTTTCAATGGATGCTTTTTTGGTTAATAAACACATTTTCATTTAATAAGCACGTTTTCGGTCAATAGGCAAATTTTTCATTCAATAAGCACAATTTTGGCCAATAGACACATTTTCATTCTGGCCACGAGTATGCATGCATAAAGCATGTGCACGCATACACACCCAGGAACATAGTTGTAAAGTACAATCAAATAATAATCAAACAAAACCTAACATGCTTCTAATTAATTAATTCAACTTTTTATTCAAAACATGGTAAGACACAACAAAACAAAATCAAACAAAGCAAAACATATTTCTAAGCATGTATAACAAATAAATCAAATTAAGAACAACAAGAAACAAGTTAAAAAAAATTCAAATTAAGGAAGAGCCATTAAGAGAGACTCACCTTGCTTATAGAACACAACTTGGTTGATATTTAACCGGCCCCTCAATGCCTACAACACAAAGATTAAGTTGAGAGAACAAGAGAATTAAAGAATACAATAGTTTTTGATAATCACAACTCAAGAACAAGATTAGTTTTGAAAAAGGTTTTGAGAAATCAAATTGGGAAAATAGATTCTGCCTTATAACTAACTAAAGAGAGGCTTTTAATTTGTAAAAAATGTGCTAAGGGGCTGTGTGTGAGTTTTAGAAAAGATAATTAGGGTTTTAGAGAAGATGGAGGCTAGAAAATAAGTCTCTTTAGTTAGGATTTTGATTGGAGACATAAGATAGTATTTATAAGTTAAAATTAGGATTATGGGGGCTTTTTAATTTTCTTTGGACATTCCAAGGGTCTATGGGCCAACCCACATTAAAGCATAATGTTTTGGGCCCTTAAAATGAAGTTTTAAAATCCAGAAAATCGGACTGCCTAGTTGTGCCAACTTCAAATGGTCATAACTTACTTAATATAAGTTCAAATTAGGCAAAATATGTGCTCAAATTGAAGCACAAGATATTTACTTTCCAATGAAACAAATCTCACTCAGAAATAATTTGAGGATAAAAAGTTATGATCAAAATAGTGAGCAAGTGTCATTTTTTAGTATCGATTTCAAAGCGATTTGAGCACTTTTGGGTCGTGATTACTTCCAAACTATTGTAAACTATTTAATTACCCTTGGTTGACATATGTCAAGCTCATCATTGGGGCCTAGGACCAAAATTTATTAATGGATACAAAATGCGATGTCTACATTTGGGTCATTACCAGAATCTAGAAAATACTTGAATCACCAAGAAATCTGAGCACGATTTCAAAGCGATTTAAGCACTTTTCAGTTGTGATTACTTCCAAACTATTGTGAACCCTTTAATTACCCTTAGTTGACATATGTCAAGCTCATCATTGAGGTTAGAAACCAAAAAAATCTAGAAAATACTTAGAGAAACCACCAAGAAATCTGAAACCAGCCTACGACTCCAAACGCAAAGAGTAGGAACTGGTTATGTTCAAAAAGATTATTCCTTGGGCCAAAGAGTATTTTTCCTTCCTATTACCCACATCACCAAATAGCAATTTTCCTGCCACCAATAAGCCATCTAGAAATGATTTCTATCCCAACATCTGAAGCGTAATCATCTTTCTCTTTTGATCTCTTCTTTTGGTTTTTATTTATTATCATTTTTTTTCTATCTTTTGTTTTGGATTTTGGGTTTTATATCAATGGGTTTAGGTAGTGACCACAACACAAACAGCGGCACCCAAGCATTTTCCAGATTCCGGCAGTGGCTTCGACGTCTTCCTAGGTGACGTCTATGGCAGGTTGCAGGCTCGATTGGTTTGGATTGTTTGAATAAGGGGGTTTTGATTCTTGTATTAACATAAATGATGGGTTTGATGGTCATAACCACCACATGAAGGCGGCTCTGGCATTATCTCTGCTGGCATCTTTGCAGGGTTGGAGGCAATGGTACTTAGCAAGTGTGTTTTAATTTTATCAGAGAGTTGATTTTCTGAAACAAGAAAATATTGAGAAATAATTTTGTTGGCCTGCTCTATTCATTAGTTTGTGAAAATTTGAAAAAATCTGAGGTGGCATGGTGGATATTGGAGAGTGTAAACCAAAGGATTTACACCGTATACTTATCAAATTTGAATTCATATGTTAGTTTTGTCTTAAGTTACTGTAATTAAGTTTTGTCCCACATTTATTAGTTTTTATTGGTCCTAACTAAATAGATTTTTTTTGTTGTTTCAGACTTTCAAAACATTTTAAATACATCTATTCAAAACACATTTTTTAAAGAAAATATTAGAAAGAACAATTATCTAGTTACAATAAATTTGGACTCAAAAAAAAAAAAATTTCTAGTTACAACAAATTTTTTTTTTTTGGTTTTAAGATGGGAGTTCCAAAATGAAAAGTCCATGAGTTTAAGGAAGTTATAATTGTATTAATTGGACCCATAAAAATGTGTATTGGATCCGTAAAATGATTTGAGGCCCAAAGCATTTGTCACTATATTGGACCGACCCAATTGCTGATTTGAGGTCCCAAGAACTTCTAAAACTTTTTTTTTTTAGTACTTTGTCCAGTAAACTTAAAGTGTAGTTTTGTTATTAGCGTATGAGTGTATTCTATTCCCTTATACGTGTGTGTGTTAGATAGTATTTTTTATAAAAAAAAAAAAATAATAATAATAAAGTGTAATTAAACTAATAAAGTGCCCTGTCTTGTCTTGTCTGACCTGTCTCTATATAAAAGCCAAGCAAAGCCGCACACTGTATATACAAGGAAGAATTACCAAATAGCAAAAAAAAAAGGGGATTTGATCCGGTACGATACCTAGCACTGGGTGCAATTACCCTACTTTCTCATATAAATTTTTATTTTTCTTATTTTTAACTTTAACTTAATTTAACTTATTTCAACTATTTTTTAATTTATCAACTTTCAATCTTAACCATTTATTATTATTGAACCAGGTGTCGATTGCACCTGATCTCAATCCAAAAGAATGATGGAAATTATCAAATGGATTCCCTATTACCTGCAGAGTGCATTTCGTATATTACATATCCTTCACAACCCCTCGTCCTCGTGATGCATGCAGATCCGCCTCGGTCTCTCCTGCTTTTAGGTCTGCTTCAAGTTCAAATGCTGTGTGGGAGAAGTTTCTGCCTCCAGATTATGAGGATTTCATTTCCCAATCATCATCCTTGAATTTGATGTCTAAGAAGGGTCTCTATCTCCATCTATGTCATCACCCCACCCTCGTCAGTAATGGCACCATGGTATGCAAAAGTCAATACTAGCTATAATCTCTTCTTTTTTTTTTTTTCTTTTTTTTTTAAAAAATTTAATATATCATTCTGTACGTCAAGAAAATTGGGGTGGGTGGGTGGCTCATACTATAGTCACAGACGAGTAGCCTGTCAAATATGACTCCTCATTTGTTTATTTTGAGTTATTTTAAGATTACGACTTGTTTGAAAAAATAATAGTTTCATTCTCCATAATATTAAAGTTGTGGCACAATAGTTGTCTCCACTAATTTTTTTTTCTTTTTATTTATTTAAGGCAAAATACAATTTACGCTCTGTTTGTTTCGTTGGAAAACTTTCTATAAAGATAGTTTTCCGCATTTTTCATTATTTGGTAGCATAAAAAAATATTGGTCAACGGAAAATTATCTTTAGTCAACGGAAAATTCTTATAAAAATTAGGCTTATTTTTTATATGTTGTTTTCCAAAAAAAAAAAAAAAAAATTGGAAAACAATTTCTCTCTCACACAGTGCATAGCTCCTATAAATATTATCTTCTTCTGACCTAAGAAAAAATATTTTCTTTTACTCATTCAGCCTTTCTCACAATAAACTCTCTCACTTTTTCTCCTCCTTTTGTTTTTTCTCTCTTCTCACACCCTCGCTATCATCCCCTCTGGCCTCTTCTCTTCCCACATATTCTCTCTCTATTTGCCTTTCTTCTCTTTTTTTCTCCCTATTTCTTCTCCCCTCTATTACACCATTCTTTAATAAGGTTTTTTTTTTTTTTTTTTTCTCCACACAGATTGGTCAACGGTTCTATAACAATTTTTGGTATATTTATCAAACTATTTGCACTGGATTATAGTTTTCTAAAAAATACTCTCTGAAAAATTAATTATTTTCCAGAAAACGTTAATGTTGAAACAAACAGAGTGTTATACTTTATAGTTTACCTTTAGGTGCTACTGCCTACTAGCTCACTTTAGGAAAATGCACAACTCCAAATTTTACTACATAAAACTTACAAACTAATTTAATAAATGAATGTAATTAGTGGACTTTTAACTACATAATAAATATATGTTTGAATATTAAGAGACTTTTCTAATTAGGTTAATGGACACTAACGATTTTCCTTTATTCCCAAAAAAACGTCAAATGTGCTACATAATAGCAAGCAACTTCGAATGGTTCAATAGTTTCCCCTTGGAATTCAAAGCTTGGATTTTGATGTTTTGGACATAGATTCTTATGTGGTATTCTTTGGCATTTAAGGAGATTGGTTTCATCTTGAAGTGATGAGAATTAAGAAATGGAGGTTGTAGGGTTTTTTTTTTCTTCAATAGTGAGTTAGTTTATTTCCGGTCATGAAAATAGAAAGACTTAGGTACAGTACTTAGGTGCTTTTCCTTAAATTCTTATCTTAAAATTCTGCCACATGGATTTTTTCTCATAGGATGGAAGTGTATTTTTTAATTAACTAACCACATGCCTAAATCTTAAAAGATGAATCTAAGGAACAACACCTAAGGTACTGTACTTAAGTTTTGTCCCATGAAAAAAATCATGAGGTTGGGATATAGCGTTGAACTTCAATAGTTTGCAAGACTGACTATTTTTTTAAGGGGAAATATTAAAGATATTATAAATTTTATTAGATATGCTTGACAAACTGATATAACAACAAATGTGATTAATGTATTTTAAAAACATAATCAATGATGCTACAAGCACAATAAAATTCACAACTTGTTGAGGTGGAAAACAGGGACGGACCCAGGATTTCAAACTAGAGGGAGCCAGAGAATAAGAAAAAAAAAAACTTCAAATAAGCATCCATATAGTATTAACAAATTATAAATACACAATTTTTTTTTTTTTTAATACATTAAGATGCATTCATCTACCAAGAAAGACAAAAAATAAAAAAATAATGTTTTCTTTAATATTATGCTGGCAATGATTTTTTTTTTTTTTTTTTTTTTTTAAGTTAGAGCATTTACAATAGTGATGCTAAAAAATTTAACTTTTAGCAACTCAAAAAACTAATTTATCTATTTTACTACATTACTTTACAATACACCCAACATCAAATGTATTTTTTTTTACCACCTCACTTTACAATACACCCAACATCAAATGTACATTTTTTTTTAACACTTCATTTAAAATAATATAAACAACTCATTAAAATAATAAAGGAAGAGAGATAATTTGAGTTTTTTTTTTTTTTTGAGACAAAGAATTTGAGTTTTTAATTGAAGGTAGAGAGATAATCTTAATAAAATATTGTATTTTATTTTTAACAACTTACTACAGAAAACTGGTCTTTATACCAATTTAATGTAGTTGCAAAAAAATTAGCTTTAGCTTTTCCAATAACACATGGTTTTTTGGTTTTTTAGTGGTAAAATAGTTTTTTTGCTAAAATAAAATCATCATTGTGAATGTTTTTATTATTATTGTTAAGTTTTTGGGTTGGATAGTCGCTAGTTGGAGGGGGCCTACAGTGTTGGAAGAGAGACAATTACAAATATATATATATATATATATATATATATATATATAAGTAAAAAAAGAAAAAAGAAAATTGGATCCGTGGGGCCTAGGCCCCCACCTAAGTCTGGTGGTAAATTGTGATTAGTGTAATACTACTAGACAAAATGGCTAAATACCACTTATTTTCAAACTATTCAACAAAATATCACTCTTTTGGAACTCGATATTCTGAAAATCGAGTTCAGTGTAAAACTCGATAATACTAAAATCGAGTTCCATGCTTGTGTGGCTATGGTAGCAATCACTGATGTGGCTTTTTTCAATAAAAAAAGACCATGTGGCACTCGATATTTATAAAATCGAGTTATGTACAATTATTTTTGAAGTGGAACTCAAATTTCATAATATCAAGTTATATGGAATTTAAAAAATAAAAATAAAGTAGAACTCGACATTAGGGATATCGAGTTATGTTGAAACACAAAACCCCAAATACAACCCAGTAAGGTACAATCTGTTGTTGCTCTCTCTCTCTCTCCTTCACTCTCCTCTCTTTATCTGATTGATCTCCTTCACTCTCCTCATCGAGGAAATCAAAACCATCCTAGTAAGATTCAATCTGCTCTCTCTCTCTCTCTCTCTCAAACACCCCTCTCACAACATTGAAACAATTTTCAAAATTACTTTATTTGATCTTGAAGATGACGAGGGAGGGGGAGAGGGTTTGAAAAAGTGCATGACTGCAGTGTCACACAAATAGCTCTTGGATAACGGTGTGATGTCTTAGATTCCAGAATGATCTCAGGCAATAGCCAATAAGTTTAGCTTTTAAAATTAAATCTTGTGGCTTTAGGATCAAAGTGTAAATGTGTAATGGTATGTTTCATATGACAACTACTAATTTCATTTGTATCACATAAAACACTGAAGATGACTATGTTCACAATTTTTTCTACTCAGGTAATTGTTGTTGATAACCACTTCACTGGATCAAAGGACAATCTTAAAAAAAATGGATTGGTCATCCAAGATTTGAGCATATTCGTCATGGTACTTTCTTAAAATTTTAGTATCTTCCAATTGTTTATAATTTTAAGTCTTCCAATGGAAATTCTACGATTCTAAATTATTCCTTCTCTTGATACTTAGATCCATAGCAGCAATATATGTTCAGTTCTATTTATTTTAATGGTTATATACTTTCAGTTACTCCTAATATACAAGCTGAGATGTTCATCTTGTTTAATTAATCTTTGAAGAATCTGACCTGGCTGGCATATTGCTAAGCTGTTTTCACACAGCTCTCTATTTCTCTCTCTCTCTCTCTGTAATCCTCTTGCAATTTTTATTGGAAACCCCTTAGGGTTTTTTTTTTTTTTTTAAGTGAAACCTATATTTGTTCATGTCTTCTTTTCATGCTTTCCAACTTAATTATGTAGAATGTTAAAGATTCTAGGCCGTTTTGGTAGAGGAGTTTGAGTAATGTTGTTTGTATTTTTTTGAAATACGTGTGGGTGAAAAAGTGTGTGAAAATACGTATAATGTTGTTTAAAAACTGAAAATGAGTTGTTTAACAACTCTACCAAAATACAGAAAAATGATGTCAAGCAACCTAACCAAAGTAAAGAAAAATAATGTCAAGCTGGTCACCACTAATATTGGTATATATTACTATATCAATCCTGGCATTGGTCTAATCTTTTTTTAGTTTGCTTAGCTTGTGTGAGATCAGAAACTTCTTACATTGTCTTTGGTGAAGCATCTCATATTTGACAAGTTGAATGCAGATTTATTTCTTGGACACTCAAATTTGATTCAATGAAAGTTCCATTTTATTTTCTTTTTAAAGGTAAATTACAAATTACCTACTTGTAATTTGACCAAAATTTAAGTTGTCTACCTTTGGTTTGAAATTTAACATTTTGCCCATCTGAGATTTGACTGAAATTTAAGTTGTCTACCTATGGTTTGAAATCCCATGATACAAGTGTTCCGCTAGATTATTTTTTATCTTATTTGATCTTATATTTTTGTGTTTTTGGAGGAGAGAGGCATAAAAGTGGAGCAAAATTACATATTTAGCATTGTTTTTAACAAAAATGGGTTACGAAACTCTAACTAAACTAACCTCAGATGGGTAAATTGTTAAATTTCAAACCACAGGTAAGCAACTTAAATTTCGGCCAAATCACAGGTGGGTAAATTGTAATTTGCCATTTTTTTATTAAAAAAAATGTGCAAGGAACTCGATAATACAAAAATCGAGATGCATTTAATTATTTTTTTTTCCAGAACTCGAATTAGAGGAGACTATTAGTTTAATTTTAGTTTACATGGAACTCAATATTATAGATATTGAGTTCCACTTTATTTTTAAAATTGTTTTTGCAAAGAACTCGATACTAGTGATAGCGAGTTCCACTTAAAATTGTGCAAAACTTGATTTTTTAATATCAAGTTCTAGTGACATTTTTTGTTCAAAATAGCCATATCAACGCCTGCTACTGTGGCAAAACACACATGGAACTCAATATTACTAATATCAAGTTATAGACAGAACTCGATTTTCACAATATTGAGTTTCGAAAGAGTGGTATTTTACCAAATACTTTGGAAACAATGGTATTTTGTTGAATAGTTCAACAATAATTGGTATTCTACTATTTTTCCCTCAATATTACTTTTAATGGAATCATTATTGATATTACTTTTATTGTACATCAATTATAACTTAACATCTCAACAATTATAAAAAATATCATGAAATTTATTGTGTCAATGGACTTATTCAAACATAATAAATAAATATTTGAATTACTTTTTCAAGTGATTCATTAATTTATAAAGGTTATATGGTACCCGTTTGGATTGCGCGTTTTGCGCGTCTGCATTCAGCATTTTTTTTTAGCGCATGAACAGTAAAATCACATGATTTTACTGTGTAGGAGACAAAAATTACTGTTCACATATTATAGTAGCACTGTTCACGCATTTAAAAATATTAAAAATGGGTCCCACAGCACTATTCATACATTTAAAAATTATTTTGTTACAGTGTTTTCAGTTTTTAGTTTCAGCAAAAATAAGTTCAATCCAAGCGGACGCATAATAATATTTGTAATATAACTAATGTTCTCTTTCTATAAATCTATAAATGCTCTTCGAATTTTTTTATTGTTTGAACGATGCATCCTTTGAAGTTTGGAACTTAAGCCATTGTAGAAGCGTATGGAATCAAATATCATCAGCCAGTTTTTACTTTATAGTAGTAAATTTTCCACCTTTAGAAAGAACAATATTACGTTTTTGACCTTTGTAGGTGTTGGAATTTGAAAATTATGGGTTTACACTAGCTCATTTTAGTGGGACTTCATAAAAAAATAAAATAGAAAACCATCGTCAAGTGGTTTGCCTTACATGATACTTGACAGAAATTGAGTGGTTTACTTTACCGTCATGTAGCATGGGGTTGATAAGTCCATACTAGAGATCATCTTTTTTATTCAACAAAAATAAATAAATAAATAAATAGATGTTCCTCAAAAATAAATAAATAGATAAAATGGGAAGAGTAAATTATAGAGGAGCATAAAACAATATAGATTTTTTTTTTTTTTTTTTGTTGAAAATGTTAGAAAATATAGAAATTAAATACTATATTAAAATTTTTATTATTATTTTATATAAATGTTATGGGCATTTCCAATTAGGAACATCAAAAAATGTTCGTTGAGTTATAAAACTTTTTGTTGTTTTTTATTTTATTACTTTTGAATCTACCATTTGCTTTCATTCATTCTTGTATCATATTTATATAAATTATATAAACAGTAGACCCGCACCCTTTGTTGGTTTTCACTTTTCCTTTTCCATTCTCTAATGATGGGGAAAACCAACGTCCCCAAAAAAAGGAAAATGCAATGAAGTGTTATTTTCAATCCATGTTTCATCTTGGTGAGGCCAGAATTGTCTTGATGGAAACCAGCCATCCTCCAATAGTTGAGTGGAAGTTCATTTGTGTTCTTCTTTCTGGTGACAAGGAAGGCACGAACCATGCATCCTTTTACTTCAACCCCCCATTATGAAAAAAGGGGAGAAAATGGGCAAATGCCCCTTTCAAAAAAAAAAATCTAGCATTTTGCCCCCTTTCCCAAACTAATTAGGGAAATGCCCCTCTTTTGAAACTCGATTTTCTCAAAATCGAGTTATAAAAAAAAAAAAAAAAATTGTAGCCCTATAGTGACGTTTTAAGGACCTATAGTGGCGTTTTGTAATCCGATCTCCATGAAATCGAGTTACATGCAATTTTTTTTCTTTTTTTTTTACCTATAACTCGACTTCATGGAAATCGGATTACAAAACGCCACTATAGGTCCTTAAAACGTCACTATAGGATCCTTAAAAACGTCACTATAGGGCTTAACTCGATTTTGAGAAAATCGAGTTTCAAAAGAGGGACATTTCCCTAATTAATTTGGGAAATATGGCAAAATACTGGATTGTTTTTTTGAAAGAGGCAAAAGCCAATATTTTCCTGAAAAAAGGTATAAAAATGAAAATTCTTATAGCCAAAAGAGAAGGAAATTTAATGAAGAACATAAATATATGCTAGATGTTTGGCAAAATAATACATAAATATGATGCAAACTTTTCACAAATAAGTATTTTGTCCACTGTCCTGAGATCCACAATTGCAACCATGCCCCCTATTGACAAAATGGGAGGAAATGTTTTAAAAATAAGTGCTGCAAGTCCCATATATATTGAAAGGATGAAGGAACAACCTATGATTCTTCCTTGATAAATAAGGGAGAGGTTTTAACTTTTAACAAGAAGTTTTATAATTCTCACATTGGAAAGATAAACAAATACATTATACTCTTGCATCTAAAAATAGTAGAATCCTTCAAATATTTCATCATCAAAAAAAAAAAAAAAAATCCTTCAAATAATTTTAAATATTGAATGCATGAGCTGACTTTTATCGAGTCTAGAATCCTCAAGTCAAATGAACATTTTAATTCATTTATTCTTATTTTTATTATAATAGGAATAAAGATATTATTATTATTATTATTAATGTATGTTATAAAAAACCTGGTATCGGTTCTATAGGGTTTGATCGGTTTTCACCAGTTTTTTTTTTTTTTTTTTCCCCTAAATTGACTAGTTTTTATTTAACACCAAATTGGCCTAGGCATTGATCTACAGTAAACCTGTTTGGATTGGCTAGTCCCGTTCGATATTTAAAAATATGGTTATGTGTGTTTGTTAGGTGTATATATACAACTTTTCATAGACACTAATGTGAATAAGATTTTTAGTCATTGACATTTCATGTGAATGAAATTTTCAACTGATTGATTTATGGATTGAAGTTGAAAATTATCCCTCCTTTTTGGGGGAGAATATAGTCAAATCAGATTGGTGATGCGGATGTGCTTTAGTTATAAGAGTTTTGTGGAATTTGGAGGCATGGTATGTGGACATGATAAAATTTTCTGAATATGAATTTTTACTTTGATAAAATTTTGTAGTCAAAAAATTTGGTAAATTTCGACTGAGCTTTATTTCAAGTTTATTTTTAGTTATTATTGAAGAGTAAACCTGTTTTTGTTTTCAGTAACTCATTATCCAGTTTGGTGAGAACTGAGTGATAGAAATCCACAAATTCAAACAACCCCTAAATCTCAGCCAAGCCTTAAATTTGCAACTCATTCTCAGCTACCCATGTTCCGGAGTGTGTGCACATGAACTACCTTCGAGTCTTTGACTTGGAGTAGTCAATGGGAATGGAACGGCAGTGATGGAGGCAGACAATAAGACGGACCTTAGTGGTTAGAGAAAAAGAGGAAAAAAACAAAGTAAAAGAAAAGTGAGGAAAAGAAGAATAAGTTGACATTGCTAGTTTATGGCACTTAAGCCACTAACATGTTCACTTCATGTCATGTAAGACTTTGCCATTTTATGTCTACTAGTTTGTAATCCGTATTTATACACAAAAACATTGAACAATAAAAGAAAATAAAAAGAATTTTGCCAACATTGTAACCCATTCTTTTCTCTCTTTTTTGTTAAAAATATTGATTATTATTGATAATATTATACTATGAAACTCTATGGTTAACAATGGCCATTTTAAAAAGAAATCGACATAATGAAATTGTTCTTTCATTAATTGGGATTTGAAAAAAAAAATTGAAATCAACATTTAAAATGAATATATGAGTTATAATATTAATTGTATATATATTTTGTGCAATTTATACGTATTTGCTTGCTTATTTTCCAACTATTATGATTGCCTGCAGCTTCATAATGTTTTTTATTATATACTTATAGGAAAACTTCATAATGATGTAATGAATTTTTTTTTTTATTAATTTGGATTTTTGAAAAATTGAAATAAATATTTAAAATGAACATATGAGTTAGTATAATATTATTAAAAATATCTTTTGTGCAATTTAAATGTATTTGCTTGCTTGCTTTCTAAATAATAACTGTCTGCTTTTAATTTTGCGTAAACTTCATAATGATAATAAGAAACTGTGAAAAAAATCTATAAAAAGAAAATCATTCAAATTTTGAATGACACCCTTTTTTTTCTTTTTCTTTTTTCTTTTATTTTTTCCATAAAAAATGAAGATAAACCTTGTAAAACACTATAGTGACAAATATTACACTGTAGGAAATGTAGAGCAATGAGCTCAGTTGGGGTTGCAATGTAATTTTCTACCATTAATACTAGACATGAGCCACATATCAGTCTAGAAGTTGGGTTTATTTGCAAGAACATCTGTAGACTGTAGGCCAAGAAGTGGAAGTAGCCACTGCAAAATTCTCTCTATGACCATGGAAAACCAATTCGTCCTGATCAACCAGGGGGGGAGAGGGAAATGCAGCTGTTAAAGCTATGAAATTATAAGACATAACAAACAAATTTCAGTAGAATATAACTTTGACATTAATATTGGTTAATTAGGTGGTTCTTAATTCTAATGTGATAAGGATAATTTTGTAATATTGGAACTTACCCATGACAAGGCGTAGAGCGACGTTCCAAACCAACCCATCAGTCTTACGTCTATCAACATGTGACAAACAGTAAGTCTACAAAGCTGACGGAATTAACTTAGGACGGGGATTGAAAGTTGACACCGCCAATGATGAAGGGATGAGCGAGACTGGCGATTCTGACGTAACCCTAACTTGGTCTCCACACGTACGTATAAGTAAATTTCTTGTGCCCCACGCCCAATGTTGGTAAAAAAGACTACTACAAGGAAAGGATTCCGAAAAATACGCTTATGAAGACTTCTATAAGGAAAAGACTTCTAAACTAAGGAAAGAGATGTCAACCTTTTTCTACTATAAAAGCTTCAATACCCTCACTAACCAAGGTACGCATAATTCACCCCCAGCTCTAGCACTCTAGAGTTGTGAGAAGTTCTAACTTGATTTTCGGAGGGTATTTGGCTGGCACCACATCGGTGCTCTCTGTGAGGTCTTCTCTCCTTGTGTTGTGTAGGTGTTGTTTCGAGCACGTTAAGACCGTGTGGCTTAATGTTGATTTTTTCGGCATCATCAGTTGGCGCCGTCTGTGAGAAAGAACTTTAGCAACTTGTAAGCCATACTATCGCTTCCCAGACAAAGAGTTGCATGGTACTTACTCGCTCGATGGCAACCACTAACAACGTTTAGGGAGACGAGCTGCAACCCACTGCCCTGGAAAGGCAGGTCCAAACCCTCACAGCAGCAGTGGAACGTCTCACCAAACAGAATCAGGACCTATAAGAACAGCTATGGCAGAAGAACGCAACGATGGGTACCTAAGAGGAAGACCAAAAAGGTACCAGTGCTGAGAGAAGAGACCGAGAGGGGCCGGAAGGTAGTAATGCCCTAAGCAGACCCAAACGACAAGATATGAGCCGTCCATCTGTCACTGATACGGCTTCACCCCACATTGTCGCGGAGATGCAAATGATGAAAGAATGGATGGACTTTATGATGAACGCCTCAAAGGACGGGTGTCCAATGACCTTGATGATCTAGTCCACCGAACCGATTCGCCGTTCACCACGTCCATCAATTCCTTCCTCCTACCGCAGAAGTTTCGCATGCCGCAGATAGAAAGCTACGACAGAGCCAAGGACCCTCTAGATCATCTAGAGACTTTTAAGACCTTGATGCACCTTCAAGGAGTAGCAGACGAGATCATATGTAGGGCCTTCCCTACAACGTTGAAGGGTCCTGCAAGAATTTGGTTCAGCCGATTGACACCTAACTCCATTAGTACTTTGAAGGAGCTAAACGCTCAGTTTACTTCGCACTTCGTAGGGTGCATAGGTATAAGAAGTCTACTGCATGCTTAATAAGCATCAGGCAGCGAGAGGACAAGATGCTGAGATCCTACATAGCCCATTTTAATAAGGAAGCGCTCTCGATCGATGAGGCCGACGACAAGATACTTGTAGCAGCCTTCATAAACGGGTTACGGAAGGGTAAGTTCCTGTTCTCTTTATACAAGAACGACCCGAAAATCATGTCGGACGTACTTTACAGGGCCACCAATTACATGAATGCTGAAGATGCGTTGCTGGCTAGCGAGGAAAAACCTAAACAGAAGGAGAGACAGGAAGACACGCTGCAAGACAAAGGACGGAAGATGGCAAGAACGGGAGAATAAAAGGATTACAGGCGCTCTAAGCCCCCGACAGGTAGGTTCACGAGCTTCACCCCATGACTACCCCGATCGACTAGGTCCTAATGCAAATCAAGGGACGGGGGGGCTTTAACCTTCCCCGGAAAGCTGGAGGGAGATCCCAATAATTGATCTAGAGGTAAATATTGTTGATTCCATCGTGACCACGGTTATGATACAACCGATTGCTACGACTTGAAACAGTAGATCGAAGCCCTCATCAGGCAATGGAAATTACAGAAGTTCGTCAGCAGGAAGAGAATGGATCTGCCTCCCCAAGATCAAGCCCCCCGACGGGATAATGAGCGTCCCAGACCACCCATAGGAGATATAAGAATGATCATGTGAGGCACAACAACTACGGGGTCGTCCAAAAAAGCCTGTAAGACTTACCTCAGGATGGTTCAGAACGTCCAGCTAACGGGTTCAGTACCTAAGATGGCGCGTACAGACAACCTCGTTATTGGGTTCTCGGAAGAAGATGCCTGACGTCTTCACCACCCGCACGACAATGCCCTTCTTGTTAGCATACAAGTAGGGGAATATAACATGCACCGGGTGTTGGTCGACAATGGTAGCTCAGTGGACATCCTATACTACCCAGTATTCCAACAGATGAGGATTGATAGAGAGCAATTGATTCTAACGAATGCTTCGCTCGTTGGTTTCGGAGGAACAAGGGTATTCCCCTTGGGCGCGCTCACATTGTCAGTAACGGTAGGCGATTACCCTCAGCAGATCACTAAGGACATAACATTTCTCATGGTCGACTACTCGTCTACTTACAATGCCATCTTCGAACGACCCACCCTCAATTCATGGAAGGCCGTAACCTCAACCTACCACCTAATGATCAAATTCCCTTTCCGACTACAGAGTAGGAGAACTGCGCAGAAATCAAGTGGCTGCACGTAAATGCTACATAGCCATGATGGAAATGGACGACCACCTCTAGGCTATAAACATAGAGGAACATCGGACGGTGATAGAGCTCGTTGAAAAGCTTAAGGAGATACTTCTTGACGACTCCAAGCCTGGCCAAACAACCAAGATTGGAACCCTCGCCAGCCCAACGATCTGCCAAGCACTTATGACTTTTCTCAGAAATAATCGGGATGTATTCGCCTGGAGCCACGAAGACATGCCAGGAATAAACCCTTTGGTCATGGTGCATAGGTTGAATGTGTCACCTTCTTTTTCACCCATTTGTCAGAAGAAGCGAGTGTTCGCCCCACGAGATCGAGCCATAGCGGAAGAGGTTCACAAGCTGCAAGAAGCGAACTTCATTAGGGAGGTTTACTACCCCGACTGGCTGGCAAACGTAGTAATGATCAAGAAAGCTAGCGGAAAGTGGAGGATGTGCGTAGATTTTACAAACCTAAATAAAGCATGCCCCAAAGATAGCTAGCCCCTCCCGCAGGTTGATGCTCTAGTTGACTTTATGGCTCAGCACCAATTGTTAAGTTTCATAGATGCCTTCTCGGGTTACAACCAAATCCGAATGCACGAAGCAGACCAGGAGAAAACTTCATTCGTGACTAGCCAAGGCCTCTTCTGTTATAAAGTAACGCCATTCGGCCTCAAGAATGCAGGCGCAACGTATCAGAGGCTCATGAACAAGATGTTCGCACAGCAGATCGGGAGAAATGTCCAAGTCTACGTTGATGACATGCTGGTGAAAAGCCGAAGGGAGGAAGATCACTTAGAAGACCTTAGGGAAACATTCGACACTCTTCGCTCCCACAAAATGAAGCTCAATCTAGGCAAGTGCACATTTGGAGTAATGGCAGGAAAGTTCCTAGGATTCATGGTGTCTTAGAGAGGTATCGAGGCCAACCCAGACAAGATCCGGGCCATAATGGAGATGGCACCCCTAAAAAACGTGAAAGAAGTGCAAAGCCTCAATGGCAAAATTACAGCGCTAAACAGGTTCGTATCGAGGGCAACAGACAAATGTCTACCCTTCTTCCACACGCTGAAGAAGTCCTTCGAGTGGACTGACAAGTGCCAACAGGCATTCAAAGACTTAAAGGTTTACCTCTCTTCCCCACCGCCGCTAAGTCCTTCATAACCCGGGGATGAGCTTTTTCTCTACTTAGTTGTCTCCCCTGTAGCCGTCAGCACGACCTTAGTCAGAGAAGAAGACAAGGTTCAGAAGCCCATGTACTACGACAGCCGGGCGCTTCGCGGTGCAGAGGAAAGGTACCCACCAATGAAGAAACTCGCCTTCGCTTTGGTTACGGTAGCCCGCAAACTCAACCCATACTTTCAAGCCCACACAGTGATTGTCCAGACCGACAAGCCCTTATGACGGGCTATGAGTAATCCTGAAGCCGTTGGTCGATTGGCGTTATGGGCACTAGAGTTGAGTGAGTTTGACATCCAATACTGCCCGCATACCGTTATCAGGGGACAAGTCGTCGCTGACTTCATAGCGGAGTTCACCAACGGTGAAGACAAAGGGCCAATTAAGTACCCTTAGTGGAGTATTCATACAGACGGGTCGTCCAACAAGCAAGCTGAGGGTGCAGGTGTTGTGCTCTTTTTTCCTAAAGGAGACAAGATTGAATGTATGATCCGTCTCGATTTCCCTACCACCAATAATGAAGCCGAGTACGAAACTTTAGTGGTAGGGCTTGACCTCGCCAAAGCTACAGGAGCCACAAACGTAGTTCTTTACTGCAACTCTCAGGTTGTCACCAACCAAGTAAACGGGGATTATGAGTGCAAGGGCGAAAGAATGAAGAAATACCTGGTGCAAGTAAGAAGAAGGGTAGACGACCTAAAGGCCAAAATCATCCAAATTCCCAGAGGAAATAATGTATTCTCTTTTGTTCAGCTTTCTCCAATAATAGATTCGAATGATGTGCAAAAGATAGGTTTTAAAAACGATTGGACCGCACCATTAGCCTCGTACTTAAAGAATGGCGTTTTACCAGATGGGAAGGAGGCCGCAAGGAAGTTGAAGGTACAAGTAGCGCGATTCGTCTTAATAAAGGACGTCTTGTACAAGAGAGGCTTCTCCTACCCATATTTAAGGTGCTTGGGACCTAAAGAAGCAGACTACGTCATGAGAGAGGTACACGAAGGGATTTGCGGAAACCATTTGGGGTCGAGGTCTTTGGTGCACAAACTGGTACGGGTAGGGTACTACTGGCCCATCATGCAGAAGGACGCCCAAACTTATGTCAAAGCCTGCGACAAGTGCCAAAGGTTCAGCAATATCATTAGACAGCCGTCCGAAGAGTTAACCCCAATAATGGCCCCATGGCCGTTTGCTTAGTGGGGATTAGACATCATGGGGTCATTCCCCATAGCGGGGCGACAGCTAAAGTTCCTGATAGTGGGCATAGACTACTTTACAAAATGGGTGGAAGCTGAAGCCTTGGCCACCATTACGGAGAAGAATGTGCGAAGTTTCGTTTAGAAAAACATCGTATGCAGGTTTGGGATCCCTAGAGTCTTAGTCTCAAACAACGGGAAATAATTCGACAATAACGCCTTCCAAGATTTTTGTTCGCAGTTAGGGATCAGGATTCACTACTCCTCCCCCGCTCACCCTTAAGCTAATGGGCAGGTTAAAGTTACCAATCGATCCTTGCTCAAAATTATCAAGACTCGGCTCGAGGGGGTAAAAGGTATATGGCCTGAAGAGCTGCCAAGCATACGATGGGTGTACAAGACAACAGCGAGAATGCCTACAGGAGAGACTCCATTTTGGTTAACCTATGGGAGCGAAGCAGTCATTCCAGCTGAAGTCAGACTCACAAGCTACAGGGTGGACAGTCATGATAAAAGCAAGAATGACGAGACTATCTGCCTACAGCTTGACCTAGTTGACGAAGTCAGAGTGACAGCTGAACAAAGACTCGCACGGTACCAGGATCGCATGGCTAAGCACTACGATTCCCGGGTTCGATACAGAGACTTTCAGGTCGGAGATCTTGTTTTACGGCGGGTCATGGGCGCCGCTAAAGACCCCACCAAAGGGAAGCTCGGCCCCAACTAGGAAGGACCCTACCAAATCACGTCATGGTGGAGGAAAGGCACCTACCACCTGGAGAAGCTAGACGGACGGAAACTGCAGCATCCATGGAACACCGAGCACCTACAAAAGTACTACCAGTAATGATGAGGGCATGAAGAACAACCCCTTTTATTTCTAGTTTACCTTAGTTAATTTCAGTTATATTCCTCAGTTTTTTCATTTACTTTTGTTTTGCTACAATACTTTCTTTAAGCCCAAAGGGTAGGTTTTTTCAGAGAACTACTTTTCTACAAATGGTTTATCATAATAAGAGGAGGTTATTCAGACATGACTAATGTTTTTTTCTACAAGTTTGTAAAGTGGACGAATTTATTATTAATGTCCATAAAGTGAACAACTTTGTTAAGTCCATAAAGTGGACAACTTTGTTAAGTCCATAAAGTGGACGAGTCCATAAAATGGATGAGTTTATAACACAAAGTGGACGAATTCATTATTAATGCCCATAAAGTGGACGACCTCATCCCAGAAGGATGAAGAATCATCATGTCCACAAAGTGGACGAGTTTATCATCAGGACAAGTTCATTACCTAGTCCACAAAATGAACGAGTTTATTACTTAGTCCATAAAGTTAACGAGCTTAGTTGTCCCTAAAAGCGGATGAGTTTATTTGTAAGCTCATAAAATAGACGAGTACAGCCCAAAAGGATTAATGCTAGTCCAAAAAGGACAAGTTCACCAGAAAGTCCGAGGAATGGGCAAGCTCATCCATTGTTATCGTAAAATCTTTTAGTATATAAACTTGCAAGTGAATGAGTTCACAAGATGACCCATAAGGTTGACGGATTAATAGCTGATATAAACGGACTTATAAAGCCCAAGTTATTCCACGATGGCGTTTTAATCAATAATTAAGGTGGGCAACAAAGAAGGGCTCATAACATAGTTAACAAAGCTGTCGAGATAATTAAACAAATTACGAATTCATCTTATTAAAGTTGACGAGACCAATAGAATAGACCTATGGACGGGTCTGCGAAGTGGACGAGTCCATTGTAAGGTTTATTAACTCTCAAACATTAGTTCAAGATGGACGAATCAAAATTTAAAATAGACGGGTCCATAAGGTACATACACATGCCAATAAACAAACGCCCAAAGTGACAGATATAAATCAACGTAAAGTTTAGTCTTTACAAATTAAGCCCAAAAAGCAATAGGGTGTTTTATAGAGTCTTAAAAATAGAGAAAATCAAAAGGAAAAATACATTAAATTATGAGGCTGAAGGGATTGGAGAGTTCCCGTCAATCTTCTCCTCGGCAACAAGGTCTTCGACGTTCACGGGTCCAGTGGACGGGACCAGAGAGGTGATGAGGGCATCTATGGCTGGCTGGGCGAGGACGACATTACCATCTTTTGGATTAGACTCCGTGGAGTCGTCAGTTTCCTCCTAGACAGTGTCGCCAGCAGGAGTTAACGGCAGGGGCTCGTCCATAATAACCGTGGAAAAATCCAGGTGAGGGTAGAAGGACTTAACCTGCTTAAGGCAGTCCTCAAACTCTTCACTATAATATCCACCACAAAAATCTATGAATAGCTGAGAGGCCTTGTATTCATTTACGGAGTCAGCTTTGGCCGTCTCCACTTGCTCAAGGAGGGCCGTCAACTCTTTCTCTACTTTCTCCTTCGCTTCTTGCTCACTCAGTCTCTGACGACCCTCCTCCCCCAGCTTACCCTTCAGATTTTTTACCTCCTCGTTAAGAGAGCAAATGGCACCCTTGTATTGTTCTTCCTCATCCGTCAAGAGCTTTATGCGCTTATGCAAGCGAGCAATCACTCCTTCTTTGGCGACACCCCTATCTTGCAAAGCTTTCATATGCACTAATGCCTACAAGGCACAATAACTGTCAGCTACTAGACAAATGAGTAATTAAGAAAGTTGAACGCAAAGAAAAACGTACCCGAGCAAGATCAAAGAGGCCTGACACCCCTAACTCGTTAGTCCCCTACTCGGCACAAGGGTCTACATCCTTCTCTCTGATGATGGATCCCACCATCTCGATGGCGTAGTCTTTGTACATGAGAAGGCGACGGTCCGATTCCTAAGCAACAGGGCCCAATGATGTCATCAGACCCTTACCTACGTCGTGGCCAGTCTTAGGGGGCATCGACTTTTTTAGGGATTTGTCTCCAACAGTAATAGAAGGCTTCTTGGGTGGACAATCGTCCTTTCTGTCGACTTTTCTCTTATGCGCACCCTTCCCGACGGCTTTTGAAGCTGACGAGGACGCCCTATCTCCCTTCGTCTTATTTTCTTCTACTGAGTAGCGGATGCACACACCTGCGCCCTCAGCCTAGCAGCCTCCATTTCTGCAAAGGATATGTGAAGGGCATAAACTTAAGTGACGCCTAAGAAGTAAGAAAAAGAAGAATAAAGCGATGGAGGAAATAAGAAATACTCATGACGGCGAGAGTAAGTGTTTAGCCTGCGAGTTGTCGGGGTTGGCTTTGGACCACCACAGTACGTGTGTAGTGTGTCAAGGGTAATCAAATCCCTGCACTTGCGCTTTTTGAATGGAATTTCAAGAACCCGTTGGATGAAGGCCTTTTGCTTGTCGGTAATGGATGGGTGGACACTAGCTGAAATAAAAAAATGATGACATTAGAACACTTGCAAAAAGACTAAAAGGTTAGAAAAAAGATGACGACATTAAACCTGAATCCTTAACAATGACCAAGAAATAAGTTAAGAAAAGTTGAAAAAGTGAACCTCAACACTAGCTCGATATAAGAAATCTATCGAAAATTAATGAAGAGACTTGATACAAGCTCGACACCTCTCGATCTATTGAGTTTTGCAAATCCAGAATTCTCAGATTTGTTTTTCAATCCATGATGACTTAGACTTCTAGGGTTTTGTTCACTAAACTTCTAGGGGATATAAAAACTTTATTTAAAGTTATCACAAGACAGAAAGACTCAATTAGAGAATCTATACTCTTATTGTGAAGCTACTGCGTTCTTGTGCGCCTTAGGATTTTGTGACCAGGTGCTTCCTTCTCTACAAGTGTATTGAAGAACTTTGCATCCAACAACAAGCTTCAAGTTGCTGGGAGTTAGTCACGTACTGGAATTTGTGCAAAGGGAAGAAGTCTCTACAAAATCAATACCAATTGGGGATTAGTACATTAGAATAGAACAGGTTGGGGTAAAATTTCTTGTACTTGTAATATCTTGATTTTGATTAGTAATTCCTGGGAGTGGTGATTTGAAATTCACCCAGTAGGATTTTTGCCTTGTGTGAGGTTTTTCTCATTAGTTAACAAACCACCGTGTCAATATAATTTTCACTGCATTCTAGATTATTTGGTGATTTGTTTGTGCTTCCATAATTTTGCATGTAATTTGGCCTAATTAATCAGCTTAGATAATTGAATTAATTAACTGAGGTCAATTTATAACCCCACGTTAAAAGTATTACAAGTTTTACTATAAAACTTACAAATTGATTAGGTAACTTAAGTGTGCATTCCATTAAACACGTAAATATTTTCCATAAGTTAGATGGAAGTAAAAAATAACTAAAATAATTTTCTAGGACTAAAATAAGACTGAGGCAAAATTTAGGACAAAAATAAATTTAACCGATACAAGTATCATACTTTGGTGAAATGCGACAGGCTGTGGGAGCACTTTTTGGGGGTCATTCTGCCATTAATGCGGTAGGCTAAGTTGGTACAATGTATTAAATGTGGAGGTGATGGATGCCTTATCAGGAAGCTTCCTCCTTTCAATACTTGCACATCTCTACTTTCTTTCTCAGCCTTCAATCCTATGGCCTTGGTGGTTTATCTAAAGTCTCCTGAGGAGCATACGCTCCTCAGGGGGGTCACCATCCTCGATTTCACTATTTGGATTTTCTTGACTGTGCTGGGCCTAAGCTGACGAATAGTTGAGTCCGACTACTCCTAAGTTGAGCCCAGTTGATGATCTTCCTTCTTTAGGCTTCCCCCTGCCACAATTAATATGACAAATTATTATGACAGCAACATTATTGTTAGTTGAATTCTACAGTTGTATGGGTGCAAAATTACTTGAGAGGGCGTGGCTTAATGGTAAGAAGCCTAAGACATCACAACTACAAGTTTAGAAATTGTGGATCAAATATTGATAAACTACATTAGTGCACTATCATCTGGTGCACCAAATGCCAAAAATTTGGCATTTGGCACACCAAACTCCAAAAAACCTCCAACATCAAATGTTTTAAATGCTAAAAAATTTGGCATTGATGAACAGTACAATGCCATGTTTGGAACTGTATGGACAGAAAATGTTATATGTTTTAAACATATTTTGGTGTTTTTTATTCCACTTTTTCTCTCCCACATCACACCCAAGTCCTCTCAATCTTTCTTCTCTCAGCCTCTCTCTTTGTCAGGTAGGGCTACATGATAAAAATATATTTGTTTTGTTGATTTTTTAAGGGTTTTATTAACCTATGTCCTTATGGCATATATTAGGAAATTTTTTTATGGAAAAATGAAAAAATGATTAACTTTTTTGACAGTTTTTTTTTTTTAATTTTCATAAACAGTTTTAAAAAATGGATAGTTAATATATGCTCTAAGGGCATACATTAATCGGACTCATTTTTTAATATAGATGAGGTTTGTTTTAAATTATTTTAATGTGTTATAATACTATAATAGAAAATGTGATGTACAGTGTATTGTAAAATAATGTGTTGAAATAGATAAAAATAACTTTTTAATATACTAAATACTAAATTTTGTTAGAAAAGCTAATAGGGCGTGAATTTCTTATTTTCAATAATAATAAAAAAGTATAGGCACAAAATTTATGACATGAAACAGACTCATAGGACCAATCATAGAAGCAAGGCCGGCCCTAGCTTAGGCCAATTAGGCCATTGCCTAGGGCCCCCTTACTAGAGAATGCCCCAAATTTGAGGGCAAATTCTATTTATTTATATATTTATTTTTTATATATAAATATTTTTGGAAGATATTAAAACATTTTAGTTTACATTTTTTTTTTCACTATTAAGAAGGTTCAAAGAATTAAGTAATGTTAGAGATAGAGATAAGACAAATTTGAATAAATAGGTCTTACAAATAGACGTGTTACTAATCACAAGTAATTTAAATAGGAAAATGTTAAAAATATTATAAATTTTACTACATAACTTTTATTTATTTAATTATTTTTATACAAGATAAAAATTATATTCTAACCTAATCTAAGTATATATGTGTGTGAAACTTTCTTCTAGAGACTTAAATCTCGGCCATTGCCACCCACACTCCACAAGAACTTATACTTGTAGAGTGATCACTGCACCAAGGGTGTGTGGTGGTCTCTATAACTTTTATAATTTGATGTAACAATGAATATGATAGGTAGATTTCAACAAACTATTGAATGCATTTTTGAATAAATATTTGTAATTGGTGATGTAGGGATAAAGTTTGGAGCCCAAGCCCACACTGTATGGAATCCTGGTCCAAAAAGTCCAATACAATGAATTTTGTAGAGTATGAGTCAAAGAACTAGGTTTAGATGAGTTAAGCAGTGGCTTGCATGAGATTAAGGAACATACAGACAAGAACAAAAGCTATTATGATGAAATGACCTTCGGTCTGAGGAGACTTAGAATTTTATTTATGAATACAGATCACTACATTAGGGTTCTTTTGCATGTTACAGTATTCTCCCCTCTTTTTCTCGTCCCTTCCTTATGGGGGCTTTTATACATTATATAGGCTCTTCCTAATCATCTGGACTTTACACTTGTTGATCATCTAAGCCCCCACTTGAGCACCTATCCCATCAGACACCCCTTTCAGTCATTTGTGAGTTGCGGTAGCCAAGGTAACACTGTTCAGGGGTCTTCTCCACATTAATGTGGCCAGGAAAGTAGCTGCAGTGTATTTAATGTGATGGTGATAGCTTTTGCTTAGATATTTTTGGGTTTTCTTCCTTTTCATGTGTTGAGGGGGTGCGCTTCAGCGGTTTGAACATACCTCTGCTCCGGATTTTCAGTGTCCGAGGAGGAGTTCCTCCTCGGACCCTCTTTCTTTGTCTCCCATGATAAGCCTTATAACATAGATCATCTAAGTCACGTTGTCTCCTCGGACTCACTAGTGTCCTCGGACGGGCCCAAGGCCCAACTTGTTAATTTGGGCCATAGCCCCCACAGGTGATATGTCTTTGTAATTTTCATATTGTAAATTTTATAATATTTTTAGTATTTTTGTAAGCCTCATGTCATTGTTCACATTCATTACAATACCAGTTTGTAGTAAAATTTGTTATAACTTTAGTATTTTTTTTTAAAAAATATCATATTAAAGAGTAAAAAGAATGGATTTAAAAAATATTATTATATAAAATGTTAGTTAAATATTATTTAAGTGATGACGTAAAGACCCATTTGAAAATTTCGCCTTAGGCCTCGAAAACACTTAGCCGGCCCTGCATAGAAGTCTATTATTTGAGCCTATGTTTGAGTGCCACTTGTCAAAATTAACTCCACGATTTAGCCACAATTCTTCCAAGTCTTTTTTTTTTTTTTTTTTGGCTATAGTCTTCCAAGCCACTTCAGAAAATGGACTAGGATAATATCAACATAGAGTAGGACCGTTTATGTTAGTTAGAAATGATTTGTCACATCATCGCTTTGAATCTTTGTCTCCCCTTTAAATGATTTGAATAGCTACAAAGTATTATTTATATATTTCAACAAAATTTCATTAATATATATCATAAAAAATATTATTTATTTATTTATTTTCTATTGAGTTTTTTAAAAAAATATAATGCCATTTTTCACCGAATATTGCTTTTTTAGCAATCTCTCTCATATAATAAAGATTCGCAAACGAGTATTATGTTTTTATCATTTGAGAGAGTAATGTAGCCAGTCACTGTTTGTTTGTTTTTTTTTTTTTTTTTTTTTTTTTTTTTTTTACTGTTAGTGTGTAAATAACACTGTCCTATTTATATTATCAGTAGGGGTGGCAATTTTTACCCATATTCATAAATCCGTCCATTACTCACCTTATTTAGATAAGTCTTAATCCAACCCATTTGAGTATTTGGGTTAAATGAATAAAAACTCATATGGTTATTTAATTAGATGAGTCTTAATGGATAAATCCACTAATACCCACTAAACCCATCTAAAATTTAAAATTAAATAAACCTACTAATACCCACTGCACCCTTCTAAAATCTAAAATTAAATAAATAGTATAACCTCTATATTTCTAAGCCCAAACATTCGGCCCTCAGTCTCACTCTCCCTCAAATTTTCTCATATTTTCTCAGTAACCAAACACTTCCCCAAACACTTTAACAGAAAAGAAATCCCAAACCCTGCGTGAAATTCTCAAATGACAGAAACCCTGCTCAGCCTCAGCCTCCTTAGACAAAACCCTCATCATCTGGTCCGCCCAAACCCTAACTCTCTTCCACCACCTCACCGGCCACTTTGAGGGCATCTCCGACCTCGCCTGGTCCTTTGACTCCCACTACATCTGCTCCGCCTTTGACGACCGCACTCTCTGCATTTGGGACGCACGCGCCTCCACCAGCGACTCCTCCCATGTCAAGACCCTAAAGGGCCACTCCAATTTGGTCTTCTGCGTGAACTTCAGCCCCCAATCGAATCTGATTGTGTCTGGGTCTTTTGACGAAACAGTGCGTGTTTGGGAGGTGAAGACTGGGAAGTGTTTGCATGCTATTAAGGTGCATTCTATGCCTGTTACGTCTGTGCATTTCAATCGAGATGGGTCATTGATTGTATCGGCGAGTCATGATGGGAGTTGTAAGATTTGGGATTCGTCTAAGGGTATGCTTTTGAAAACGCTTATTGATGAGAAAGTTTTGAGAAAATTAGGGAAAAACTGTATTTCAGACTTTAGACTAAAGTTCAAGTTAGTTCTATGAGTATTTGTTTGTTTGCTTAAAAGAATTTTTGATTAGCTAGGTATTGGTCTTGGTGAGGAGAAGTTCTGTTTGGTTTGTGAGAAAGTTAGGGAAAATAAATGAAAATGAAATGGTTGATGTTGTTATAAAGCTAAAAGATTTTAATCCGATTTTCAAGGGTCCTGTTTGGTTTATGAGAAATTTTGTAGTTGCTAACTTAATGGGAAAATCTAGTAACAAGTTATTTATTTATATGGGTCATATTGGGTTAAATGGGTGGGTTACTAATTAAATAGGTTGGACGGGTAACGGATAATTAATTTATATATAAATGGGTCATAAATGGATAAATGGGTAATTACACACCCAATCCATTTATGACCCAATTTGCCCATTTGCCACCCTGATTATCGGTAATCAAAACAACATTGTCTTTAAGAGCATTTCTATTCTATTCTTAAAAAAAAAAAAAGTATTTTACATCACAAAAAACCACTTCATGTATTTTACATAATAATTTTTTAAAACACTAAATACTATTCTTCATTTTTCGATAAGTTATTTTAAAATAATCTAAAATAATTTTTTTAATTGAACTAAAAAAATTAAAAAATAATTAGCACTCACTCCAACTTTACCAACGCTACCACAAAAAACACAACCACAACAATAGGAAAACAAAAATCATGAAGAAGAAGAAGAAGAAGAATTGCTTTGGCTAGTCTCCTCCGCCACTTCGTTGCAAATGGCATCTTCGCTGCAACCAAGGGCCGAATCGGCCTCCTAAACTCTACCCAGTACCCATTGCCAAATCAACCTTCTTAACACCATCACCAGAGCATCCAACCCAAATACTACATACAAACCACTACTAGAGACTCCAAACTCAATCACCATTTTACAACGATGATGACACCATGATCGATGGTAGCAGTCCTACAATGACAACAGCAACATCCAATGGCAAGGACAAAGATGAGAGAGCAGAGGAGAGAGAGAACGGGTCTAACCAGGCCAAAGGAGAGAGACTGGGAGTGAATAAAAAGAGGGAATAAAAGAAATGCATGTTGGCTACAGTATCATCTAAAAATAGATGATACTCTGTAGCAATATGTAAAGCTTTCTATAGTGATAGATGACCGGTTGGAGGTGTGGTTTTGGTTTTTTTTTTTTTTTTTTTTAGTTTGTTTATTTGCACCATGTCATCTATAATGCATTTTGCATCACCGTGCGGGAATTCTCTAACTGTTAGTGTATATTATGAGAAAAGAAAAGCAAAAAAAAAAAAAAACTATTCAATTTCTTTTTTAAGTCTTGACGTTGTGATTGAAAAATTATTGTTAATTGAGAACTATAATGTGTGTAATTGAAGCAAATTTCATAGATTGTAGGAATTTTATTATATTTGAATGTGTATATGAGTTAAAGGTTTTAAAGAGATAAGAATGAACTCTAATTCAAATGGCACATCCCCTTTTAAGAGTAATGTAGAAGGTAAGATAATAAATTCAACGCTCATTTAAAATATGTGCAAATTATTAACATGTCTCACTATTAGGCTTCGCCACTTAGTTTTATTGATATTATTATTAAAAAAAAAAAAAAAATTTGATGTGCTATGTTCTCTTCCCCACCCCAATAAAGCACCCAAAACTATAGAACGATAGAAATCTAACTCAATTGAAATCCTAAATTATTTTTAAAAATGGTTATAAGTGTTAGGAGTAGTGCCTTAAAACCCAATTGTATGACATTGTCTTTTAATAAAAAAGCTGCTTTATTTTTTTAGATTGTTTTTGCTTGAATACGGACATTATATATTATAGTCTATGAAATATATTGTATATGATTAAGCTATGATAATGAGATTCTCATACAGAATATCAAAATCACAAATTTCTTGTAAACTCATAAATCTTAGTTCGTAGTTGGTAATGAAATTGTGTATTTCATTTGCGAAGACTATAACATATCAATTTTGATGATCTATCTTGATCATGGAAGCAGAGACTTCATATTGATATATTGATGTGTCTCAAGTGTGTGAGATATACTAAACTGGATTACTATGAGATTTATTGTTCTACCAACTATTTTCAATTGAACAAATAAATCCCATGCATGTTATTTTGCATAAACTCTTAATTTTGAGGGGATGGTGAACTAAAACATTAAATTTTGGTTGCTTTGATCTATACCAGAGTGAGATCTTGTATGGTTAAAGGCTAATATGCTGGACAATCGAATGTAGTGTTGTGGGAACACATTCTCAAGATGAAATTCATAATCTCTTTTAGAGACACAAAACATCCCTTTAAGATAGATTTATGGAAATTGGTTATATGAAGTTTTAGGCCCAATCATTTGGTAATGAATTACTAAAGTTTATATTTTATGAAATTACATTTACAAAGTACTACCATAATTAATATAATAGAGCCTTGTGGTAAATCTTTAAATTAATAAAAATCCATAGTGCAACCATAATTTTTTAGTTGAATAAATTAAAAAATGGTAACTTTGAGCTTGTCAATAGTTAACAAGAGGCTCAAGGCCCATTGGAGCTATAACTTTTATTTTCCCTTTGGTCCCACTTCAAGCCACATAACTAAAGCCTAGTTGGACTGACCTAATAGCTAATCCACATATAAAAGGGATGAATTTAGTAGAGAAAACCCTAGACTACTTTGCACTATACATTTAAGTGAAGAGAGAAAATTTTCTTCCTCTCACAAGTGACATACATGACCGCAAAGAGAGGGAAAATTCAGTTTTTACCAAATCCTCTAGGAAGCATATGGCTAGGGTTTCATTCTCAAGGAAGAAAGCCTAATCTCTCGGGATTCTTGTAGTCATTGAGATGAAAATTAAGGAGTTCTCAAGATGAAGAGTTTCTGCAATTTTTTTTTTCAAGATTAGTTTTCTTAGAACCCTAATCTAAAATTCATATCGAGAATGTGTTCTTGTAGCATAGAAGCATACCTTGATTTTTTCTACTGCACATGATTGTATGAGATACATATTGATTTCCAAAATAAGTACTGTGGTGAATTATCATTGATGATCAATGTCCATAACAACTTGAGACTTCAATTTTTATAAGTCTCCCACACGATAGTTTCTAGATTGTTAATTTTGATAACCCAATCTACCATATGGCCACACACCAAACAATCTCTCTGTAATTAGGTTTGACTTGTTTATAAATAAACAAAGATTAATGAGGATTTTATCACACCAAACTTGAGTTGTTCATGAATAGATAGGTTCATTTATGATACTAGAGAGAGAGAGAGAGAGAGAGAGAGAGATAAGGGCTGATCCATGTGGTAGATAAGAATGGGTTTTCAACCAATTATAACCAGCCACCTCGTCATAAAAGGCACGTATAGCCTTAATGGTGTGAGCCTAAGAAACATTTTCCTTCCCCTGTGCAATAAATAAACCAAACATTGAAAGAGAACATTATTTCTCCCCTCTTCCCTCCATTTTGTCATACATTGTAACCAAAATCATATAGCCCAAAGACATGGCAAACAGTCAAGTCGAGTCGGGTCAATCGGGTTGCGGGTCAAATAAGATGGGTTCAAAAACGGATCATTTTAAACTGGTTGCAGGCGAGTCAAGTTGGGTTGGGTCGACTCGTATTTTCACATAAAAAAAAATAAGTGCAAAATTTGAGGGAGAATGAATAAAATCAATCAATGAAATGAATTGCACATAATACCCTTTTTTTTTGTTAAGTGGGCATCTACTATTATTAAACTATTTGTGTTACTATTATACATGTGAAGGGAAAAAAACAAACAAACCAAAAAACATAAAACTTTCTATATCCTTTCAATTCTAATATTTTTGAGCATGACTAAAATTCTTTACAATCATGATAACAAAATCTTCCATGTTAATAACTCACAATCCAAATGCTTATAATTACAAATTTACAACTTGAGAGTTGAGAGAAAGATATTGAAAACTGAAAAAATTTGTATTTTTAATCAATAGTAGGGAACAATAATCTCTACGAGTTTAGAACATAATGATATTATAAATTGATAAAATTTTAATGTATGAATCAATACTAAGGAAAAATAGTTTTTTTTTTTTTTAAAAAGAAGAGATTTTGCCCAGTTCTCAAATTAAGCTATGTAAATAGATAAGTAATCACTTTCTACAATTTTCCTCATTTGCTTTCACATACATACAAAAATGCATCAATGAATGTGTTGTAAATTGAAAAGTTGTTTTATATGAATCAATAGGAGGGGAAAATATCTCTATTTTTTTTTTTTTAAAGAACCTTTGCCCAGTTCTCAAATTTAAACTATATAAATAGAAAATCAATCATTTTCTACAATTTTCATCATTTGTTTATGTGGGACCAAAGAACTTGTGACCCCAGCCCACTTTACATTAGGGCCCAAGGCCCGAGCCGAGGCGGGATATTGTCGAGGACATACAACGAAAGTCCAAATGGCCTAGAGATATAGCCGAGGACGATTCTGTCCTCGGCATCCCAAAGCGCTCCTGGAAGAAAGGGCAAGTACGGTATAGGAACAGTTCATGGAAAAGCTAAACACCTCTACATTGATGGGGAAAGGACCCCTGAACAGTATGGCGACAAAGGACAAGGGAAGAGCTACCATTACTGCGATTAAGTACTCTGCACCTGACAGAGCAATGCTTTTCAGCTTTTACAACGACCCCCAACCACTTTGGGTATGGGCTGATAGGACAAGTATCAACCCTAGAAAGCTAAACCTACACGTGAAAGTTGGAGGGAGGCTAAAGGCTAGTATAAAAGGAGAGGCTGGGAAAAAAGGCCAAGGACCAGAGCCTCCCAGTCCGTGTCGAGGAGAAAGACTTCATGGGCAAGCACGGTTCACCCTTGTGCGATTATCATGAACACCATGACCAACCACTGTCTAGCGACCAAGGCCTAGCCTTTCAGCCCACTCTCTACAAATTTATTGTTTGAGCCTTAAACGTTCGAACCTAATAAACCAATTTGGGGTCGTTACAATTTGAGTCCTTGCAATTGGCGCCGTCTGTGGGAAGGCTTGCGCGTTGGCACAGGAGGCGGTTAGTCATGGAAGGGCCAAGCCCTTGTCAACAAGGGTCCCTTGAGAGAAATAACTGTGGAGAGGGTGCAAGTTATGCGAAAGCCCATCCATCATTTCCAGCAGCCCGCCGTTGTTGCCCTAATATAAAGTTCCACTAGGGGCTCCGCTTTGAAGCGTCAGTGGCACGGGCAGTTCTAGGGGCTTCCAACATCAAGTCAACGCCCTACACCTTGGTCGAGGGGCTAATCCTCGAAACTACTTTGAGAAAAACTATAAGTTTTGGACAGAACCAAGGTCTTGCATGGTCCTTGGACTCAAACCTATGGGGAAACCAACTACTTTGAGAGAAACTAGAAGTTTTGGACAGAACCAAGGTCTTGCATGGTCCTCGGACTCAAACCTATGGGGAAACCAACTACTTTAAGCAAAAACTATAAGTTTTGGACAGAACCAAAGTATTGCATGGTCCTCAGACTCAAACCTATGGGGAAACCAACTACTTTAAGCAAAAACTATAAGTTCTGGACAAAACCAAGGTATTGCATGGTCCTCAGACTCAAACCTATGGGGAAACCAACTACTTTAAGAAAATCTAAGTTTTGGATAGAACCAAGGTATTGCATGGTCCTCGGACTCAAACCTATGGGGAAACCAACTACTTTAAGCAAAAACTATAAGTTCTGGACAGAACCAAGGTATTGCATGGTCCTCGGACTCAAACCTATAGGGGTTATGAATATTGTCAGGAACGTGGCAAAGCATCCTAGTGCTCGGCGACCCTCTCGGATGGTTCATTTTAGGTTACCCATCCTCGAGTGATCACCCCATATGCAATACAGAGCATTCAGCGGTTATTTCAGTCAGTCTCATATGGCTAACCTACTTCAAGTCGGCATTATTGTGCCTGTCAGTTTTAATAAGTTCAAAACGATAGCTCTTTGTTAACAAGGGTTTCGGCCCTAAGTATTGTTCAAAAGAAAAGGATACCAACACATCCATTCACAAAATAATTATGGAAGAAATGAAAGAACACGCAAAATGAGATAAAGTCATCTTTTATTAGACAAAGAAGTGGTACACCGTACAATAAGGGGCTTAAACAAGCTTATACCAGAAGCTAAATACAGAAGCAAAAAGAAAAGCAAAAAGAAAAAGAATACAGGGAAATGATAAATCCTTCAAAATTTCGCCCTAGCAGCAACTAAGAGCGTCAGGATGGCACCAGTGATGGAAGAGAAGAAGAAGCAGAGGCACCTGGGTGGCACCGGTGATGGAAGAGAAGAAGAAGCGGAGGCACCTAAGTGGCCCCAGTGATGGAAGAGAGGAAGAAGCAGTTGAGCCTAACCCCCGTACCAGCTCTGACTGCAATCAAGCAGGTATCATATTAGCAACGCTCGAGAGAGAGCGGATGGTACCGACGATGAGAAACTTCAGTGCTGTCGCACCAAAAATCTGATGCAACCTCCACCTGCTTCGGATTTTGGCTGAAGGTAGAAGATGCTCCTTTCTTGCCTTGTCAAGAGGAAGAAGTGTCTTGAGTCTTTGTCTCCCTTGCCCTGATCGGGCCATCTTGAGTCTCAGGGAAACCCAATGCTTTTGGAGAGGGTGTGGTCCCTTTGCCCTCATCCCAGACTTGACCATATCACTCCCTAGGGCTCAGTCACACTGGTAACAGGGGCTATGGGCACAACTGGAAAGTTAGGGATTTGGAAGGCTTAAAGGGTCTGCGAATAAAGAAGATGACCTCCCACCGCACTTCTTATATGGGGGGTAAGCCTGGTGGCATTTACTCTGTACTAATCTCTAAGAAAAGCTACAAACGAGATAAGTCCCACCCAACTCCCAACGCTGTCTTCAACCATTGGATTTGCGTCGCCTCGTAAAGGGAATTTATTAAAGATGCGCCTCGTGCACCGAAACGACAAGAACGCGGCGTGAGTAAAGCTAAGGGAATGTCTCATAATCAGGAGCATGTCCCAAGCAAATGAAGAGGCACCGGCATTGATGAAGGACGAGACTTGGCAAGCCGTGACATAGGCCCGACGTCACCAAAACCCTCCTCTCCGTCTGAGGGGCCGGACAGCAGGATTTTAAGGGGCTATTGTGGGGCCAGAGAACTTGTGACCCTGGCCCACTTTATGTTAGGGTCCAAGGCCCGAGCCGAGGAGGGATATTGTCGAGGACATACAACGAAAGTCCAAATGGCCTAGAGATATAGCTGAGGACAATTCTGTCCTCAGCATCCCAAAGCGCTCCTGGAAGAAAGGGAAAGTATGGTATAGGAACAGTTCATGGAAAAACTAAACACCTCTGCATTGATGGGGAAAGGACCTCTGAACAGTGTGGCGACAAAGGACAAGGGAAGGGCTACCATTACTGCGATTAAGTACTCTGCGCCTGACAGAGCAATACTTTTCAGCTTTTACAACCACTCCCAACCACTTTGGGTATGGGCTGATAGGACAAGTATCAGCCTTAGAAAGCTGAACCTACACGTGGACGTTGGAGGGAGGCTAAAGGCTAGTATAAAAGGAGAGGCTGGGAAAAAAGGCCAAGGACCAGAGCCTCCCAGTCCATGTTGAGGAGAAAGACTTTATGGGTAAGCACGGTTCACCCTTGTGCGATTATCATGAACACCATGACCAACCACTATCCGGCGACCAAGGCCTAGGCTTTCAACCCACTCTCTACAAATTTATTGTTTGGGCCTTAAACGTTCGAACCCAATAAACCAATTTGAGGTCGTTACAATTTGAGTCCTTACAGTTTACACATGCAAGTGTGTATGTGAAACATTAATCTCTATGAATTGTAAGTGTGTGGGAAACATTAATCTCTATGAATTGTGCTAATTAGAATTAGTGTCAGTAACTTAGTTTTAGTATTTAATTCAACTACTTGGTATTTAATTTAATGTTAGATGTTTAGTAGTGTAAACGTTGTAGATGCTTTTGTCTTTTGTATTTTCTTCCTTTTAATTATTATTTTTTTAATAAATGGGGCATGGCCACTGCCACGGTGGCTACTAATAAATGGCTAGGTAGTGTTAGTGTAGTACTTTTGTGCCTTTATGTCTATGTACCTAGCACATTGACATATAGTCTAAATATTTTTTTAGGGGAAAAAAAATAAAAAAAGGGGTTGGGTAACTATTGAACTCTTTTCTATTTGTTTTCTTTACTGTTTTGTCACTTTGTGGCCGGGTTTGTACTAGTTAGATAGATATTACAATATTAGTTAGACAGACTTAGGCTGCGTTTGAATCGACTTCAAAGTGATTCCGGAAATGATTTTCCGGAAAATAGGTGTGTTTGGTTGGTCCGGAAAATTCTATTTTCCGGAAATTAAATCCGTTGACTGAAAAAAAAAGGCTTTGACCATGGAAATGAATTTCCGTTCCTATATTCACTTCAAATGAATTCCGGAAAAAGGGAGAGAGCGAGCGCGCGTGAGGAAGGCGAGTTCCAGTCCAGTCTGATGATTGCCGGCGAACCCAGTCGAGCTCCAGTCCGCGCCGCCGATTGCTAAGCGTCGATCGCGATCGTGCCGTGCTTCACGAGATCGCGAGATCGCCGCGTCGATCGCGATCTCGCCGCGTCAATCGCGATCTCGCCGCGTCGATCGCGATCAGCGCAGTGCTTCGCGAGATCGCGATCTCGCCGCGTCGATCGCGATCAGCGCAGTGCTTCGCGAGATCGCGATCGCGATCTCGAATCGCGATCGCGTCGTGGATCGCGATCACGCCGTGGATCGCGATCTCGCGAAGAAGGCGAGATCGCGATCGACGACGCGATCGACGGCGCGGTCGTCGGACTGAATTTGTCGTCGTGGATGATTTTTTCCTGGGTTGTGGCTTGTGTTTTTCTGAATTTGTGTTTTCCTTCTTCTTTTCCAAACACCAGAAAATATTTTCCAGAAAATTTTTTGAAGTGCAACCAAACACCATGGAAACATTTTCCTTTTCCGGAAATTAGCATTTCCGAAAAATATGTATTTTCCGGAAAACGTTTTACAGCAACCAAACACAGCCTTAGGAGCAATCTAATACACCTTGCCATGTAGTTTTTAAATATTTTTGGAGGAAAAAAAAAGGTTTAAAAATGGGTGGGTTACGGGTCGGGTCGAGTTGGCCTGCAAAAAATGGGTAGGCCGTAGGTTGGCCCATATTTAATTCAAGCAAAAAATTTTAGATTTGGACCGAACCAAAAGGAGCAAGTTCGGATCAAGTTAGCGAATTTCAGCCCATTTTGTCATGTTGAAGCTGATTTGAGTTAGAACATAGAAGGAGATAAATTAAAACTTCTGATAGAGTGGATTCCCTACCTTGGCAGACTATGGACATCTGATAGAGGAGGTCAAGATGTTGGCAGAAAGTTTTGTAGCAATTGAGTTCGGTTTTGTTCCAAGACAGTGTAATATTTTAGCCTATAAAATTGTTAGACATGTGAGATATGTTAGCGAGTATACGGTATGGATGAAGGATGTTCCTCCACGTGTAATTCATGCCATGTTGGCTTCTTAAATAAAATCACAGTATTCTTTCTCAAAAAAAAGAAAAAGAAAAAAAAGTATTTAACAGGTATGTATGTATATTGTATAGCGTCTTGGGTTGTCCTTTGGTCGATGGCTCAGTGCGCAATGTATGAACTACTTTTCTAATTCTTTCTCCATGGTTGTCCAGTCGATCGGTAGCTTATTGGGGTCCAAAGTGGATGGCCGTGGAATAGCACTGAGGCACTAAGCGACGTGCTTATTAAAAAGTCTATCTAATAGCAGGGTTCAGCTTCAGCACACACGTGTACAATCATGAATTATTTCGTACGTCCAAGCCTCAAACCCACGTCCACTCACATTTAAATAATTATCCCCATCTTTTTATTTTTTTATTATTTGAATTATCCTCATCTTTGTCATCAAGCTCTTGTTTTTGGATCCCACATGCACGGTTAGATTAGGTGTTTTCTAGGCTATTCCTGAATCTGATGGGAAAGCAAATCGACCTTCTTACTCGACTTTGTAAGAAGCAACAAAAATGGAAATATCTCTGAAAAATGGAAATATCTCTGAGGTATTGATATGGAGAACACAACGTTATAACTATAATATGGTTTTCATATATGTACCATTCTTAATTTCTTATTATAGCATCCTCTTTTTACCTTTTTTCCCAGCAAAAGTAAAGTACGGTGAGAGTTTACTTTATCTTAATTAAAAAAATAACATTTGCTTTACTGTCACAAATTCACAATAAGTTCCCCGGTTTCTCAAAAAAAGAAAAAAAAGTTCACCGTGTTTCTCGAATACAAAAAATAAAAAGTTTCACCCTATTTACCATAAGCTAAAAAAAAAAAAACCTTTCATGCTTTCGTACAAAAACAGGTGTAATATCCACATCATATAGCAATATATCACTCAACTTTTGTGTAATCTTGTGGCACAACTCAGCCTTAAACCAAATAAATTAGACGATCTTATTTCTCAATTTTGAACTTCTTGAATCTAATTAAAAGCAAAATCAAGTTAATCAACTACTCAAAAAAAAAAAAAAAAGCAAAATCACATTTTAAGAACAAAATATTAGTTGACCTTTTTTTGAAGAAATACTTGGGTATGTTTGGTATGCCAAATCAAAATAAAGTAAGAATAGGAATTGATATTAGCGGGAATAAGGATATATCAACAAATTAAGGATATATCAACAAAACTTTCACACAGATATACTTAATATCCTATAAAATCCAAGCAACTTCTAAAGAGAAAATTCTATCAGACTTTAGGAAATCAACAAGTTCAACAACATTAGATTATGCAATAATGTTAAGGAAACTTGTATTTTGACAGAATTGGAGAGCTTCATGCATAATTGTTGTTAGGAATATAAACAAATTTCCAGATCTGTGAAAGGTGAAAAACATACAAAATAATAATAATAATAATACACACAAGACAATCACACAACACAATAAATTACGTGGTTCGGCAATTTGCCTATGTCAATGAAATTGTAGTGATTTACTATTTTTAGGGAAAAATATAAGATGTGGTAGATAGTGTCTCTCTCTCTCTCTCTCTCTCAAAGCACAAACTAAACCCTAATATGAAACAATGGTATTTATATCCCGCACAATTGCTTATCCATGAGAGCTTCGACATGGACCATGAAGGCATGAACTACGTCTCAGAAAATCTCTTACGAAAATCATAATTGCACTTTTACATCGAGTTGGATCATAATTCAAATCAAACACAAAACTAGACTCCACATAACCCAATAACTGTAATATTTATCCAAAGTGCATTCAATTCTTGCTTTACCCTCTCACACGAAGTTGCCATAATTTCACTTCACCTGTGGCATTTCGGATAATCAGTCCCAAACCCACTAATTAGTTGGCAGATATTGAATGGGAAATATTAATGTTAACTCTTTAAACTGAGTCAAAAGGAGGTGGAGTCCATTTTGCTGCTACAGGTTCAAGTTTGTTCTCGTTCTTTTTATTTACTTTAGCGAACTCCAGTGCATAAGTGGAAGCCCATGACCATAATCTTGATGAAGAAGGGATTTTACTTAATTTAACGAATAATATGTAATTTAAAGATAACACTATGAGCTATAAATTATTTTTGTAATTAAATATAAATGTATGATATATTACACGGGAATAAATAATATAACAGTGTAGGGATAATAGGCCCAATAAAACATATCTATGTACGTATTGGGCCAGGGGCTCAATCCGAAAACATTAAGTAGTTCATGGACGAGTAAAGACTTTCATGAGAATCTGTGTTAGTAAGTAAAGAGGTGAAGTATGATCATGATCATCCAAAAAGGTGATCCGAGGCTGAGGTCGGAAGGTACGATCTGACATCAAAAGCAATGTTTCGGACAATTCCACTGATGAGGATAAGTATCAAGAAGGAACAGGATATAGGGAGGCTACGAAATATCTAAAGGAAAAGCTGCTACCATCGCATTAAATGCTCTGCAGCTAACTTTCTGGCCGCATTAATTAGGAAGTGATACCTGAACAGTAACTTTTAGCCTTACAACTACTACCCAAAGACTTCAGGAAGGTGTTGATGGGACAAGGATCAACACTAACAATTTGATCTGCACGTGGAAGGTGGAGATGAAATGGGAAGATAGTATAAAATGGTAGGGAGACCCTGAGAGAAGGGGATCTAGAAATTAAGAAAAAAAAACTGTAGCAATCAAGAATTGAACTTGTAATCAAACTTGAGAAAAATATATAAGGACTGATCTCCTTGGACTGTAATGATGATGATTTTTTTTAGATTAAATCAGTTTATCTTCATTTTCTTGTCATCTGAATCCACTTTACTTATTGTCTGATTCATTAAAGCCTACTTTTCCAACTCACTCTCTACAAATTCATTGTACTTGGCTTTTGGGGCTTAAGTTCATTTATCTTTTGGGCTAGAGACTCAAATTGCGTCCTTACAAACAGCATACTAAATAAATTTATATTATATATTTATGGTTGTATTTATTTTCATATATTTATTCATAATTAATTTATATTAGTTATATAGACTAATTTTTAATATTACAAATATAATCCAGAGATAAGGAAGACATTTTTTTTTTTTTTTTTTGTAAAAGATAAAAATTATATTCTAACATAATTTAGGTGTATATGTGTGTGAGTCTCCTTTTTGGAGACTTGAACTTTGGCCATTACTTTCCACCCTCCACAAGTACTTATACTTGTAAAGTAACCATCACACTAAGAGTACGCAGTGATAAAAGACATATTTTCTAAATACCAAAAGTAGTTATCCTGCATACATAAATGCAAAAAAATAAATTCAATAAATATTTTACAAGAATAATCATTTTTAGGGTCCCTTAAAAATAAGATGGGAAAAATATAGTTGTATGAGTTTTAAATAACTGTATCTAAGCTAGTAATAAAAATAAGTTAGAATTTTAATTTTCTTTATACAAGTTAAATTTTAAATTTTATGTAAGTTTGGGTTGACTTATTTATTTATTTATTTTCTCTTATTTGTTATGTACTATTTTTAAAAGTATTTTAAATAAAATAATACATTTTATAACTTTATAATATGCAAATAAATTTTAACAAATAGAATAGAAAATTTAACAAAAACATAATCTAAATCCACTGCAATGGTGAAATTATAAAATTTGCCCAACATGAAAATCTTAACCAGAATTTTAGTGAAAAAAAAGAAAAGAAAGGAAAAGCAAAGCAAAGTGCAAAAAAGTCAAACAGAGTAGTCCTACCACCAGACCAGTGGAAGATTTTAAATAAGTTTTTATTTTTTAATAAAGAGATTTTCAACGTAGAAACTGCTTTAAAAACTTCAATAAATTGGTCAAAGAAAATGGCTAAATCTAGAAGTAGAAAGGATTACACAAAAAAGAAAAAAAAGGTTCTGACACATTGCAGAGAAGAGGTTGCCATTTATATGTCGGTGGTCCTACCTCCGTCGGATCATCCACCACCCACGGAAAGCACACGGCAGTGGTGGCACGCTATTTCTCAGCCATAATTAGTCACAGTCAGTTCACTTCTTACAACAAACAAAAATCACCCCAAACTAAAACCCCACCACCCTCGTCGGTAAAGAAAATAATAAAATATAAAATAATGGGCAAATAAATATATAGAGCTTAAGTAATTAATTTTGCTATTCTTGATTTTTAAGAAATGAGATTTTGTTCCTCTAATCAAAATAATTGATACCCTTAGTCTCACTTTTCACACTTAATTACCCAATTATCAAAAAGAAAAAATTGACACTAAATTCCTAAAATAATTTTAAAAAGGGGACGAAGTTGTTTGATCATTCATGAAAAGAGTATTGTTTCTTGAAAAATTATTAAATATATTACAAACAAAGAAGTGTTTGTAGATAATTTTCTATAAATATAATTCGAGTAGATTTGAATTTGGGCCTCTCAATGTTAGGAGGTGCTATTTTATTTATTTATTAGAGAGGATAGATTTTAATTTATGACATTTTTTTTTATGATGGTTATCTTTTATCATCAAATTAAAATATTAATTTGTTTTTAGTAAGTTGAATTCTTAAATCCTTTCATTTAACTACAAAATACTTTACTAATTAAAGTAACTATAACTCATAAGAGTTGTTACTTGAGCTAAAAAAAAGTTATTCTACTACAACTACAACAAAATTTCATACTAATGGTTTTGCATCAATTAGGTGTGTTAGTCATCATAAATTAAAATATAATAAATTAGTAAGTTTTAGTTAATTCAATTTGAAATTCTTTTATTTCAATTTATAAAAAAATACATTATTTTAAAATTCATTACCAATAAATATAAGAATATTGTGATATTTTGTTGCTTGCTTTGAACAATCTTAAAAAAAAAAAAAAAAAAAAAAAAATCTGTTGACAATTGTTTGAAGAATCAAATCAGGCACAGAACGCCACTCGTTCATTTTAAAATGAAAAACGAAAAATAAAAAATGAAAAATGAGACCTCAGAGACAGGGAAGGAAAAGTGACCCCTCATTTTGATATAGACCGCCAGCTTTAATACAATACCTACCTTTTTGCAAACAATCTCTCACTCTCTTCTCTTCTCTTCTCTTTGGAAAAACACAAACAAACACAGGAGCGGAGCTAAATATTTTAGACAGAGAGAGAGAAAGAAAGAAAGAGCTATAGTTTTCTTTATCTTTAGAAAAAAGGATACAAAGAGAGAGAGAGAGAGAGAGTAATTGCCACCTGGCGATCTCAGAGTCGGAGTAGCAGGAGCTGAAGTAACAGACGGCGGATCCACTAGTTGCCACGCTACGCCAAGCGCTTTTCAAATACTCTCTCTACCATTTACCAACCAATATCAATATCAATATCTAAACCAAACTTTATTATTATTATTTATATATATATATATATATATATATATTATTATTATTACTATTACTGTAGAGAAGGAGAAGTAGGAATCCCGATAAATCGGGTCCTATTTTTATTAAAGCTTTCGGTGGGACTCGAATTCGGGATCGTAATTATTGGATCAAATCCAATTCCATTTCCAAATCAAAACCCTAGCTTAGCTTAGCTTAGATAAACTTTAAGGATTGCTTTGAAGCTTGTTGGATTGAAGTTTAAGATCTTTGCAGCTTTTACGCTTTGGTTGTTGTTTGGAGCTCAAGGAAGTTTCGCTTATTTAATTTTGTTTTCTTTTTTTTTGGAGAAGAAAATTTGGGGAACTCCATTGATTTTTTTTTGGATTCGGATTTGTGTGTATTATAGAGAGAATTAGTCGACATGGTTAGCGGGAATTTGTTTCACTGTAGAAAAAATTCATGGCCGCCCGAGGAATATATCAGCAGAACCACTTTGCAATTGGTAAGCTTCTTTGCCATTACAAAAAAAAAAAACCTTGATCTTATGTATGTTTTGAATTTTATGATCTTATATTCTCTCTTTGTTTGGTTGCTGAGAAAATGTAAGGATTGGAAGGTTTCAAATTTTTTTGGAAACGCAATATAAGAAAAATAAAAGAAATAAGTTCGCTTTTATTACTAAACAAGTTTGCTTAAACAAAATTGTTGGTTTTATCAAAGCGATTTTGTGATTTATTATTTATGTGGTTTTATCAAAATTAAGAGTTTGGTTTTAATATTCTACACTAACTAAATTTTGTTTTGTCTGCGATGCTTTTTCGCAGTTTGATTTTGATAGTGCTGCCCCTCCAGAACAAGCCTGGAGAAGGAGATTAAACAGCCATGCTAATATTCTTAAAGAATTTAGTGTCACATTTACAGAAGCAATAAAGATGGTAACAGATTGTTCTCTTTTACATTTGTTCATTGATTGAGAAGAACAGATGGAGTGCATTATGTCATCTTGTTCTTTTTTCTTTTTTTTTTTCCAAGTTGTCTCCTGCTGACTGCTTTTTGAATTTTGAATCTCAAGGTTCGGCTGGGTATACGTTTGTGGTCATATATTAGGGAAGAGGCTTCTCATGGAAGGGTAATTTTCTTGTTTTCTGTAATATAGAGGCCATTCGTTTTGTGTTCTTCCACAAGTGGTATTTATTTCACTCTCCTTATATTCAAAGTTGGATGAACTAATTAAGACATGCTTTTACATTAATTTAGAACATTAAAACATACCTCCGAGACCTGATTTTCTGCTGAAATTATGTGTGCAGAAAGCACCTATTGATCCTTTCACCCGAGAAAGTTGTAAGCCATCAGCAACTCAAGGGGTTCCGCTCGGGGGGATGGGGTATGTAGTGTATCAAGTATGATATTTCATTTCCTTGTTCTGTAATGCCTTTGATTAATCTGACAGGATCTACTGCTATAAATATCACAGAAGTGGCAGCATATCTAGAGGTTTTAGAGGCGAGTTTAGGCAATGGCAAATTATTCCTGGTATATGTGAAGCTTCTCCTGTCATGGCCAATCAATTCTCTGTAAAGCTCTGCCTCATATACTTGCTATGTGATTTCTAATTTTCAAGACAGACATGTGCCTTTTGTGTTTTGTTTATGAGCTTCTTAAATCACCTTACCATGGTTTACGGGTGTGTTTAGAATGCAATCTTAGAGAAAAATTGCATGCTGTGAACTATCAACTTGAGTATATAACCAAAATAGTTTGGAAGTTCATAGATGGTATGAATATATAATATATTGTAATATCATGGAAATTGTTAGTCGAAGTGCTTCTGTAAAAATATGGGTACTAGCGGCTTTTGTTTGGAGTTACTGGGGTAAGTTTAATGGTTGAATGAAAAGCCTTTTGTTCCGATGTCAAAAAAAGTTTTAAGTATTTCTCTGATTCCTTAAATATGGAATTCTGAATTTGTTTTATAAAAAGTTGCAGTGATGGTTATTAGAAGTTTTTGGACCTTCCCCAAAGATTTTCCCCAAAAAATTAAATATTTCAGACTAATTGAAAATTTTATACAACTATACAACTCAATGTGAAATGTATTAGAATTCGACAACTAATGCAAGAAGAATTACTGGAGGGTTTGGGGCTTGATTCTCACTTGAAAAACCAAGAATAAAAATACTAGCCATATACTTAATTAAATGAGAAAAAAAGATTTTTTACATAAATTTTTTAATATTTTAAGGGCTAACATATATGTAGAGGCTATGATGAATTTGCAGAAGGTTATGGAGTTTACAATTGACAAAAAGATGCTAAGCATGCATTCATAGAAACCCATGGGCCTCATAACTTCTCTATCATTCTGAGAGGCCTCAATATTTTCTTTTAAGTCATGACATTTTAAGAATTCTGGGGATGCCATCTTATTCTATGATTCGGAAAGAAATTTGGAAATAGAAGATCAAGGTAGTTGCTAAAGACCAAAATATAAATGGAAATAACAATAGAACAAGAGAGAAAAGAAAGAAAGAAAATACTTCAAACTGATGAGAAACCCCAATGTATTTATATTACTTGTAAAAAATTAAAAAAAAAAAAAATCCCAACTTAGCCCTCTTGTAGTGTTGAATATTCCGAAGATGGCCCTCTGAAAAAGGAAAACGAAATGGTTCTAAACTCACTTGATATTTGTAAGGCATCCGCTGAATATTGACATTAAAATAATAGGCTGATTTCTGGCTTCATCTTCCCATCTATTTTGTATCTTCTGCTTGTGCTTAATAACTCTATATATTAGTTTTGTTAATTGTTGCACCATGTTACATCTATGACAAATTGACAATGCACTTAGCCAGCCATGTAATGAGGAGAAGCTCTTTTGCTCTCTCATATTGTGGTGCTGCATAATTTATAGAGAATATGTGGATATTAATTTCTATGTCCATGTGATCTGAGAAGCTAAAGGTTGCTTTCCAATTGTTTATAGTGGACACACATGGAATTGGAACCACGAATTTACTTTTGTTTTTTACTTTGTTGTTGTGGTATTGCAGATTTTTATATCAAGAGATGGTGGAAACAAAAATTTTGCTTCTGTTTTGGCTCCAGGCCAACATGAGGGGCTGGGGTAAGAAAGCATCTTATGAATTTTAAATACTTATATGGAAGAAATAATGGATTCTTATCATCTTTATGTGTAACAAGGTATTTACTTGTTATTGCGACTTTCGGTCATAGTTTATGTAAGGGCAAACCACAATTTTGGTCCCTGTACATTTGTCACATATTCAATTTCGTCACTATACTTTTAGTTGTAATAATTTCGTCTCTATACATTTAGTTGTATCAATTTCATCCTTTGACTTCAAAATAAGGCCCCTTAACTATTAATTGCATCATCCCTTGACTTACAAAATCAATTCAATTTTATTTGTAAAAGTTGAATTGATTTTGGAAGTTGAGGGACATAACTGACACAATTAATGGTTGAAGGACAAATTGTGATGCAAGAAGCCCGGTCAATTTTATTTCCAAATTTATTATATTTTTTCCAAATTTAATTTTTGAATTTTGAACTTTCTTTTTAAATTTGAAATTTAAATTTGAATTTGATCTTAATGTTGTTAGGATTTAAAAGGATTTAATGGGATGTAATTGTGGGTTAATGTAATCCCTGAATCCTAATAAAAAGAGGCCTAGGAATAGTTTGGGACATGGCAATGGGAATTAAAAATTTAATGATTAGAGAATGTTTTTCAGTCACTGGGCGGTGATTCCAAGCATCCTTAGGTGATGAAGCCTAAGGTTTTTAGGCAAATTCTAGGCGGTGAAGCTTTGAGTTTATCCTGTTTTATCTTCTTTTCTTTTATATCTATTTTTTTTTTGCCCCTGTACTGCATCAAATTGTCACAATTAAATGTATAGGGACAAAATTGAAACTACCACCCTCTGTTAGAGGATGAAAAGTGTAGTTTGGCATTTATGTAAATTTACATGCTTCTGTTACACCTGCAACAACAAATTAAAATCACACTTGCACATCTAATGTCTTTGATTCAATTCTCCTAAGTTGAACCCATGCACAGGGTTTGTGGGTGATTTTGTGCATCCCTAGGGAATATTGGTTTTTGAGTCAAATGGGTCAGCAATAACCTAACATAATTCTTACCAAAAAAAATAATTTAGACTCATGAGTTCAGATATTATGTCAAATAGGGGGTCTATGTGCTCCTATTGGCATGAAAGGGCAGTCTTGGAACCCTCTCCTAAGCCGGAGAGTGAAATATTGTAGATGGATGTTCTGTGGTAATCTAAGTTGCCCGTGCATTGGCAGATTTCAATAACGAGTATTAATGATCGTTGACTTCTAATGGAGATGTTATTAAAAGTTATGCCTCTGCTACAAGAATTCTGGATGATTCTTTCTTGGAGTTCAAGTCTAAGAGTGACTTTTGTGGTTATTTATTTTGTGACTCAATGTGGGAAGACTAGATGATTTCATTCAGTAGTTCTTTGTCTAAGTTTGAGGTTTAAAAGTCAAAGTTAGATAGGTAGAGATTGTTCCCTTAATTTTGCATTCATGCTGTGACAGGAAAGCTGGTGATCAGGGTATATCATCATGGGGCTGGAATCTGAGTGGCCAGCATTCTACATACCATGCTCTGTTTCCTAGGGCATGGACAATATATGATGGTAACATTCCACACTGTTATTTCTGTTTACCGTTTGTACATCGATTTCATCTTGGATTCATGTTTTAGTTAACATACCCCTACTCTTTTAGGTGAACCGGACCCAGAGCTGAAAATATCTTGTCGACAAATATCACCCTTCATACCACATAATTATAGAGAGAGCAGTCTTCCTACTGCTGTTTTTGTTTACACGGTATGTTCAAATAACTTCTCTTGTCAGATACTGTTCAATGATATAGATCCTAGATCCCTAACCTCATATATAGGCAAGAGTTAACTTCTAGCATCTAATATTGCAGGTGCTTGAAGTTTTAGTAATTCAATTGATGTATGTTCAGTCATTAGAAAGCATGGGCATATCGTTATCTCTCAAGACATATATCTCATATAACTTTTGTCACATCAAAACAATATGTAGCTTTATCAACTAAGAAGCTCTGTTGATAAAAAGTTTTTACTACCAACTTTAGTTTTTTGTCATTTAATAATTTGATATAGCTGGTCCTTTTCCATGTATACCTTTTGGATGGACCAATTCAATTACTGGTTTTCATTTCTTGACTTGGAAACGGTATCCATGCTATTAGTGTGGTTACTGATGTTGAGTAGCTGAATTTGCTTTAATCAGATGAGTTTTTCAAGGAGTGAAACTCATTGGAATTGATTCATGTATGCCTCAACCATAGACACCATTAATTCAAGGCTGGTTCTTATTTCTTAAGTATGCAAATATGCCCCGTTTCAAAAATTCAAACTCAAATTTGCTTTGTGGAGTTCAGCATGTTGCATCTGTCTGAATGTTGTGGGCGTTAAACCTTTAAGAATTAAATTTGACTGTGTTACTCTTCTCAGCAAACTGTATAGAAACCCATCCATACATTCTGTGGTCTGATGACATTTTCTAATTATTTAAGGAATATTTCAATTTTATGCATTTTCTGATATCTAATTTTGAGATGATTTTTTATTATCTAGCTTTTGAGACTGTTACTTCTTTCTGTTGTAGTTAGTTAACACTGGCCGGGAAAGGGCTAAAGTCAGCCTTCTCTTTTCATGGGCGGTAAGATTTGTTTCTTGCTATCAAAGTTATATTACCCTTATTACAAGCAATTGAAAGATATAGCATGGGTCCTTGGTTATTCAGTCCTTGTTTCCTCTTGTGCAGAATTCAATTGGTGGAGTCTCACAATTGTCAGGAGATCATGTGAATGAACCATTTATGTAAGTGCATATGCTACATTTTCTTTGTTTCCTTTATGTGACCCTTTATATTTGTATATAAATTAACTCTCTTTTTCCTTTTTGATAGTGGCGAAGATGGAGTCTCTGGTGTACTTCTTCATCACAAGCAAGTCATCAAACCTTAATAGCTATATATGATGGTTGGTTTGCATATTTTCTCTTGATGATTTCCTTGCACTTTTAGGAAAAGTGATGAAGAAGTATTTGAAAGAACACCCCCCCCTCCCCTTCTGAAAAATAAAAAAGGACATCGCTCCCACCCAAAGGAAAAATAAAAACAAGCACAAGGGAAGTCCTTAACCTTCTGTTTTAGTTTTTCAATGACAAACCATCCAAAGAGATTGAAAAACTGAAGGTAAGGAAGACAAACAATTTTTAAGCATTTAGACTCGAGACTTAAAAGCATTTTGAAGTCACTGAAACATTTATATAACTCGTTCAGAAGAAGCTTGAAAAGGTTTTGTTTAGGTAATAAATAAATTTAAGATTAGGTAAATTATAAATGGGATGTTTGTGTCTTTGGGATTCTATAACACACTGACCTTTTGTTATCAAAACTTAGGTATAGTCAATATTTTCTGTGCTATCATTGTTTCAGTTCATGCCAGAAAAAAAAAAGGATGGTGGCCAAGGAATTTTGTTTATTTATTTATTCATTAAGTGGGGTCAGGGGTGAGTTTAAGAGGAGGAAATGGGAACTTCCTCTGATTTCTTGGAATGAAGACCAGAGTGTTAAATACTGGGGTATATATGCTGGATCTTGTTGAAAAATTCACTTGCGAGTTTGTAAGAACTGAAGTTCATACATGCCTGTTCTCTACAATACCTAATCAAGAGGGGGAAAAAAATGTATTTATGATGGTGGGAAAACATGCACAGCCAATCTGAACCCAGGGAACCTGCAAAAATAAAGGTCAAGGAGTCCATCGGGGGGGGGGGTGGGTTGGTGAGCCTCCGATGATTAAGTCAATAATCAATCACAGGGAAGGAGGAAGTAAAGTATCTCAAAGTTATTATGTTTTTTGTACCTATTGTGTGATGTAGAGCCCTTTCTTATAATACTTGAAGGAGGCCCCTCATTGGCTGCCTCATTAGGTGTCTTCCTTTAATTTATCCACTAATTAAGCATAACCCTCATAGGATGGAATTTTACTTTCAGCAGGATCCTACTAGATCCGTTATTTCCTAACCATGGTGATTTTTGGTATATCAATTGCCCCCTATTCCCAACCCAGACTGGTTCAGCTCTGGTCTGGCATTGGGAATTTAATCAGCTCAAAGAGCTAGGCCAAGTTAAGGTGTTGAAAGGTACCTCAGTGCTGAAGAGTACTAAGGCCTTGAAGAGCAGGCTGAGCTAAGGTGCTGAAGCAGTAATTTGGCATCCCAGTAGATCTGTTATTCCCTAACTTGGGTGATTTTTGGTATATCAATATATATATGGATAAAGAACATGAGGTCTGCAGCCATGGTCTCTATAATTGAAATATGAAGGGAAAATAACATAAACAGTGTGTTAGAATATAGGACAAGTAAATAAATTCTTCATTTTCTAATAACTTAAGTTTTTGGGATAATGGTAATTTTTCAGGGTGAAAAATAGATATTATATTAACAACCTAATTCAGATTCATGCAAGCATTTTAAGACATCAGAGATGAATCAGCATAATTAGAAAATATGTGTTTATTAAATTATGATACCTAGCGTGAGCCTTACTGAATGAAAAGGCATTTTACCATAAAACAAAGCAGGGGATTGAGGTCTGTGAATTAGGCAAATGTGTACTAGCATGAGCCTTACTGAATGAAAAGGCATTTTACCATAAAACAAAGCAGGGGATTGAAGTCTGTGAATTAGGCAGATTTGTATTTTACTGTGCCTTTCTCATGGAACAAACCCGATGGAATTGTGGCTTAATATATTTTGCCACTTTGGTGTCCTAGACACTCTTTTCTCTGAAGCAAATCACAAAGTGATTGTTACCTAAAATTTTGTTAACACCTCTCTAAAAGCGATCACAAATTCAAGGCATATGCTAATACTTCATTCTTGGTTCAATCGCCTTTAACACTGTTTTCCGTATCAAACATGATTTCTTGAACAGGGTATGGCATTTCAGACATGTATTTTTTGTGATATTGGATGTGTGGAATAAATGTGGATCCGTATGTAAAGTATTTTGATATGTGTAATGCTACAGACACAAATTATTTTATAACTTTTTTACAAACTGCTGATGTGGCTTTAGTATTTTCCAAATGGTTATTACAAGTAAAAATGTGATGTTAGTGATGGGCCCATATTAGAACTAGTAAGAATTTGCCACATTAGGAGTTTGTAAAAATGTTGTAAAATAGTTTGTGTCTGTAGCATTATTTTTTTGATATATTTAGCGATTTTGGCAGACATTCGTTGGAGTAAACAATTAAAATTAAAATTTCGAAATGTAGGAAATGTGAATTAGTTGATCATATATGGTGATATCAACCATACTAACCTAGTCTCATGGAAGTAGTTTGTTTTGAATGTAAAAAATATCGACCTTAAATATCTTTAGAGTGGAAAGGGTTAAAGAGTGAGCATGAGTGAGATAGTTTCTTGGAAAGTTACACATATATAGTGGGTTTGAACCCATGTTTTCACCCTCCACCTACACTTGTGAGAGTTGGAAGTGCCATTTGAGCCAGGGCTAATTAGCTTCTGCCCTCCTATTGTTCTTATTATTTTCTTTTTGCTAATGTTAGAAGCTTGCATCAAGGATCAATACTAAATCCATATCTCTTTGCACTAGTGATGGATGAGCTCACTAAATCGATCCAAGAGGAAGTGCTTTGGTGTATGCTATTTGTAGATGATATTGTTTTAGCAGATGAAACTAGAAGTAGAGTTAATGGCAGTTTAGAAATTTGGTGAGACACTTTAGAATCTAAAGGTTTTCGATTAAGTAGGGTTAAGACAAAGTACATGGGATGTATATTTAGTAAAAGTAGAAACATAATTAAAGGAGTAGTAAGACTTGATGGTCAAGAGATGCTAAAGAGCGACAATTTTCAATATCTTTGGTCAATATAATTCATAAAGATGGAGATATTGAAGAGAATGTGAATCATAGGATACGAGCAAAGTGGATGAAGTGGAGAAGTGTATCAAGAGTGTTGTGCTATCGTAGGATACCTCATAAGTTAAAGGAAAAATTTTGTAAGATATGACCAGCTCTATGGTACCAAATATTAGGCTGTTACGGAGCATCATATTATTAAAATGGGTGTAGTTGAAATGAGAGTGCTAAGATGGATAAGTGGAAATATAAGGAAAGATAAGATTTGAAATGAGGAAATTTGCTTAAAGATAGTGGTAGCCCCTATTGATGAAAAGATAAGGGAGAGTCACTTAAGATGGTGAGGTCATGTTCAAAGGATAACAACTAATGCACTAGCAAAAAAGAGTAAGTTGATCCAAGTTGAGAGAACTAAAAAGGTAGAAAAAGAACAAAACTCACATTAGTAGAAATAATAAAAAAGAGCATGTCAATTAAGGGAGTAACAGAGAGTATGACTTTAGATAGAGTAGAATGGAGAAAAAAAATACCTGACTCTAACTAATTTGTCGAGGATCCATAACTGACCCCAAAATTTTGGCACTAAGGCTTTGTTGTTGTGATGTTGGAAACTCAAAGCCTCCTGCACTGTTTATGCAATACAATATAAATCCATATTTATTTGTATTACTTCTACTTAACTACTCCATTATGTAAAATAGTCTTTCAAAATTCACAATTTTTAAGATAAAGTAACTAGCATATTGCCTGTGAGTTTTAATTAGAAGAGGGTAAAAAAGAAAAGAGAATAGAAAACTGAAGGAAAAAACTAAAACATGCCTTAAACTTGGCTGTTAGTAGTGTTGACTGTAATGTGCATTTAAAAAGGATTCATGGTGCCATCTAGGAAATGGGCATATTGGATGGTTGGAAATGGATCAAGGAGGTTGTTTTATTCCTTATTCAAAAAAATATATTTTTAATGTTTTTCATTTCTGTTTTTTAGTTCTTACTCAAAAAATGTTTCATTTTGCATGTCTGTAGACGTATTTTCACTTGTGTCTATTTTTCAAAATTTTCTTTCTGCTCATTCAGTACACCTGAGGAAAAACTTTATTCAGGTGGAAGATTTGGAAGTTAGTTTCTTTCCAGTCATTCATAACTGAGTAGTCTTTTCGCTTTTTCTAATGAAATTTTGAAGAAACTGACTGGATCTTAGTTGTTTCTAAGGATTATGTAAATTTTGCAGGACTGCAAAAGGGAACCCTCCTGTTACTTTTGCAATAGCTGCATGTGAAACTCAGAACGTAAGTGTGACTGTTCTTCCATGTTTTGGGCTGTCTGAAGGAAGTCGCGTTACGGCAAAGGACATGTGGGGTAGAATGGTTAAGGTAATTATTTCTCCTTTTTTAGGTTGCTCTCTTCTTTTTGCCTTCTATGGCAAGCAGTCACCTATAGTCTGGAGAAATTTTGCTGTTTAAAGCTTCAAACTGGATATTTAGTGGCCACACTTCACTAATTTTGAATTTTGTATGTGTAGAGCTTCTGAGTTTATAAATTTGTGTAAATTACAGTGTCATTGCAATTTTGCAAGTTTGCAATCAAGTATTGACAATAAGACTTTGTTCCTGACCATAATTAGCTCTAATTCTTGACTGTATCTCTAGGATGGGCAATTTGATCGAGAGAACTTCAATTCTGGACCAAGCATTCCCTCTTCGCCTGGAGAGACAGCCTGCGCTGCAGTTTCTGCCTCTGCATGGGTGGAACCTCATGGGAAGTGCACTGTTGCCTTTGCTCTTGCATGGTCATCTCCAAAAGTAAAATTTTTGAAGGGCAGCTCATACCATAGGTAGATTTATGCTCTCCTTTTTCTTGTCCATATGTGCATGATTGAGCATTTAATAAGTTACAAAAACCAATCATGTTCGAAATCCTTGATAGCTTAAAATCAAGAATTTTGGACTTTGTTCTCTGTTACACTCGGTATCATGATTGAAAATTGTGCCATTGCTTGTTTATTTGACAATGTGTGTCATGGTAGTTGTTTCCTAAGCTTATTTTTTCTTTTATTGTGTTGTTTTTTATTTTCTTTTTTTGGTTGCAGGAGGTACACAAAATTTTATGGCACATCTGAAAGGGCTGCCCAGGACTTGGTGCATGATGCTCTAACTAGTATGTATTTTTTGGTTGCATCTTTTCTTTCTTTCTTCTTTCTTATTTTATTTTTATGTCAAGGTCAGTGTTCCAAATACTTGGACATGAAGTGCTGTGTAGTTTATTTCTATATACTAAGCTTCTGGAATGTTGTAGTTTGTAATTATTGTTTTTTGTTTTCCTTTTTATAAGCTTCAAAATGGCTGTGTTTTAGCAGTTCCAAGTTATGTATTGCATGTCATAACAGTATATATATTTTTGAAATCTTGAACAGATTATAAGCGGTGGGAAGAGGATATAGAGATTTGGCAAAATCCTATCCTGAATGATCCAAGGCTACCAGAGTGGTAATACACTAATACTTAGTTAAACTATTATCATTTCCTACAAAATGGTTCGCTTCGTCTAATTAAATTTGTGAAAGGCTTAACAAGGCCTTTCCGGAGAAGCTCTTTTAATGTCTTAGATGTTGGACTTTCAAATCTTTAAAAGTTTTGCAGAATTCATGACTTCATTGCTGACATCATACTGAAAGGCTTGCCTTATGTATGCGTTTCGTTCCTCACATTTATATGCACATTGAAAAACTTGTGTGGCTTGGCTATGACTCTATGGGGAAACCCTTCATGGTGCATCCTAATCACCCTTGGCATCAAGCCTGTTCTAAATGTCCCAGTTGTTCACATTCATCAGTACCATTGGGTTGAGCTTTTATGGCTAGCAAAATCTTATATTCCAGTGATTAGCTAAAGTGACTGATTTGGCACCTATGCTATTTTTTTTTGCTATATATATATATATTATAAATATTTTGTCTTTCATGTTAGGTATATAATGCTACGTCCAATATTTGCAGGTATAAGTTCACATTATTTAATGAGCTGTACTTCCTTGTTGCCGGCGGAACAGTTTGGATTGGTACTCATCTATGCTATTATTTTACATCTTGATATTTTACGAGTAAAAACTGGTTTCCAAGGAAGGATTATATTGCCAATATCATTTTCTTCTGGTTTCACTTGTCATAAAGGTGAGAAATAACATTAAGACTGATTTGATATTTTTGTGCAGATTCTGAATCATCAACTTCAAACATGAGAAATGATCAGCATCAATTGGTAGAAGTGGAAAACACAGATGTCAAAGTGACTGATGCCAAGGGGGATGGCAGACAAGATGCAGTTATTGAGCATGCTACAGATAGTTCTGGAGTGAAAGACAAAGATGAAGCAGTGATTGCAAATTGTTCCAGCAAAAATGAGTCTGTGGTTGCTCTGAAAAAGAGATACACCAACTGCTCTTTGCATCCCTTCAAAATGCTGGACCCGCAAAATGAAAATGATGACGTTGGAAGGTTTTTGTACTTGGAAGGAGTGGAATACATCATGTGGTGCACATATGATGTGCACTTCTATGCTTCATTTGCACTTCTTGAGCTGTTTCCCAAGATTGAACTCAATATACAGCGTGATTTTGCGAAAGCTGTCTTATCTGAGGATGGAAGAAAAGTAAAGTTTCTGGCAGAGGGAAATTGTGGAATTCGTAAGGTTAGAGGAGCTGTTCCACATGATCTGGGAACACATGATCCATGGAATGAGATGAATGCATATAATATTCATGATACAAGCAAATGGAAGGATCTGAATCCGAAGTTTGTGCTTCAGGTGTATAGAGACTTTGCTGCAACAGGGGATATGTCATTTGGAGTTGATGTTTGGCCTGCTGTTCGTACTGCCATGGAATACATGGAACAGTTTGATAAGGACAATGATGGTCTCATTGAGAATGATGGGTTCCCTGATCAAACATATGATGCTTGGACAGTTCATGGTGTGAGTGCTTACTGTGGATGCTTGTGGCTTTCTGCACTCCAAGCTGCAGCTGCAATGGCCTTTGAACTCGGGGACCGAAGTTTTGCTGAAAAGTGCAAGAGAAACTTTTTGAGGGCCAAACAATCATTTGAGGAAAAATTATGGAATGGTTCTTATTTTAACTATGATAGTGGGTCAAGTAGCAATAGTAAATCTATACAAGCTGATCAACTGGCAGGGCAATGGTATACAGCATCCTCAGGCTTGCCTTCACTCTTTGATGATTTCAAAATCAAAAGTGCTCTCATGAAAATCTATGATTACAATGTAATGAAAGTTAAAGGAGGCAGAATGGGTGCTGTAAATGGGATGCATCCCAATGGAAAGGTGGACGAGTCTTGCATGCAGTCACGTGAAATATGGTCCGGTGTCACCTATGGCGTGGCAGCTACAATGATCCTAGCTGGAATGGAGGAGGAGGCCTTTACAACTGCTGAAGGTATTTTTATTGCGGGATGGTCAGAAGAAGGATACGGGTAAGTTCCATGCATATGCATTAATCATTTATAATGTTGATTTGACACCCAGTTTAAAACCCTAATCAAATATATTAATATTTTCATTGGTCACTATAGGAATGATACAAGTCACAATAACTGATCAATTTAATGGGATCCAAAATATTTAAAACTGTGGTGTGTTACCGACTTACCATAGCTAGAGATGGATATTTTTTTGGTAGCTGTGTATATCTTACAATGCAGTGCAGCAATCAGTTCTTTAATGCCAACTTTAGGACTGTTTTGGAACTTTTTTGAATTAGGTCAGCCTTGGTCCTCAAATAATGACTAGCCCATTGTATGTGAAAACCCAGTGTTATGTTTGCTTAGAAATTGATCATCCAATGTTTGACATGAGAAACTGAAACAAATTTTTGTGACGTAGTCAAAGCCCAACCTGGTTAAACTATACTTAGCTGAATGTCTTGTGTCCTTTTCCAAACAGCCGTTTGAAATTCTCACATAATTAAATGCTACCTGTCTACATTACCATTTAGAGCAGTTATCAATGACAATAGTGGGCGGGGTAAGGAGGCAGTGTAAGATTTGGTTTGATGGTAAAGAATGTGTTTGTCAGAGTTAATTATGGTACTACCTGGTAAAGACAAATTGGAATTACAAGGGAGTATCTTATCTTCTATCATATGTATATTTTTATTTAATTTGACATTCACTTTTTGCCAAATACAGATATTGGTTCCAGACTCCAGAGGGATGGACAATTGATGGGCACTTCCGATCTCTTATATACATGAGGCCACTCTCAATTTGGGGTATGCAATATGCGTTATCACTGCCCAAGGCAATTCTTGAGGCCCCTAAGATCAATGTAATGGACAGAATTGACATATCTCCTGGTAGTGGAAAATCCTCTCATAACGAAACTGGTGTTAGAAAGATAGCAAAGAAAGCAAGTTGCCTTGGAAATTCTGTGTTTCACTGTGCTTGCTAATTGTAGCATGTAAGTTCCATCATCAATGTAAAGAATTGTTTATTAAATCTTTGCTTTTTATTTATAATTTTAATTGCTTCCTCAAACCCGAGGGCAGTAGTAGAGGTACACTGGATGAGGTTTTGAGAAGGGAACCAGGCTGCCAATTCACATAGATGATATACATAGGTCTTTCCTTTTATTTATTTTTATTTTATAGTCAATAGGGAAGTCTTAGTCATTTAAACAAGCCTGTGCTACTAATCTTTTGAAGATCCGGTGTCTTGTAGCGGTATAGTCTGAATAGTGAATACTGAAATTTAGGTATTTATAATCAGAAGCTAAAGCAGAATGATCAATGAAGATAAAGCAGCCGTATTGTGAGGTATATCCAGTATGCAATCCATGTGTGCATGTGAAATTTTGGGATATTATCATTAGCAGGAGTCCCTTCCAGCCTTGTGGCTCAGCGGTTAGCCCTGTTCTGTCCATGGAACAACTTGGACTTGAATTCCTCTATCCCACCTGTAGTAAGCCAGAACATAAAGAAATAAAAAGAAAAATTACATTTTAAATTCTGTCATTTTAAGGTTTACAAATTAAATTCTAGTGTTTCAACAAGTAACAAATTAAACCCCCAATCCATTTATTTATTTATGGGTCCTGTTAATGGTTGTTTTTAGGGCATTTATTAATGAACAATGTTTAACAAGTTTTGATATTATTTTTATGGAAAATATAAAAAAAAAAAAAAAAACTATCAAAACATTTTTGTTGTTTTTTTAAGGAAAAAAAAATTTTCTAAAAAAATTCCCCATATTTATTTCTAAATAACTCTGGTCCATTTAAGCATAATAACATTGTGTTTGGGGTTTAAAATGGACCAAGAGTATAATTTTCTCCCACCATAGAGGAATTATAAATATTTTCGGCTGGTTTGCATTCTAGAGTATAAATAATTTTCAACTCAAATGCCATGTTTGTTCAACCCGAGGGTCAAGAAAAGTTGGCAACAAAAACTAATAAAATCAGGTTAGGTATGCTCTTTTCATCAACTGGTCATACGTAAATGTTCATAAAAATTGATTCATCAGAGAATATATAAGGGATGACATTCGTTGGTTAAATACAGAAAATATGCACACCAAAAAAGGAAAAAAAACGGGTTTCTTATATTTTTCTTATGCATGGTCGAAGCTCTACTAGATTTCCACTACAAAAATAACATGAAACCTTCTACTGAATTTCACACCGAGATCTCACAATCGAGAGTAAAAGCTTAAATATATTATGATCTATCACCACGAGATGATGGACTGCATTATTCTTGTTGAGTTTCAAGAATAATTAGATCTTGATATCGTTGCTCTCCCGTATTCTATTGTTAGCTCACCGGAATTTTTTTTTTTTTTTAGAGTTTCAACTTATGCGTCTGCTGTTAATAATAGTTCTTTATCAAACTAAGACACCAATAAGTTTTTAGTGTAGGCGGAAATTGAACTCCAAATCTCTTATTTAATTATCAGAGATTTTACTAGTTGAGCTAACTGGAACCTCATAGCTCTTAAAACTCTATAGGGGCGTTTTGTTCACTGTAATGTGACAAACATTACAACAACATTATCATAATGTTAATATTATGATGTTTGGTTCATTTAAGCATTCTTAAAAAATGAAAAAGAAGATATTAAACCAACTTGAAAATAATTGATGAAAATCACTAACTTATGACAAATCAAAATATATGAATTCTAAATTTTTTTAGGGTCATGTTAATGAGTGCCTTTATGGCAATTGTTAATAAACTATATTAGGAAAGTTTTGACAGCACTTTTATAGAAAATATAAAAAGCTGTCAACAAAATTAATTACTTTATCATTTTCCCATAAAATATTTTTAATAATAGCTCATAAACCAATGATCTTAGGGCATTCTCTAATATTTCCCATTTTTTATTATGAAATTTGTTAAACACTAACTGATGAGTCCAAAAAATTTATTAAGGTCGTCCATTAATATGGACGACCTTACATCATTAGTAGACCATCATGGAAAAAGATGTAACCGCTCAAGCGCATTCAACACATTAATGACGACCGTTACTCATCAACCTTAATCTTCCATTAAGATAGAGACAATTACACACATGGAAATAATTACCTGCAATTGTGTACATGAAGACATTTATGAGCACAACAACTACCCAAGCTACCTATAAAAGGGGATAATCTGTCCATTTGTTGAGGTACGTCAAAAAGACTACAAAATGCTATTTATATACAAAATATATGGGTGGATACTGACTCAAGTATCAGAGACTCCCCCATCGGGGCTCGTCTCAGTAGTCTCTTTGACCAGCTTCATTTCTCTTGTAGATCTCAGAAGCCTGTCAAAAGCTCTAGATTGGATGAGTGACCCAATTGACGATTTTTGGTTTCATCAGTTTGGCGACGTCTGTGGGGATCTTAACTAGTCATCTAGCTCTTCTTGCAACTAAAGGGTCTCTTAGTCCAAAATTTCAAGATCTTCTCCATGAAACCCCTTTTATCGTTCTCTTTCAGGGGTTGTTATTTTTCCTTATGCGGGAAGAAATTTAAGAAATAAGGATTATAAAGAATCCAACAAAGGTTGAGGAGAATTGCCAATTTGAGCGGCAGTAACCTTAGCCACAGTGTTCCCTAAAAAAAGGTTAAAATCGAAGTTTTAAGTCCAAGGGAAGGAAACACAAAGTACATACCAAGAGATAAGAGAAAAGAAATGGCCAAAAATGCCTTTCATGCAAGGTCATTTCTCTAGTTGTCGTTGAGAAGCGATTGTGCCTTTCAAGTTCAAACGGCGACAAATCCCCTTAGTCGTCGTCAAGAAGCAAGTGCCCCATCAAGGGGAGCACTAGATGACCTTCGTCCAATGGATGACCTTCGTACTTGAGGACAAAATATAGCACTTTTCATCACCAAATTTCTAGAAGCAACCTGGACAAATCACAACAGCGTGACCCAATTCTTGGGTCTTCAGGTCAGATGAGTTATTTTCATCTCATTATTTGCAAACAGAATTTAAATTTATTTCATGCTACACTACTCTTAAAAGACACATGTGGGTTAAGGAAATAAGAAATAACAAAATAAATTACTATAACACTTTTCCATCCTTGAATGCAAAACATTAGACAATAATTATAATTCCCAAGTTCCACGTTAAGCATTGATGGAAAATGTCATATGGTAATCAATTTGAGATATAAAGTCTAGAAATATTTCAAGAAAAAATATACTAACTTTAAAATAGCATTGATTGATGAATTTAAAATTCCAATTTTGGGTGTTAAAGTCTGATTTGAACAGCTATACAACCGTGAGGCTTTATAGTTATAGCCTACACACGTTCAAAAATTAAAGGGATTTGTTACTGGAAAATTTTATGGCCTTGATATCCTAATTACGGCTTTTTATATCACTACTTTTCTTTCCTAATGCATCTTGATAAGATTGCAAATAAGGAAGTCAAATATTATTGCGCAAGATAATGTATCACAACTTTCAACATTTAAGAAAAACGGAGTCGAAACTTTTTGTTATCTTACCAAAGTTATATCATAATTTTAGACATTAAAGAGGCTAAGGTCAAATTTTACTGTCTTACCAAATTTAGAAATGCTAAATTTGGATGTAAGTGAAAGTTCAATAAGCCCGGCCAAACCTACTGATTAGAGTTACATAGCTGGAAGCTAAGAAATGAGAATAATGAAAATTCTGATTTTTTGCTACGCATGTTTTTTGTGAAAACTATCATGTTAAGCTTAAAAAATCCAAAATAAAGAAAGCTCTGGAGATAAAATACAAGGATGGCATATTCGGCCTTGCAAAAATAATAATTTTCAAAGTGAATGCAAGGTGGGTCTAACTCAGGCTGTCAACCTTAGATGGTCTTTGAGACTTGGAGCATGAAAATTGTTCCATTTATACACAAATCCACCACATGGTTTCATGAAAACTTTAGTGGTCTCTATATGTTTGAGCATCATACTTTCACAAATTGAGCCATTATTTTAGTGCTCAGTATGAATTAAATTACATTTTCTTTATGTTATGCACATACATATTTGTGTTATACAAACACGCTAAGGTATACTATGTTAAAGACTATGTTATGGATGCATCAACCGCCTATTAGCTACAACAAATTTTACACATTTGTAGTTATTAATATTTGTGAATTTCTTACTTGACAATGCTGCTCCAAATCTAACACTTTGTGCAGTAAAAGTACTAGACTATTCACTAGTGTAACTAGACTAGTTTGAATGTACCTATATTCTTAAGCCTATAAGCTTTAGAATGAGAACTTGTCAAAAAGAAATAGCCAAGGAAGAGATCAAAAACACCTAAGTGGAAAAGGGGAATACAACCAAAGGTTGTGAAAATTCCTTTGACATAAAAAATGGCGAGTCAAGCTCGTTGAAAAGAAATTAGCTTAGATGGGTACCAAAAGTACCACACACATATCTAAATCACTCGCCATGTGAGCAAATTGGTTCCAAGCCAAGCATGCTTGTTCTGGGGTCCTTGCAAAGGTGGGCTTGGATATTCAATTTATAGAAAAAGCCCTCAAGGCAAAGAGGTTCAATCCATGAAAGGCCATTCCTCTAGTCGTCAACAAACAGGAACTGCACCTTTCATGTTTGACGGGGGGCAACAATGTGGCCTAGTTCTTGCACCTACAAAAAAAGCAAAAATGATCTAGGCCTCAAACATGTTAAACCTACCAAAAGAGATCTAAAAAGAGAGAGAGCCCATCAAGAAGACAACAACAATGAAAAAAATCAAGGTATGTACAAAATAGTATCGAGATATAAGGTCTTTTATCAAGGTAACTCATTTCTTTCTTTCTTTATTGGAACTAAATACATATCAAGCTTGCATGATTATTTACAAATATGTAGAACATGTTGAAAATAATGCTATAAAATTGTTACAATTATCACAGCTAATATGGCCATATTATTGGTAGCATCTGTTTCATTATTATGAATATGAGAAAATCGATTGAGTCTCTTAAACTTGAAATGCTAAATAATTATGTTCACAATATAGTCATGAGTTTAAAATCTTCTCAGTTCACATAAAAAAAGCTTAGTTTTTGGGTTCATAGAAGCGGTCTTGTGGCAACTCTCCCTTCTCCAAAGAACAGGCACAATAGATTTGGAAGCCAATTCGAATCATCTTGACGAAATTTGGCCAAAATTTTGCCATGCTACCGTGGGTCGGTGATCTTGGATATGGTTCATTTTGTCGAGGACTTGAAACTAGTGCTTATTGATTCAGCCAAAAAGAACCTTGGTTTAGAAGAGGAATCAAGAGCAAAGGTAAATTCACTCAAAGAAAAAGTCAAGGATACAAACAAAAGGCCATGGATGTAGTCCACATGGCTCATCCCACTGTTCCGCCCATTAACTATTTCCACTTAGGTATGTCTAACCGCTTGACTCTTTCTATAGTGGTTTTCTACTTGATAAAATGACGTTTTGTCCTATATCTTAAAGTCCTTAGGACATAAAAGAAAAAGGGAAACGGTCAGGAGTTATAATCATCAACTTGTTCTCAACCAAAAGAGAGAACCAAATTCTATATGCACACTTTGGTGATGCAAAAGGTAGCACATTTATTTATTTCTTTTATTTGTGTGCACCTAATTAGAAATGCGAATGATTATCTTATTAAAATCGAGTACAAACCAATCTTGCATAAATAATCAATAAATAAAAAAGGTATATAGTTTTTGGGTTTGCAAAATTCGTGAAATTTTCAGAAAACCCATTAAATGCATAAAGCACAACAATTGTGATGAATGTTATACCTGAATATTTAAGATTATCAATATTCTTGGAATAATGACGATTAGAATTAATTGTCAAAAAGTCTTGTTTTGAATGAATTAAATGGGAAGCAACAAGAGGAAACGTATTATAGTATGTTAATTATTCTCTTGATAATGTTTATGTACTATGATTAGCAACTGTGTAACTCTTACCCCCTAGTATTTACAACTAACTATTCGCATGAAATATTGTAGTCACAAAGCTTATTTTTGTAAATGTCTTAAGGTATCATGCAAAATGTATGTACTACTAGACGAATTACAAAAGAGGTAATGCTATAGGATTACAAGAGAATATTAGGTCCAATCAAAATATTAGCACAATAAGAAAAATATCCAACTAGGTCATTGGTAGCTCATTATTCATGTATGAATTGTTCTAAAATTCTTGTTTAAACAAATTTGGCAAGCGCATGTACTACTTACTGTAGAAGCATGACCTCAAGAAGGTCCAACATGGTCTCAAGGAGGCCTAAAGCTACAAAATTTCCAAAAAAGCTACAAGACTGATCTGCATGATTGTTAGTCCACTCAAGAAGTAATCGTCCCAAAAATTCAATGATAAATTCTTCGTGCAAGAGTAAAATCGTTCAACGGTAAATTCTTTGTGCAAGAATTAAATCGTCCAAAGAAATTATGATAAAATTTTTCATATAAGAATAAAATCATTTAATGATAAAATTCTTCATGCAAGAGTAAAATCGTTCAATGATAAATTCTTCATGCAAGAGTATAAGTGTTCAAACGATAAATTCTTCATGCAAGAGTAAAATCATTCAATGGTAAATTCTTTGTGCAAGAATTAAATCGTCCAAAGTAATAATGATAAAATTCTTCATCCAAGAGTAAAATCATTTAACGATAAACTCCTAATGCAAGAGTAAAATTGTTCAACGATAAATTCTTCGTGCAAGAGTAAAATTGTTTAACGGTAAATTCTTTGGGCAAGAATTAAATCCTCCAAAGCAATAACGATAAAATTCTTCATATAAGAATAAAATCATTTAACGATAAAATCTTCATGCAAGAGTAAAATCGGTCAACTATAAAATTCTTCATACAAGAATAATATCATAATTCAACGGTAAATTCTTTGTGCAAGAATTAAATCGTCCAAAGCAATAACGATAAAATTCGTCATACAAGAATGATATCATTCAATGATACATTCTTCATGCAAGAATTAAATCGTCCAAAGCAACAAAGATAAAATTCTACATACAAGAATAAAATCATTCAACGATAAATTCTTCATACAAAAATAAAATTGTCCAAATAGCAATGATAAATTCTTCACGCAAGAATAAAATCATTTAAAGCAATAAAACCTTTTATACATGGATAAGTCAAAACTAAAAAGTTACTTATTCAAACAAAAGACAAAGTCCCAATCAAAGGCGAAATGCCCACTAAAGGCGATCCAAATAGTTGCCAAGGAAATAATTCCGATGGCAAGAGATCGTCCAAAGAAATAATCGATCCAAGTGATAGCCATCTTTAGTACAAGGCGATCTAGATGGTTGCCAAGGAAATAATTTTGATGGCAAGGGATTGTCCAAAGAAATAATCGATCCAAGTGATTGTCATCTTCAATAGGGTGCATCTAGAATAATTGTCCAAAGAAATCACCTTGCTCTTCAGTAGTGATCAACAATGGTCGTCCAAAGAAATTAGCTTTCGCTTCAGCAGTGATCACAAATGGCCGTCCAAAGAAATCACCTTGCTCTTCAGTAGTGATCAAAAATGGTTGTCCAAAAAAAAAAAAAATAGCTTACTCACAAGATCAAGCAATGATCTTTCGAACATCCAAAAAGACCTTCAAAAGGCAGACACTAAGAAGTCTAAAACTAAACAAGTCAAGAAAATTCCCCAAGTCTGACCAACACAAAATCAGACTTGGGAATGGAGGGGCAACTAATGAGTCCAGAAAAATCATTAAGGTCGTCCATTAATATGGACACCTTACATCATTAGTAGGCCATCATGGAAAAAGATATAACCGCTCAAGCACATTTAACACATTAATGACGACCGTTACTCATCAACCTTAAACTCCCATTAAGATAGAAACCGTTACACACAGGGAAATAATTACCTGCAATTGTGTACATGAAGACATTAATGAGCACAACAACTACCTAAGCTACCAATAAAAAGGGACAATTTGTCCATTTGTTGAGGTACGTCAAAAAGACTACAAAATGCTATCTATATACAAAATATATGGACGGATACTGACTTAAGTATCGGAGGCTCCCCCACTGGGCCTCACCCTAGTGGTCTCTTGGACCAGCTTTATTTCTCTTGCAGATCTCAAAAGCCTGTCAAAAGCTCTAGATTGGACGAGTGACTCAACTGATGATTTTTGGTTTCATCACTAACGTTTGGGCTTACAAACCCAATTCGAAAGAAGGCAATTTGATCTTAGATATGATTTTCTAGGCCCTAGAATCTGGAAAATCTTAGCCCTAAGGGGGTGTTTTTGTCTTTTTAACTCATCATGTCTTTTGGTTTCGGTTTTTTGTTTTTTGTTGTTTTTTTTGTTTTTGTTTCTGTTTTAATACATTATTGATTTTTAAGCCTAAAGAAGTTGTAATTGCTACTCCCACGGACTGACTCCCACTCTTCCTCGTCAATTGAAATCAAATTTGGACTCTTTACCCCACTTCCCGCCCTTTTTTTTTAAGAAAAAAAATTTTATATAAGACATAAATTCTACTCTAACCTAATCTAGTTGTATATGTGTGTAAAACTTTCTTCTAGAGGCTTGAACCCCGGTCCTTACCTTCCTCTCCCTCTCACTCCCACTCCACAAGAACTTTGTACTTATAGAATGACTATCACGCCAAGGATGCACGGTGGTCAAATTTGAACTCTTTTCCTAATAACTCTTCAAAAGCTCTCTCTCTCTCTCTCAGATTTGGACTCTACCGTGTTAATCCTCTTAAAATTTTTATCTCATTTTTCTCTCATATCACCATTTAACTCTTCAGAGCTTCTTCTCAGCTACCAAACTGCCACTCATAATTCCTCAGCTACTTCTCAGATCTTCTCAATCCTCTTGCTTGCAAAAACTGGGTTGAAAGACAATAGGTTGGCAGAGTACATGTTTGTGTCGACAGAAAGAAAGCCAAGCATAGCATAGGCCCAATTATTGATGTGCAAGCTAAGAATACTAGTTGTACTACAGGCCAATTAACCATAGTCTATTGTACTATATTGGATCATTATAACTATGAATTGAGATTATAATGAAGATATAATGGATTATAAAGCACAAGTGCAAGGCTTTCTTTTCGTGCTACACAACCACGTAAATCTTGTGTTCTCTCTCAACTCTCTTTCTTCATATTTTCCTAAAATATAACATCGTATCAGAGCTACAATTTTGATTTCTATCCTTACAGTACTTTCGAGAGCCGTCCTTTTCCATCTCAATGTTCTTCCGTTGTGTTCGTCCTCTTCTGCATCCCTTAACTGTTGCCAAGCCAAAAGTTTCTAACGTAGCCCTACCGTCGTTAGAAGCCGCATCGTTGTAATTGTGAGCAGCATCATCGCTTCAAGAAAAAGAGAAAGATATAATGGATTATAAAGCACAAGTGCAAGGCATTGAGAAGGTTTTGGGAGATTAATTTGGGCCTGGAACTAATGTAGAGTAAAACTTCGGCCTGCCATAATCATGGGTCCAACTATCTAATGGGTATGAGTAATTTTGAGTAATTTTAAAGGTCACAATCATGGGCTCATGCCATCTAAAATTTTTAAGAATCTATCTTGTGTAATCTCCTTGAACGTGTTAAGGCTTTTTCATAAGTAGCCTTATCCGAGTTTAAACCTAAAACTATTATAGTTCAAAATAACGTACCTGACCAGGGCAACCTTTTTTGTCGGGGTAGTAATTTTGATCAATCACAATTGGATTTTGGATATCCATCATAACAGCATGTTGGAAAAGAATGTTCCTAGTAAACCCATTGCTAGGTTTTCCCAAGACTTAATCGTCATTCCATTTTGAGTATTGGTAAAATTAACTATTTTGTACACGAAGCTCTTGTTGGCCCTTGCCTAGACTCCCAATAATGCACCAACCAGTTACACCCATGACCAATTTAGCTTCATTATAATATAGTTGTTACAATAACATAATATTTTAATTTATCAATAAATAAATAAAATTTCTTTACTTGATCTCATGCCCAGGTCCACATGCAACATTCTCAATCCACAAGTTAGTGTTACTGGGGCCAATTGAGAAGCAATCATCACTAGTCTTGATCTTGGAGTTGAGAATTGTGACACTTGAAGATAATTGGATGTGAATGCCATCAATGTTTGGGTTGTTTCCAGTTGTGGCGACCCTGATACCTTGCATTTTCACATTGTGGTAGCCATTAACATTCTCATAAGTTTTTAAGCATGTTTACTAATATCACAAGGCTCGAGATTTAATTAGACAATAATAAGATTGACATTAAAGGAGTCCAAATCTTCTGTCCTACTTTTTTTGCTCGGCTTTATTCTTCACAAATAAAAACATGACACGTGTAACCTAATTAATTAAATTCTAATTTTATTCCTTTAATATTTCAGTTACCCAAAATAAATTAAAAACCTGGCACACCCCATCACACCACCAGTCCACCAACTTCCTTCGCCAACGCCACTAGCAAGAGGCGGCCAATGCCATCGAATCATCGATACTTCCATTCACGACTAACCATTGACTAGATGAATGAACTCTTCCACTTCATCCCTCCCAAACCAACCCACCACCAACCTTCACCGGCGCCACTAACAAGAGGCTACTGAAGCCATCAACACAATCACCTCCTTGAAGAATCCATCGCCTCCTTGACGAACCCATCTCTCTTCTACCCCACCACTGATTTCAACCAAAGAACATATACTCAAATCAAACTTTTGGTTGAAACAACAATCCTATCAAAAAGCAAAACCATCAACACTTTTTTAAAATTAAATGAGATTATTGTAGGTTGATCTGAATAGTCATAACAAATCCTTAAATAACTCTTCAATATAAAGGTAATGATGGTGGTGGGTGGGTTTGAGAGGGATGAAATGGAAGAGAGATAGATTCGTCAAAGGTGGTGGTTGGCCATGAATGGTAGCGTTTATGGTGTCAGCGGTCTCTTGCTAGTGGCGCTAGCGAAGATAGGTGGTGGACCAGTGGTGGTGAAGGTTAGTGGAGGATCGGTGGTGGTGATGAGGTGTACTGGGTTTTTAATTTATGGTAAAACTTAGGTATAGTACTTTAAGTTCCCCTCTTAAATTTAAGCCACATGTCTAATATAAACTACTCAACAAACAAGTGTTAAAGCATAAAGCTCCGTCTCTTGGCTTTTTATTTTATCTATACTACTGTTTAAGGTGCTTTCTCTGTTTGAGGTCCTCATTTTTGTGGTTCAAAAATACCCCTACACTTGGACAAAAATGGAGGACAATTTAGTAAAATTACATTTATAACTTAATAACTTATCACACTTTTTTTTTTTTTGTTAAATAACTTCCCACTCCACTAAACCACTACCAAATACCAATTACCAAAGTCAAAATTTTCTAGCATTACCAAAACACGGTTACTCTCCTTCTCTTTGTTTGTTTGTTTGTTTGTTTTTTTTTTTTTTTTTTTTTTTTTTTTTTTTTTTCTTACCTTCTTAAAAATAAATAAAAATAACGTTATTCACTTATTCTGTAGTTAAATTAGATCACGTTAAGTTAGCTTTTAAAGTTCATTTAGAGTAAAAAAAAACTAAAAAAAAAAACTTATCCTCATCCCATCATCCCATGTAGTTTTTATTTTTTATTTTAATTTTAATGAGATTATCTCATTTCATGCAATTAAAATAATACTTTTTTTTTTTTTGAGTAAAGATTAATAATTTGCATTTATTATAATTTGGAAATGTATATATTTTTATTTTTCAAACAAATAAAAATGATTAACTTTAGAGATAAGTAGTAACTGTAATTTCTTTTTTGAATGTGTGTTTGAAAGTGGTGTAGTGATATAGAGAAAAGTTTGGGTAGGATAATAAGATGAACGTGAAGGAAAAGAGGCTAAATTTTAAGAGTTCTTAGTTTTTTAGTTTTTGTTTTTTAAATTGAGGATGTTTTACTTTTATTCGGATGAAAAAAGGAATGAAAAATGCTAAATATTTCCTTGAAGTTACCCAATTATATATTTTTTCTTTATTTTAAAAAAGGTTCGAAAGACTGTCCTCACTTTGTCACATTGAGTAAAAAATGAATTCTTATTCGAAGCATTTATTTTTTTGCCAAAACATCCAGTTACAACTTTTTTTAAAGAAAAAATCCAGTTACAACTTAAAAGAATAACTACCACTCTTTTCAATTATCTTTTGTTTCTAATCCAAACCTTAGATTCAAAGAACCAAGGTTAAGTCACAAAATATATATCTTCATCTTTCTTCCTCTCTCAATTTCTCCCTAAAGAATTTTGAAGAACAATATCAATACAACACAATAATTTTTTTTAGGTTTTTTTTTTTTTTTTTTTCATCATTTCATAAATAAAATCTTCACTTTTCATATTATTTTTACTTTTAATTATTTACTTCAATCATCGCTACTATTGTTACAATCTGTCTTGTACTCATCACATTTATCTTTTATTTTGTAGTCCATTTTATAGCAAGCATGGTTTTATTTTACCTTCGTTTAATTATTTATTTTTTTTTTATATTTATTTCATTTTTATTTGGTGGGAAAGTTCTAAATTTTAGTTTTTGGTTTCCGATAAGGGTGTGATGAGATTTATGCATTTGCAGGTGAAATAATTTTTTTCATATAAATCTCATTACACCTCTACGTATTTTCGCGATTGAAAAATGTAGCATCTCTAAATTATGATGAATAAAAATGATTAAACTTAAAAATTGTTACAGATACTTTTTTTTCCCCCTTTGTTTGCGCACAAGAACGGTAATATAGGAAGGATCATGGAAGTTTTTGAAAATGAAAATGGATCATGGGCAACATTTGTGTGTTTGCTTTTTTAATTGAGTTTATAATGTAGGGTTTTGCTTTGATGGATTTATTTTTCCACATTGACCTTTGTTGACCATGTAAGTCTTGAAATTATATATATATTTTTAAGTTTTGCTTATTTGTTCTTACAAATGTTGACAACCTTGGTAGACTTCTATTTTTAATTTCACGTGTGCAAGTGTTAATTATTATCTGGGTGTTATTCCATTTGCTTCAATCTGATCGAAGTGGCAAAAATTATAGTTGCAATTTTTTTTAAATATTGTTGAAGTGCTCATGACTTTTTTCTTTTTAAAAAATCAGATTTGTTCGATGATGGCAAATGCTAGAAAACTAGTACATTCCATTTGGGGATTCTAAATGTTGTGGAAGTTAAGGAGAGGTTAAATTATTGTGGGTCTTATGGATAGACTCTAGCCAGTCCATTCAGTTTGTATACGTTCTTTGTTTTATAAATACAAAGCCTAACTTTTATCTTTAAAAAAAAAAAAAAATATATATATATATATATATATATATATATTGTTGGTTCGGTTATGTTTGTATTTTTATGCAGTAAATTAAGAGTGAATATTGTTTTTGGATTTCAAGTGGGTTTCATTTTGATAGCAACAAGTTATGGAGTGTGTGATTGAATATATATGAAATTGAAGTTTTATTAGAGATGGAAAATGTTCTGTTATGGCATAAAGTCAACTTATAATGGTGATTTTTTTTTGGGATAATTACAGCAAACCCACCTAGGGTTTGGCCCGTTTTCACTTTACCTACCCGTGGTTTAAAACTTTACACTTTGCCCACTTGAAGTTAGTCCCATTAGCCTTCCGTAACCCACCTCTCCGTTTGCCATTAAAAAAACACATTTTTTGGCAAAAACAAATATAACAAGAATCAAAAAGCTAAGATTTTTCATTACTCATGAACTTCAAGAACACAAAGTGGAGGAACAACACACCAATCAAATGGCTCAATGAAATTACAATATCAACAATTTCACAACAACATAGAAGTTCACATAACAAAGATAAAAAAGTGAGAGTTTTTTATTGCTTAAGAAACCCATCTCTTTCATTATACCCAATCTCCAAAACCCATCTCTTTCTTCTTCTTCTTCAAGAACCCACAAAGAAAAAAACCCAGAAAACCCAGTAATGCTTCCTTTCAGATTAAGCGTTGTTGTTTTGTTTCTTCTCGTGTCGCTTCTTTTGCCGTCGTTTTGTCTCTGTATTCGGTCGTTTCTGACGAGACCGAACGATGGCAAAGATGGGCTTGAGCTTGATGGGTTGTCGCGGTTTGCTGAAGCGCTAGACTACCGTAATGGAAAAGAGTGCCCGTCGATGGATTGTTGGAAATGGATTTAGATCAGGGGAAGCTATTCATAGGTGGGATTTCATGGGAGACCACTGAGGAAACTGGTAGACCAAGAGGCACATGAATTGGGGAAACTGTAAAGCTTGGCTTTAAATCTTTTGGAATTAGTTTTATTTTTATTTTTATTTTTTGAGTAAAACCAGCCGTTACTTAATCAGTTTTGCCTGGACTATCCTACTGGCTTAACTGATAATGATATCAAATGTGTATGCAAAACAAGTTGTTGACATACTGACTCGGGGAACTTAAAAATGGTGCAAAGAAATGGGTTACGCAGGTTGAGTTCTAATCGAATGCTCCTTTTTGGGTCTTTTTTGTTTGTTTGTTTTCTTATTGGGTTATTGTGGTTCTGCTTCAATAATGCTTGTTTGTATGGAATTTTGAGTTTTTGGGTATTTTGGAAATCTTATGTTCTTGTTGCGAAATTGTGGTTCTGTTTAATTTATGCTGCCACTGATGTTTGTTCTTGGGATTTTGTTGTTTTTGAGTTTAATCGTGATGGGGGTAATGTGGTTTCTCATTTTATTTTGTTCAATAATATTGTTTTTGAACTCAAATTATCCCGTGGTTTGCTATTCCTTCACTATGTTCTTATAGAAGTTCTTAAGCAATCAAAACAAACAACTTTTTGATTCTTGTTATATTTGTTTTTGCCAAAAAAATGTGTTTTTTTAATGGCAAACGGAAAGGTGGGTTACGGAAGGCTAACGGGACTAACTTCAGGTGGGCAAAGTGTAAAGTTTTAAACCACGGGTAGATAAAGTGAAAACGGGCCAAACCCCAGGTGGGTTTGCTGTAATTATCCCTTTTTATTTTTTATTTTTTATTTTTTATGTTATGTGATGCTTGCAGATATGATTGCTTTATCGGCATCAAGGGCATAGTGTCAAGAATCGCCCTAATAAGAACGATATGATCGTGGCATGGATGAGAAGTTCGGCTATAATTGTGGGGAAATTGGGCATTCATTTGCTTAATGCCCCTCATCATTTTGTGCTGTTATTCATCTTATGGGTTACTTTGTATCATTTCAAGTTTCTCTATTTCTTCTTATCAAAAAATGTTTTGTTGTTTCTCTTTGGATTATGTATTCACACAGTCAATTTAGATCTATTATTTTAGTTACCATCGCATACTTTTGGCGTGATGGTCACTCCATAAGTATAAGTGCTTGTGCGGTATGGGAGGTAAAGGCCGAGATTCAAGTCTCCAGGAGAGAGCTTCACATACATATACACTTAGATTATGTTATAATAGAATTTCTATATTGTATAAAAAAAATATTTACTTTTATGTCACTTTATTAATCCTTTTATAAGAAAAATAGTAGTCCTTAATTGATATGGTTTTGGGATTTGTTGTAGATGAGACGTTTGGACTTTGGAGTTGTACCTCTAAATCTTGATCTTTTTTTATGGTAAATAATTAAATAAATATAAATCTTGATCTTTTAAACTTAACATTCTTTACTGACAAATGATGTCCACATTATTCACTTCTACATTGTTTACAATGGGAAAAACAAATCCAAGCATTGATATATTTTGGTGTATCCAATAGAAACATCTAGAGTTTAAAGCTTATTGCATGCGCTTCGCATGTGCTCTAAGGATCTTTTGACTTTTATGCATTTGTCCAATTATATTATGCATTTGTGAAAAATATAAAGTATTTGCATTTGAAAAAGAAAAAAGAAAAAAGAAAAGCCTTTAAGGAATAAATGTAACTAGTCGGCTCTTCTATTTTTTTGGGTAAAGGTTAATAATTTGCATCTATTATAATTTGGAATTACTATATTTTCCAATTACAAAAAACCTAGGGGTGATGAGTATTATGCATTTGTAAGTGAAATAATTTTTTCATCACACCCCTAGGTTTTTTGCGATTGGAAAATATAGCAATTTCAAATTATAATTGATGTAAATTATTAACTTTTATCTAGAAAAAATAGAAGAGCCTCTAAGCATGCGCTTGAGCGCATGCTCAGAGGCTAATTTTATTTTAACTAGCCTGTAACAGAGAACCAAATAATTTCAGTTTCAGATTTGCCCCACTGACTTCTTCCACTAAGTCTCCTCCTTCAAAGACATGATCAGGTTTTTTTGTGTCTTTTAAAAAAAATATATTTCTTTAGCTTTTTCTTCAAATCCTCTCTTCTTAATTACTTACCCAGCAGTGGCAATCCACACTTTCTTTCCAAAAAAGTTTCATTATTGATTAACAACATATCATAGTAAATAAGGGGCAAGGCCATGGATCGATAAGGTGAGCCCAAATTGACGGAACCACAATGAGAGAGAGAGTGATTGAGAGTTGTTCCTTTCAGCTAACCACCACAAATCCCTTCACAACCGCCATGCCCTGCCATCTCCTTCATTCTCTTAGGCTGGTTCTCTCTAAAAGTATGGAGTTTCATGTGGGTAAAAACCACTCTGCCTCCCCACATGGTGGCCAAAATCAATGTGAGGAGTGGTTGTGAAGAGACTTGCCAGAAATTTGTTGAGTTTCAGTCAAAATTTTTGTTTGAAATCTGTGTGTTTCTTGGGAAAATGAGGGTGAAAGTGTTTGAAGTTATCTAGTTTTCTAGCATGTGAGGGAAAAGATGAGAGAAGGAAGGGGGGGGGGGGGGGTGGGGAAAGACAGCTATTCCTCATAACACCATTTGCTGGGTTGTATATTTTAAACACATGGCTGAAATTTAAGATGAAAACTTAAGTTACTGCACCTAAGTTTTACCCTTTAATTTATTTTGATTAACTAAAATATTAAAGGAATAAAATTAGAATTTAATTAATTAGGTTACACATGTCAAGTTTTTATCTGTGGAGCATGGAGTCGAGTAGTAAAAATGAGACAAAAAATTCGAACTCGCATTAAAGGTATAGATTAAAGATTAATTATATGTAGATGCACAATATTATATAGTCTACTCCAAAACATGGAATTATTCACAAGTATCGTCAATACGATTTCCTTAGAAGTGAGCTTGTCATGGCATTAGTAAAAGGAAGTTAGTTTAATTTGACAAAAATGAAAAATCTCCTCCCAAACCAAGAAGAGCAAAAACAGGAGTGAGAGACCTCGACAAAAGCGTTCCTCAAAAAAGAGATTTGGGTACCTTTTAGGACACCTCTCTTTTTGGGTAAGTGGTATGGAGTCACCACTTATTTGTTTTATACAAAAAATAAGAAAAAATAAATACATGACTGAATTGTTCTCTTCATTGATTGAATAAAAATTACATATTTGGAAAATTGAAAAGTTACATAGTTTTGGGTCCTAGTTACAATCTACCAAAAATACACGGCCTTTTGTCCTACTTGCATTCTACCCAAAATAAACAAAGATAAGGCTAAATCTAGTTAACCAAAGATCTAAATCCGGAGGCTAGGTTATGGAATGGGAAGGTGTTAGACACCCATTTCGCCCACACAGAGTCTGGTCTTCTAGACTCTTGTGACCAATGTACTTTTTTTATACATGTCATGAATGATATGTTGAACATGTGAAATAAAAATTAAACCACACAAATTTATTTATGAATGAAATCTCTTCTTTTGTTTAAGAAAATTCAAATATGTTTTGGTGATTAAGAAAATTGATTTTGATTTGTCAAAATACCAGATCTGTTTTGTGGGATGTAGAAAAAAGTGGTTTTTGATGATAAAAATTCAGATATGTTTTTATTACATAAAATAAAATCGTTTAATTTGAAAAACATCAGATCTGTTTTAAAGAACTAAAAAAATGGTTTTTGATAATAGAAAAATCAGATCTATTTTTATGATGAAATAAAAAGGGTTTTTTGACAATAGAAAAACCAGATCTATTTTTTATATGTTTTAAAAAAATGAAAAAGATTTTTATTTATTTATTATTAAGAAAAGACTTTCACTCATAATATGAATTTATGCAATCATGAATTAAAACAAATACAAACACAGTAATACATGATCACTTTCTTTATTTCAAAAATTTGCATGTATTAAAAAAAATCAGATTGGTATCTTAAGAAAGATATAAATCAGTTTTGATTTGAGAAAAATTTAGATCTGCATCTCATAAAAATGCAGATCCGTTTTTGTTTGAAGAAAAACTCAGATCTACATTTAAGAAAGATTCAGATCTGCATCTAAGAAAGAAGCAGATCCATTTTATTTGAAGAAAAATTCAAATATGCATTTAAAAAAGATGCGGATCCGTTTTATTTGAAGAAAAATAGCTGACTACATGCAGATCTTTAAAATTAAGAAACAGATTATATCAACAATAAAGAAATCAAGAACATGTTTATAAAAACCAGATTATGAATATTTGAAACAATTAAACATACATCATCATGATAAGAAAAGCATAAAAATAAGAGGGTTTAGAAAACAACCTCTTGCATGAGTACTCTTCTACTTGAGAGGATGTTTTAGGGTTTAAAAAAACTTGTTCAGGTCTCTTTGAAACCTAAAAACCCTAATTCTTCTAGCAAATCTCAGACAGGATCAATTAATCTCAGCAATTTGTGAGTTCATCATGATAAGAAAAGCATAAAAATAAGAGGGTTTAGAAAACAACCTCTTGCATGAGTACTCTTCTACTTGAGAGGATGTTTTAGGGTTTAAAAAAACTTGTTCAGGTCTTTTTGAAACCTAAAAACCCTAATTCTTCTAGCAAATCTCAGACAGGATCAATTAATCTCAGCAATTTGTGAGTCTCCAAAACGTATGCCTCTTAGAGTGTAAAAAAAAGGTGCTGAATTATAAGGTTCAATATCTATTTATAGAGGCCAGAAGACTCTCAAAAATAGGCACGGACGATTAGGGTTTGAATTCGGACGCATCCTTTTGCAAAAAGGTCGAAAATGGTGTGCCTTATCATCACTCGAAGGTCGTTGGGCCAAAGCCCACATCATGGAAATTCGGCACTCCAAAAGTGCCGAATTGGCCTTTGGACTCCGAACGTTCTTTCATGTTTGTGTGCCGTTTGGACTCCTCCTCTAGGGTTTTTTGGCCGGTCCTTGTACCTAGACGCGTTTTCATTCTCCGTCTATGATTTTTCATCTCTTTTTTGGATAATTCAGGCTATTTAAGAACAATTATCTTGTAAATAAATACCTTAAAATAAATCTTGATAAAGTTCAGATTATCTACAATTTTAATGTTATCCAATCATTATTTTATTCCTATGCATGCAATCCTATTTTAAACACTAATTATCAACCAATCACAAAATTATCTAATTAATTTTAATTGTTTAACCAATTAGAATTAATTTAAATTGATCATATGTGGTCAATTCTACCTAGACACAATGCATGTTGACCGTGGAAACTTGATCATGCGATATCTTTCGATTCGATAGTCCGATTTGAAAACTAGAAACATCGTTGCGACCGTTAGAATCTCAAGATCATTTTTATGATATGCAATGAATGAATTGATGCATGTAATGCAAAGACAAGTTGGTGCATGTAATACAAGAACAAATTGATGCATGTAATGCAATTATGATTTTTGGGATACATGGATTGGTCACTCAAGTCATTCTCCTTGATTAAATCATGGGTGCAAAATTGGGTGTCTACAACAGGTAATAGGTTATTTATTTATTTATTTTTAACCAAACCAAAAGTAAAAGCACGCCACTTTCTACCAGTAAATCCCATCCACTCCCAGTTTAACGAGAAATTATAGAGTCTTCTGGTGGACCACGTCACTTGTCCACCATTCCACTAAAAAACTTCCACTTGTTTAAAATTGCTTAGTCAGTAATTAATTTCTATTTAAAAAAAATTTCTAACTAACAATTTTAAACAAGTGGAAGTTATTTAGTGGAATGGTGGACCACATCACTTGTCCACCATGTGGATCTTATAATTTCTTCAGTTTAACTACCTATAAAATGGAGTGATTTGTTTTATTAATGAATAAATTTGAGGAATTAAGATAATTATAATGGACAAATCCAACCCAAATGGTGATTACATTTCAAAATTTTATTTTCTTTGGCTCTATCTAAGCAAGCAAAATAAATAGTAATGCCCATGCCACCGTAAAAACCATTTATCTTCTTCCCAAAAACAAACTCTTTTTAACCAATTGCATGGCAATTAGACACAGTATCTAATGTGAAACTGATTAGTGTGCATTTAGATGTAGTTTTTTGTTAAAATTTTATTTGTATAGTTTTTGAAGGTCCATTAAAGTATAATTATACCTAGAAAATGTTGAACTTTAAAAAAATGAATAAACTAAAAAGTTACAAGAAAAGACTGATCGAGGATAATAAACACATTGATTAACTCCGAATATACAAACTCCTTAGTCAAATTGAACTACAAATTCACCAAAAAATAGCTAAGAAGGAAATTTAGTCATGATAAATAAAAAACCGTGGCTCCCGCAGGACAACTATTGCCAGAGGCTTTGCAAGCCCTCAAGACAGTGCCTTGGGCATCAAGAATTCCACCAGATATGGTAACCCCATCAACATGCTCAAACATAAGCCAGTTATGCTGTATTTCCAAGGACCTTATAGTCCATTAAACACTACTTGCCTGAGATAGAACCTCCCAACTGGCACATAAATCATGGCAGGATTTGTGAAGCCACAAGCTTTTGTCCATGCACTAACAAAAGCCTGAGTTGAGTCTGTACTTTTACCATCTGCTTTGGCTCCCAAACTCATCATATTGTATGCCATAGGAGAGGCTAGCACTAAGGAAATGAACATAGAGAGAAACATGAGAGAAGTAAGGAGATACATATCTCGGGGAGATGGAAATCTTATTCGGATTTCAGAGAGTGGACTGGCTTCTGGGTAGCCTCCATGGCGAGGCCAAGATCAAGGTAGTTTAATGCCAAACTAAGGCTAGTTCCCCATTAGCAACACAACCAACCACTTTTTTGGACCTCCCATTGTGAGATAAGCCCAACCCAAAATATAAATAAATTAGGGGTCCTAGCCTAACAGCCCAAGGTTATAGGGATCAAACCACCACAAATACAAATCAGGAAACAGCTACCTGTGTCCAAAGCCAAAATCAGTAGCACACAAGGACAAATACTGCGCCAATTAACAAAGAATATTTAAATACATGACTATCCCAAGTATTATAGACAACCAGAGGCTCCCATTATAATGAGTACTTACATTGTACATATTTACAATTTGTGGTCTAGGACAACTGTTGGGGTACTTATATTCATTTACACGTAGTCTTATTCATCTATACAAAAGTACCCCAAGCATTACAGAGCTAAACCACAGAGTAATCTTTTATTTAACTACAATCATTTACAAATTTTACAATCTCTGATCTACCACAAATTCACAACCTGTTTTATGTACATCCATGCTCCAAGCATCCTATAAACCTTGTGACTGCAGTTATTCTGTGAACCAACTACAATAGCTATTACCATCACTAGCATATTGGCAACCTCTTAACACACAAGCCAGCATTGTTGATGGTTGACTTCCTCAACCACATGTTCCCCAGGATCCAATTACGATGATGTTTACAATCATTTACAAATTTGCAAGTTCTTGATACAGAAGAGATTCACAACCTTCCTTTGTACAAGAATGCCCCAAGCACTACAGACCTCCTTAACCATGATCATCACGGAAATGAGCAAATGCAGTAATTTACATTTATAAGATCTCTAATCTACCACAAGCCAACAACCCATCCTTGTACAAACATGCCCCAACAATTACAGCACTGCGGAGCTATATGTCACCTCTTATCCAACCACAATGAGAACTTACACACTTAAAAACTTAGTCATTACAAGTATAGAGATGAAATATTGAGCACATATCTCAGAATATATCATTTCCACCGTGTCTGAAGATCATGGCTCTTTAGAATGATAGTATTGGGCCTGGGAGAATTATCTCCCTCACTCAGACTCTCCAAAGAATTGATCTCCCATCCACCTTCTCTCCAGTAGGTAGAATAGGCTTGTGGGATGTGAGCAACTTTCCAATAATCACTACCTTTTTCGCCTGGACGAAGTGTCTGGATAAATTCTTCAGGCATGTCAAAGAATTCTAGAACTTTTAACTTGGTCAGGTATTCAATGCCTTCCGGCACCCTCTTCAGCAATTTACACCGCTGGATAATTAACTTTTCAACACAAGGCATTGCTCCCACCTCCACTTTCATGCATCTAAGTTCACTGAATTTATCAAGTCCTAGAACCTTAAGCTTCTTAAAGCCCCCCATCCTAAACGACAACACGTCTCCCTCAAAAACCTGAAGCAATTCAAGATGTACAAGATTGGGCAAATGTTGAAGAAATTCAAGTGGATCATCCTTTAATCTACTCCATTTCAAATACAATCTGACCAGGCCATGAAGTGATGGTAACCAATGAGGTAATGTCTCCAAACGTCCTCTCAAGTACAATCGTTGAATCAATAGAGGTGGAGAAGAAAGGTGCTGCAAATCAAGGATCTCTTCCTTCCCTATTGAAGTAATAGACAAGGCATGTAGGTTGGTCAGCCTTTTAAGGGAGGAACACAGAGATTTTCCGTCTTCTTTCCTCAACTTCAAAATGCCTAACCTCCTTAGTTGATTCAGTTTCCCCAGTTCTGTCATTATAGTGCTACCACCTCCATTTGCCTCTATGAAACACAGCTTTTGTAGGGATCGCAAATGTCCAATGCTTTCCTGGACCTGAAAACCATATCTAGAGTGGAAATATTCATAAGATTCAAGTTTGAAATGATATACAAGGAGATGGCGTAGTCGCTGGAGCTTCAAGATCTCAACAGGCAGTTCAGTGACACGGGAATGCTTGAGATCCAAAGTCTCCAGATTCTGAAGCTTCCCTATAAAGCTTGGAATGATTTTAACTTTGGTACCCCTCAAGCTTAAATATTTCAAATAATACAGGTTCACAATATCAATTGGAAACTTCTTCAAACGTGCATTTTGCATATCTAGCACATGTAGCAGCCTAAAGCCATGAGGAAAAATTGTATGCATGAATAGTTTTTCTGGCACCCCAAACATGAACAAAGAACGTAGTTGAGAAACAGATATGTTTTCCTGTAAATTTTGCAATGTGTTATGTATTGATAGGCGTCGAACCTTATCGTACCACACCACATTCTGATCTTTAGCAATTACAGTGAATTTCTGATCTCTTGACTTTGACACGATAATTTCCCGCAGCAGGTCATGGACATGATACATTTTGACCCTTCCATCACTTGTTGTGTCTGCCACTTGCAATAGGCCTCTATTCAAGAGTTCATTGAGGTAGTCCTCTGCAACTTCTTCTGGTGTTTTCCCTTCTTTGGCTTCAATGAATCCCTCTGCTATCCATAATCGAATTAGTCTCATACGCTCAATTAGATAATCCTCAGGAAAGATGCTCAAGTACAGGAAACATGATTTTAGGTAGTAGGGCAGATCATTAAAACTGAGAGAAAGTACTTTCTTCAAATCTTTCAATTTGTCATTGCCATCAATTTCAGCTCCGAAACTACGGCAAACCATATCCCACTCATCAATCCTACGCTTGTCTTTTGTAGCCAAAACACCACTAATTGCCACAATTGCAAGGGGCAGTCCTTCACACTTTTTTAAAATATTTTTACAGATTTCCTCCAAATAAGTAGGGCATGCATTCCCTTGGAAGGTCTTCCTACAGAAAAGATCCCAAGACTCCTTTGGAGCCAAGGGCTTCAAGTTAAAGACCTCACCTACAGATTCTGTGACTGAGGTGGAAGCAACATCAGTATTACGTGTAGTGAGAATTACTCGGCTGCCATAATTATTGTTAGGCAAGGCATATTTGACAGCATCCCATTCATGCAAGCGCCATACATCATCTAAAACTATCAAGTACCTTCTTTTCTGAAGCAAGTCCTTGATTATTCTTCTCAACCGATTATTGTTCATGCTATCCAATCCTTCTGGAACTGGTCTGCTGACTACTCGGAAGATTTCTCGAATCATGTCTTTGAGGAGTTCTTCTATCTTGAATGATTGAGAAACAGTGATCCAAGCGCGTATTTTGAAATGTTTCTTCACTTCTGCATCATCATAGACTTGCTTTGCCAAGGTTGTTTTACCCATTCCTCCCATTGCAGCAACAGGAACTACTTCACGACCACAACCACCCTTCATCAGATCCTGCACCAGCTTCTGCTTAGGCTCATCAATCCCCACTAAATCTATCTTGTCTATAAGAAGGGCGTCACCTCTACGGTCTTGCCATGTATTGCTTGCACTTGTGGAGCCTGAACCTTGTTCAGCTTTATTCATTTTATGAAGCAGCCTCTCATAACCTTTGCAAACATTTGTAATTCTGGAGTTAATGCCTTGTAATTCAGAAACAATCCTAGAACGAGCTTTTCTGTTCTTAATGCAACAAGATAATCTACTGAGCGAACCATAGAATCCATCTCCATGATCATGTACTTGAAGAAGTGTGAATTCATCAAGAGCATCTTCAGTGTCATAAGCAATCTCTCGCACTTGCTTGATCCATACTTTGAGTTCTTCATCACTTTCTTCAAATGCATCTGCAACCTTCAGGAAGGCCCATAAGTGTTCTAATTCTCCTCTAAGATACAAAACTTCTTCCCGACCCCCCCCAAGGAGTTGTATCTCATACACAACAAAGCGTGAAAGCTTGTCAAGCAGAAAGGCCACTGCACTCTCTGCCATTCTTTCTCTTTGATCGCCTTAGGCCCTCTGAAATTCTGATGACATTACAACTCTCAACTTTTTTTCTGAACTCCACAGGCTATGGCCATACGCTTCTGCAATTTTTCACAATGTTTACGAATACATAGTTAATTTCCAAGGAAGTTGCCTCCTATAAGTTTAAGTTACAGTGATTAAAATTCTTCATTAGAGAGAAAAGAACAAGATATTTTGCCAGAATATAAGAAGGAAAATGTTCAGTAACAATATTGTTCCAAGAATTCCAAGGAAGTTATTTATTTATTTTGATAATGAAATTTTATTGAAAAGAACTGAAAAAAAACATGCTAGCCTCCCTGTACACAGGCAGTGTACTAAAGGAGGACAGGAATCAACAGAAAGTATATAAATCTAAAAATTCTACAAGTGAAGATAAGGAATAGCTGCTCATCACAGCCATCCAATCATACAAAGAACCCCAAAAAAAATGCTGCAATATTGAGTGTTCCTCCCCTTCAAAAGTAGGTTGATTCCACTCTCTCCAAATTGTACACATGAGATACAGTGTGATTGCCTCCCAAATATCTGCAGACCTGTGATGCTCTAAACCCCCTTTCCAACACGCAAACAACTCTGATACCCGGATACAATCTGATTTTAAGTAAATAGAAAATTGAACTCTCTCAAAATTAAATTAAGCTCACCATGAAGGGAAAATCCAAAGGGATGCATAATTTCACCACCCAATGGAAATCACCAAGGACTCAAGGGTAAAAAACCAAGGAAAATTTTGCTAAATAGCATCTAACTAAAGTTATTTAGTTATGTAGAATCTTTTTGAAACTCGAGTTCCAAAAAGATGCTACATAACAAAATAACTATGGGTTGGTGCTTTTTTCCTAAATTATTCCTAAAATTATGCTATTTGGCAAAAAATGCCAACAAACTCACCACTCAATGGAATTCACCCAAAGAGATACAGAGAATAGATCACAAGAATTCTTAATAATCACACACTCATAGGTAGCGTTTGGATTGGGCTGAAACGCAGTGCGTCTGCATTTCAGCCCTTTTTTTTTATTATTATTTTTTTTAAAGCCGGTTTTGTTGACTTTTAGTGCATGAACAGTGTATCCGTGTATTATTCACGGACCCACAAATTTTACTTTTCAGCAACTTTTTCATTAAAAATGGGTCCCACGACACTATTTACACATTTAAAAATTATTTTGCTACAGTGTTTTCAGTTTCAGTTTTCAGTTTCAGCAAAAATAAGCTCAATCCAAACAGACCCATAATCTGATTTCTCAGTCTAGTCAACTACATATAGTGCTTAGAACATCCCTGTAAGCAAGGGAGAATTAAATTAGTACATAGTTTCCCATACATAGAAAATAAGAATGCAAACAAATGGTCTAATACTTCCCACAAACTTCAACTTTCAAGATTGACTAATTAAAGGCATTAGGACTAACAATATTTGACTAAATAAATGTTGTAGGACCAGCCTTAATGGGCCTTGACTAGTAGCACCAGATTTGGATAATTGAGTTGGATTTGGGCCTCCAAGATTCCTGTATTTGGACTTGTAAGACGAGGGCTGTTGGGTCCGTTTGTTCTTTATTAGACACGCCAGCAACAAACTCCCTTGGTTGGAAAATACTCGCCTACTTGTTGTTCGCACCATAGAATGGAGAGAAGTTTGCTACATTGAAAGTTGTTGAAACTCCATAGTGATCAAGCAAATCAGCTCTAGCTTGAGTTTAGTGTACTTTCCTTGATCTATTGGATTTCCAATCATTCCTTTCCATCCCTTTATTTTCAATAATACATGTGGAACCAACATGCTACTTACCAAACTTTTCTCTCTCTCTCTCATGATAAACCTTGCTGAACGAATTCTGATTTGTAATTTGTTTTGCCATAGTACTGTACATGAAGCCAATGTCACAAATAAATCAGCATATTCATCCATTGATCCTAGATTTTGTTTCCCTTTTAATTCACATGGCACAAAAGCTTCACTTATCTCAATTGGTGGGCCAAAATCAAAATCAAGTTTATCATTAGGAGAGTATTTTTCAACCCCAAGAAAATCAACATATGGATTTTACTCCTCAAGAGATAATGCTACAACAATGAATCTCTCTTTTGTAAAATCAACAGCCTTTTGTATTTGAACAAAGAAAGACTCTCATCTTCCAAGACTTGTTTGCACAATCTGCAATCTTCATCAGGATACTTGCCATATATTGGTGGAGAATTCCAATCCTCAGTAACATCTTCTTTAGAACATTTTTCACTACATTCAAACATGTTTTGAATTCAACAATCCATCAACCTCACAACAGGAGATGAATAGAGTTTTTTGGAACAACAAAGATAACTTGGATAAATCCACAAGAAAGACTTGCTCTGATACCAATTTGATACTGGGATACAATATGATTTGAAATAATTAGAAAATTGAACTCTCAAAATTAAATTAAGCTCACCACCAAGGGAAAATTGAACTCTCTTTCAAACGGTAGGATTCCTTTATTTGGGATTGTAAGACAACAAGGGTTGTTGGGTTTGTTGGTTCTTTATTAGAAACTCCTGTATTAAACTCCACCACATGCTTTGGCATCACCCAAGAGATTGCAAACAAATAAGATGAAAGACCATAACCTACTCACTTATGTCCAATGGTTAAATAGATGATCCACAAACTCGGCACTATTCTTGCACAAACAACATTTATTGACAACAAAAATATTCCTTTTTCTCAAATATTCAAAGTAAGGATCTTTTCCCATGATAGCATCCCAAATGAAAAAGGCCATTTTTAGGAACTTTCACCATTCAAATGTTTCTCCAAGGAAAGGAATGCACACCTCCATTTGTGAGAGCTCTATAATACAACTGAACCTCAAAGAAGCCACTTCTCGTAGGCACCCAACACATCCGATCTTCCACATGCCGATCAATCTTTTGGGAATAGAAAAGATTAAATAAAGCATGCAAATTCCCCAGCCCCAATCATGAAGAGGGATCTAGTAAAAATGACATCCCACTACATATCCCCATTTTGCCAACTTAAAAGATCCACCACATTAGCATCTTTACTTTGAGCAATTTGGAACAAACCGGGGGAATGCTTGTGTAAGTTGGACGTGGAAAAAGCTTTTGATCATGTATCTTGGGATTTTCTTTTGTATATGTTCAGAGGTGTGGGTTTTCAAAAAGATGGAGGAAGTGGATTATGTTTTATATTTCTACAATATGTTTTTCCATTCTGATAAGTGGCAGCCAAACTGATTTTTTTGGGAGTTTTAGAGTTCTTCGTCAAGGAGACCCTCTTTCTCCGATGTTATTTGGCATTGTGATGGAGGCTTTGAGTTATTTGTTGGTTGTAGCAGTAAATGAAGGGCTTCTATTGGGCTTCTCAGTAAATACCACAGCTAATAGGCCTTTAATGGAGTCTCATCTTTTATTTGCAGATGATACCTTAATTTTTTGTGATGCTGACTTGTGTCAGATTGAAAAATTGAGGGATATTCTCTTGCTATTTGAGTTTGTTTCAAGCCTGAAGATTAATTTAGGGAAATTTGAGTTGGTACCTGTGGGGGAAGTGAGCAACATGGGGGATTTAGTGGTTGTGTTGGGATGTAGATAATCTTCGCTTCCACTGAAATATTTTGGTCTTCCCTTGGGTGCTAAATTAAAGGAGGGGTCGATTTGGAACCCTATTCTTGAGAAGTTGCAAAATAGATTAGTGGTTTGGAAACACCTTTATTTATCTAAGAGGGGGAAGCTCACTCTCATTAAAAGCACACTCTCAAGTTTGCCAACTTATTTACTCTCCCTATTCCCTATCCCGGTGGAGGTGGCCAGTTGCATTGAAAAAATATAGAGGGACTTTTTATGAGTGGGATTAGTGAGAGACAAAAATCACATTTAGTTAAGTGGGCTATGTTTTGTGAACCAGTTTGTTATGGAGGGCTAGGTATAAGGAACCTAAGAAGATTTAATCAAGTTTTGTTAGGGAAATTACTTTGGAGATATGGGACGGAGAGGGAGTCTCTATAGAGGGAGTTCTCTCTTAGTACACCACCAGTGTACTGGTTTTTTTTTTTTTTAATACAATTTTTCGTTACTTAAAAAAAAAAAAAAAAAAAAAAAAGCCTCCCCACACCACAAGTCATCCCAAAACCAAGAACATTATCCATTCCCCACCTCAAACCAAATAGATCAAGAAAAGCGCTCCCACCCATTTCTAATATACTTCTAAAGAGACACACCATGAGAGTCATTGAAACTCATCCACCCCTATCACTTCCATATTTAAAACCTATGATCACTGCAATAAAGACTCTTTCCAAAGCAAACTTCCAAAGCCATTTCCCCAGTAATGTTGTGTAAAACCAAATATGATGCAGGGAAGTGTGTAGGATATATTGTTTGGATTTGGTTAGCAATGTGAGTTTTAAATATGAAAATGATAAATTTATGATAAGTATGTGGATTAGATAAGTTGGTAAATGGAAATGCTTTTAATAATATAACAGTAGCAGGTTGAGTGAAATCAGCTTGTTTAACGTTTAGTCAATTGCAACAATTTTCTGTGCCAGAAAGATTTCATTTTCATACTATCTTTAGATGGGCAAGAACTGTACTCATGCAGAAAGAGTAGCGTTGATAACTCCTAAATGAAGTTTGCAAATGGGCAACACTGCTCTGATTAAGCCATTACCAACACCAATGAGCTTCGCCAATGGGAGCTTTCTTCCTCATGGATGAGAGAAAATGACCAAGACAAGTACTGATGGGCTTAGGTGTCCATAGGTCGGTCTAGGCCAGGTTTGTGCCTAACTCGCAACTGAGCCAACCAAATTGGGTGGAGATTTTTCAAGCCCGCCGCCGACTAGTGAAGGAGTCAGGGGAGAGGAGATCTGGCCAAAACTTGGATCTGGCCGAAAATCTGGCCGTGTCTGGCAAGATCTTGCGGGATCTACATAAGATCTTGATGGATCTTGCCGTATCTAGATAGATCTCGACAACATCTCACTAGATCTAGTGAGATCTGACAGGGAATTCATCTGATAGCGGAAAATGGCAGCCTTTTGGTGGTGGAATCAATTGGGTCGGTTGAAATCAAGTTTTGATGCAACAACCCGCCAACCAACCCCCCGAAATTAGGTTTTGGACATTGTAAACTGCCCTGACCATCATAGGAGTCGGATCGGGCGGTTTTCAAATTGGGCTAGTCGGTTTGGGCGGGTGGGCTGAGTCCACGGGTGGTCTTAATAGCCTTTAAAGCTAGTGAGCTTTGCTAGACTACAGATTGTGGACGATATTAGAGCGAGAGAGAGGAGTGGAGACCATCATAGATTTGCCAAGTGTGAGTAGATTTTTTTTTTTTCCTTTTCTCCTGTGTCACTAAAGGTATACACGAGTCGATTTTGGGCTCAACTTGGACTCGACCGACTCAGGTTGGTGGAAGAAGATGAGTCAGATCAAGCTCGGGAGGAAAATTGGTCTGTTAGGTTGAAACCGATGAGGGAGCAACGGTGGGCAGGGTAGATCTTCACTGGATCTGAGCAAAATATCGTCAAATTTGAGCAGATCTAAGCAAACATGCCCAGATATAAGTGAAGGAGTAGATTTGAGTAGAGTAGATCTTCGTCGGATTTGAGAGGATATGAGCAAACATGCCTAGATTTGAGCAAAGGAGAGCCAAATGTGGCTGGATCTGAGCGAAGGATGCCCTAATTGTTGCTGGATCTAGGTATATTTGGCCTCATTTTAAGTTTTTATCGGTTGAGTTGAGTGGCTTAGCTTTTAGAGGAGGAAACCCGCCACTCAACTTGCTGGAGTCAGTTTTTGAGGGCTGAGACCTACCGTCGACCATCGGAGGTGTCAGATCAGGTTGCCACAAGTTGGTTCCAGTCAGTTGGGTTAGGTGGCCAGGTTGCTTGATCAGCCCTATGTGTCACGATCGCGCCCTACCCGCAACCGTAATTGATATATATATACATACACACACACATACATATATTAGTGTACATCAAATACATTTGTATGTATAGTTGTTAGTATCGTATGATACACGATATATATTGTATCATGTTCAAAAAGTTTCTTATCGTAAAGGTGGTAATCTGATGTGGAAGAAAAAATCCACGTGAAACTCGAGTGTCTAGTCTTAGAGACTCGAATTTCAAAAAGAAGAAGAAGAAGATCTAGAGAATAGGGAGAACTGCAGGAACTCGAGTCTCTAAGACTAAGGTAATCTGATGTGGAAGAAAAAATCCACGTGGAACTCAAGTCTTCTTCTTCTTTGGATCTTCTCTATAGAACTTGAGTCTGAGAGACTCAAGTTCCATGTGGATAAATTGTTCCATGTTAGCTGTATGCTAGCACTGGAACTTGAGTCTTAAAGGCTCAAGTTTTGTCATCGAATTCAAGTCTTAGAGACTTGAGATGCTAGTTTATAGAATAGTATCAAAAACTTAACAACTAACGAAATTGTTAGAAAATTGATATTAAATGCCAAAAAAAAACACCCCTATGGACGTAGGCTCTTCGGCCGAACCACTTAATTCTCTTTGTGTTCTTTCTCTTATTTGTTTCTAGTCTGCTTCCGCTCTACAATTTTCTTACATCTACTTTATTTCTCTACTACAATTTTATATTTCATCTTTCATTTCAACGTCTACCAAACTTTAATGTGATTGATTTTAATTCCTAACAAACTTGAGTGGTGATGGCCAAATCCAATGGGTAATGGATATCCTACCCTATCCGACCCAAAATTTTTAGGTATTACCCGATATGTCATGGGTAAAGCTAATCGAGTCGGGTTTGTGTAAAATCCCAAATATTTCGGGTCAGGTATGATTATTACCCGAATCCAATCCATTAAAAAAATAAAGGAAGAAGAAGAAAAAGAAAAAAAGGGGAGGAGGATAAGCACAATGATACCTTTTACCTTATCTTAGCCTCTTTAGTCTTTACCTAAACCCGTTTTTGTGCCTCCTTGTGATCATATCTAAAGACTAAAGTAAAAGGAGAAATGACAGATAAAAACAATCGGAGAACAAAGATTTGGGATGAATTCTCTAGTAGCTAGTGATTGGTTTGCTATTCATATTTGTACAAGCAGGTTTTACAATAGAAAGGTTTTTGAATACAAAAGTCAACTACAAGTTAATCTTGGAAAGGTAAATAAGTCAGTGCATAATTTTGTCCTTGATTTTGGGCTAGACTTGAGCTATTGCAGGAGAAATTATTAGGTCCATTAGGAGGATTGCTGACGTGGTCCTCCCCGACTTCTCAACCAATAAAATGCTGTTCTTTATGCAAATGTGACATCATCTAGTAATTTTTATTTTTTATTTCTTGTACTGATTAGGAAGCTCACACATACATTTGCATAGATGACATCATCTCATTGGTCAAAAAGGACCACATCAGCCATCCTCCCGATGTAAATAATAATTTCTCCTATTGCAGTTTGTAGTGCATTTCTTTTGGCTAGAATGAAGGTGATAAATGATCATGGTTGGTGGTTGCTTCTTTAGTAGATATCACAGTCAATCTAGTAGTGAATATAATTTTTTGGATAAATAATTTGATGCTTTTATTTGAATACTGTTATCAATTTATACAAAAGGATAAGAGCATCTTCTATAGATGAGCTAAAACCAAAATTCTCTAAAAAAATCTCTATTTTAAAGAGTAAATCCTAAAAAAGCAATTCCAATAATCTCTCCATAGTTCAAAAAGTGTTTTGCTAATGAACAGTCACTTTCTTTGTCTAGACTCTAGAGTGTTACTGTTCATCAACAAAAGAATTTATTTGAATAAAATATTCAACCCCATCTCTCTCTCTCTCTCTCTCTCAGGTAAAAATGTTGAAACAAGTACATAAAAAAACAAATAAAAATGATTATTTTAAATGAAATAGAGAAAGGATAAAGAGTATATTAAAAAGTGCATTTGAAAAAATAGGTAAGGTAAATATAAAAATTACTGTTTATTTTTCAAACGATATAAAAATATGGAGAATATGCTCTAATCACAATTCTAGGAACCACTTTCCTACTAAAACTCAATGATTAATTAAACTATTTGGTGTACTCCTAAAATTACTATAAATACCATTTTTTTTCTCCATTAATTAAAGTATTAAACTGTTGTAGCAAGATTAGACATTTATCGAATAGAGAAGTTTTTTTTCTTTTCTTTTTGGTCTGTTTTTTTTTTTTTTTTTTTGAGCAAAGAGTCGATAGAAATTTTATTAAATAATAATCTGAGAGTGGTACAAGTATAACTAGATAAAACAACATCTAGTAGAGTGGGGAACATTAACATCAACGAAAACAACCCCGTGATGTCCCAAAAGAGAGCAAAACACCTGACTGCATACATAAAGAGGGTACTAGTCATTCCTATACCCGTTACGCTGCATTTAGGCGTTGGTCTGTTTAAAATTCCATAACTGAAAGGCAAAAAAAAAAAAAAAAAAAAAAGCCAAAGAAATCAAGTATAGGTTGGGTATGGATATTCATGGGTAAACAAATCGGGTAACAATTGGGTCATGGTAAAATAATCGGATTGGGTATGAGTATACCCGACTCATACCCGATTCATGGCCATCCCTAAACTTGAGGAATAACACGTTAGTTTTTAATTTGATCACTACATCCAAAAGATTAAAAGCAACTCTTTAAACTTTATAGACTAAAAGAATCGAACATATTTTTAAGCTAAAGATATATATATATATATATATATATATATATATTTTTTTTTTTTTGGATGAAGCTAAAGATATATATTGGTTGCATAGAAAATGACGTTTTGAATTTTTGATGAGAAAAAAAAAAAAAAAAATCGCTAAAGAAAGGTACGCTGTGTTTGGGTGCTGAGCAAACGAAACGAAACGAGAACATAGAAAAATAAAAAAAAAATAAATAAAAGGTACGGTAGGCAGTTGCTATAAACTGAGAGAGTTGTCGGGAACCAAACTTACTTGGTATAAAGGAGTAGGTAGAAATAGAATCGACGAGCAGTGGAGGCTCAACCTCAACAGCGATACGATGTAGTCACTAGTCACAAGGTTTAGTTGAATGGAATTGGAGGGAAAACTGGGAACTTGATTAGAACACCAAGCTCTAAAATAAAAAAGCAGGACTACCGATGAGGAAATGGAACCCACGGTGGAGCCGCCATTTGAAGCTTCTTGAAGGTTTTTTTTTTTTTTTTTTTTTTTTTTTTTTTGGGTTTTTTTTTGGTTGGGTTGTTTAGTGGTAATTGAAAAGAGTGCGAAACTGAGAAATGGAAGGAGCAAGAGAGGAGGTCCTGGGTGTAGTAGATATAAAGTTCACGATGGTATAATATAAGTATATAACGACATCATGACATGATAGTTTTCTCAAAAAAAAAAAAAAACAAAAACAAAAACAAAACAAAACGTCATGATAGTGCCTATCATTTTTTTTTTTTTTGTACGTGTAGACTTCTAATAACACTTGCTACAAAAAGTCAAAAAAAATAAAAATAAAATTGTGTGGTGACAACACTACATGTACATGTATGGAGAGATACTACAAATTTTGTTACATATATTTACAAATATGTGCTACCAATTATTAAAAAAAAAAAATCAGATATTATTTATCCATGATTATGTTAAAATTTGGGTTTATTTAGGAATAGCTTATCTAACTTTTTACTGAAATTTTTTTATTGAAAGTGTGCTAAAAGTTGTGTATGGCATAATTTGGGTTTGTTTAGGAATAGTTTATCTAACTTCTTACTGAAATTCTTTTGCTGAAAGTGTGCTAAAAGTTGCATTTGGCATAGGCTTAAAAAGCCAACTTTTTTTACTATTTAACTTATTTTTGCTACTATTCATGGGTCTTATTGCACTTTTTGGTACTATTAATGAGTCCCACTGTACTATTTCAGTTAGCTTTTAGCTTTATCTACAGTATTTTCAACAAAAAGTTTTCAATTTCAGCTAAATAAGTTGTTTCCAAACGGACACAAAGTATACTTATACCTTGAAAAAGTGAGAAAAGACGAGAAAATGTAAGGTTTTAAAAAACTGTACATAAAAGCTAAAATCTTAAAAGCTAAAGGTTAAAATTGATGTCAAACTTGTTAGTATATAGCTTAGTCTAACTTAGCCCATCGGGCTTAGCCTAGTATACTGTACTTGTAGTATACTTATATTACTTGCACTTCACACATACTTAACTTATATAAGACTCTTTATTATACAGTGTTATTTACACAAAATATACATCAATATACAGACTGTTCAGTCTTTCTCTCTCTCACTTTATATTCTTGACAAAACTCACCCTTTTTCAATCACATTTTGATAAATAGGTAAAATTATAACTATTGATGTGTCCAATTATAAGTAATAGAAAATAAATGGATACATATAAAAATCAATTATAACTTTACAAATAATGCTTAAAAGTCAATAAAATAATGTTTAGTATTTGGTGTGTATTTGGATACCGCTTATTTTGTTGAAAACTGAAAATATTATAGCAAAATAATTTTTAAATGTGTGAATAGTATCGTGGGATCCATTTTTAATTAAAATTTTGTTGAAAAAAGAAGTTTGTAGGTCTCGTGAACAGTGCACGAGACCTACTGAAAAAGCTGAAAAAAAAAAAGGGCAGACGAAGACGCGTGAACGTGGAACACAATCCAAACAGAGCTCAAAAAGTCACTTGAGCCTATTGTTTGTTACACGTGTAGAAAAGTGCACGAGATCTACTGAAAAAGTTAGGAAAAAAAAAAAGAAAAAAAAAAAAGGCAGACTCAGACTCGAGAATGTGGAACGCAGTCCAAACGGAGCTCAAAATGTCACTTGAGCCTATAGTTTGTTACACGTGTAGAACAATGCACGAGACCGATTGAAAAAACTAAAAAAAAAAAGAAGCGAACGCATACGCGTGAACGTGGAAGACAATCCAAATGGAGCTCAAAAAGTCACTTGAGCCTCTTGTTTGTTACACGTGTAGACTTCTAGTAGCACTTGGTACAAAAAGTAAAAAAAAATAATAATAATAAATTGTGGTGATGTAAATTCCTCTAGTCCCTATGTCAAGAATGTGGAATGCTGTTAGCGTGACTTCTTGTGCAAGAAAATGAGATACAATAATATAGAGAAAATGACATGCGCGAAAATGGTTGGTACTATCTTCACCATGACTAATAAATAGTACTATCTTCCTCCAATAATAATAATTAATAAATGTCTTACACCATTACTGTTGTTGACATGTAACTGCTGGGATAGTAATTTAGGAAACAAAGAAACATACTTATATTGCACTCTATCTATCTATATTTTGTATTCAGTCTTCTACGGAACTAATTAAAATATATAAAGGCTAATCTGAAGTTTATTGCTGGTTCAAAATGTCAAAGCTCGTATATTATAACATCGCGTAAGTAATATTTCAGCCATGAGCTCACACCCAACTAATTTTATTCTGGGATACTTAGAGGTTGTTTGGTATTGTTGTTTAAACAACAATTTTTAATTATTTATTTATTTATTGATTAAACATCACAATACGTATTTTCACAACACTTTTTATTTCACATGTATTTTCCCAATACTTAAACAACATTACTAAAAATCTTTTACCAAATGGACCCTTAAGATTTCTTAGATTCCAAAATAACAGGAAAATCAGCTCTCGAGTCTTGACATCAATCCCTAGGGATACTTTTATTCTTTTCCAAATTCCAAAATAACATGAAAAATTAGTTCTTTAAGTCTTGGCATCAATGAATAAGGTCATTTATATCAACTTGTGCAAATATTTCTGTTTATTTTAATATGAGAATCCATTTTTTCTATTTTACCTTATTACTTTTTTAAAAACATCCACGTCATATTATTTATTTTAAACTCTATTTTATTAAAATATCAAAAAAAAATATTTAATTGTTTCTCTCTTTACACACCACCTTGATTTTGAAACCTAAATTGTTCAAAGAACCATAAAAAAAAGAGGTTCAAGATTTTTGAGATCAAATAAAATTCTACAAAGATTAAATAACCGTGATGATGTCATAATTAATTAATAATTAACTAAAATATAAATGATATACATATATATATATATGTGTGTGTGTGTGTGTGTGTTGTCAATGATATTTTTATTTTTTTACAACTTATATAAGAAAGTTTATAAAAATAATAAAGCATAAAAAAATTAAAAGAAAATTAATTTTTAAGTATAAGAATATGAATATATTTGAAAGAATTTTAATTATAATTCTTTTAATACATTCCCCCTTTTGAGATGGTTGATATAAGAAAAGATTGTCAATATTAAGTATAATATAAATAAACAGTAATGAAAGTTTCTTTACATTATTCGTATGGGATTCTTTTAAGTTTACTTCATATATATTATATTCTCCACAAGGAGCATCAACAGGTAGGACTATGCACCAACTGACCCTCACCATAGCAACCGAATCTCATCGTAGCGGCCGAACCGAGCTTTGGGCCAATAGAAGAAGCCGGCGTTGGCAAGCAGAGCACGTTGGACCTTCCAACGCCAGTGCAATAAGACCATTGGATCAAGTTTTCAAAACCAACAGTCACCGATCGACGAATCCTAATATGTGTGTGTGTATGGACTAAAACGACGCCATTTCATTAAGATGTTAAAAAAAAAAAAAAGCCAATAAAACGCCAACGTTATAGTGTGCGTTTGGCTACAGCTTAAAAAGTCAGCTTATTTTACTATTCAGCTTATTTTTGCTACTATTCATGGACCCCACTACACTTTTTGATGCTATTTATAGGTCCTACCATACTATTTTAGCTAACTTTTACTTTCATCTACAATACTTTCAGTAAATAGTTTTCAATTTCAGCAAAATAAGCGGATCCCAAACAGACCCATAGTCTAGGTTTTATGTAGTATAAATACTATCTTTTCTCTCTCAATAGCCTCAAAACTCTCTCTCTCCCTCACAGTGCTTTTCGCCCTCTCAAGCCTCACCCTTAGCACAGTAGCACCAAAGCTGCTAGCTCACTGCAACACCGTTAGAGAGTCGGTAACTGGTAAGTTAATCTCACTCTCAGTCTCTAGTCTACTTTCATAGCTTTATTTCGCCTTTCTTTAAGTGGCACTGAGTGCTGACATTTTTTTTCCTTTCACAACATTTCAATTTAAGGGAGACTTAGAGAGTTCTCACTCTTCAATCCTTCACTAAAAGCAGAGGTAATCACTATTTACTAATGACCATTGTATATAGATTTTATTTTTATTTTTGATTTTTGAAGGATTTTGAATTTGAGCTACTACCTAAATGCTTAACTACTTATTGGACATTGGATTTTATTTGTTTCGTTTTAGCAGTAGGTTTTGCTTTTGATCATGAATAATATGTTGAACAAGTTGCTTGCTAAATAATTAGAGTTTGAGCTTGTCTGTATACTTTGACAGCTTGCTAAGTAATAAAAAATTTTGTATTTACTTGAAATCTTGAAACAGGTTGATGTATTGATATTAGGCTTGAAATCCCAATTTAAAATTTAAAAAATATATTAGTTTTTTTTAATATTTCAAACCGACCAAACCGATGACCACAAAAATAGCACCACTATAGGTCAGAAAATCGACCCTAGGCAGTGTGCATTGGTACCAATTATAAGAAACTCGATCCCTATCAGTTCGGTAATAAATTTGGGAAAACACCGCACCGACCGAACCACACACACTCCTACTAGGCATGCTCCTTCTATGTTTTCGATAAGTTCTCTTTACATAGTTTGAAGTGACCAGCCAAAAAGAATACTCTCTATATTTTCTTGTTTCATGTTGAATCTACTGCGAAACTTTTTAACATGCTTCACATGTGAAAACTTCATAATACAAGTTATTTTTTCCATGGTAACCTCTTCCCAAGAATTTGCTTTGTAGCACCAAGGTCTTCATTGCAAACTATTTTGACAACTGTTCCTTTAATTTATTTATCTCTTGCACTTTTGGCAATGAAATTAGCATATAACCCACATACAAAAGAAAAATAATATAGCTATTATAAGTTTCATAATTTGTACCCCCTTTGTGACACATTAGTATGTCGATTCCTTCTTGTAAAGATGGGGTGCACAATACTTAATCTCTTTGAAAGCAATTTTAGACTTGAAGCCAGCTGGAGCCTGGGAGAATGCAAAGCCTCTTAAAAAAGAGATGGATGAGTCACCACATGGTTATAGATCTAGGAACCAAAACATGACTCCATAAAAGTTTACCGACCAGACAAGGTTTGGAGTTAGGGTATAGAATGGAAAGAGGTTAACCACCCTAGGCCTACATAGCTGTAGCGGTCCTTCATATATCATTGCTCAACTGGATGGAAAGTAAGCTTATCCTAAAGGCTCAAAAGGTGTGCACTTGTATCTAAGACCTAAGTGTAAGTCTAAATGTCATGTGAGATAAGCAAGCGAAAGCAAATACAACATATGATCATGGAAGCATAGACATGCAAAGGATTAAGCAACTCATAGCATCAAGCATTGACATATAGTCCTATGATGGACCACCCACTAATTAAGACTTTTTTAGTGCATGATTGTTAGCATTGTATAATGTGTGATACGTACAACTATACAACAAAAACACAACTTTTTATGTCACAACATTTTTAATTGAAACAATTAGTTAGATTGATTAAATTTTATTTTAATGAAATAATTTATCAGTTTGTGACAAATAAACCTTTTATATATATATATATAGGAGACACACACAAAAAAAAAAAAAAAAAAAAACCAATTCAAGATATGATTTGCCTTTTCACAACTATAATTTTGTAAAAATTTAGGATATTCTTCTCATTTTAGTTGTAATTTGTTGAAATTATTGGACGTGCGTGGTCGAGAATTATTTTAATCATATAATCAACTACCTATTAATAGGGATTTAAGATGTCTTATTAATTTTCATATTATTAATTAATCAACAACAATGAGAGAGAGAGAGAGAGAGAGAATCTGCATGTTGGCCTGAACTCTTGCAAAACCATCATTCATCTAGATAGAAGTAGAACACGTGATCAGACTTGTTGTCAGGTCTACCTAAGGGGTAATAATTGGATATTATACAGCTTTATCTTACTTGAATCATTGGTCATTTTAGTTAATTTACGAGGAGATTCATGTGAGTGGACTAGAGCAACAGTTTTGCACTAGTCCATTCCATCGTTTGAACTTTGAACTGAGCAATGCACAACTAAAGGGCCATGAGATGACTCATTTGATGTCTTCATTATCCTGGTTCGTATATCTTTTCTAAAGTGACGCCTTAAATGTACCAATCATGAATCAACTATCAAAGGGTAGAGCTTCGAGCTTCTAGAAAAGCATACAGTAAGCATATACTTTTTTTTGACGATAGGATTTCAAGCTCAACTCTCAAGTTTTTACGAGAAATTAATATAATAAGTCATTCCAAAGATGAAGCCCATTCTTGACTGTATGTAGAGACTAGAGAGCATGATAATTTTTTTTAAGAAAAAAAAGAAAAGAAAAATTAATAATAATAAGGAAAGAAAGAAAGAGGAAAGTCCTCAGAGTTGTCTTGTTAGATTCTTGCCCATGATACCGTGTCCCTGATAAATCCTAAGGTCATTGCCCATGACACAATGCCCTTGTAAATCCCAAGGTCATGCCGAAGGAATATACCGTTGGATTCTAACCAAAATTACTCTCTCTCTCAAAAAAAAAAAAAAAAAAAAAAGCTAATATATTAATCACATATAATAATACAAATATTTACTTGAAAAATCTTTCTTTTTTGGAGTGGAAAGGAATGGGACAAATTTAAATAAATCTACTTATCTACTATTATAATATCAATTACAATTCTTTATTAGGTTTATTACTAACTTGTTAGCCAAAAAACAGTTTATTCCTAACTAACTTGAGATCCATACCAAATAAAATAATAGTGATTGTAACTTGTATCACCAAGAAAAGCTCCTCCCTATAAAAAAAAAAAAATCCCAAATTTATCTTCATGTCTCACAAAAAAAAAAAAAATCTTAATTTCTTTGCTTTCACACATTATTTTTCTCTCATTGGTGGCAAGTGCTGATTGCACTCTCCTCTCTAATTAGTAGTTTTTGTCCCCCAGCTCCCCTTGGCCATCTTCTTTTCTTTTTCTTTTTCTTTTTGTTCTAGGCGCATTCTCCCTTCTTTTCTTTCTTCATAATATTAATCCAAATTTCATAAATTCTCTTTAATTTGTGTGATTTACAAAATCTTTGTAAAGAAAACTCAAATCTTGGTTTCTCTCTCCCCTTGCAATACATCCCAAGTGAATTTTTTCCCCCTCTCTCTCTCTCTCTCTCTTGATTTTATCCATATTATGAATTTTCTCCTCTACCCACAAGGGAGGACCCTTGACCAAAGTCATCAAATCCTTTGTAGTGCTCTTTATTCATATAATTCAATTTTTTTTTTCTTTAGTGAACAAGGAATAGACTTTACTTTTGGAATATTTTTTTTTTCACATAAAAAAATCCAAAAAATAATCAAATTAATTTTCATTTTTTAACTAAGAGAGTGTTTGGATTGCGTCTGCATTTTCATGCAGACACATTTTTGCCCCCCCTTTTTTTTTTTTTTTTTTTTTTTTTTTTAAATCAGCGCCTATTGCACTGTTCATGAGACATGAACAGTGCAAATAGACAAATGAATAGTGTTTTGGTGTGAACAATAATCTAAAAATTATTATTTTTATTATTTTCAGTTTTCAGTAAAATAAATTATATCCAAATTTATACTAAAAAACTCAATCATCTTATTATATCACAATTGAAATTTGAGGTAATTTCTAAACACATGCTTTTTGAGTCCAAAAAATAGTTGTACCTATCGATTTTTAAACGCGAGTGAAGTTGATTTATACAACTTGTTTAATAAATGAGTGTGGATATGTACATTGAACTTTTCACAGTAGATCATATCAAGGAAACTACCCAATTTGTCTTATTCTTTCCACTTGTAGGCAAGAAAACGAATGTCCGGGAAAAGTCCAAAATAAGGAAATAGTTGAGAATTTGAGATGTCATCATCATCTTCTTAGGTTTTTTTTATTTATTTAAATTATTTAATTAAAAAATTGTTCAGATATCTTCAAGAAAGTGCCAAGCAGTCTTTTTTCTAAACTCAAAATCTGAATTTTCATGCTTCTGTGGCTTTTAACACGTTGTTGATTAATCCGAAATCCATTTATATTTATCAACTGTGGCTTCAGTTTCTTCCAGACGTCAAAACAATGTCCGTTAGGTTCTCCTCCTCAGCCAATTTACAAAGTTAACTTTGATGGAGCTGTGCTTAATGATGACAGAAAGGCCGGTGTTGGGGTGATCCGAAATAATTTGGGACAGGCTATGACTTCTATGACAGAGAAATGTAATCTCCCCACATCAGTTGAAGAAGTTGAGGCTATGGCAGCGGTCAGGGCAGTTGGTTTTGCTCAAGAACTGGGGTTTTCATCTATTGTTCTTGAGGAGATTCAAAGATAATTATGAATTCCATAAAAAATGATGTACCTTCTTTTGCTTCTTATGGTCATTTGATTGAAGAGACTAAACTTTTAACAGAATCCTTTGTTGTTTTTAGTGTTTCTCATGTTAAAAGATAAGAGAATTCTGTAGATCACAATTTTACTAGATATACTAGACATATAAAGAGTGATCTTTCAAATCTTAATGTTGTAACCTTCGTCGATTTGGCTATTTAGTTGTCAATAAAGTTACATTGCTTTTTTCAAAAAAAAAAAAAAAAACAAACAATCAAACAAACTAGTATGCCATTCACAATCCTCACTATGTCCATGGATCAACCTTTAAGAAAATTTGATAAAATTGTAATCTAGATATATAATAATAAGTAAAGTAGAGAGAAAATCCAATTAAATTTCAAATTCGAATTTAATTAGAGTTTAATTTTGCGCCATATGTCTCATCTAATCTAAATTTTAGAATTTTGTGTCAAGTGAGTTAATTTAATGTAAAATTGAATTTCAATTAGAGTTTAATTTTGCGCCACGTGTCCTTTCTACTTAAATTTTTAAATTTTTGTGCCAAATTAGTTAATTTAGTGTAGAAAACGAGAAGTTCAATATAATAAACTGTGGGGTACAGAAATTTAATAAGGATATAATGCCATGTGTCATACCCGAGCCCGAGGAGGCCAATGCAGTTCCGAGGAGACCATACACTCGGACGGTAAGACCGGAGAGGCGAGCCATGGCCACGTCAATGGCATATTACCATAGGGGACCACACTGTAGAGGAAGAGCTTTAGAAAGGGGGTTAGCCTTAATGTGATTGGAGGGATGGTAGCTGCCACCACATTTAATGCACCCCACCAAACCCCCTGACCGTATTTATGTGGAGAAGACCCCTTAACAGTGCTGTCTTGGTTGCCGCAACTCACAGAAGACTTGGAAGGGCGTCTATAGGAATAAGCACTCGAGTAGTGGCTTACATGATCAACAAATGGAGGATCAAGATCAGCCCAAAAAGGCTATATAATGTAAGAGATTCTCTAGGGAAGAAAGGGGAGGTTCATTTGAGAATCTGTAGAAAAAACACTGTAACACAAAGAATTGAAATTGTAATCAAGTCGAAAAAGAATATACTCAAGAACTACTCTCCTCGGATTTTGCCGAGGAAGGATTCCTTCGCATAAAACCTTTTTTTTTTTTTTTTTTTCAATCTTTAATCCATCGTGAGCATTGTCCAACCCACTGAAACCTAGTTTTCAGCCCACTCTTTAAAAATTCTTTGTATTAGGCTCTTTTGGCCTTAATCCTTTTACCTTATAGGCTTAGGATCCAAAACCTGCCCTTACAATTGGTGCTGTTTGTGGGAAATACTTGAGTTTTAGTGAGATCAATGTTCAGTTATGTGGGTTCAGGTCCCAACCAGGAGGAATCTGTTAGTTCCCAGGGCCAAGATCATTTCCTCAACCTTGAATGTAGGAGAGATCGTGAAGTTAGTGTACATACTGCTCAAACTAGTAGGATTCAGTATCGAAGTAGGAGTCACGTCTCTCATGAAGAGAATACTAGAAGCATGCAGTTGGAGATTGACCGTTTGCGGAGAAGGTTACGCCGCGAGCAACGGAGAAAGACTCCTTCAAGCTCTGACCCTTCTTCTGATGACAATGGGGATGGCAGCTATAGGCCTAGGTCAAGGACTCCTCCCAATGAGTCTTTTTTGTATGATGAGGATTGCCATTATAACTGTAGGAATAAAAGTCCATCTCGCAAAGGTCTAAGCAAAGATGCTATGAGCAGGGCTCTTAACCAGATCTCTAAATCTCCTTTTACCTGTAGTATTGAAGGTGGGAAGCTCCCTCAGCGGTTTACTCAGCCAGCGTCACCATGTATAATGGTAGAACGGACCCTATGGAACATGTTAGCCACTTTAATCAGAGAATGGTTGTTCACTCAAAGAATGAGACTCTGATATGCAAGGTGTTCCCATCTAGTTGGGGGCCTGTGGTGATGAGATGGTTTGATGTTCTACAGGAAGGTTCTATTAACTCCTTTAAAGAGCTTACTAGAGCGTTTGAGGCTCGTTTTGTTACTTGCAGCAGAGTTCCTCGACCTTTAAACTCCCCATATTTTCTATGATTATGCGAGAGGGGGAAACCCTGAAAATGTATTTCGACAAGTACTAGGAAATGTTTAATGAGATAGATGGGAACTTCGATGATGTAGCTATAAGGACTTTCAAGGTCAGCCTACCCATCGAGCACGATTTGAGAAAATCTTTGACAAGGAAGCCTGTTAAGAGCATACGTCAGCTCATGGACTGCATTGATGAGTATAAATGGGTCGAAGAGGACCAACAACAAGGGAAAGGGAAAGCTAAGGTGGTCCCACAGGATAGAAGGGATTTTAGGTTGGATAGATACAACAGCAATTGACCTTGGAGAGATTCTGCTGGGCAATCTAGATCTACTACTACTCAGGTTGTTAGCATTGTGTTTCGAGAGCCTATACACCAAATTTTGGAAAAAAAATTAAGAGTGAGTTGTACTTTAAATGGCCAAATAAGATAGGGGAGACTCCACGAGGCATAACCAGAGCCTTTACTGCCAATACCACCAGGAGCGGGGGCACACTACAGAGGATTGCAGGACGTTGTGGAGTCATTTAGAGTAATTGGTTAGGAGTGGAAATTGAAACAATTCCTATATCAACCCAACGGACAGGGTGGTCAGGCAAGGTCGGGAGCTCAAATAGATGCTTCAACAAGACCTCATTTAGGTACAATTATTGTCATTCTTACTGCTCTAGGAAGGACTGGTTCTCAGCCATCCAGGGTGATGTCTATAGCTCAGCCTTTTACAGGGGACTCGCCCCCTAATTCAAAGAGGGGTAGATTGGAGGCCCGACTAACTTTGAGCTTTTCCGATAAGGATAAAGTTGGAACCTTGCAGCCACATGATGATGCCCTAGTAGTTACTCTCAAGATTAGAGTGTATGATGTGAAAAGGGTGTTGGTGGATCAGGGCAGCGGTGTAGAGATCATGTACCCCAACCTATTTAAGAGGCTGAAGCTGAGGCCCGAGGACTTGGCCTGTTATAACTCCCCTCTGATAGAGTTTGATAGGAAGATTGTCTGTTCGAAGGTCCAAATCAAACTACCCGTTCAGGCAGGGTCAGAAGTCATGGAAGTAAACTTCATTGTGGTAGATACATACTCCCCTTATACTGCTATTGTGGCAAGACATTGGCTTTATGCCATGGGGGCTGTGTCTTCCACCCTACACTTGAAGGTGAAGTATCTGTCAGGGGATTGGGTCGAGGAGCTGGATGGAAGCCAGTCTATGGCCAAGTAGTGCTTGGTGGCTGCAATCAGACATCAGACCGGAGGTGAGTCCTCGGCTTCCGCTGAGTAGGGTTTATAGCAATTAAGGGTGCCAGTGTGGTCTACGGACGTGGTGGTAGAAGAGGCAAGGTGTGAAGAGTTAGAAAAAGTTATTATTGGTGATAATGAGGGTAAGTTCTTCTAGGTTGGAGTTCAGTTGCCTCCTTAGGAGAAGGAAGAGCTAATAGGATTTCTTAGAAGAAATATTGATGTGTTTGCATTGAGTGCTTACCAAGCTCCTGGGCTTGACTTAAATTTTATTTGCCATCATCTAAACGTTAATCCCTCTGTCATCCGCAAAAAGCAACCACCTCGGCGCTCATCTAAGGAACATTCTGATGCTATCAAGGAGGAGGTGGTTAAGCTTAAACGGGCCGGCGCCATAAAGGAAGTTTTTTACCTTGAGTGGTTAGCCAATACAGTGGTGGTGAGGAAGAAAAGTAGGAAGTGGCGAGTATGTGTAAACTTCACGGATTTAAATAAAGCTTGCCCCAAGGATCCCTTCCCGATGCCTCGAATAGATCAATTAGTGGATGCAACTGTAGACCATCCTCGGATGAGCTTCTTAGATGCTTTCCAAGGATATCATCAGATACCATTAGCTTTAGATGATCAAGAGAAAACTGCTTTCGTTACGCCTACTAGGAATTATCATTACAAAGTAATGCCCTTTGGATTGAAAAATGTAGGATCTACTTATCAGAGGATGATAACCATGATGTTTAAATCTCAACTGGACAAAAATATTGAGGTCTACATAGATGATATGGTGGTAAAGAGTAAAGTAGAGTCTGAGCACATAAATGACCTTGGGAATATTTTTGAGATACTAAGGAAACACAAATTGCTCCTTAATGCTTCTAAGTGTTCTTACGACATCAGCTTTGGCAAGTTTCTGGGTTATATGGTCACTCATCGCAGAATTGAGGTCGACCCTAATAAGATTAGAGCAATTAACCACCTACAGCCTCCTCGGAATCCCAAAGAGGTCCAGAAGTTGACATGAATGACTGCTGCTTTGAATTAATTCATTTTGCAGTCAGCAGACAGGTGCAGGCCCTTCTTCCAGTTGTTGCATAAGTGGAAGGGGTTTGAGTGGACTGAAGATTGTGCCTCGGCCTTCCAACAGTTAAAGGAATATATTTCTCGGTCACCCATTATATTCAGGCCCGAGGATGAGGAAGTTCTATTTGCTTACATTGTTGTAACCTCGCATGCTATGAGCCTACTACTAGAACAGGTCGATGATGGTGTGCAGAGACCAGTCTATTATATGAGCAAATCATTGCATGAAGTAGAGGTTCATTATCTACCATTGGAGAAAGTCATTTTGGTAGTGGTGCATGCTACACAGAAACTCTCTCATTACTTCTAGGCTCATACCGTTGTGGTTCTGGCCCAACTTCCTCTTCAATTATTGCTCCGAAGACTAACGGGGAGGATTGCAAAATGGGAAACGATCCTGGGAGCTTTTGATATCAAGTATATGCCTCGCACTTCCATTAAGGGCTAGGTCCTTGCGGATTTGGTGGCTGAGTTTACTGAGTCTCCAGTGGGAGAGGATAGGGAAGAGTAATGCATGGATGGAAAATTAGTTGGCGTGGTCTCCCTACAAGGGCCTTTATTCTGGAAGGTGTACGTTGATGGGATAGCGAATCAAATGGAATCTGGAGTGGGGCTAGTTGTGGTATCTCCTGAAGGGGTGATTATTGAGAAATCCTTAAGGTTAGGCTTCTCGGCCATGAACAATGAGGCCAAGTATGAGGTTTTGTTGGTAGGAATGGCTATGGTTCAGAAAATGGGAGGAAAGACAATAGAGTTATTCTCAGATTCGAGGTTGGCTGTAGGCCAGGTAAAAGGAGAATTGGAGGCCAAGGATTCGAGAATGTAAGAGTATTTAAATCAGGTTAGGCATCTGTAATCAGGATTCGAGTCTTTCACCTTATAGCAAATCCCTAGAAGCAGAAACACGCATGCAGACTCTCTTGCCACTCTTGCAACCTTCTCAGCGTAGAGCTTACCTCGGGTAATCTAGGTTAAGGATTTGTGTAGGCCCACTAAGATGGAGAGAGAGAAGGCTCAGATTCATCAAATTAGAGTAAGGCCTAGCTGGATGGATCCTATTGTGCTGTTCCTTAAGGATGACATCTTGCTCGAGAAGAAAGGGGAGGTCAATAAAGTGCGGAGAAAAGCTCCTCGGTTTTGGTTATCCGAAGATCAAAAGTTGTACAAGTGCTCTTTTTCTATACCGTATTTACTATGCATTCATCCTGAAGCAGTAGAACCACTCCAGAAGAGCTACATGAAGGGATTTGCGGAAGTCATATGGGAGGCAGATCATTTTCTAACAGGGCTCTCACTCAGGGATATTGGTGGCCAAATATGCAAAAGGGAGCACAAGAGTATGTGAAGAAGTGTGACCAATGCCAGAGATTTGCTCCAAACATTCATCAGCCATGGGGCGTCCTTAATCCTCTGTCTAGTCCCTAGCCTTTTGTTCAATGGGGCTTGGATATTGTAGGGCCCTTCCCCAAAGCAGCAAGAAATAGGAGATGACTTTTGGTCGGCATTGACTACTTTACCAAGTGGGTTGAAGCAGAGCCACTAGAAAATATTAAGGATGTGGATGCGTTTGTGTGGAAGAATATTGTCACTCGATTCGGGATTCCTTATACCCTCGTCTCAAACAATGGGCTTCAGTTTGATAGGAAAGCTTTCAGAAGGTATTGTTGTGATTTGGGTATCAAAAATAGATACTCAATTCCAACTTATCCACAAGGGGATGGACAGGTCGAGGCTGTCAATAAAATCATAGTGAATGGACTTAAGAAGAAGTTGGATGATGCCAAGGGTAAATGGGTGGAAGAGCTACCATATGTTCTTTGGACATATCGAACTACCCTTCGTAGGTCTATAGGGGCAACCCCTATTTCAATTGCTTATGGGGCCAAGGCTGTGATTCCTCTTGAGACTGGATTCCTTACGTTGAGGACAAGCTTATTCGCTCTAGACAGCAATGACAGCCTACTAGAAAAGAGCCTGGATTTAATCGAAGAACGGAGAGAAAATTTCATGGTTCAATTAGCATATTATCAAAAGAAACTCAAACAAGGGTACGAATCAAGTGTGAAGTCAAGACCGTTAGCCCCTGGGGACTTGGTATTAAGAAAGGCTGTGGGTACTACAAAAAACCCAACATGGGAAAAGTTAGGGCCTAATTGGGAAGGGTCATACCATATCACCTCGATAGATGGTATAGGTACATACTTCCTAGAAGATCTGGACGAAAATGTTGTACCACACCCCTGGAATGTAAATAACCTGCGAAGGTATTATTATTAATGAAAGACAGTTTTGCCATGTTTTTGTTAAAGCTATGTGTCATGTTGGTTACTTGTTTGAATATTAAATAGAACCTTGGTAATGCCTGGTTCCTCGGACCACATACCTTGGGTAAATTAATATTCTTGGTTACTTGTTTGAATATTAAACAAAACCTTGGTCATGCCTGGTTCCTCGGATCACATACTTTGGGTAAATTAATATTCTTGGTTACTTGTTTGAATATTAAACAGAACCTTAGTCATGCCTTATTCCTCGGACCACATACCTTGGGTAAATTAATATTCTTGGTTACTTGTATGAATATTAAACAGAACCTTGGTCATGCCTAGTTCCTCGGACCACATACCTTGGGTAAATTAATAATCTTGATTACTTAATTAAGTATTAAACAGAACCATGGCTATGCCTGGCCCCTCGGATCACATGCCTCGGGTAAATTAATATTTTTTGAGCAAGTATCCATGTGTTAAATAGAGTCTCGGCCATGCCTGGTCCCTCAGACCACATGCCTTAAGTAGAATAACGCTTCGCAATTTCACCAAGGATGGGACTTCGGCATATGCATCATCATGAGAAAACAAGGACTCACCTTGGGTTCTGGTGAAAGGATTCTAAAGGTACATTCATCAGGTACTCTTAAAATGAGAAACCTTAAACAACCTTTTTTAACTAAGTGTTTTGTTTGTCTTTAAGGACATAGACATTCCTGTTGATTGCACAATTTTTAGTACCAACACATAGTTATTTTTCTCACTATTTACATGGGCTTAACTTACTTGAATTAACAACAGTTCATTACTGTTAGCTTTTTGTTAAAGTGTGGGTTTTCACCCTTAGAAACATCATTAGTCTAACTTTTTAGCAAAAGATAGAACAGTTACTACATCCATCAAAGATAAATATTGTAGGGAAAATGAAAGTTCATTTGTCATAAAGTAAAAGCTAATGTCTTTTCATTAATCAAAAGGAAAGATACATCATAAACCATGACAAACTGCCACAAAAAAAAAGAAAAGTACATATAAAAAAAGGAGAAAAAAGAGAGAAAAATCCTAAGCTAAGCCTTGGCTGGAGGTGGATCTTCTTTGCTGGCTGGCTGGGAGGCGGGAGGACCAGTAGCCTTGCCCGAGGTGGCCTTCTTCTCCTGGGCCACGGCCTGAGGCTTAATCGGCTTGGACTCCTTTGTCTTGGGAGCAACTTCCTTGCCTTGATCAGCCTCTGGGCCTTTGGCCTCTAGTGGAGCTTTAGCTTCCTTGCTTTTGCCCTTATCCTTAGCCGAACTCTACCTTGGCCAGCCTCTTTGCCTTTGGCCACTTCCACCCCCTGGCTCTTTGGAGGTCTCAGGAGGAGGAAGAGAGGCCTGGGTGGTTAGAAGCTGCTCAGGTTCAGTTGTAGTAGAGGCAGCATCTGTCCCAAGGCCTGAGGTTGCTTCAGGAGCTTCTCGGAGGTCTTTTGGGTAATACACATTCTCAACCTTCCTCCACTCCGAGATAGTAGAAGCTCCAGCCCAGTTCAAGGCCTCAGTCCACACCTCAAGGCAATAATCCCTACAGACCCCAGCCAACTCATTAGTTAGGCGGGCCTTAGTCTCCTACACTCCGAGGTCGTAGAACTTCTACCCTGCAGTATCCGCGATCGCTTGAGCCTCCTAAGCAACCTCTTTAGCCTTTTTCAACTCTGCCTTCAAGTCCACCACCTGCTGTTTGGCAGTGGCCAGCTCTATCTTTGTGTAATGGAGCTTTTAACGCTACTCCTCAGCTTGTGTCTGAGCGTTCTTGAGGCCAGCCTCAACACTCCTCCTCCCCCTCTCCTCAACAAATAGCTTTGTAGTAAGCTCCTTATTCTTCTGCTAGGCGGCACCTAGAGCCTTGCTAGTCTCTACGCAACGGTTGTCCGCGAGCCTGGCCTCATTCTAGGCATCTCTCACCCACTCTTCGGCTATAAATTCCTCCTGGATGGCCTGCATAAAAACGAGAAAGGAATGCTCTATCAAATAAGAAAAGGATAACCTAAAATGAAGTTAGTAAGCCATGTCAAGAAACTTACCAAGGCCAAGTCCCTTTTCAAGGATAGAAAGAAATCCTACTGCTTCACATTCTTCAAAGCAACCATGTCCTTTGGCAACAGGAGGGGCTACTCCAGGGCGTTGGCGAGGTAATGGGTGTTCCTTCTCTGGAACTCCCTGATAGTGGAGTTCCATGGTATAGCTGCCCCATCTAGCTCCAACTGAGCGTTCTACGCTGGATTCAGAAGGCGCACCTCGGACACGTGCTGATCCTCCTTACTCTCGGCTGAGGAAGCTCTTCCCTTGCCTTTGGCTGTCTTGGGCATCTTTGGAGGAACCCCCTTATCGTGAGGGACCAACTCCCCTCCTCGACCACTTCCTTGTCTTTCTTCCTCTTCTTCAAATTTGTAGGTGCGAAGGGGTTAGCTGAAGGATGAGGAGGAGGAGTAGAAGGAGAAGGAGGAGGAAGTTAAGATCCCGAGGCATCCTTGGGTGCCAACCCCTTGGCCTTGCCTGCGAAGAGTTCAGGGAGACCCCTCTTCCTTGCCAGCGGCATTTCTTCTCCTTCTTCTTCTTCTTCTTCTTTTGAACTGCTGGCTACACGTGCAACGATGAATCCGGAGGCATGAACGCCTTAAGATTTGTCAAGCTCGTCTTCCTAAACCGTAACCTGAATTACAGGCTCTCCCTGCTCCTCCCTCTCTTCCTTGAGCTGAAATTGGTCTATCTATGCCTCGAGTGACAGGCACGGAGAAGCTGTCTCTTCTCTTGGAATTGCTTCTTCACAGGGAGAACGATAGGAAGGTAGCTTAACCTGTATGATACCTTCTCGGGCTAGGAATCCGAGCATCGAGACGTTAATCCGAGCCAGCCGAGGATCACCCGATCTGATCGCGTTGCCCACGTCTTGAAACTTGTCAGACAAGGGTTTGAAGTCGAGGATAAGGTCGATAGCTCTCAGTTGTTTGTCCTCGCTCACGAACACCTTGGATCTCAGCACTCTGTTGAGATTTGGAACGTTAATAAAGTTGAGATTGGGAGCCACGTATCTTTTATCTGCGAAAAAAGCCAAGAAGCAAAACCACAATTAGAAAAATGAGTCATTAGTCAGAAGGAAACAAACTAAAAAACTAATCCCCGTGTTAAAGGACCTAAACCTAGGGTACCCCACCTGGTGCTCCCTCTTAGGTTGGGCAATGAAGACCGTCATGCCATTCACCCGAGACGATCAGAAAATCATCTTTCATGCTCTTGTTTGATTTAGGGAAACACGAGATAAGCCTAACATCGGAAGACCTAAACTTAAGATAATAGCCAGAGTCTGCAAGCAAATGGCACTCGTACATCCAGACAATATCGTGCCAGGTGAGGCCCAATTCCATTTGCTCGTTAAGAGCGTCTACACTACCTAAGATTCTGAACAAGTTGAGCGTGCAATGGTGAGGGCAGATTCTACGCGTGATTAAGTAGTCACTGGTCACTCTACCTATGAGGAGCCTCATTCCCCCTTCTATAAAGGCAATCAAGGGAATGACGACCTTCGCCTCCTTTCTGAGGGCATGCCACTCACCTAGAGAGCAATACCATAAAGAGATGCCCTAGGGAATATGATACAGGGCCCTAAACCCCTCCATACTTGCGGGGGTATCTACTAAATGAGCAAACCTACCCATCTAAGTAGACTAAGGAGAAGGGAAAGAAACTTTTATGAAGAAAGAAACGGAAAACAAAAGGCCGAGGAGACTGGCCAAGGAGAAAAGGACCTAAGAATAAAGGAACTTACGAGAATAATAACAAGAGTCACCTCAAGAGCTTCTTGAAAGTTTGAAGATTTGGAAAATGGGAGAAATGGATCCCCTAGGCACCTTATATAGGAGGCAAAGTTGGGTGGGAGTTACCTCGCCCAAATTTCGAGGAAAAATACCAGTTGTAAGATCTCCATCTCACCATAGGACATAGGGAACAAAGCGCCGCATGGAGCATTTAATGAGACGTTATGGACTCTGTAAGGTTGAATTTATTCAACCATCTAATTGGCTTTATTCCGTGCCAAATTTGCTTGTAATTCAGCATTTAGTAACCCTGTATTTAGGTGGGATTGTTGTAAGGGTAGTGAGTGAGATAGTGTGAAGATTGCTCAAGAGTGTGCAAGAAAACAGAGTGTCGCGGCTGGGACTCGCGGTTGGACTCGCGGCTTCAACCCGCCAGAATCTGCACACGTGCCAAGCATGCTGGAAGATGAACAGTCATGCTAGCTGGAGCACTACAGGACAAAACAGGACAACTGGCCATACGGTTAACTCGCGACTGGAACTCGCGACTTAGTCAAGCCGCGAGGTCAAGCCGCGAGCCACCCCTGTTTTGGAAAAACCTGACGTTTCGCATTCCACTCTACTTCAGTATAAATACCCTTTTAACCCACGATTGAAAGAGAGCTTCCAGAGAGAATTTTGAGAGAGAAACCCTAAAGAAAAACAAGATTGTTTCACACACAATCCCTACCTTAGAGTCTCATCAAATTCCCTCACTCTCTTCCTCTCCATTGTTAAATCCTTAAGAGGCATTATACCAAACCTGGTTCTCACCATCATCACCTCTATGAGACAGTCGTTTGGAGTTCTGGGAAGCAGTTAGGAAGGAGCCAATCTTCATTGGTTGATGCTACGGTGTAGTAGCGGAATCCGGGAAGCTAGAAAAGAAAAAGGTTCGGCGCAACCTCGTTGGAGCAAGAAGCTTGGAGGGCTTAGGTGCACTGGGTAGATTAGGCTTGGAGGGTCTATTGCTGTCCTTGTATCCCAACTGTATTTTCTAGTGGATTGATTACTGCTTGGAGGGCGGCGGAGAGGTTTTTCGCCGAGGTCTTCGGTTTCCTCTTCGATAACATATCTGGTGTTATCGCTGTGTTTGCATCTTCCTTCCTCTCTATCTCTGCCTTTACTTTAATCTGCTGTGGTTTATTTTGATGTGGCTTAGATAGTTGTTTAATCAATTCCATGATATAGCATATGTTAAGTTTCCGCACACTAGTTGTTTAACATATTGCGTGTATTGATTAAATTGGTTTTTGGGGGTCTAAACGTTCAAAAGTGTTTTTGTACACGTTTTTGAACTTTCAGACTCCGAAGCACCAGGAATGGTTATAGGGCATGCAAAGTGACATCCTCACGTGGGAAAAACAAAGAAGCATGTGGAGCCAATCACCCAGGATCAAAACCCTATTTTTCTCCACGAATAAGAGGGAAAAACTGGAGTTTTAAGGGGCTATTGTGGGGTACAGAAATTTATTAAGGAAATAATGCTACATGTCATACCCGAGGCTGAGAAGGCCAATGCAGTTCCAAGGAGACCATACACTCGGACGATAAGGTCGGAGAGGCGAGCCATGGCCACGTCAGTGGCACATTACCAGAGAGGGCCACACTATAGAAGAAGAGCTTCAAAAAGGGGGTTAACCTTGATGTGATTGGAGGGATGGTAGTTGCCAACACATTTAATTCACCCCATAAAACCCCTTAACCGTATTTATGTGGAGAAGACCCCTGAACAGTGCTGTCTTGGTTGCCGCAACTCATAGAAGACTTGGGAGGGCATCTAATGAGACAAGCACTTGAGTAGTGGCTTACATGATCAACAAATGGAGGGCCAAGATCAGTCAAAAGATACTATATAATGTAAGAGATCCTCCAGGGAAGAAGGGGGAGGTTCATCTGGGAATATGTAGAAAAAAATACTATAACACAAAGAATTGAAATTATAATCAAGTCTAAGAAGAATATACTCAAGAACTACTCTCATTGGATTTTGCCGATGAAGGATTTCTCCGCATAAAACCTGTTTGTCTTTGTTTTATTTCAATCTTTAATCCATTATGAGCGTTGTCCAACCCATTGAAACCTAGTTTTCAACCCACTCTCTAAAAATTCTTTGTATTGGGCTCTTTAGGCTTTAATCCTGTCACCTTGTGGGCTTAGGATCCAAAACTTGCCCTTACATAAACCATAAAAAACATAATCATATAACTAAAAGAAAATTCAAATTTATAAGTCATCTATATATATATATATATATATATATATATTAATAGGTAAAACTTAGAAAAAATTGAATTAGAATTTGAAATTATAATCCAATTTTGCGCCATGTGTTTACTTAAGTTTTTTAATCTTTTTTTTTTTTTTTTTGAGAGAAAAGTTTTTTAATCTTTGTGTTCAATGAGTTAATGAGTGCAAAATACTAAGAATCTAATATTAATGAACTATAAAATAAAAAATATAAAAAATAAACAATCACATATACTCAATAAAAATCACCACATGTTTCTCAAAAAATAAATAAAATAAAAATTACCACATAACAAAAATCACCACACGTTCTATTTTATTAAAAATTAGAAAAAAAAAAATTATCATAAGTAGTATTAATTCTTGTAAGAATTTTAATATGCGACTAATTACGTTTACTTTAAAAAGATAATTTGACTAATTATCTATATTTTATGATAAAAATTGTGTTTAATTATAAATATATCTATATGTATGCATGAATGCATGTGTTACATGCTTTCAAAAAATTTTAATTTGACTAATTATTTATATTTTTATAATAAAAATTTTGTTTAATTTTAAATACATCCAAGCATTTGCATGGATTTACATGCTAGTAATAATAATAGGTAAAACTGAGAGAAAATCCAATTAGATTTCAAATTAGAATTCAATTAGAGTCTAATTTTGCGCCACGTGTCCCATCTAATCTAAATTTAAAAATTTTTGTGCCAAGTGATTTAATTCAATGTAAAAATTGGATTTCAATTAGAGTTTAATTTTGCAACATTTGTCCAATCTAATCTAAATTTTTTATTTTTTATACCAAATGAGTTAATTTAGTGTAAAAAACGAGAAGTCAAATATAAGTAAACCATAAAAAAACATAATTTTTGAGTGATTTTATATTTATGAGCATTTTTTTTTTTTTGTAGAACAAAAAACAATTCAAGTTTATAAGTCATCTATATATATATATATATATATATATATATATATATATATATTTATAAGTAAATCTAAGAGAAAATCCAATTAGATTTTAAATTAGAATTCAATTAGAGTCTAATTTTGCGCCATGTGTCCCATCTAATCAAAATTTTAAAATTTTAAACCAAGTTAGTTAGTTCAGTGTAAAATTTGGATTCCAATTAGAGTTTAATTTTACAAAACTTGTTCCATCTAATCAAATTTTTTTAATTTTTGTGCCAAATGAGTTAATTTAGAGTAGAAAACAAGGAGTCTAATATAAATAAATCATAAAAAAACATAATCATATATCTAACACTATATATATAATTAGAGGAAGAGAGAGTTTGAATGATTTTATATTTATGAGCCTTTTTTATAACTAAAAACAATTCATTTGGCACAAAAATTATATAAATATATATTTATATATATATATATATATATATATATATATATATATATATATATATATATATATATATTAATAGGTAAAATTTAGAGAAAATCCAATTACATTCTACAATTGAAGTCCAATTTTGCGCCATGTGTCCTAAATTATTTATTTTTAGAGAGTTTTATTTCTTAATTTTGGAATCAAATGTGGGACCATGTCATAAATATTCATTCAAGTGAGTTATTGTGTACAAAAACCAAAAAGTCTAGAATTAATGAACATAAATATATTTTAAAAATGGACAATTTACATTTTCTACCTAATAACATTCTTACAAGACTTTTGAAAGAGTTAAAAAAAATAATAAGAATGACTATCAATAATATTTAAATTATATATGTAAGAAGATTATACTATGCATCTTAATGTGTATCTTTTAAGTATATCCATGCATATGCATGGAGTTACAAGCTAGTAGTAGTAATGTCGAAATAGGAAATAATAAAAACTTACAAAATATAATGACTCCTTGTTTTAAACCAAATCGGTTGAGATCAACAGCAGTTTGTTGCATTGTAAGTTGTAAATATTGCTTACATATATCTAAGGAAGAGTTCTGGCTAGTAGCAAAGCAATAAAATGAGAGCTACATCATGGAAGAGGGTTTAAAGGAAAGAAGAGGAGTATCTCTGGTTGTATATTATATACATCCATAATTATATTACTTATTGATATTATGCAGTTCAAGTTCAGTTCTAGATATCAAATGGAATGGGTTGAAAAGAGTGGTCCGTGGAACTTTGAAAACAACCTCTTACTCGTGTCGCTAGAAAAAAGGTCTATCTTCTACAAATATCATGTTCATGCACACTCCTTTCTGGGTCCAAGTCTAGGGTCTTCCTTTTGAGTTCATGACTAAAGAGGTAGGCAAAAACATTGGAGGCATAATAGGTAATTGCTTAGAAGTTGACAAACGCTCTTGGCAATCTGACCAAGCCAAATTTATGCGTATTAGAGTTGATGTCCAAATAAACAGGCCTCTGCGAAGAGGAGGCTATGTATCCAGTCCAGAGGGTGGAAAACACTGGGTTACCTTTAAGTATGAGAGGCTTCCAACAATCTGCTTTATATATGGAAGAATTGGTCACGATGTCAAACACTGCTCGAAAAACACCAACTGGCAAGAGGCAGATAAATAGTATGGGGAATGGATAAGGCGTGGTTGGAACTCAAAAGGTGGACCAAGCAAAACCCAGACCACTAGTAGCAAGGACCAGGCTGCGATGGATATAGGCATCGACGACGTGGGGTCCTGTGCACCAACTGATAACTCAAGCATACCCGAGTCAATTGGTCTTAGGGGAAACAATATCTTTGATGAAAATCCAGCATTGGGGAATGTCCTACATGTAAACGTAGTGACAAATCAGGCTGCTTTGCTTTTGCAGGAGGTGGAAAATCATGACAGATAGGATAGGGCAGGAAAGTTGAAATGTAACCAAAAAGCTAAGGAAAATCCTCGTGATCAGCAAGAAAAGATGATCTTTGGCAGTTCCCAAGACCCTAAAAAAGACAAAGGGGTTACGTGCTTTATAGTGGACCAACCACAGTCATCTAACTCTAAAGCCCAAGAAGTAACAAGCCCACTAAGACCAAAGTTAGAGCGCAAGTGCAAAATTGATGATATCTCTTTAGTGCACGACCCATCCAATAGCACCCAACCAAAAAAGAAAGCTAATTTGAAGAAAATATCCAAGCAAGGAGCCCAAAATCAAGCCTAAGCCCAAGACACTAAGATGCTAGCCTCAAATGTTGAAGTGGGTAAACGACCAGGTACTTTTGAATCCCTAGAGTTTGAAGAAATAGAGTCCAAAAATGGCCCTTCAATGCTTCCTCCCCCATCCCCCCCCCCCCCCAACCCTCCCTTGATGGTATATTGACAGTGGCTGCTATGCAGCACCGTCGGGAGCAATGATTGCCCTTGGTTGGAATTGCCGGGGGCTTGGAAACCCCCAGGTAGTTAGGGTGCTACATGAATTTATGCAGCATTGGACTCCCAAAATCATCTTCCTTGTGTAGACAAAGCCCAATAAAAAAGAAGTGGAGAAGAGAAGAAGATCAATGTCTCAACTAAATTGCCTGTTTGTTCCTAGCAAAGGCTAGAGTGGTGGCCTTGCAATAATTTGGACAAAGGATACTAATCTTGACATCATGGCTTACAGCCCACATCACATTGACACCATTGTCACTGAACTAGACTCTGGCTTCAGATGAAGAGTCACAGGATTTTATGGGCACCCAGATACTTATCAAAGAAATGACTCATGAAAGCTCCTAACCTCACTTAACAACCGGTATCAGCTCCCTTGGCTCTGCCTTAGGGATTTTAATGAGATCATCTTAATGAGGGAGAAGTAGGGTGGGGTACAAAGGTCCCAACATCAAATGGACAGCTTAAGGAATGCAATCAACTCCTGCAATTTCAGAGACCTAGGCTATAATGGTTTTGACTTCACATGGTGTAACATGAGGGAAGGGCCTGACAGAATCTATATGCACTTAGATCGTGCTCTTGCCACTGATGACTAGAGGTGCCATTTTCAAAATACAAGAGTTCACCACCTCATTGACTTCACCTCTGATCATTTTTCCCTTCTTATTTCAGATAAGTTGACTACTCAGCCCCCCCCCCCCCCCCCAGAAGCGTCGCTTTCACTTTGAGGCAATGTGGACACATAAGGAGGAGTGCAAAGACATTATACAGAATTCTTGGAATGCCTGCCTTGACACAAACACTCCTGGGGGTCTAGCTCTTAGTCTCAGGCATTGTGCAGCTGATCTCTCGAGTTAGAGCCATTTAGTCTTTGGTCATATCCCAAAACAGATTCAAGCTAAAAGGAAAGCCCTCTATTCCTTATTCCTTCAAGATACTGATGGCAGTCATGGAGTTGAAATAAATAGCCTAAGGAAGGACCTCAACGACCTACTAGACAGTGAGAAGATTTTTTGGAACCAAAGATTAAGAGTCCAATGGCTTAAGGAGAGGGATCACAACACGAAACTCTTCCACTTTCAGGCATTTAAAAGGAAAAGAAATAACACTATCTTAGGAATCCGGGATGAAAATGGGAACTGGTGTGATACAAATGACACCATTGCAGAAGTTGCTATCCAATATTTTAAGAATATATATACCTCATCCCAGCCTGCTAGCTTTGATGATGTAACAAGAGCAATTCCATCTTGAGTAACCAATGAGATGAACATGAAGTTGATCAAGGAGTTCTCTAAGGATGAAATCCTCACTGCCCTCAAGCAAATGCACCAAACCAAGGCCCTTGGACTTGATGGCATGTTAGCAATTTTCTTTCATAAATACTGGGATATTGTTGGCAATGGTGTTACTAATATGGCTTTCAATGTTCTTAACTCTAATATGCCCATTGTTGAGATCAATAAAACCAATATTGCTCTTGTTATGAAAACAAAGTCGCCCACCAAAATGACAGAGTTCAAGCCGATCAGCCTAAGCAATGTCGCTTATAAAATCATTGCAAAAGTCCTTTACAACAGGCTCAAGGCTATTCTCCCTTAGATTATCAAAGAGAACCAAAGTGTTTTCCTCTTTGAACGTCTCATCACCAACAACATCCTAGTAGCAATTGAAATCATGCACTACCTTAACAACAAGAGAGAAGGGAAGGAGAGTTTTATGGCTGTAAAACTAGATATGAGCAAAGCTTTTGACCGTGTTGAATGGGGTTTCATTGAAGCTGTAATGGAAAAGCTTGGGTTTCATGAGCGGTAGATTAGCCTAATCACGCATTGCATTACTACGGTTTCATACTCTATCCGCATTAATGGTATGGGTATGGCCTATGGATGCATAACTCCCACAAGAGGCCTAAGGCAAGGAGACCTGCTCTCCCCCTATCTCTTCATTCTCTGTGCTGAGGGCCTCTCCTCCCTTATTAATCACGCTTCTCGAAACAGGGAGCTAAATGGCATATCCATTAGTGGAGGATATCCCCAAGTGAGCCATCTGTTCTTTGCCGATGACAGCTTGCTATTCTACAAGGCAAGTAGTTAGGAATGCCACAAGCTAACCGAGATCTTCACAAGATACAAAGCCACATCGGGTCAAAAAATAAACACGAATAAATCATCCGTCTTTTTCAGCCTTAACACAACCCAAGAAACAAAGAATGTGATTCTGGACATCCTCGACCCAATGCAAGATTCCAGGCATTCAAAGTACCTTGGCCTCCCTTCCATTATTGGTAAGTCCAAGAATGAGGTCTTTGTGGAAATAAAAGAGAAAGTGGGAAGGAAGCTCTCGGGATGGAAAGAAAAAATGCTCTCTATGGGAAGTAATGAAATCCTTATAAAGGTAGTTGCTCAAGTCGTGCCCACATACACCAAGAGCTGTTTTCTTCTTTCGAAAGGCTTATGTGATGATCTTGAAAGGATGATGCGTAATTTCTGGTGAGGGCAGCAACATCAAGAGCAAAAAATAGCTTGGGTTGCTTGGAAAAAAATGTGCAAATCCAAGCTCAATGGGGGAATGGGGTTCTGAAACCTTCAAGCATTCAATTTGGCCATGCTAGCCAAACAAGCTTGGAAACTCCTTACCAGACTAGACTCACTACTTTCAAGAATGTACAAGGCAAGATATTTTCCATTTTTAGATGTCCTCAATGCCCAATTAGGTTGCAATCCATCATATGCCTAGTGTAGTATCCACAGCAGCCTTAAAGTGATTCGTTAAGGCATGAGATGCAGGTTGGTAATGGAAAAACGGTCAACATTTGGGAGGACAAATGGCTCCTAACACCCACAACATTCAAAGCAATAAGCCCACCTCGCATCATTGGTGACTTCCCTATGGTCTCTACCCTCATTGACCAAGACATTAAGCGCTGGAAAGCTGACCTTGTAAAAAGAACCTTTCTCCCCTTCAAAGCTGATACCATCCTAAGCATCCCCCTTAGCTACTCTCTCCCGGATGACAAGCTAATATGGACGGGAAACAAGAGAGGGGAGTTCTCGGTTAGGAGTGCATACTATGTTGCCCTTCCAATTGTAGAGACAAACCATGAGCGTGAAAGCTCAACTGGTGACCCTCAAACTCCACTTTGGAAGAAGGTGTGGCATCTCAACCTTCTTGCAAAGACTAGAATATTTGCTTGGCGGGCATGCATGAACGCACTGCCTACAATGTAGAATCTAAGGACCAGGGGGGTCAACACAGATGGCAGATGTCATATGTGCTATCAATGCAATGAAAACACTTCGCATGCCTTATTTGCTTGCAACATTCCTAAGTAGGTGTGGAGTTAATGGTCGGGTAAGCCAGCCATATTAGAAGACAAACCAGAGGACATAAGAGATGTGGCACTTCAAGTCATCAGTATTGGCACTTCCCAGGACCTTAAGACACTCTTTGTCACTGCTTGGTATATTTGGTTCGATCAAAATCAAGTAGTGTATGAATCCACCTCCCTCCTCCCTGGTCAAATATAGGACTCTGCCTTGAGGCTTGCTAAGGACTACAAAGGTGCTCTGTCACCTACAATTTAGCAGCAAGGTAGCTGAGCCTTTCATTGGTCTCTCCCCCCATCTAGTTTCCATAAACTAAATGTGGATGGAGCAACCAGTCCTGATGGTACAATTTCCAATATTGGAGTAATTATTCGTGACTCAAGCGGACATATCACTACGGCTCTGAGCAAACCCTTGCCAACCCATTACCCTCCTGATACAGTTGAATCTATTGCCTTGGAAAATGGCATCATTCTTGCTCATGAGATGAACATCCCCCACGTCATTATTGAATTGGACTCCCTCTCCACTATGCAATCTGTTAATGCGAAGAAAACAGGTGGAACTCTCGGCCACATCTTTAGCAGAATCCATAACTCTCTTCTCTATTTCAGCAACTGGAGCCTCCATCATCTGAAACGGTATCACAACAGAGCAGCCCATGAGCTTGCCTAGCTTGCTAAATCTGTAGGTGTTGCTTAGGTCTTGAAAGGAACCATGCCCCCACTATCCCACTCCCTGCTTTCCCCAGACCCCCCACAAGCTTGTTTTTTTCGAGCTTCTTTTACTCTCTTCTGTTGTAATTCCTTTCCTTGTTGATGAATGAATGACAATTTCTTTTCAAAAAATAAAAAAGGCCTTATGCGTGTGATCATTGACCCGACTCACTTAAACCTGCAAAACTCATGACGTGGGGCATCCTTGAGTATGTTAGGACTATTTATATTGTGGCATAGCATTTTTGCGAAGCGCACAATTCGAACTAAGTAACTCCTAAATCCACAAGTTTGAAAAGACAAATAGAACTTTAATCTACGATGAGAAAGACAAAGAATTAGTTTGCATAAAATTAGTTAAATACGCCGCGGCTAAGTTGGCCTTTTGATTCGCCAAAGTTTGTTTACTTCTTTATTTTTTGTTTACTTGTTTAAACTAATTTAAGATTGTTGACTAAATCAAAATCTGATAAGAAGGTGAATTTCATATAAATGCTTGCTATGAGCTTTCCAATTTTTTTATTAAAAAATATTTCCCTTTTTCTTATCCTCAAACGCTGATCTGTCAAATCAGTAAAAGGACAAATTTTCTTATAATTAAAAAAAAAAAAGTAAAAGGACAAATTTTCAGAGCCTAAAAAATTTATTTTATCGTTCACACTTCTAGTAAAATAGTGTGCCCGTAAGCCATTTATATATGTGTTTAGTTTCAGAATACTTAAATACTTTTTTTTTAGAAGAATACTTAATACTTATTTATAATTATAATAACGATCCAATGACCAAAGCTCTTAATTAAAAGAGTGCAGGTTAGGTCATGTGGGGTATTGGAAGTGTCAAAATACAATAAGTTAGATCATAAATATGTAGACCATGATTTTTGTATAACATCATACTTCTATCAATAAAAAAAAAAAACCATTATTTTTTGTAATACTAAATAACCTAAAAGAAAATATGGCATTTAGAACATCTCATGCAACATGGTTTTTAGTATTTCGTGTGCTAAATGCTATATCTGATGCTAGTGGTGTTACCTTGGTTTTAATGTTATCCTATTAGTCAAATGTTTTTCTTATATTATACATTGGTTCGAGTCCCCAAGCATTTGTTTTATCACTTTTTTTTTTTTTTGTGTCAAAAACACTTCTAGACCTTCTAAAAAAACACATCCAGACCAGTTGCAAAAAAAGAGCTTAACCTTTGATTTCCGGTTAATTCGGTCAAACCAGCCAGTCTAGTCCAGTTATGAAAATTATGGAGGCTGGCTTCGAGTCCCCATGCGTTTGTTTTATCACATTTTTTCCAAAAACATATCTAAAACGGTTGCAAAAAATTGAGTTTGACCTCTGATTTCTGGTTAACTCGATCAAAATAGCTGATCCAGTCCGGTTATGAAAACTATGCTCTAATCCATATCAAAAGCCTAGTTTTCTACGCATCTAATTTGATTTAGGTTGTTCATATTTTATTAACTGTCTTACTTTCCAAGCTTTAGGTGTCTTTAAGTTTTTAGATTGAGTTTGGAGGGTGATGTTAAAATATAATAGGGTAAACCATTAATGCATTGTGAATTGTGATACATTTTCTTTAAGACCTTCTCCCCCCTCCTCGTGTGTAGGGACGGAACTACCCTTGGACCAAGGGGGGCAATGGCCCCCCTTAATTTTATTTTTTTTAAATATTATTATATATGGGTATTAATTTTAGTAATTTTATTCAATAAAATTACATTTTATTTCCCTTTAACAATATCATTGCTTCTTTTAAGAGTAATGCTATACTCACAAACTTTTTTATAACATTTTTACAAACCTTTTTGATAGCAAATCCTTATTGGTTCGCATATGAGCACACCACTTACATCATTTTTTTACTTATCAGTAACCACTTATTACATAAGTAATTTATAAAAAAAAAACTTGCAACTCTAGCATTTTTCTCATTTTAGTGACCATAAAAAAATTTATAGATCTAAAATCTAAAACAAAATATACAAGCCCAAAAAAAAAAAAAAAAAATAGCTCAACAATAAAAATTACCAATAAAACTAAAAACAAAATTAAGCTCAATTAACTAATTTTATCCAAAATAAATAACCCTTCCCTTTAAAAAAATTCTAAACAAAAATAGTTTTGTTCTTACAAAAAAAAAAAAAAAAAAAAAAAAAAAAACACTCAGCAACTAAGTAGAATCAGAGGTTGAAATCACTGCACATAGCCAACAGTAAAACTGCCCCCCCTAACTCAAAGTTTTGGCTCCATTCCTGCCCGTGTGTGTGTTAAAAATATTTAGTATTCTAAAAAAAATTGTAATACCTGGTTCAAAAAAAAAGAAAATTTTTTTTAAGGATAGTTAATTAATATATGTACTCTATGTTCGATTAGACCCATTAGTCTCCTCTTATATATTCAAAATACTTCAAAGAGAAAACTACCTAGGGATTATAGGGAGAAGAGGTTTGAATATTTTTAAGATTATTGAGTTTATATTGGACTATTCTTGAGTAGTATTTTTTTTCTTTTTTTGAGAGAGTTTCAACTTATGGCGTCCGCTCCTGATGATAGCCTTTTATCATCAAACCAAGACACCAATCAGTTTTTAGTGTAGGCGGGGATTGAACCCCAAATCTCTTATACAACCATCAGAAATTTTACCAGTTGAGCTAGCTAGAATCCACTATTCTTGAGGAGTTGTAAGATCTTTTTTTAGTATGCACCGATGAAAGTATGTAACAATTTTCTTAACTAGTTATATTTAATTTAAATTAAAATTTTTATTTTAACCAAATTTATTTAAGAAAAATAACAAGAATTTCTTCCTTATTGGAAAATTATAACCGTATTTGTTTTAATTGGTTAATAAGAAAGTTTTTGTTTTTTTAAAACTCGAATAAAGCATCCGTAAATTTTGAAAAATGAGCCAAGGATTTGAATGAAATATTTGTTTAAACTGTGATTTTACGATATATGATTTTGATATATGGACTAAAATGAATCTAGATAAACTTATAAAATTTATTTGTACAATTTTTATGCTTGAACCCAACCAATGGAGGTTGTACACTGGCACAAAAACTAGTTTCTTTTGGGGCATATCAAGGGTATGTGATTCTCAGCCTAGTCACAAGTATACAATGTGACTATAGTTTATGATGGTGGGCAAATTTAAATCCAATTCATCCATGCTAGTCATCCATAACCAAACCGCGTCCAAAACAATCCACAAGGAAGGAAGCCCAACAAAAGTATTACGGATATAAATAGGATCCGTCCATAAATAATTATGATCGTCCAAAGCAACCTAGTCGTCCATGTCACACAGGGGCATGGACGACAAAATAACACTTAGAATGATTTTTCTATGAACGCCAAGCAATTGGACAATGATCTTTCATTCTAGAATGTGGGGAGAAACCCCGAAATCCGCTCCATTTCCTCCATTCTGACTACACACATCTCCCATTATGGTAGTGGATTCAAGCAAGTAGACCCACTAACAACTCTCTATAAAAAGGATTTGACTCCATTAGCCCAAGGTACGTTTTACCGTTCACATAGTCACCATCCTTGTGTTCTAGAGAGAAAACCGACTTAACTATCGGAGGGTCCTTGGCCGATTCACCCCGGTCACCCTTGACAGTTCTTTTTCTTTCTTTTTAGGTTATCAGATCGTCGACGTAGCCCGGAGCATTTAGCCTACTAATTTTCAGAGTTTCATTAGTTGGCATCGTTTGTGGGGAATTCAAGCAAAGTTGTGAAGTGTTAACCACCTTACTTTCCATGACAAAAGGCTGCATGGTTTGGACTAGGTCAATGGCCATAAGTCCAAAATACCAAGAAAGTGGAAATGCTTCTAGTCAACCTAACCGTGCACACCACTAATGACGGCTTTGCTCCCAGTGTCCATCCAACAACTGCTACAGTCTATGGCAGCTGCCATGGTAAACCTGTCGCACCAAAATCAAGAGTTAACTCAAGAAGTTAACAGGCACAAGCAATGTCGCCAATGGCAAACAGAAGGTCCTGGGCAGAACTCATAGGCTGGAGAAGCAGAGAACAATGCTGAGGGTAGAGAGCAGTCAAGAGGCACCATCATGCGTTGGGTGCCACATTTGGAAAATGAGGTGGATCAGAAGAAAAATGCCATGGAAGAGATGAGAGAATCCATGAGAAGGACCAACCACGTGGATGATCTCATCCACAGAACGGATTCTCCTTTTACAATGTCCATCACCAGTCACCCCTTCCCATCCAAGTTCAAAATGCCTACCCTAAACTCATATGATGGAATGCGAGATCCATGTGACCACATTGCCACATTTAAGACTACTATGCACCTCCAAGGGGTTCCAGACAAGATAATGTGTAAAGTCTTCCCTACCACGTTGAAAGGTCCAGCTAGGGTGTGGTTTGGTAAGATACCACCAAATACCATCACCTCCTTTCAGAAGTTAAGTAAGTTGTTCATCAACAATTTCGTCGGAGGTCAAAGACACAAGCACTCTTCGTCCAGTCTGTTGAACATTAAGTAAGGGGAGAATGAAAGTTTGTGGTCCTTTATCAATCGTTTCAACAGAGAAGCTCTTTTAATAGATGAGATGAATGATAAAATCTTGTTGGCAGCTTTTCATAATGGAGTTGTGAGAGTGGCTTTTTTGTGACACTCAGGCCCAAGGATCTCGGGCCTAATAAGTGGTTTGGTTGACCGGGCCTTGACTCACCACAGCTAACAGGCTGTTTAAGAATCAAGTGATGCACAGGGGATGCTTCCTACAATACACGTAAAATGACAAGTAAGGATATTCGTATTGAAAGACATATCAAAACAACAAGGTAAATTCAGAGAACATGATCAACAAAGGAGCACAAAATAATGTTATAAGGATCTTTGAATCACTGAGACATATTTCATTAATATGTTCTTTGTTATGGTTACAGAATGCTTACTAAGACGTGATACAAGGTTCAATCAAGCTCAAAAATTACAGTCTTGAGTGGCTATTTCAGTCTTCAAAACTTGCAAAGTTTGATTCTCTTTGAATCCGAGTATGTGCAATAATGGCTTTTTACAGGATACTAGGAAGCAATATTATTAACTTTCCCTCAGTTTTCCCTTCTTTTACAAAACTCCACTGATAGTTTTTTCTCTCCAAAAATCTCTGTCTTTTTCTTCACAACCTACCCCTCCTTTTATAGTGAAATTTTGGCATCCTAGGGGAACCATTGGTTCCCCTGTTTCGTCTTATGGTTAACAAAGCCTGTTCCGTGTCCATCACTCGGCAGGTTCTATTTCCTATTTTTCTCATTCTTTCCCTCTTTCAGCTTTGATTCCTTTGAAAGTCCATGGATGGTTACCTACTTCGGGATGTGCTGAGGTATGCCCTTCTCGATCTCACCGTTTGACAGTTCCCCTTTTGCTCTTTTTCCCATCTAGGCGGAATCCCATTCTGCCGACTTGAAAAGTTGCCTGTTGCCATTCCCCTTTTCGTATTTCTCTGTTCTGGTTCCCCGAGATGCTTCCCACTTGTGCCATGAGAGGTCGCTGGTTATTTCTTCTTTTTTTGCTGGGTCTTTTGGCGCTTGTGGCTTCTACTTTGTTTTTTTCTTTCTTTTCTTGTCCTTTTCTTTCAAGCTATCTTAATCTTCTTTTGACTGTGCGCCTGGAAGGATCCACGCCTCTTGATGGTTGCTGAGGATCCTGGCTATTTAATCTCTTACTGTGGGTTTCTTTTCCTTCTTGATGTTTCTTCTTTTGGGCTTCAAGCCTCCTGGGCCTGCTTTTTCTTTCGTGGTCCCCTTGCACCTGCTTCTTTGGAATTGGCTTATTTTCTTTTGGGCTTGGCTCACTCTTTTGGGCTTCTCTCACTGTGAACCTTTTAGACCTCAACAGGAGTTACTTCTGATCTATTCATTCACAAGCTCTATGATCGAGAGCCATAGACGATGGCCGAGTTGATCCACTCAGCCCAAAGCTTCATGAATGAAGAAGACGCGATCATTGCTAAATGGAAGAAAAAGGCTGAATGAGCAAATGCTGAGTATTCGCATTATCTAGAACAAGGCCCCTATCCAAAGAAGGCCAGGACAGGAGAAAAGAGAGACAGAGACAACAAGAAGGTGGGGTTGTCTTCAGGAAGAAATTCAAGTTATACACTCTTGAATGCCCCACTTAACCAAGTGTTAATGCAAATCAAGGACGACCCGTCCTTGAAATAGCCAGAGAAGATGAAAGGAGACCCTAGCAAACGAAACAAGAGCAAATATTGTCAGTTTCACTGAGGCCATGGGCATGATACAGACTAATGTTACGACTTGAAACAGCAAATTGAGGTACTCATTAAGCAAGGAAAATTAAAGAATTTCCTTGGACAAGATCATAAGGACAAAAGGTTACCAATGAAAGGCAAAGTAGAAGAACCACTATGTTCACCACTCAAAAAGATAAGAGTTATTGTGGGAGGAACATCAACTGGAAGTTCGTCAAAAGCCAAGAAGACCTACCTAAGAGTAATACAAAACGTCCAACTTACTGGTTGTCCACCAAGGGTGCTAGGGGCAAATGAACCAACCTTTTCTTTCATTGACTAGAATGCAAGGAGATTGCATCATCCTCATGACGATGCAATTGTTATCATTTTGACGATCGCGAATTACACAACAAGAAGGGTTTAGTTGATAATAGGAGTTCTGCAGATATCCTCTATTATCTGGCCTTCCAGCAGATGAGGGTAAGTAAGGAATTGCCTCGTCCAATGAATATGCCTATAATCGGATTTGGAGGAATGAAAGTTCAACCAATAGGCACCATCTCCCTACCGGTTATGGTTAGCTCTTACCCATGACTAAAAAAAAAGGAAGTGAATTTCCTTGTCGTTGAATGCTCGTCGTCATACAATGCCATCATAAGACGACCAACCCTAAACAACTAGAAAGCTACAACATCTACTTATCATCTATCCGTTAAGTTCTTGATGGAATATGGACTAAGAGAAGTATAGGGTGACCAGCTGGAGGCCAAAGAGTGCTATTTGGCCATGTTAGCAATGGACAAGCAAATGTAAACGATGAATATCAAGGGAAGAAGGAAAGTTGTGGAGCCAATGGAAGTACTAGAGGACGTCCCCTTAGACAAGTCCAACCCAGAGAAGTTTACCAGGATCGGAACAAGCATGAAGAAGAAGATGAAGCAAGATCTCATCCAATTCCTCAAAAAGAGCATGGATGTTTTTGCTTGGAGTCACGAAGACATGGCTGGGATTAACCCAAATGTGATTACTCATCGTCTAAATGTGTCCCCATCCTATAAACCTATCTGTCAAAAAAGAAGAGTGTTTGCCCTAAAACGAGACAATGCCATCAAAGAACAAATCCAGAAGTTGGTAACAACAGAGTTCGTCCGCGAAGTCTACTACCCTGATTGGCTAGCTAATGTAGTGATGGTCAAAAAAGCTAATGGCAAATGGAGGATGTGTGTGGACTTCATAGATTTGAACAAGGCATGCCTCAATGATAGCTATACCTTTCCACGCATTGACCAGCTGGTAGATTCAACAACTGGGCACCAATTACTAAGCTTCATGGAAGCATTCTCAGGGTACAATTAGATCAAGATGGACGAGGTAGACCAGGAGAAAACATCCTTCATCACAAGCTAAGGTTTGTTTTGCTACAAAGTAATGCCTTTAGGTTTGAAGAATGCAAGAGCCACTTATCAGAAGCTAGTCAACCATATGTTTCGTCCTCAAATTGGACGAAATGTTGAAGTGTATGTGGACGATATGTTAGTCAAAAAAACAAAGCAGGCATTGCACTTGGATGATCTGCAGGAGACTTTTGACACGCTTAAATGGTACAACATGAAGCTGAACCCGAGCAAATGTGCCTTCAGAGTTTCATTGGGAAAATTTCTTGGATTCATGGTGTCACAGAGGGGAATCGAAGCAAATCCTGAAAAAATCAAAGCAATACTTAGCATGGAGCCATCAAAGAATGTCAAAGAAGTCCAGAGTCTAACTGGACGAGTAGTTGCCCTTAACAGGTTTGTCTCAAAAGCTATTGACAAGTGTTTACCATTTTTCAAGGTGCTTAGGAAAGCATTTGAGTGGACAGATGAGTGTTTGCGAGCATTTGAAGATTTCAAGACTTATCTCACTACAACTCCTTTATTAAGCACGTCCAAATTGGGCGAAGAGTTGTATCTCTACCTAGTAGTATCTCCTCATGTAGTAAGCTCAACCTTAATTAGGAAAGAAGGGAAGGTGCAGAAATCCGTCTACTACACCAGCAAGGCATTAAGGGGAGCTGAAGGATGGATGATTGATTCAATGGGCAGTGGAGCTCAGTGAGTTTGACGTAAGGTATCATCCCAGAGAAGTAATAAAGGCCCAAGCACTTGCGAACTTTATTGCAAAATTCACTCCAACCCATGACCAGCAGAATGGAAGAGAGGGAGCAAAACAATGGATCGTCCATGTGGATGGTTTGTCTACTCAGTATATAAGAGGAGTCAGTGTAATTTTACAGTCACCCAAAGGAGATCGTCTAGAGCATGCGATATGTCTACAGTTTCAGACGACCAACAACGAAGTTGAATATGAAGCCCTCCTACAGGGATTGGAGTTAGCATAATCACTAGGAGTAAAGTCAGTGTTGTCCAGGGAGACTCACAGCTGATTATAGGCCAAATGAATGGAACATGCGAAACCAAGGAAGAACGAATGAAGAGGTATTTAAGTAAAGTTAGGCATTGCGCCAAAAGTTTCACATCGGCTAAATTTCAACAGATCCCAAGAGAGGAGAACATGGAAGCGAATAGTCTGGCCAAAACCGCCTCTGCAGATGGCATCATAAATGAACAGGTTAAGGTCCAGTATATCCCAAGCATTGATGTCCCTAAAGTACAGCAGATAGATGGAGAAGCCAACTGGACTACACCGATTATATCTTACCTTAAGGACGACATACTCCTTGAGGAGAAGGAAGAAGCACGGAAACCTAGGGTTAGAGTAGCTAAATTCGTCCTTATGGATAAAGTGTTTGACCCTAGACGAGTCAAATGCGTCATGAGAGATGTCCATGAAAGAGCATGTGGAAATCATTCAAGAGCAAGGACCCTTGTCCATAAGATTGTTCGTGCGAGATAGTACTGGCCGTTCATGTAAGCAGATGACGAAGCACATGTTATAGCATGTGACAAGTGTCAGCGCTTCAGCAATGTGCCTAGATGACCATCAGAGTACCTTACCCCGATGGTGGCCCCATGGCCATTTGTCTGGTGGGGACTTGACATCCTTGGTCCCTTTCCCATGGGGACAAGGCAAATGAAGTTCTTGGTGGTGAGAATTGATTATTTCACTAAATGGGTGGAAGCAGAACCATTAGCGAAGATTACTGAGCAAAACATTAGAAACTTCATCTGGAAGAATATCATTTGCCGTTTTGGAATTCCTAGGGTGCTTGTCTCAAACAATGGATGCCAGTTCGATAACACACCATTCAGAAAGTTCTGTGAATAGCTGGGAACCATAATCACTACTCCTCACCCTCCCTTCCATAGGCCAATGGACAAGCAGAAGTTCCAAACCAATCCTTATTGAAGATCATCAAGACTTGGCTTGAGGGGGCAAAGAGGATATGGCCAGATGAACTACCTAGCATCCTTTGGGCATACAGGACAACAGTGAGGACTCCTATTGGAGAGGCTCCTTTTAAGCTAACATATGGAATTGATGCAGTGATAACCGCAGAGGTTGGCCTGACTAGCTACAAAGTGGTCCACTATAAGGATGAGGAAAACGAGAAACAACTCCGTCTAAGCCTTAATCTCATTAACAAGGTAAGGATGGATGTGAAACAAAGAGTGGCACACTACAAGAACCTGATGACCAAGAACCACAATACGTTGGTTAAACCCAGGCAGTTTAGTATTGGAGACCTCGTCCTAAAATGGGCGTCCCTAGCTACTAAGGACCTTACTCATGGAAAGTTAGGACCTAATTGGGAAAGACCATACAAAGTCATCAACTGCAAAAGACGAGGATCGTACTATCTAGAAGCCTTAGATGGATGAAGGCTGGAGCATCCATGGAATGTGGAGCACTTGAGAAAGTACTATCAGTGAAGACTCGTTAAGAAGGTCAGCATGGATGACCGTAAGCCTACAAACTATTGGTTTCGACCAGCAATCTATCTATATTATCTTTCAGCACTTATGTTTTCTAGCAGTATTTTATGTTTTCTAGCATTTGAATTCCCTAAAAAGCACTGGCTACTGGCATGTTATGGACGATGTCATGAACAAAGTTCGTGTGTGTATAAAGTAGTTTGAATTCCCTAAAAAGAACTAGTTACTAGCAAGAGCAATGTCTATGGACGATGTTATATATAAAGTTCTTCGTTGTATATAAAGCAGTTTGAATTTTCTAACTTAACTGTTGATAATTCTCTATAAAACTAAAGTCCATGAAAAGCTTAAAAGCTATAGACATGTAAAACCTTTGGATGTAGAGACGTATTGTCTCAAGCCATCCTTAGACGAGGAAAAGGAAAATTGTCACATGGTGAAATAAAACCTTAAGGTAAAATCAAAAGTATAAAAGGGAAGGAACAAACACCTCCCCGTACACTCATCGATAAATAATAGACGAAGAAAAGCATGCATGCAACGAATAAATAATATCTAAAGATGGCGAATGTCCAAAGTCCCTAAGTAATGCCCAAAACATGGACGAGCAAACACTTAGGCATTTCAAAATCCATAAATAAATAAAGTTCAAATCATGGACGAGCAAACATATATTAACTTGTTCATAAAAAGGGTAGACGACCATCGTCCAAAAACCCTTGAAAGTTAAGAGCAAATGTATATAACTTACATCCAAAACCATGGACGAAGTGAATGTACTTGAGCAAATTAAAAATGGTCCAAAACTATGGACCCAAAAAAAAAATTGCTCATAATAAAAGAAAGAAACTACTGGGATAAATCGGTGGGGGCATCATCCTTGGCTTGAGCAACCTCCATAGGCTGAGCATCATCTTTTGGCTTATCAGAGGTGGTTGCATCGTCATCTATATCAACGTCCTCAAAGGTGCTTGGAAGTAATGAGCTCCCAACCGCCATAGGAAGCTTTATGGAGTCAAAGTCCACTCCAGGAAAAGCTTCACAAGCATCTAGACGAAAATCCTCAAAACCAGCAGCATAGGTTTTGTCCAGAAGCTTGGTATAAGCACTAGAGGATTTGAACTGTTTGACTACCTCGTCCTTGGCCTTGCTCATGGAAGATGAAAGATCATCACTCTTTTTTTGCAAGTGGTCAAGACGAGTTTCCTTCTTGACGATGTCCGTCCTGAGCTCCTCAGCCAAAATTTTCAACTCTTTCACCTCAAACTTTAGACGCTTCACCTTGCCTTCCAACTCCATCTTTTCCCCAGCTCACTTGCTAAGCTCCTTCTTCATTGCGCGAACTTTGGTGTCCAACCTAATTTTCTCCTTGTCCAACTCCGTGGCCTTCTTAGACGCCACCATGAACTTGGACATGACTTGCATGGGACAAAAGGTTAAAGTCTGATTCATGAAAGGAAATTTTATAGCTCACTATGGATGAAGAGAAGTACCTTGAAAAGATCATAGACGGTGGAATGCTCAAATTCCTTAACAGACATATCATAGCAAGCCATGACATTGTCTTCTTTTAACACTGTCTTGAACCTATTCTAGGCCAGGGTCTCACTCCTTATAAGAGTGTAAAAGGCAAACACAAGAAGGGCTTTGGACGACTCTGGATTAGGACAAGGGGGAGCTTCAGAAGAAAGGGAGGGACCTTAACAGGGTTCTCAGCTGGGGGAGGATTGGACTCGAAGAGAGGAGCCTTGCCACAACTGGATGAATCAACCTTAGCCCTTTTTAAACCCCGATGGCTGGGAAGATTCCCCACATCAACCATCCTAGACACAACCTTCCTCTTCTCAAAAGAGTTTCTCAGAAGAGCTAGGGGGCACAAGCTTTAACGTCTTAGGAACGTTTGGACGAGTCTGGAAAGGGGTAGCATCCTTTATCTGGACGATTTCATTGCCACTAGCAAGTTCCTTCTCCTTATTTTCCTTCATCGTAGCCGTTCCTTTTAAAAAAAAGAAAAGGGTCATTAACGCTTAAAATCGATTGATAAAAAATAAAATAAAATAATGCAAGGAAAATAAACCTTACTTCAACGAGTAGTACTCTCATAAAACAAAGCTTCTTCAAACGATTCAGGACCTAGACCCCAGCAAGCAAGACAATGTAGGGTCGTCAAAGAGTGAAAGCTCCTATCTGGGAAGTAACAGGCTCGACGAACTCTATTTAGGAGCGTGTTGTTCAATCTTGGACAAGTTACAGCTGCAAAAAGAAAAGCAAAGTTAAAACATACATATGTTTCATTGCCACTAGCAAGTTCCTTCTCCTTATTTTCCTTCATCGTAGCCGTTCCTTTTAAAAAAAAGAAAAGGGTCATTAACGCTTAAAATGGATTGATAAAAAATAAAATAAAATAATGCAAGGAAAATGAATCTTACTTCAACAAGTAGTACTCTCATAAAACAAAGCTTCTTCAAACGATTCAGGACCTAGACCCCAGCAAGCAAGACAATGTAGGGTCGTCAAAGAGTGAAAGCTCCTATCTGGGAAGTAACAGGCTCGACGAACTCTATTTAGGAGCGTGTTGTTCAATCTTGGACGAGTTACAGCTGCAAAAAGAAAAGCAAAGTTAAAACATACATATGCATGTAGACGAGTGAAAAGGAATCACGTACCCTTAGGGCGAAGATGACCCCAATCACTGACTAATGGAGGGAAAGTATCCCTACCAACCTCAAAAGGGTCTCCAACACAAGGACTAGAGACGAAAAAGAACTCTTTCTTCCACTCTCTATCAGAAGTGGGAAGAGATCTTATCATTCTACAGTTTGAACCTTGGGCAGAGAACTGATAAAAACCAAGGGACTGGCTGATCCCAGAAGGTTTATAACAATATAGGAACTCGTCCACAGTGAAAGGATGATTCCCTTCAAAAACTTCTCTCCACAATACTTGCATTGCCACAATAATTTGCCAATCATTAGGGTTAAGTTGGTTGGGGGAAATGCCTAACCTAGTCAAAATTTCTCTAGCAAAGGCATTTAAAGGAAGACTAAGACCACCTAACATATAAGCGTCATATATACCTATCCCAGGGGAGTTGGGAGTGCAACACCACCCCCCAGTAGCTGGAAGATGAGTATGGATGTCGTATGGTATTTGATATTTACCCCTAAGTTTATGGAGTTTTTCCGCATCTATGGAGGATGGTATGTTTAAAGCATAACAAGCCAAAACATCGTATGTTGGCTGAACAGAAGGAATGGGTGCTAGAGGAGCAGTAGACGGGCCAACAGACAACCTTGATGCTACCCTCTTCCTCATCTCTTCCTAGAAAGCCTCTAAAGGAATCCCAGGTGTGCCAGACAAATAAACCTCATCTAAAGAGCTACTCTCAGAACTGCTCTTGCTACTACTACTACCTTCACTACTATTACTTTCATCATGATACTCGTCTATCTCCCTATCGTCCCTATCGCTAGACGAAGACACTACTATTTCAACCATTTCTAATGAATTCTTAAAAGAAAACCTACAGACAAAGAGGAAGAGGGCGCTTGATGCTAGAAGAAGAGGACTAAGGATGGAGGAGGACTGTTAGACAAGGCGTGAAGGATGAGCAAAGAAGAGAATGTTAGAAAAGAAAATATGAGAAGAGTAAGAGGGTAAGAGAAGGATTAAGCTATTTATAGGTAACAGGGTGGGGTACTGAAGCAACATGAACCAACCAAGAAGCAGCATGTGGCAACTTTTTTGAAGAATGAAATGATGCGACGTGTAGACCTCTAAGATTAAGCCACATGTCGACATCTAGGACGTTAGATCCCAAGCCACCACAAAACTGCCACGTGGAAAACTCATCAACCATTGAAAAATCGCCGCGTGTAAAATAATAATAATAATAATAATAGTAACCATAATATCAACAATTGTATGGACGACACAAGGACAAGGGGACAACTAATGGTGGGCAAAATTAAGTCTAATTCGTCCATGCTAGTTGTCCATAACCAAACCACGTCTAAAACAATCCACAAGGAAGGAAGCCCAACAAAAGTATTACAGATATAAATAGGATCCGTCCATAAATGATTATGATCGTCTAAAGCAACCTAGTCGTCCATGTCACACAGGGGCATGGATGGCAAAATAACACTTAGAATGATTTTTCTATGAACACCAAGCAATCAAACTACGCTCTTTCATTCTAGAACGTGGGGAGGATTCCCAGAAATCGCACCATTTCCTCCATTCTAACTACACACATCTCCCATGATGGTAGTGGATCCAAGCAAGTAGACCCACTAAAAACTCTCTAAGGATCTGACTTCATTAGCCCAAGGTACGTTTTACTGTTCACATATTCATTATCCTTGTGTTCTAGAGAGAAATCTGACTTAACCGTTGGAGGGTCCTTGGCCGGTTCACCCTTATCACCCCTGACAGTCCTTTTTCTTTCTCTTCAGGTCATCAGATCATTGGCGTAGTCCGAAACATTCAACCTACTAATTTTCAGAGCTTCATCAGTTTCAACGCCAGATTTGGTGGCTAACCCTTCCCATGCCATGTGGCTTTAGGAAGGATCCTTGGTGAGACACACGTGGAATGTGTGATTAGTGTAGACACTTGAGTGATTGTGTGTGCATTAGTGAGTCCATTTGTTATTTTTTCATCTTTTAGGAGTCACCACAAACCATTGGTTTCTATTTGTTACCTAATTAGCTGAGGGTTATTAAGGGTTCCTAAGCTAATAAATAAAAATATATGAAGAACATAAAAGAAAGCATTTTTAATTTTAAATTTTTTTTTAAAGTATAACTAATTAAAAAGAATGGTCAGAAACCATACCTACATGCACTAACACTCCAAGCAAAAGGGAATGGAGAATTCTCTTAGAGAGAGATTCATAAGAAGAAGTTGATAACTCAAAACCAAGAGGACAAAGCTAACCCTTTTAGTGTGTTGAGATGAAGAAGATCAAAATATCAAAAGAACCTTGCTCACTACTACCTCTAGAGTTCTAGGGATTTGGGGTGGTTTTGAACTGATGCTTGAGGGCAGTATTTATAATGGATGCTGAGGGATTTAGAATGAGAGTTTTTAATGTGAGATTGTGAAAATTCTGAATTGGGAGCATTAACTGAGGGAGTTAACATGTGTGTTGTATTAATTTCAAGGTTGGTGGGAGTGGAAAGCAAGCAAAAGAGTTGAAATTTTGGTTATTTCCATAGCTTCCTGTAACAGCCTGTAGGCTGTAAGGTCAACTTCAAAAAATCATCTCAATCGTTTCTTAACAAAATGGGTATATTCTTATGCTCAAATTAAAGCCCCGAATGTATAGTTTTAAGAAAAATTAACCTCACTAAAAAATTTGAAGTGGTCTAAGAGATATTCACGAAATAGTGAGCATAGGTCATTTCTTGAAAAAGAGTTTCATCACAATTATCATTAGTAGCCCCCAACTTAACTCTCTTTTATTATCAACAAAACCTGATTAACTCAATTTCAGAATTTCATGCATCAAACCACCATGCACCCTTGGTGTGATGGTCACTTCTCAAGTACAAAGTTCATTTAGAGTACAGGAGGCAGAGGCAAGGGTCATGATTCAAGTCTCTAAAAAGGAGTTTCACACACATATACACTTAAAATAAGCTAAAGTAAAATTTATATCTTGTATAAATAAATAAAGAATTTTCATGCCTCGATTATCATTAATTGTCCATTTAAAATAGTAATTTTTCCAAAAATAAAGTGAATCATTAATGCTTTGACAGCCAGATTAATTGAGTCCATGCAATCCTACCATTGCTTTTAGTTTTGACCAATAGGATCATAACACATTATTGGTTTTAAATTGAATTCTCATTGAACCAATCAAAATCAATTGTTCATAATCCCATATTTTTAGATTCAAATTATGTGGATGCATTGTAATTATCAAATTTTGATTTTATGATATATTTTAATACGATGTTCTAATTAAGGCTCATGACTTGTCATTTTGATCATTAAGACTTCAAAAATTATTTCATGGAATGCAATCGGAAATCAAACAGTTAAAATTGCAATTTTACCCTTGGGATGTGATATGACCATTGTGATGAAGTGAGGTTAAATGTAAGTTGCACAATTGGGTGCCTACAATAATAAATTATGAAATATATGATCTAATCTTTAATCAAAATTTGATCACCAATTAAACTCTGGCCTGGCCTTCAAGCCCCCTCTTCTTTTTAGTTCTTTCAACAGTTTGGTTTTTAAAACCATGGCACTGTTAGGAAATAAATAAGAAAAAGAAGAAAAGTTAAGAGAGAGAAGAAAGATGAAAATAAGGATTGGGACTGGTTAGATTGATTAGAGAAATAAAAATAATAATTATTATTTTTTTTATTTTTTTTTTTAAAAAAGGATAACTTTGTCGCATTTTTGGATTGTCATGGATTTGAGAATTTGGATTGAAAAAGTTGATGAGTTTGATGCTTTTCTTTTTAGAAAGATAAAATATGAAATATATCCAAACTAGTACACCATAATTATCGATATCAAAATATTATGTTCCAATAAGCAAACCGGAACAATCATTAAGATCAAATTTGACTTTGGTTGAAATAGCCCATGAAAAACTAAAGTTTTATGCTTATGCGTTTTATCTTATGTTTTTTTTTTTTTTTTTGAGAATCGCGTTTTATCTTTTTTTTTTTTTGAAGAGAATCGCGTTTTATCTTATGTTGATACTAAGAATATTGATTAATTTGTATGGTACTAGTCTTTTATATACATACATACATATATATGTGTTAGTAGGATGAGTTAGATGAAATTATTTTCACTTTTGAGTCCTTAAATATATGTGTTGTAGAAATAGCGGTAGCATAATATGATGTTCTCTTGCCCAAATGAAAAATAGAATCTAATATGATATTCACAATTTTGGATTGAACAAAGTTTAGTTCTAAACATGTTTGAAGATATCTTTCCCAAAATTATTACAGTACTATTTATAAAACTATCCATATACATTATTTAAACAAGCCATGTTACTCATTAAAAAATTCATGTAACTAAACTTCAATCGCCTTATTATGGGTTTAAACAAGATAATTCTAAATATGTTTGGGTAAGCTATTTAGTTTTGGATAAGACAAATGAGTGAATATACAACTCCAACCAGCCCTCCGCATTGAAAGACAAAATAAGGACAAGTCTCGGGCCATTAAGCCCAATTTAAGTTCTGAAAAGGATCATGAAACGAAAAAATTTCCGGACCCAAAAGCTTATCCGAGTTTTAAGGCTCACGAGTCAAGACCATTAGTTTTGCTTTGGGCCTTGAGGACCTCTTAATTATTTATATGTACTACTTTTCAAAGTGGTCCTCACAAGTCACACCCCCAAATCATTGTGGACGTTACCTGTCTTTATTTCATTTTCAGGTTACGGCTAGAGCTAGTCCTCCACTTTTTCTTTTTCTTATTTCATTATTTTTTAAGTCATGCCAAAAGTAATCAGTACCCGTTTGGCTATTCTGTATTAACTTTAAACTAAGTTATGTGATATTTAGTATTAGCTATGTTGTATTAACTTTAAACTAAGTTATGTGATATTTAGTATTAGTTTTGGACTAATATATGTGTAATGTAAACACATTTGGAATTTTCATTACAGGGTTGGTATATTCTGAATTGTCTTGATATATTCTGAATTGTCTTGATGTTCTGATTATTTTGTTGATTTATATTAAAGTAGTATTAGCAATGGTGGTTCTTCGTGATTCCATTACTAATTCCATTTGGAGGGATAATAATTAGTAGTTGTTTTTTTTTTTTTTTTTTTAATATCATGTAGTACAATTTAAACTTGGGTTATCGGTATGTATTTTATTATCTTTTTTACATTTATATGTAGTACAATTTAAACTTGGATTATTGGTGCATATTTTATCATCTTTTTACATTTTCATTTTGTGCTTCATGATGATGAAAATTATTAAGATTTAATTAATATTGAAAAATAAGTCATTAATGGTAATAACAAATAATTATGACACTAAAAAAGAAAAATTGCCCAAACATTATTAAAATAATACCAATAATATATTATTATTATTATTTAGTAAGTATATGGAGTAGTTGATTTAAGTATGAAATAAATTCCCTTATATATACATTGTCCTTTTTGGTAATTTATCTCTCAAACTGCAACTTTTATAAATGTTAGCCAAACACTCAGCTTTTTCAAAAAGCACTTTTTAATAGATTTTACCAAACACTCAGTTTTTTGAAAAAATACTTTTTCATTATGCACTTTTTAAAAACTCAACTTTTTCAAAAAGCCCAACTTCAAAAAGCCGAACCAAACTCACCCTCAAAGTGGAAGGATAATAGCAACTGCATTAGCCCAAGCAAACTTTTCATCTATTTTACGTACAAAAAAAGCTATTTTTATTTTATTTTACATACTCATTTTTACAAAACACTCATATCAGTTTATCTATTCTATACATTTATTCAATAAAATATTCATTCTTTTACAATTTTTAATTATTTTTCTCACTAACTACTCCTCTCTCTCATAGACCCAACACTACTAAAAAATATTAAAATATTAAATGCACGAGTTACAGTAACTGTGAATATATGCATGATTATTGTAACACTTGTGTATTTATGCATAATTTTACACCCACTGATGTGAGTTTTTTTTTGCTCAAAATGTGTAAAATGGACTACTTTTTATATTTTACAAGATTTTGCATGAGCCCGTCCGGTTGCTCTAATAATATAATAAATAATGAAAATTAAAGAAAAAACAAACATAAAATAAATAAATAAAAGCCCAACTCCCAAGTCCATGGAGAAGAAGAAGATTGATTCCGATGTCCCTTTTCATCCTTTTGCTTTTCTCCTTTAATCACTTCTTTTACAAAATATCATATTAAATTGCACAAGACGAGAGCATCAGACACTGACTTGGGCTCCCAAGCACACCTTAAAATCAAGGGTTACATCCCTAGTGGTGAAAGTGACGGATTGTGAGTTGGGCTAAATGCATGGATCTCCGGGATTTGGTAGTCAAATGAAAAATCATAACCCAAATCCTAATTCTATGTAAAAAGAAAACCTACGTGAACAAGCAAATGGTTTGAGTAGAATATGTTTGACTAAGTTCCAAAAAGCTTTCCAAATAGTTTTACAATATGATTTCTAATAATTCATGAATTTTTTTTTTTTTTGGTGAAATAATTCATGAATTTCACAGTTTATGTTCAGTTATTATGAGATATGAGATATGTACAGGCATTTTACAGTATGAAAGTTATAATTCTCATGAACAGTTTATGAGTAGAATATGTCATTTGGAAAAGGCTCACGCCAGTCAACATTTGGTTTGTGGAGAAAAAGATGCCAACAGGGAGAAGATACTATCGGAAAAACTTTTTGCGGTGATTTTTTTTTTCTTTGAAGGCCAAACCAACACACTTTTATTTATAAGTATTAATAAAGTCCTGGTCCAAAGCATCCACAGCTGGAGGTGGAGAGTTTTCCAGCCAATACATATCATCAAGAGTATTCTTAACATGTCTAGCCATAACACCATATAACTAGACATGTTAAGAATACTCTTGATGATTTGTTGCAGAATTCAGAGGCTGAGGGGCTTATACATGGTGTCTCTATTTGTTGGAGGGCCCCAAGAATCACCAACCTTTTGTTTGCAGATGATTCTTTGATCTTTTGTCAAGCAAGGCAGCGTGAGGTGCAGGTGATTACTGAAATCTTGCAAGTGTATGCGGGAGCCTCAGGACAATGCATAAATTTGGAGAAATCTTCAGTGTACTTCAGTAGGAATACAACTGTAGAGCAGAAAAACCGGATCATAAACTCTTTGGGAGTGAAGGAGGTGGATCAGTTTGAGACTTATTTAGGGCTACCCACATTGGTAGGTCGAGCAAAATACCACTCATTCGCCTATCTCAAAGATAGGGTGTGGAAGAAGCTCCAAGGATGGAAGGGTAAGCTGTTATTGAAAGCTGGGAAAGAGTTGTTAATTAAGGCAGTTGCTCAATCTATTCCCATATACACCATGGGGGTATTTCAATTGCCCAAAAAGCTTTGTGACGAACTCGTCGCAATGTGTGCAAGGTTTTGGTGGGGGCAGGAAGGAGAGGAGAGGAAGATTCATTGGACAAGCTGGAGTAAACTAACCGAGGCCAAGAAGAAGGGAGGTTTGGGGTTTAGGGATTTAAGAACCTTCAATTTATCCATGCTGGCAAAACAGGGGTGGAGGCTAATACAGAAATAAGATTCCTTACTGTACCAGTGCTTCAAACCTAAATATTTCCCTCGGTGTCATGTTTTGGAAGCAAAGGAAGTACCAAACTATTCATATGTATGGAAGAGCATAATGGCAGCAATACCAATTCTGAAATCTGGCTGTTGTTGGAGGATTAGGGATGGATCAGAAGTGAAGGTACAGATAAGTGGATTCCGAATCATCCAACAAATGGGGTGATTCATCCATCGGAGGAAGAGGTGCAGGAATGGTACGTGTCTGATCTAATTAATTAAGACCTGAAAGAGTGGAAGAGTGACTTAATTGCTACGAAATTCCACAAAGAAGATGCCGATGCTATTTTGAGGATACCACTGAGCCACAAACAAGCCTCAGATGCAATAACATGGCTACACACAAAAAAAATGAGCATACTCAGTTAGATCGGGTTACAATGCTGCGAGAACTTTGAAGAAGAGTGAAGAGGGGGTTGAGACATCCACGGGTCCTTTTGGAGTTCAGCTTTGGTCAAAACTATGGAAGCTCAGAGTGCCCAACAAGATTAAGGTTTTTGGATGGAGGGCATGCCTAAACACCCTCCCAACTCGAGCTAACCTGGTGAGAAGAAAAATAATTGAAGAGGACGTTTGCTTGCTCTGCTCTTGGGAGTCCGAAACAAGGGTGCATGCCTTGTGGGATTGTGCCGTGGCAAAAGATGTTTGGGCAGGGAGTTGGGCGAGGCTACAAAAAAGCCATATCGGTCAACAAGATGTGCTCCAATTATTTCTTGAAATGATCAACCGTCTGACCATACCGGAGTTTGAACTTTTCATCATGCAAGCTTGGTTAATATGGAACCAAAGAAATGCAGTTGCTCACGGGAAAAAGGTTGTGGACTCGAGGTGGCTGAACAAGAGGGCATGCGACTACTTGAATGAATTCCAACAGTCCCAGGATCAGTTAGACATTCCAACTCAAACGGATGCAGGTGTATGCACATGGAAACCGCCGCCAGACCCTATTTTCAAGTTAAACTTTGACGCTGCCATATTCTCGGACTTGAACATGTTTGGGGTGGGAGTAATAATTCGGAATTGTAAGGGGGAGGTAATGGCAGCAATGACTGCAAAAGGTCCACCGGTTGGAGGCAGTGAAGAGGCAAAAATCTTAGCATGTCGAAGAGCGTTGGAGTTTGCCATTGACGCAGGTTTTACAGACTTGGTCGTTGAAGGGGATAATGTAGTTGTCATGTCTTCACTTTCATCATCTGGGGCTGATTAGTCATGGCTTGGGCACATAATACAGGATATCCAATGGCTGGCTAATGGGATTAGATGGTTATGTTTTAGTCAAGTTAAGTGAGGTGCAAATTCCGTGGCACATGCTTTAGTTAGATATGCGAAAGATGTAACTGAGGATATAGTCTGGTTGGAGGATACACCCCCACCAGCTATTAAGGCATTGTATTATGATTCCTTACATTTAAATGAATAATAGATTAGTCCACTTTCAAAAAAAAAAAAAAAACATGTCTAGCCAGGACATGTGCTATCTTATTTCCCTCCCTCCTAGTACTGTTGACAGATACATATTGCAGACCGCACATAAGACACTTTACATCTTCGATAATATGGCCCAACAAAGAATGGTTTGGAAGCAATGAAGAAATAGCCCTCATAACATTGGCATTGTCACCTTTAATGATCAACTCCAAGAAGTCAGCATCAATGGAGAATTCTAGTGCCTTTCTGCAAGCTAAAGCTTCAACCTCCTCACTGTTGGTGATGGGTGGCCCTTTAACTGACATAGCGACGATCACCTCTCCTCTGTCATTCTGGATAATTGCACCAAAGCCAGAGCAATTCAAATCAGTAAAAATGGTGGCATCAAAGTTTAGTTTGTACACTGATTGTGGTAGGGGTTGCTAAACATTCCTAATAGGCATTGTAGCAGGAATGGATAGCTGCATCTGCGTTTGTTGAAACTCCTTTAGAAAATCAAAAGCTCTTTTGTTTAGCCAACCCGGATCTTCGAAACTTCCCCCATGTAATACTGTGTTTCGTTGGTTCCATATAAACCAAGCTTGAACGAGGAAGAGCTCAAATTCTGATTTGGTAAGCCTGTTCAAGAGAATCACGAATAGCTACAAGGTATCAATATGGCTATTTGGAAATTTCTAGAGCCGAGTAGGGCACCCTGCCCACACATCTTGGGCAGCACCACACTCCCACAGCACTGGCAGAAATTATCTGGTATAACTTTTCTTTTAGCTAGGTTCACATAAGTAGGTAGAATTTCCTAACATGCTCACCAATCGAAACCTTAATTTTATTAGGCACTCTTAGCTTCCCTAACATCAACCAAACATGCTGTCCAACTGGACCCGCGGAGCATTCAGCCTAGCTAGCCTCTCTTGTAAGCTGTTTTGCCACTTGATACTCGGACTTGCAAGAGTACACACCTTCCTTACTATGGAGCCAAATAATTGAGTCCGACACTTGCCTACGACTCAAGGGGATTCTGCAAATAGCTTCTGCATCTTCGTTATGGAATCTTGACATGATGAACTCACGGTTCCACCAGTTAAGGTCTTGATTAACAAGGTTAGCAACCCACCATTCCACATCCTCCACCTCTGTTGGATTTAGGATTCTGTTGGTTGGATGGTTTGGTATCCATTTGTCCTCAGCAACTCTAAAGGATAAGCCATCACCAACTCTCCAGCAACATCCACTTTTTAGGACAAACTTTGTTGCCATGATACTTTTCCATGTGTATGAGCAATTTGGTGACTCAACAGCATCAAGAAAATGGCATCGAGGGAAATATCTAGCCTTGAGGCATTGGAACAAAATTGAGTCTTGATCTTGTAATAATCTCCAACCCTACTTAGCGAGCATAGCAAGATTAAAGCTTGTCAAATCTCGAAATCCCATACCACCATCCTTTTTAGGCATAGATAAAAAACTCCAACTCTTCCAAGGAATCTTCCTCTCGTTTCCAACTTATCCCCACCAAAATTTTGCACACAAAGCATTGAGCTCATCGCATAACTTCAATGGCAATTGAAATACTCCCATAGTGTAAATGGGTATGGATTGAGCTACCACCTTGATAAGTACTTCCTTTCCTGCCCTAGAAAACATCATTCCCTTCCAACCTAGCAATTTTTTCCAAAATCTATCCTTGATAAAGGAGAAAGTTTGGTAGTTTACACATCCAATCAAGGTAGGCAAACCCAACTAAGAATCACATCTCGCCACCTCCTTCACTCCCAAGGCCGAGACAATTGCTTCTTTTTATCCACTAGGGGTATTACTGCTAAAATACACCAAGGATTTCTCCAAATTAATTGATTGGCCTGATGCACCTACATAAACTTGGAGAATCTCAATGATCACTGTAACTTCAAACTGAATGGATTGGCAAAATAGCAAAGAATCATCTGCAAATAATAAGTTGGTGATTTTTGGTGCACTTTTGCATATAGAAACCCCACTGATTCGTCTCTCCATTTCTACTTCCTCCAAAAGAGAAGTAAAGCCCTCTGCACACAAAAGAAACAAATATGGTGAAAGAGGGTCGCCTTGGTGGAGCCTTCTTAAAGGTTGTAAGTTACCATACGGTTTCCCATTAATGAGGATGGAATAGGATAGTGTAGTCACACATCCCATCACCCAACTAATCCAACTTTCTAAAAACCCAGCTTCACCATAATGCCGTGAAGAAAAGGACAATCCACCCTATCATACGCTTTGTTGATATCTAGCTTCAAAACCAATGAGCTCTTCTTTGCTTTTTTCTCAGTATGTATAGCATGAAGAATTTCACAAGCCAACAACACATTATCAGTGATGAGCCTTGCTTGCTCACTCCTAATTGCAGGAGATCGTAACAATATAATTTTCGGAATACCGAGGTCGAACCACAAGGAGCTGGGTAAATTCAAAGACAATGTAATTATAAAAAATAAAAAAAAAACTTTTGGTGAAGATGAAGAATAATTTTTGCCTGGTAAGTGTAAACAAGAATAACAATGATAACTGATTTAAGTCAATAATGTAAATACTAGGGCATCGGGGTGTTTCCCTATATCGATATAAAATTCTTTGTAATCTAAGAAATTATATATTTCATAATTGATTGTTCTTATACAATTAATTACTTATGTAGGGATAAGGGCCCAAAATTATATATTGGGCGTTGGGCCTTGGCCGAGAAGGTTGGTTGGTCCGAGGACGAATAAACATTAGTGAGGGTGTTAAGCTCAAAGTCCCATGGGTAGGCTGCAAATGGAAAGGTTGAAGAAGTTGTCCAATAAGGAGTATCTCCTCGGATAAACAAAACACCGATCAAATGTATATCATATCGTTCAAGGTGACCTTTCAGGAAATGCCACTGATAGAGACATGTAGTACGAACATACAGGAGAGGTGGGAGCTCAGAAATATCTAAGAGAAAGCTGCTACCACCGTATTGAATGCCCTCTAACTAACTCTCTGGCTGCATTTATGTGGAGAAGACCCCTGAACAGTGCCGTCTTGGTCACCCCAACTCACATAGGGCCTGTAAGGGTGTCCGATGGGACAAGCACTCAAGTGATGGCTTGGGAGATCAACAAGTGGAGGGCCAAGATCATTCAATGGGATATATATAATGTAAAAGACCCCTGAGAAATGGGGGGTCGAGAAAGAAAGGGAGAAACACTGTAGCCATCAAGAACTAACTTTATAATCACACTTGAAAGAAATATATAAGAACAAATCTCCTCGGACTGTGCTGAGGACAATTTTCTTTAACTTGAATCAATTTATCTTCCTTTTCTTGTCTCTTGAACCTTTTATATTTGTTGTCCAACTCGTTAAAGCTCAATTTTCCAACCCACTCTCTACAAATTCATTGTATCGGATTTTTTAGGCCTAAGTCCATATACCTTTTGGGCTAGGGACTCAAATCCAGTCCTTACAATTGGCGCCATCTGTGGGGAATTCTAGTGTTGCAGTGAGTCTGACATGCAACTATGGTAAGGTCAAGTCCATACCAGGCAGAATCTATAAGCTCCCAACATGAAATCACTTTGTCAATCTTGAACGAAGAAGGGACCGTGATGTTAGTATGCATACCACCCACACTAGCAGGAGCCAGTCTCGAAATGAGAGCCACCTTTCCCACGAGGAGGATACTAGAGCCATGCAACTAGAAATTAACCATCTGAAGAGAAAGCTACGCCGCCAACAGCGAAAAAGAACTCCATCCATTTCTGACTCTTCTATTGATGGTGAAGAGGATCACAATTACAGACACAGGTCAAGGACTCCTCCTAGTGAGTCTTTCTCGTATGATGAAGACGTCCATCACGAGCGTAGAAACAGAAGTTCATCTTCTAAAGGCCTGGGAAATGATGCAATGAGTAGAGCACTCAACCAAATCTCCAAATCACCCTTCACATGTAGAATTGAGAGAGGGAGACTTCCTCGACGGTTCACTTAATCAACGTTCACCATGTACAATGGTCAAATGGACCCTGTGGAGCATGTAAGCCATTTTAACCAGAGAATGGCTGTGCACTCCAAGAATGAGGCCTTAATGTGCAAGGTGTTCCCCTCTAGTTTAGGCCTGTGGCCATGAGGTGGTTCGATGGCTTGGGAGCAGGCTCCATTGAGTCCTTTAAGGAGCTCACTCAGGCGTTTGGGTCTCGCTTTATTACGTGCAGCAAGGTTCCTTAGCCCTTAGATTCCTTTTTGTCTCTGTCCACGAGAGAGGGGGAAACTCTGAAAATATATTCGGACAGATACTGAGAGATGTTCAATGAAATAAATGGCAACTTTGATGACGTAGCCATCAGGACTTTCAAGGTCGGCCTACCTGCCGAGTATGGCTTGAGGAAGTCTTTAATTGGGAAACCTGCTACCAGTGTATGCCAACTCATGGATAGGATAGATAAGTGTAAACGGGTCAAAGAGGACTAACAACAAGGCAAGGGGAAGAGTAAAGTTATCCCTCAAGAGAGGAGGGATTTTAGGTCGGACCACTACAATAATAATAGACCCAGGAGGGATTTTGCTGGGCAATCAGGGCCTACGGCTCCTCAGGTGGTTAATACAGTGTTCCAAGAGCCAGTGCATCAAATCTTGGAAAAGATCAAGAATGAGCCATACTTCAAATGGCCAAACAAGATGAGAAAAGACCCCAGAAGCGCAATCAAAGCCTTCATTACCAGTACCACCAAGAACGATGACATACCACCGAAGACTGTAGAACTTTGTGGAACCATCTAAAGCAATTGGTCCAAGATGGAAGGTTACAACAATTTTTGTATTGGCCCAATGGGCAGGGAGACCAATCAACATCAGGGGCTTAAGGGAACGTTTCTTCGAAGCCCCCTTTGGGCACCATTAACGTCATCTTTGCTGCCCCTAAGAAAACCGGTCCGTAACCCTCTAGGGTGATGTCTGTGGATTGATCAATCGCCGAGGACGTTAATCCTGTGCCGAAGAGGGTTAGAGTGGAGGTTCGACCGGCGTTGAGCTTTTCGGACGAGGACAATGTTAGAACCATACAACCACATGATGATGCTTTAGTGATCACACTTAGGATTGGAGGGTATGACGTGAAGAGAGTGATGGTAGACAAAGGCAGTGGTGCAAAAATTATGTACCCTGATTTATACAAGGGGCTGAACCTGAAGTCTAAGGACTTGACAGTATACGATTCACCTTTGGTAAGTTTTGATGGGAAGGTTGTCATTCCAAAGGGTCAGATTAGACTACTCATACAAGTAGGTTCAGAGGTGGTGGAAGTGAACTTTATTGTGGTGGATGCCTATTGTCCCTACACGGCCATCGTGGGGAAACCCTAGTTTCATGTCCTAGGGGTCGTTTCCTTCACTTTGCATTTAAAGGTGAAGTATCCTTCTAGGGACCAGATCGAAGAGCTTGTTGGGAGTCAATCTCTGGCTAGGCAGTGCTTGGTGGCCGCGATTTTGCATCAACTTGAGGCTGAGTCCTCAACCTCTGCAGATGGGGGCTCATAGCAATCAAAGACCCCGGTGTTATCTGTCAATGGGTCAGCCGAGGAGGCGAAGTGTGAGGATTTAGAAAAAATTGTTGTGGGGGATAATCCAGAGAAGTTTTTTCAGGTTGGAGCTCAACTACCTCCTCAAGAGAAGGAAGAGCTGATAGAATTTCTCATGAGGAACATCGATGTGTTCGTGTGGAGTGCTTACGAAGCTCCAGATGTGGATCCGAGCTTCATCTGCCATTATTTGAATGTCAATCCATTTGCTACCCCCAAAAAGCAACCTCCTCAGTGCTCATCCAAGGATCATTCTAATGCTGTCAAAGACGAGGTGATAAAGCTCAAGCAGGCCATGGCTATTAAGGAGGTTTTTTACCCTAAGTGATTGGCCAATACCGTGGTGGTGAAGAAAAAAAGTGGGAAGTGGCAAGTGTGTGTAGATTTTACGGATTTAAAATAAGGCTTGTCCAAAAGACCCTTTCCCTATGCCTTGAATAGACCAACTAGTGGATGCGACTGTAGGCCACCCTCGGATGAACTTTTTAGATGCCTTTCAAGGGTACCATCAAATACAATTAGCCTTAGATGACCAGGAAAAAACAACTTTTGTCACTCCTATTGGAAACTACCATTACAAGGTGATGCCTTTTGGCTTGAAAAATCCAGGGTCAACCTACCAAAGGATGATGACTAAGATGTTTGAGCCACAATTGGGCAAGGATATTGAAGTCTATATAGACGACATGGTGGTGAAGAGTAGGATGGTTTCCGAGCATGTGGGAGACCTCGGGGATATTTTTGGGATACTAAGGAAATACAAGCTGCGCCTTAATGCTTCCAAGTACTCTTTTGGCGTGGGATCAGGCAAGTTCCTAGGCTACATGGTTACACATCGTGGAATTGAAGTCAACCTGACCAAATTAAAGCAATCAACAATTTACAACCACCTCGGAACCCCAAAGAAGTCCAGAAGTTAACAGGGATGACTACTACTCTAAACTGATTTATTTCTTGGTCAGCAAACAAGTGTAGACCTTTCTTCCAGCTGCTGAACAAGTGGAAGGGATTTGAATGGACTGAGGAGTGTGTCTTAGCCTTCTAACAGTTGAAGAAATATCTATCTCGTCCCCCCATTATGTCCAAGCCCGAGGTGGACGAGGTTTTGTTCACCTACATCACAGTGGCTTCCCATGCAGTAAGCCTAGTGTTGGTACGGGTTGATAGCGGTGTGCAGAGACCAGTTTACTATGTGAGTAAGTTGCTACACGAAGCCGAGGTCAGTTACCTACCCCTGGAGAAGGCCATTTTAGCAATTATGCATGCCACGCATAAGCTCCCCCATTACTTCCAATCACACACGGTCATTGTCCTGACCTAGCTTCCACTTAGATCTCTACTCCTGAGCACTGATTACACAGAAATAATTGCCAAGTAGGGTACGATCTTAGGGGCTTTTGATATCAAGTACATGCCTTGCACCTCCATCAAGGGCCAAGTCCTCGCTAATCTAGTAATCGAGTTTGTCGAAATCCCACTAGAAGAGGGAGTAGAAAAACAAAACATAGATGAAAAATCAGTTGGCGCAATCTCTTTACAGGAACCTTTGTCCTAGAAGGTATACGTTGATAGCGTTGCAAACCACAGAGAATCTGGAGTGAGGCTAGTACTGATATCTCCTGAGAAGATCGTAATTGAGAAATCCTTGAGATTGGACTTTTCGGCCACCAACAATGAAGCTGAATATGAAGCTCTGCTGGTAGGGATGACCATGGTTCAAAAAATAGGTGGAAAGGCAGTGGAAATCTTCTCTGATTCAAGACTGGTTGTGGGCCAAGTCCGGGGAGAGCTGGAGGCTAGAGATCTCAGAATGCAGGAGTATTTGAACCAGGTTAGACACTTGTAGCCTGCATTTGAGTCTTTTAATTTTTCACAAATTCCTAGAACTAGAAATACACATGTTAACTCTCTTGCCACATTGGAAACCTCTTCGGCACAAAATTTACCTCAGGTGATTCTTGTGGAGGACTTGTGTAAGCCTACTGAAGTATGGAGAAATGTGACTCACATTCATCAGATTATGGTGGGACCTAACTGGATGGACTCCATATTATCGTTCCTTAAGGAGGATGTCCTACTCGAGGAGAAGTCAGAGGCTAACAAGGTGCGAAGAAAGGCTCTTCGGTTTTGGCTGTCTGAGGACTAGAAATTGTATAGGAGATATTTTTCAAACCCATATTTGCTATGCATACACCCTGAAGCAATTGAGTTACTCTTGGAAGAATTACATGAAGGGATTTGTGGAAGCCACACAAGGGCAGATCTTTGTCTCACAGGGCCCACATTCAAGGCTATTGGTGGCCAAGTATGCAGAGGGAAGCACAAGAGTATGTGAAGAAGTACGACCAATGCCAAAGATTTGCACCAAACATCCACCAACCAGGAGGTGTCCTTAATCCTTTATCCAGCCCTTGACCATTTGCCCTATAGGGTTTCGACATCGTAGGTCCTTTCCCTAGGGCAATAGGGAATAAGAGATATTTGTTGGTCAGCACAGACTACTTCACCAAATGGGTTGAAACTGAACCATTGGCGAATATCAGGGACGTGAATGCCAAGAAATTCGTTTGGAAAAATATAGTCACTCGGTTTGGAATCCCTTGCACCCTTATCTCGAACAACAAACTTCAGTTTAACAGCAAAGCTTTCAGGAGATATTGCTGTGACCTAGGCATAATGAATAGGTATTCCACCCCGGCATACCCCCAGGGGAATGGATAGGCTAAAGCTATCAATAAGGTCATAGTGAGTGGGCTTAAGAAGAGGCTAAACGACGCAAAGGGAAAATGGGTAGAAGAATTGCCACACATCCTTTGGACATACCAGACTACACCTCGTAGGTCCACTGGAGAGACCCCCTTCTCAATGACTTATGAAACCGAGGCTATTATTCCTCTAGAGACTAGATTCCCAACACTAAGCACTAGTTATTTCACTTTGAGCAACAATGATGAGCTGTTAGGAAAGAGCCTAGACCTAATCGAAGAGCGTAGAGAAAATGCCATGGTCTAGTTAGCCTATTATCAGCACAAGCTCAAACAAGGGTACAATGCCAATGTGAAGCTAAGGCCACTGGCACCCAGAGACTTGGTGTTAAGAAAGGTTCTGGGTACGGCAAAGAACCCAGCATGGGGAAAGTTAAGGCTCAATTGGGAAGGGTCATACCGCATCACCTTAGTGGCTAGAATAGGTGCATATCATCTTGAAGACCTAGATGAGAATGTTGTGCCATGCCCCTGGAATGTAAATAACCTGAAAATGTATTACTATTAATGAAAGTCTTCCTTGTCATATTCTCGTTCATTACATTATTTGTAGAACTTCATATTATTATTTTTCCAAGTATCAAACAGAACCTTGGTCATGTCTGGCTTCTTAGACCACATGCCTTGAGTAAATTGATATTTTAACGACATTTATTTAAGTGTTAAACAGAACTTTAGTCATGTCTGGCTCCTCGGACCACATGCTTTGGGTAAATTAACGCTCTATGGCACCTTTCTAAGTATTAAACAGAACCTTACTCATGCCTGGCTTCCCAGACCACATACTTTGGGTAAATTAATATTTAATGACACATTTCTAAGTGTTAAATAGAACCTTAGTCATGCCTGGCTCCTCGGACCACATGCTCTGGGTAAATTAACACTCTATGACACCTTTTTTAAGTATTAAACAGAACTTTAGTCATGCTGGCTCCCCAAACCACATGCTTTGAGTAAATTAATACTTAATGACACATTTCTAAGTGTTAAACAGAACCTTAATCATGTCTGGCTCCTCGGACCACATGCTTTGGGTAAATTAACACTCTATGGTACCTTTCTAAGTATTAAACAGAATCTTAGTCATGCCTGACTCCCCAGACCACATGTTTTGGGTAAATTAATACTTAATAACACCTTTCTAAGTGTTAAACAGAACCTTAGTCATGTCTGGCTTCTCGGACCACATGCTTTGAGTAAATTAAAACTCTATGACACATTTCTAAGTATTAAACAGAACCTTGGTCATGCCTAACTCCCCAGATCACATGTTTTGGGTAAATTAATACTTAATGACACATTTCTAAGTGTTAAACAGAACCTTAGTTATGTCTGGCTTCTCGGACTACATGGTCCGGGTAAATTAACACTCTATGACATTTTTCTAAGTATTAAATAGAACCTTACTCATGCCTAGCTCCTTAGACCACATGCTTTGGGTAAATTAATACTTAATAACACATTTCTATGTATTAAATAGAACCTTAGTCATGGCTAGCTTCTCGGACCATATGCTTTGGGTAAATTAACACTCTATGACATCTTTGTAAGTGTTAAACAGAACCTTAGTCATGCCTGGCTCCTCGGACCACATGCTTTGAGTAAATTAACACTCTGTGACATCCACTTATTTTCCTAAGTGTCAACCAAATCCCAGGTTATACCCAACTCCTCGGATCACTGGCTTTAAGTAAGTCAAGGTTCTTGGATTTTTATGTAAGTGTTAAGTAGTATAAGAGTTACCTACCTTGTTTATTTCTTACAATGTATACTATTCATCTCTATAAGATTCTGCCTTCCCTGCAGAAGGTTCAATTCTCAGTACAAGTATGTGATAATTCTCTTTATTGTTGGTACTTTGTCTAATTTATCTAAATTATCAATAATGTGTTACTGTTAGCTTTTATTAAAAGGATAGCAAAAGAGTTAAAGTCAAAGGCACTTAAAGTAAAGACACATAAAGTCAAGGCACATAGAGTAAAAAGAAAAAGTCTTTTCATTAAATAAAAGAGGAAGTACATTGTGTTCAATGGCAGAATGCCACTACAAAAAAGAAAATATACAGAGAAAACTACAAAAGAAAATCCTAATTACTAAGTCTTGGTCTTCGGAGGAGGAGGGTCTTCTTTCTGGCTCGGCTAAGAGGCAAAGGTGTCTTTGCCTTAGAATCAATCTCTTTGGTCTTGGCCTCGGTCTCCTTTGCCTTATTTGCAGCTTCCTTGGCCTTAGCAGCATCCTTAGCCTCCGAGGGGGGCTTGGTCTCCTTACCCTTGCCTTTGTCTTTGGCCACCTTAGCCCCTTGGCCTTGATCACCAACTTGGCTGGATCCTTTCAAAGCCTTAGGGAGGGGGAGAGTAGCCTGAGCAGTCAAAGGCTACCCTGAAGACTCTAAAGCAAGGGCAGAGGGAGATGGGATGGCAACTGGGACTTCACGAATATCTGGGTGGTAAAATACGCTCCCAGGCTTCCTCCACTTCGAGTCTGCAAGGACTCCTGCAAGGTTGAGGGCTTTCTCCCATGTTACTTGCAGTGATCCTTGCATACCTCGGCCAACTTCTCGGCTAGCCTGACCTAAGTTTCCTCCACGCCGAGGAGGTAGGACGCCTGCTTTGATGCCTCTGCAGCTTCCTTCTCTGCTTGAGCTACTTCCTTGGCCTTTTGCAAGTCTGTCTTCAGCTCCAGGACCAGCTGCTTTTGGGTGGCCAACTCTACCTCAGTCTAATAGAGCAACTTGCGTTGGTCTTCAGCTTGGTCCTAGGCATTCTTTAGCCCGGCCTCAGCACTCCTCAGCAATCAATTCAGAGGCCAGCTCCTTGCTCTCTTACTTCACGGCCCACAAGGACTTTTTAGCCTCGGGGCGGAGGTGGGCCTCGTTCCTGGCATCATTTCGGGCCTCCTTGACCCATTCCTCAGTCACAAAGACCTCCTGGGTAATCTGCACAAAGATGATAAAAAAAACCATGTCAAAAAAATAAAAAATAAAGAGAGAAGGCATATTAATACTTAAATAAAAGATGCGATTATAAACTTACCATAGCAAGGTCCCTTTTTAGGGACAAGAAGAGGTCCAGCTACCTCACACGCCTCAAAGCATCCATGTCCTTGGGTAGGAGAAGAGGCTACTCCAACGCCTTAGCAATGTGGGCAGAGTGCCCTCTCTGGAACTCCCTGATAGAGGAGTTCCAGGGAATGGTAGTGCCGTCCACCTCCAGCCGAGGAGACCATGTGCACTGCGGAATGCGCACCTCGGCCCCACTGAGCTCCTCCCTACTATCTGCAAAGATGGCCCTTCTGTCCTTGGGGTCCTTAGCAGTTTTCTGCTATTTAGCCCTCTTCTGAAGCACCACCTCTCCTTCCTCTAGCTCCTATTCCTTTCTCTTCTTCTTGAAATTAGGAATGGGGAGCAAGCTGAGGTCAGTGGTGGGAGGAAGGGGAGACTAGAAGGAATCTGGGACTTAGGAACTTCCTTTGATGTGGACCCCTTGTTTCTCCCAGCCATAAGGTCCCTCAGACCCTTCCTCTAGTTTTAAACCATTTCGTCCTCCTCTTCCTCAGATGAGCTGTCTGAATGGGCTACGACTCGGATTGGGGCGTGAACACCTGAGAACCTGTCAGGTTCATCCTCGGCGTTCAATATGGGAATTATTTGTTCTCCCTATTCCTCCTCTTTCTCAAGATGAAACTTGTCTATCTCCTCCTCAAGGGATAGCCGCGAGGAGGCAGTTTCTTCTCTCAAAGCCGCTTCTGCAGGGAGAATGGGGACAAGAGGAATCCCAGCCGACACGATATCTTCACAGGCAAGAAATCCAGGAATAGAAACGTCTATTCTTCGGAGTCTAGGGTCACCTGCTCTGATCGCTTAACCCACGTCCTGGAAAATGTCCAAGATAGGCTGAAAGTCCAGGATAAGGTGCACTGCCCTCAACTGCCTATCCTTACTTACGAACACCTCGGATCTGAGGACTCTATTGAGGTCGTTGACGTTGACCAAGCTGAGGCAGGGCGCTACGTGCCTTTTATCTGCAAAAACAGCCGAGGAGCAGGTAATGGTCAGACTACTAAAACCCATCATCGAAGGAGAACAAAATATATAAAAAAATTTGTAAAACTAAAAGATCTAAATTTCACACTAAAGGACCTAACTCTAGGATATCCCACTTGGCTCTTCCTCTCGGACTGGGCAGTGAAGACCATCATTCCATGCCCCTGAGGCTATCAGGAAGTCGTCCTTCATGCCTTTATTGGATTTAGGGAGGCACGAGATGAGCCTAACGACGGGCGATCTGGACTTTAGGTAATTCTCGAGTCAGCCAGCGAGTGGCACTCGTACATGTGGACAACATTGTGCCAGGTGAGTCCCAAACTCATATGCTCATTAAGAGCATCAACACAACCTAAAATTCTAAACAGTTTGGGAGTACACTGGTGGGGACACAATTTGTGGTTGATTAGGAAGTCTCGGGTCACCCTACCCATGGGAAGTGTCATTCCTCCTTCTATAAAAGCGATCATAAGAATGACAACCTCCCCTTCTCTCCTATCAAAGTCTATCCGATCTAGGGGACAATAACGCAGGGCTAATCCCTACAAAATGGAGCCTTGAAGCCCTCCACACCGACTGGAGAATCTACAAGGTTCTTGAACCTACCCATCTAGGCAAACTAAAGGGATGTGAAAGAAATTTTCAAAGGAAAGAAACAAAGAATAGAAGGCCGAGGAGACCGGCTGAGAAGAAAATGACCCAAAAGAGAGGAAACTTACAAGAATGAGTACGTTAGTTGCTTCTGGTACTTCTTAAAGGATTGAATTTTTCAGAGAAAAAGACTTGGATACTTTGGAAATTTGGGAAGCTTTGAAAGTTTGGGAGTTATGAATTTCTTGAGAGCTCGAAGATTTGTAAAGTAAGGAGAAAGCAAACCCTCCAAGCACGTTATATAGAAGGTGGAATTGAGTGGGAGTTATCCCACTCAAAATTCAAGAAAGAACGCCTACCGTTAGATCTACATCTCACTGTAGGATGCAAGGAACAAAACGCCGCCTAGAGCAATTAATGACGCGTCGTGGGCTCCAAAGCAATAGGAATAGCTATAAGGCACGCGAGACGTTGTTCTCACGTGTGCAAATCAAATTAATAAATGGTCTTAACTCTTAAAAATCAAAACTCCACTTTTCCTCCTCGGATAGGAGGGAAAAAAACCGGAGTTCTGAGGGGCTATTGTAGGGATAAGGGCCCAAAATTATATATTGGGCCTTGGACCTTGGCCGAGGAGGTTGGTTGGTCCGAGGACAAATAAAAATTAGTAACGGTGTTAAGTTCAGAGTCTCGTGGGTAGGCTACAAATGGAAAAGTTGAAGAAGTTGTCAGAGAAGGAGTATCTCCTCGAATAAACAAAACACCGATTAGGAAATGCCACTGACAGGCACGTGCAATACGAACGTACAGGAGAGGTGGGAGCCTAGAAATATCTAAGAGAAAGCTGCTACCACCGCATTGAATGCTCTGCAGCTAACTCTCTAGCTGCATTTATGTGGAGAAGACCCCTGAACAGTGCCGTCTTGGTCACCCCAACTCACAGAGAGCCTATAGGGGTGTCCGATGGGACAAGCACTCAAGTGATGGCTTAGGAGATCAACAAGAGGGGGGCCAAGATCATTCGAAGGGATATATATAATGTAAAAGACCCCTGAGAAATGGGGGGTCGAGAAAGAAAGGGAGAAACACTATAGCCATTAAGAACTAACTTTGTAATCACACTTGAAAGAAATATATAAGAACAAATCTTTTCGGACTGTGCCGAGAACAATTTTCTTTAACTTGAATAAGTTTATCTTCCTTTTCTTATCTCCTGAACCTGTTATATTTGTTGTCCAACTCGTTAAAACCTAGTTTTCCAACCCACTCTCTACAAATTCATTGTATCGGGCTTTTTGGGCCTAAGTCCATATACTTTTTGGGCTAGGGACCCAAATCCGGTTCTTACAATTTATGATTCGGTTGAACTAAGACAATTCAAGAACGCATGATAACCTAGATTAATAATGCGGTTAGAAAAGTTTTCAGAAAAACTCATTCACTTTAAAACTATTAGAAATTCATCTAAACAATAAAAAAAACATGATTGAACTTATTGAAAGCATGGAAGAACTAATACATCAAAAGAAATCTAATTGAACAATCAAATATGTCGTTAATAAAATCCTAGAAAGAATCACATTGAATATTCATACCGTATAGAAGAAATATAACCCCTAGCCCTAGCAAAGAGTTTAGGCTGCCATTAGAGAGAGGAAAATACAAGGTTTTTTCTCCAAAATTCATTCTGCTCAGCCTCCATTCAAAACCCTAACATCAAAGTGTCCAAAGAAAATAAAACTTTTTCTATTTTAATTTTCGTCCAAATTTACAACAGTAACTTGTGAGTTATTTTCGGCCTTCAAAAATTGTGAATTTTGAAAAACTCAAATCTGGAAAGTTGTAGATATTTAAGTCACGGTTCCAACCCATCTAGTCTTATGTCCATTGGATTTTTGAGGAGAGAGATACGCCCAAGATATTGATCAGTGCTCAAATCTGATTTTTTCTTTTCAGATTCTATCTCTTTGATTTCTTTCTTTATTTGAAGCTTCCAAACATGGTAGACAACCCAAGCACTCTAGCTTCACCTCCTTAGACATTTAAGTATGGTCCTTTAGCTCCTCTTTAATTCTAGTTTGGCCTCCATTCTCTCACAAACTCCTGTAAACTCATCTTTTTCACATGATTTCCTGAAAGTAGAAAATTACATGTAATGAAAGACATCTTATTCAAGAAATTATGTAAAGATAAATAATAGGGACTAATGCAAATCATGAATTAATTATACAAATTAAGCATAGTAATAAGAAGATAACGCCCACATAAATATATAACAAGTATAAATTTTAAGGCATTATCAAGCCTCCCTTGTACAAATGCACTCTAGGTGGGGGAAATAACATGAAGGAGAATCTACTTCAACCGGTTAGCCAATACCTTGGAAATAATTTTGTAGATAACATTGCATAAGCTGATTGATCTAAAATCAGGCATTTTCTCAGGATTCTTCACTTTTGGAATTAACATAATATTAGTATGATTAATGTCAGGGGTCATGCAACCAGAATTTAGGAAGTCCAGAACCGCAGTAACAACATTATCACCCATAACATGTCAAAATTTTTGGTAGAAAAGAGCATTTATACCATCAAGTCCAAGAGCCTTTATTGGTCCCATCTAGAACAACTCCGCCTTAATTTCATCAACATTAAAATCACTGTACAAGATCTTTTGCATGTTAGGAGTGACTTTGTTAGCCACCGTGCTTAGGCACTCATCAATCTGGTCACATGTACCTGCATTGAACAAACTATCAAAATAATCATGCGCCATCTTTGCTATGTCCTCTACATCTTCAACCCTGCTATCTTCAAAGTTTTTTATTCTCTGAATATGATTCCTTCTTCTCTGTTGTGAAGCTTTGGCGTGGCAAAATTTTGTGTTCTTGTCTCCATGCTTAAGCCATGAAATTCTAGATCTTTGAGCCTAAAAAACTTCCTACTTGAGGAGTAAATTATCCAATTTTTTGAGATAGCCAAGTACTCTACTCTAGAATCCTCTGTAACCTCCTCTAAAATCATATTATCTATCCGTTTTTGAAGCCGTTTAATTGCCTCAGTATCTGGGTTTAATTTTGCACCACCCCAAGCCCTCAACTCCGCTCCACATGCCTCAATTTTATGTTTTATTTGGGACAACCCGAGCACCTCATTCTCATTCATATTCCATGCACCCTCAACCACTATCTCACAGTCTTCCCACAGCAACCAAGCCTCCTCAAATTTAAAACCTTTACTCCCAAATGTTCTTTGCTTCCTATAACTTTGTGTTTGAAGGAGAATGGGAAGGTAATCTAATGCATGTGAGGAGAGATGGATTAACTTACTCATTTGAAACTTATTTGTCCAATCTTTTATGGCCATAGTTCGGTTGAGGCGCTCCTTCGTGTTCGCATCACCCAGCCTTTTGTTGTTCTAGGTATACGCGTAGCCTTGATAGCCCAAGTCATCAAGCTGATAAGTATCAAGTGCTCCTGAAAAGAATCAACCCGACTCATTTGGCATGGTCGCTTACTTAGTTTCTCAAAAGCATAAAGGATAGCATTGAAATCGTCAATACATAGCCAAGGTCCATCCACCATTGTCCTAAGATGGTTAAGCAAGGCCCAAGACTTAGAACATTGAGTTGCTTCTGGATAGCCATAGAAGCCTGTCAAATGCCACACAAACCCGCCTCCCTCCTTCATTGTAACAAGAATATGATTTGCAGAAAAATTTACTAACTCTATACTTACATTTGATTTCCACAATAAAGCCAAGCCTCCCCCCGAATCTGGTTGTTTCACAATAATTCAATTCTGGAAATGTAAATCCTCATATAGCTTTTCAAAACCTTCTCTATCCAATCTAGTCTCCATTAAAAAACACACCATGGGATCTTGTTCCCTCACAATTTTGCAAAGGATTCTACCTATTCAAAGGTTCCCAAGCCCTTGGTAATTCCAACTTAGGAGCCTCATTGCTTCCGGCAAGGGTGGCTCTCCACCCCCGCCAATATCTCATTAGAGTTTGCTCCTATGACTTCCACCTGATAGGCCAAAAATGTATTGACCATTTTGGTAAATTAATCAATTAATTAGCCAAGTGAAGTTAATTAGATTCAATTTCATGCAATAAGCGTGGTAGCACAAATAAATCACCAACTAAGTTAAATGCAATGGAAAATAAATTTGACATAAGTGATTTGTTTACAAATGTGGAAAACTACCGAGGCAAAACCCCATCGGGTGAATTTAAAGTCACCACTTCCAAGAATCTACTATTATCAAAACAGGCAGTTACAAGTAAAAGAAATTTCAGTACTTATTACCAACCTACAGTTGAACCATTATCCCAATATCCAATTAGACTTGTAATGTAGTGACAATCTTTCCTTTTAATGCACGGCTCTCAATACGTGACTAACCAATGATGCACGAGTCCCAGTACATGATTAACACACCAACTTAAGGAAGATGTTGGCTGCAAAGTTCTTCAGTTCATCCAACAATGAAGATCAAGAAGCTCCTTGATTACAAAACCCTTGGCGCAAAGACGCAGTAGCTTCTAAAGAGAATATGATGAACTAGGGCAAATTGTCTCTGGTCACAATATACATGTATAATCACTTTGCATCAAGTTGCATCCCTTATGATGACACTTAAAATAATCATTATATATGTCTAGGGTTGTGAGAAAAGAAATCCTACACAAATAAACATGGATATGCATGAAATCAAATATGGAAATGCTAATTTCGTAATTCTTGACAGATACAGCTTCTGTCGAGCTGTTATCGAGCTACATCATTAAACCTTGATAGATATGATTCTGTCGAGACATTTGTCGAGTTTTAATAAACAACACTTCTTCCCTTGTTTTTTGGTCAAACTTACATGACTTCAATACCAAACTTGAACACTTGTTTCTTGAAGTACTAAACTCATCCTATATCTACCCAATCACAAGTAAAGTGCGTTTTGTCAAAGGATTAGCCAATTTACATCACATATGTTTCTAACACTTTCCACATATGTCCTAACACCACCCTTCCTCTTTTCACATTCTACTCATCATTCTCTTCATACAGGCTATGCATGGACTCTCTTTTTCGTAGGGTTGGCAAACTAGGAGCCCTAGCAGTCCCACCTAGCCCACAGTCCATTCTAGTGAGTCTCACCCACATGGATTTGGGCTTAGTAGTGACCAGCCCATCAAGCCCAAGTTCCTGTACAACTGTAGCATCCGTTAGGTTAGGGCACACATCTGCACTTATTTTTGAATTAATGTTATCCACATTGTCCTCAGAAATAGGAGTAACACTTCCCATGACTGTGCCATTTTTTTTTTTAGATTCTCGAAAGCAATCTCCTGAACCATCAGGATGCTCCCATGAATCTCATCGTTTCCAATTTCATCTGTAATGCTCTCCCTTTGGTTTTCAGCAGTAAGCACAATTATTGCCGCTGAGTCAACCATCTCTGGTTGTTGCTCATCCACTGTATCACCATGAGAGCCATAAGTTCGATCCTTGTCATGCTTCTGTAGTGCTCTTGGGTGACTACCCAATGCCTTTAGCCAATCTTCATACTGATATTCGACATCTCCACCCTTTTTTTCCTCTGCAAAGTGACTTGCACAGTGACGCAAATCATGCCCCAGAAGACCGCAACAATGGCAAAACATAGGCAATCTCTCGTATTTGAACTTAACCCATGTGCGTTCACCATCTGTTCCTACAATGTAACCTCCACGACAAAGTGGTTTTGTGATGGGAAGGGCAACACGAACCCGCATAAACAAGTTATGTTCTTCCTATCGTCGTCTTTTCTCAACCTCCTCCATAACCCCTAGTCTACTTCCAACCTCTGACGCTACGATAAGGGATACCATGTCAAAATGGCCACCCCAAATTTGAACCCAAAGTGACGCATGTTCCCACTTTATGTTCTCCACAGTCATCCCTTTATGCCACCTTTTAATCATGAGGAGTTGGTTATCAAAAGTACATGGCCCCCTCTCGGGATACAAGTTATGTCAAATTCAAAGGTAAATTTAAACTGAAGTAGATTTGAGCTGACATCCAGAATTTGCAGCTTTTTATCCAAACCCCATGCTCTACAAATGGTATTCTTTGCTATCATTTCGTTGAAAACTTTACATGTTAGGAATTTGCCAATGAGGCTCAGATTGCAACTCTCTATTTTGGCCATTCTACCTTCTTCTGATATCTCAATTACTTCCTTTTCATCCGCCGTTAACTTCATTTTCTCCAAATCGTTGATTACACCGTCCACCATGAGTACAGAAAAGGAACAAGAAAGAAATAGCTAGATAAAAATAGCTAGAAAAAAAAAAAATCAATACCCTTAAGGCTGCCCCAGGGGAAGGAAAGTTCGTTAGGAAACAAGAGGGAAAGCTCCTACAGAGACGAGAGAGCCAATCACTCTTGAATCTTGATAAGAGATTCTGCGGTGATTTGTTAAATATGTGGAATTTTGAACAATGTTTTTCACTCTTAAAAAGCTATAAATATTTTTTGTTTTGTTGGGTATTTTTTAGTTGCCCACAAAAAATAATTTTTCAATAATTTTCTTTGGTTGAGAGCACTCACATCACTGAGTTGTGTCAATTTATGCATTTTTTTCTAAAAATTATCCATATCAATAAGTGTATAATTGTGTAAATTTACAAGTTTGCTATGGTCACAATATTGGTATTATTTTTTCTTTCTTTTTTTCTTTATTTATCTCGAGGATGAAGAAAGAGAATGAATGATTGTGGTTGTGTATATAAAAAGAGAAACGTTAAAAAAAAAATTAAAATTTGATATTTTAATGAGATGTAGTGTAAAATAGATAATTTGATATTGGATGTTTTAAAAAGTAATTATATAAAATAGAAAAAGTAAAAAATTCTTATGTTAACTTAGACCAAAAAAAAAAAAAAAATTTTGCATGAGTAGATGTGAATGCTCTCTATAAAATGCAAAATTGACGTCAATGAACTATTATGAAAGTGTAGTCATATTGTAAATTTTTTGATCTAGAAAAAGTGGGATAAGAATAACTTCATTGAACCTAATAACTAAGATAGTGTAACTCTACTACTTGAATGCATTCCTATGAAAGATTTGTTATTATGTTGAATCTTCCATTAAAGTTTAAAAAATAAATGAATAAAGTACACTTTTGGTCCTTAAATTTTGTGATTGCTTTTATTTTGGTTCTTCATGTCTGATTTTGTTTTCATATTAATTATGCCATCTATTTTTGTTTGTAATTTGATTGTCAATGATATGTATGCATTCTTACCATTATTATCATGAAAATCCAATAAAATTATGCCATCTAATCAATTATTTTTAGACGAAAATATACTTTTGGTCCCTACATTTTGGGCCTATTTTCGTTTTGGTTCATAATTTGATTTCGCGCCTACCTCAGTCCCTTAAAACGAAAAATCATGTCCATTTTGGTCCCTATCATCAATCCACTAACAGAAAATTCATATGTGGCAGACGGAATGCAGTGTTTACATAATAAATGCTAACGTGACTAATAAAATAATAATAAATTTTATTTAGCATTTTTTAAATTCCACGTCAGCATTTAAATTAATAAAAAAAAAAGCCAGGTCAAAAAATTCAAATAAAAATAAAAATAAACATTAATCTAATTATTATTATTATTTTTTTTTTTACTTTTCACTTTTTTTCATAAGAACACCCAGACACATGAACTTCATGTTCTTCCCTAGCAAACTAACTAGCAAACTTGAAATTTTCTTGGGAAACAAACACTAACAAAAAATTCATATGTAGCAGACGGAATGCACTGTTTGCATAATAAATGCTAACGTGACTAACAAAATAATAATAATAAATTTTATTTAGCATTTTTTTAAATGCCACGTCAGCATTTAAATTAATAAAAAAAAAAAGCCAGGTCAAAAAATTCAAATAAAAATAAACATTAATCTAATTAATTTTTTTTTTAACTTTTCACTTTTTTTCATAAGAACACCCAAACACATGAACTACATGTTCTTCCCTAGAAAACAAACTAGCAAACCTGAAATTTTCTTGAGAAACAAACACACAAAACTCAAAAACAAAATCATAAATCTCAAAGCCCCATTTTCTCAAACCCCAACAAAATCATCATCCCAAAGCCATAAAGTACCAAATCAATCCAAAAATACAACACGCCAACCCAAACAAAAAATCTCAAACACAGCCACCACCACCACAAATCAAATAATCAAACCCACCACCACCACCAATCAAACAATCAAACCCACCACCACCATCGATTAAACAATCAAGAGAGAGATGGGTTTAGAGAGAGAGAAAGTCAGAGATTAAGAGAAAAAGAACATACCACCACCGATCAAACCCACCACCACCACCATCGATTTCGGCCATGGTTTTTTTATCTTAGCCTCTCACCACCACTATCGATCTATGTTTCACAACAACCACCACAATGATCTGGGTCAAACTATTTGAATCTTTGGATGTGGGAACCAAGATTTTGTTAAAGGGTTTGGAAAATCAGTCAAAAACTACCACCACAACAATCAATATTTAGGCTTGGAAAGTTTGGATCTTTGGACTTGGTCATATCGGTTGAATAAGATGACAATGATATGGGATTGATAGTAGAAGAGGAAGAGAGGGACGTGGTATTGGTGCCTCCGACGAATTTCTCAATGGTTGAGGACAACATTTTTAGATTGGGCTTCTCTATATCTATGGGCATTTCAGGGAAATTAACCCTGATTTTCAAACATTATAATTAGTAGGCCATGTTTTCAAACTATATTTTTTACTAGCATCTCGAGTCTTAAAGACTTGATTTATGGCCTATAAATCGAGTCTTTAAGACTCAGTTTTCATGGTCTCATCACGTCTGATGTGGCCATTTTTTCCACGTGATGACCACATGGAAATCGAGTCTCTAAGATTCAATTTATAACCCTTATAAACTAAAAACACATCAGAGAAGAACCACCAGAACATCAGAGAAGAACCCAGAGAGAAAAAAAAATAAAAAAATAAACCAGAAACAGAAAGAGATAAAAGATCGAGATTGGAGTGGGTGGCTTCAAATCAACTTCAGACCACCGTGCGCGACCCAGGCCGCACGAGACCTAGGCCGCGCGCGACTCAAGCCACGCGAGCCTCAAGCCATGCGCGACCCAGGCAGTGCGAGCCCCAGGCCGCATTGGTGAGGTGAGCTCTTTCTCTCCCTTTGATCTGAGTCTCTAGGATTGGGATTGTTGTGTTTGGGATTTATTAAATTTGTTTTTGGGTATTTCGGCTTGTACATGAGACTTAAAAAATTTTTAAATTTTTTTGGTTTATAAATCGAGATTTAGAGACTCGAGTTTCAGGTGGTCATCACGTGGAAAAAAAATGTCACATCAGACGTGATTAGACCATGGAAATCGAGTCTTTGAGACTCAATTTATAGGCCAAAATCGAGTCTCTTAAACTCGAGATGCTAGTAAAAAATATAGTTTGAAAACGTGGCCTACTAATTATAATGTTTGAAAATCTGGGTTAATTTCCCATTTTGGCCATATCTATGTATATATGTATACAATGTTGAGTTTTTAACATTGTTTTTGAAGGGTTTTTTTGTTTCATAAGAAAAGTTTTAAAGACAATTTCTTTTTCTCTTTCTTTTATTTTCTTTTTCGCTTCAGATTTATGTTTTAAACAAAAATAAAATAAAAATAATTCTGTTTAAAAATTTAGAATTTAATTAGATTAATTTAAACAAATTATAATCGAATAAGATTAATGTTTTTTTTTTTTTTTGAATTTTCTGACTTGGCTTTTTTTATTAGCCACGTCAGTATTTACTGTGCAAATAGTGCATTCTGTCTGCCACGCATGAATTTTTTGTTAGTGGGTTGACGGCAGGGACCAAAATGGACATGCTTTTTTTTTTGTTTTGAGGGATTGAGATAGGTGCGAAATCACATTTGGGACCTGTGAGAGACCAGGGAAATTCAGGTGCTCTCAAAAAAGAGATTTGGGCGCTTTTTCAAGACACCTCTCTTTTTGGGTAAGTGGTGTGGAATCACTACTTATTTTTTTTAATACAAAAAAGTAAGAAAAAATTAAATACAACTTTACATGAATAAAATGTTCCATTATCATTAATTGAATAAAAGAAGTACAAACCTGATAAATTGAGTATTACAAGGCTTTGGGTTCTAGTTACAAACTACCCAAAAAATTACATAGCTTTTTGTCCTAGTTACAACCCAAAAAATAACAAGAAAGATAAAGCCTAGGTCTACCTATCCAAAAGAAACTAGATTCGGAGGTTGAGTTACGGAATGAGAAGGTGTTAGGCACCCATTCTGCCCAAACAGAGTCTGGTCTTCTAGACTCTAATAACCAATAATGCATGATATGTATAATATGTTGCATACATGATAGACTTAACTCTAAACTAAGTCATATAAATCTATTTATGAATGTGTCATTTTCTTTCAAAAAAAAATTTAGATATGTTTTTGTAAATAATTAAAAAAAATGATTTGATTCATTAAAAAAAAAGAAAAAAGAAAAAACAGATCTGTTTTGGTATAGGTAAAAAATTAGTTTTGGTGAAGAAAAATCAGATATGTTTTATCAGATAAAACAAGGCTTTTTGCTTTTAAAAAAATATTAGATCTATTTTGGGACAAAGTAAAAAAATTGGTTTTTGGTTTGTATGTAAAAAAAAAAAAAAAAAAAAAAAAATCAAATCAAATCTGTTTTATAAATAAGAAAATCTAGATTTGTAGAGAACTAGAAAAATCATATCTATTTTTTATGCAAAATAAGAAAAAGATTTTTTAGAAGAGGACTACACTCATGAAATAAACCTATGCTACTTGCATCAAACAAAACAAACAAAACATCACTACTTATGACTTCCTTTTTTATTTCAAAATCTGCTATGTTTAAAAAAATTTAGATCTGCATCTAAGGAGGATACAGATCAGTTTTTGTGTTTAAAAAATTCAGATCTGCATCTAAGGAAGATACAGATCTATTTTTGTATTAGAAAAAAAATTCAAATTTGCATCTAAGGAAGATACAGATTTGTTTTTGTATTAGAAAAAATTCAAATCTGCATCTAAGGAAGATATATATCTGTTTTTGTATTAGAAAAAAATTCAGATCTGCATCTAAGGAAGATATAGATCTGTTTTTGTATAAAAAATTTAGATCTGCATCTAAGGAAGATACAGATCTATTTTTGTATTAGAAAAAATTCGGATCTGCATCTAAGGAATATATAAATCAATTTTTGCATTAAAAAAATGTGATATTGTGTAGATTTTTGAAACTCAAAAGGTAAATCATGACAACAAAAGTATTAAGAACATATTTCAACAAAAATACTAATAACCTATGACATGAACATTAGAAATTGAAACTAAAAGAATATCTACATCATGCATCATCAAAATAAAAGAAAAAAGAAAAAAGGGTAAAGAAAAACCACCTCTTGCATGGACGTACTCTTCTTATTGAGGGAATATTTTAGGGTTCAAAGAAATTTATTCAATTATCTTTGAAACCTAAAATACCTTGCTTACAAAAAAGAAATTCTTAAGGCTAGAGCCTCCAGAACGTCTTTAACGTAAGAGATAAAATAATAGAAAAGGGGAGTCAGAAAGAGGGGAAATCAGAGAGTGTGAAAAGTCCCCTGAATTTTAAGAGACCTCCTCGATTTATAAAGGCTGGAAGGTTTGAAAAAATAGCTAAATGATCATAACACAAACTGAGATGCGTCCTTATCTCTAAAAAATTGAAAAAGATGTGTTTTATCTCGATCTAAGTGCCTTCAGGCCGAGGCCCGAATTTGTGCCAATCAACACTTGAAAAGTGCCAATCAGCACTCCAAAAGTGCCAAATGTCCCTTTTGGGTGCCAGTCCCTCATTTGAGTTTTGGTCCGTTTTAGACTCCTTTTTTGAGATTTTTTAAGCTGAGACTTGCACATAGACACATTTTTAATCCATATTCTAAATATTAAACTATTTTTCTGATAATTCAGGTATTTTCAGCAATGATTATCCTGTAGATAAATACTCCAAAAAGTCTTGATTATCCACCATTTTGTAGTTATCTGATTATCCTCTTTTATTCCTATGCAAACAAGCCTATTTTTAACACTCACTAACAACCAATCACAAAATTATTTAATTAATTTAAATTGTCTAGCCAATCAAAATGAATTTAAATTAATCATGTGTGGTTAATTCCACCCAAACAAAAATGCATGTAGGCCGTGCAAACTTGACCATGCGATATCTTTCAATCTGACAGTCTGATTTGGAAATCAGGCATACTATTGCGACTGTTAGAATCTCAAGATCATTTTTATGATATGCAATGAATGAATTAATGCATGTAATACAGTGGCGGAGCTAGAATTTAAGTTGAGGGGGGCAAAACTTGTATAAGATATATGCATTTTATGCACATATATCTTATGTATTTAAAAAGAAAAAAAATAGAAACAACAAATATGTTAAGTAGCTAAGGTGATTTTGTTCCATTAATGATTAGGAAAACAAGTATAAAATATATATACATATATTTCATTTTTCACAACTTCATCAGCAACCAAAACGAGTCAATTAAAAAAAAAAAAAAAAAAAAAAAAAAACCAACAACTGTTCTCACCTTCAAAACTGAAAATAAAAATGATAGTATCAAAAAAAAAAAAAAAAAAATTTTGGGTGGGCTAGGGGGGGCAGTGGCCCCCCCTCGACCCCCCCTGGCTCCGCCTCTGATGTAATACAATCATGAATTTTGGGTATATGATTGGTCATTTTAGTCATCTTCCTTGATTAAATTATGGGTGCAAAATCGAGTGTCCACAAGACCAAAATGAAAATAGGCAAAAAATGTAGGGACTAAAAGTGTATTTTCGCCTTATTTTTAATCTTTTATAGACCAATTGTAATTAATTAGTGGTAATCACATGTGAATCACCTTAATTGTACAGATGCATGCTAACCATGAAAACTATATGTAGCTATAACTTTTGATCCGATAATTTGATTTGAGCATATGATATATCATTTTAATCTTTAGATCTCTTATATTTATTTTGCATTTGAAGATTGAATGGTCAAAATTATAATTTTGCCTTTATGTCAAAAAATGATTGTTTTGCCATTGTTGTGAGGTTTAACAGAGGTTGTAAAATAGAGCGTCTATGTGACTACATCTAGGGGTGGCAAAATTGGACACGACCCACAAACTCGATATGACACGACATGAAATTAGTAGGTTATGGGTTGAGGCTTAATGGGTTTGTATCATATTTGGGTTAACACGACTGACCTGTTTAATAAACGGGTTGGGTTAGTGTCCATCACATGAAACTCGTTTAACTTGATTATATGACATTTTACCAATATACCCTTCAAACCCTAGGTATATAAACTTATTAGTTATTGTGATTTATTTTCTTTGACATATTATAATTGATTATTTGTATTATTGAGATATGCTTTAGTTTTGAATGATAATTTGTGATGCAATTACTTGTTAGTTTTGAATTTTATATTAAAATATTTATTTGTTTGGTTTTTCATAGTTCATATCAATTTGGCTATACTAAAATTAGTTTTTTTTTTTTTTTTTTTTTGAGAAAATTTGATAAACAGGTCAACACGACTGACCCGCTTAATAAATGGGTTGTATTAGGGTTAAGGAATCCTAACTCATCTAATAGACATGTCAGGTTAGGGTTGACTTATATAGTCGAATACTCATAAATCGACACAACACAAATTCGACATGTGAACACGAATTACCACCCCTAACTACATCCATATCTTTGGCAAACGACAACACACAAAGTCACAAACTATAGTTGTAGTCATTTCCTCTAAAGTTTTTTTTTTTTTTTTTGGAGAATCATTTCCTCTAAAGTTTGTAACAGACTTTCTCTTGTCCTTAATGCTGGTATATATGTCTGCTATGACCAAGCCTTTTTAAGCTATAATTACCACCTCAGTTCTTGCCACCTTTGTCTCATCTAAAATCTTTAATCTTCAATCTTTATAAAAACCGAAACATATTAACTTTTGATTGACCTTTTAATGCCACGTCAACTTTTTAAGCCTCACAATTTTATATTTTTTGTTCTAATATATATTTTTTTTTTGAGAAGGTTCTAATATATATTTTGTAATTGACATTAAATTGTATTTCATATTTAAATTTAACATTAGAATGTTTTCATATCATATTCAAATATAATCGTTGGTAATTACCATAACAATAAATTTTCATATTTAGAAGAAAAAAAATAGTTAAAAGAGGAAAACCATCGTATCTTGTTAATTTACAAGTTGTTGACCTCGTAGAATATGAAAAACGAGCAAGGTTAGAAACACCGAAAAAACCACCAAAAATTTCACTCAATTTTCCTGAATTAAAAAAAAAAAAAAAATTATGTGAAATGGTGTGCAAATTTTGGTGTGACAATTCTGGTGAGCCATAAATTCCGGTGTTTGTGATAGAGAGGGAAAAAATAAAAAAGAAGAAGATGAAAACGTTAGAACTTGGAAGGTAAATATGAGACTACAATGTTATTTTAAAAACCTCAGAGGTCGGTTACCTAAATCGTAGAGTTGGAGGGTTTCGTATTTTACTCTTAGGTCCTTTTGGGAGGTGACATAAATAAATTCATGAACAAAGACGGAAAACAAGTTAAGTACATTTCCCACTCCGGTGGACTTCACAGATTGGTTTAACTTTTTATTATTATTTATTATTATCTATACTACTATTTTACTATTTATGAGACTTCTCCGTTTAGAATCTTCATTTTTTTTTTCAAAAATATATTTACATCTCTATGTTAAACTAGAAATAAAACTAAAATACAATCTGGTAAAAATACAATTCTAACTTTTCCTAAAAAAAAAAAACTCTAACTCTTACTAAAATATTGCCTAAAAAATAGGGATCACTCTCCTGTTGATTTCCAAATTACTTTATCTACTTATAAATTAGATTCTCAAAATAAAAATTATATATATAAAGTAAAAACACAAGTAAATGCATAATTTTAATAAGAAAATGTGTAAATCTCAAATTAGAATAAATGAATAATTATGACACTAAAAAAAAATAAAAAAAATAAAAAAACCTCTTTACATGCGCAAAATGTGTGTAATGAGGCTAGTAATAATTATTATTATTCACAAATTTTTATTTTTTATTTTTAGAATCTAGATTGGTTTAACTAAATTTGACAAAAAAATTTAAAAATGGGACAAATTGTAGTAGTAATTAAAAAAATAATGTTAATAATAGATTTAGATAAAAATCAATAAAAATCTTTCTCTTTAACTAGATCACTGTGAGCATGTGACCCAGGTCACCGGCCGAGCATTTATTTTATTTTTATTTTTTTGTGAGAAGCAGATCACAGCCGAGCTTACAGTCAACAATCACCATGTTTTTCATGTTAGTATCAATAAGGATGAATATATCATCAATCATTTGATCAAAATCGCAATAGTGATGCTAATCTCGTTGTACTTGCATGTTTGAAATTTCTTGTATACACCAATGAATTCTCGATTACAATTTCGATTTGGTGATCAAGTGCGACATACGTGTCAAATCTCTCTCATCTCTTAAATTGAAATATTCCAAGATACGTGTCAATTTTTATGTCCTTGCAGGTTGCAAGTGGTTCCTTTGTTTTCTTGTCGTATGCAACTTGTCAACCCTTCCCCTTTTGTTTTCAGCCCTTCATAAAATTTTCATTCAACTAAAAGTTAAAAAGTGTAAAATTGATCTAACGGTATACCAAGACGGTCTAGTTTATTTTGTTGTATTTGTGAGACTTTGGAGCTTGATTTCGGAGGTTCGAGATTTCTAAATGTTTCTGAATCTCCCCCAGCCTTGTCTTATTCTCCAATGGACAAATGACATTATTTGATTAGTTAAAGTATTTTAATTTAAAATAACACATAAAAGCTTTTAAATAAACTACTTACGACATTTAAAATTAAATATCAACATATTTCAACATGTGATTAGTCCTTAAGTATTTTATAATTTTTATTTAGAAATACCTGAAATATTTCCATTGGTCTCTAAATAATGACAATGGGACCTACTAAGTAGCACATAGCATCTTGTAATTGGTTGCAACATTTCTACTTCTTAGTGGAGTATTTAAAATGAATTTTATACTTTTTCTAAAATTTATTTGAGAAACAATTGATTAGAAATCAAAATTAGTGGGTTCCAGTTAGTTCAATTGGTAAAACCTCTTATGGTTAAATAAGAGATTTGGAATTTAATCATCGTCGATACCAAAAACTGACTGGTGCCTTGGTCTAATAATAAAATAGTTATCGTCAGGAGCAAACGCCATAAGTTGAAAATTGAAACTCTCTAAAATAAATTAAATCAAAAGAATAAAAAAAATTGAAAAACATATGAAATCATTAATTTTAAAAATTTGTGTACTTAAATTAATGAAAATAATTAAATATTTGTCAAGTCAGTTAAGAAATATGTCCATATTCATAACTATATTAATCTTAACAATATATAAATCCCTTTATTTATTTTTATTTAATTGATAATTCAATAATTACAGCATTGTAATCAAGACTTTTAGGGTTGATATCTTTCTTCTTCTTTTTTCTTTTTTTGTTCCTTTGTATTAATAAAGAATTGACCTTTTGAGTTGGGCTAATATAGTTTAAAAAAAGCAAAAGAAAAAAAAAAAATTCACGATCACATGATATGGTCCATGACAATGAAAGCTCAACAATAAAAATATTTGTCTTCTACTCTTATCATCAAGTAATCAATTCTTAATGATCTTTTCTCTGCCCTCGGTAGTAGAATGCTCTTATCTTCCTCTGGAATGATATTTGGTCCCCTCCTGTAACACTATTACTGGTAGGGCTAGTGGGGTCTCTTTTAGGGGTCGGGAAACAGATACTCTTTTTCTCTTCTTTTCTACTATCTTTTCTCTTTACTGTCATGGATAGCATTCTTGAGGCTTGGAACAGATTTTCTTTATCTGAGAAAGAGGGAGATCGGGTCAGGTTGGAAAAACGTACACAGCCTTCTATCACCAATAAAGTCATCTTGGCGGCTAAGTTCCTTAACAGAAGGGCCCTCAATGTTGATGCCATTGGTCGCACATTCAGATCGCTATGGAAAACTCGCAAAAGTTTTGATATCCAAGAGGTGGGAGATCATCTATTCCTCTTTTTGTTTGAGACAGCAAATGATGCTGAAAGGGTGTTGCATAACGAACCATGGAGCTTCGATAAACATCTGGTCTTGTTTCATCATCTCAATGGCGTGCGAAACGTTCGGAACCTAAACTTTACATCCACGAAATTTTGGGTGCAACTACATGGTCTCCCAGTAGACAGATTGGACGTTCCCACAGCCATTCAGATTGGGAAGACCATAGGTGCAGTCTCAGATCAAGAAAAGGAGTCAGACATGTTTGGTGGTGATTTCATGAGGGTTAGGGTAGAGGTGAACGTCTCCAAACCCCTTTGCCGTGGCCGTATGGTGTTACTTGAGGATGAGGAAGAGGTTTGGGTTTCCTTTAAGTATGAAAACTGCCTAACTTTTGTTATTGGTGCGGGATGGTCTATCACGATGATAAGGATTGTGATAGGTGGTTGTCTAGTAAAGGGTCTCTACCTCTCAACTCTCAGGAATTCAATGCAGGACGGAAAACTTTTTGCTCTGTACCGGGTGAGGAAGTTTTCGAGCAGCACCACTCTCGCAAGGAGGTAACTCCCGAGGGTCCAAACGGAGTATCAACATCGCCGCCGTCGTCTTCCTACACGACAAACGACGGAGGAAGCACGGAGGGTGGAGGAACCAATTTAGAAAGTCCTAGCTTAGTGGTTCAAGATTCAAACATTAATATCTCCTTGAATCACACCTAGAAAAGTGCGAGTCAACCATATCAATTACCTCAAACTTTCCATACTGAATAGAAGTCTTTCGAAATTCAAATTGAGGAAATTGATTTGGCATTAAATAAGTATGATATGTTGGCAGATTCCAGAATGGATATAGATGGCACGAAAGTCTCCCTCCAACTGATCTCAGATCCCTTGAAGGACGGGGCACTAAAAAATACGGAAGAAGCCAATCCCAACTTTTCAGGAAATCCCAATGAGACTCTTGCCACATCAGCTTCAACCACCATGCATACGGGAAACCCTACAACGAGGAAGTGGAAGCAACTGGCTAGATTGGCTCAGACTGATGACTCATCCATGCAAAGTTCTAGTTCTAGGAAGAGAACAGGTGATGAATGTGGTGTACAACAAACTGGGGCTCCATGCAAGAAAATCCAGGTTTCTTAGGAAGCCTTAAACTCTTCATACTTAATGGTAGAGGCTGCAAGGCAGCCCTGCCAGGACCAATGAGTTGCTTAGTTTGGAACTGTCGTGGGCTTGGAAACCTACGTACAGAAAAAGAGCTTGGTGTTTTAGTCTGGGCAAAAGATCCCTCTGTCATGTTTATAACCGAAACATGAGCAGATGAAGCAAGGCTAAAAGACATAAAAAGAAAACTGGATTTTGATCATTTGTTTGTTATTCCTCGGATTAATAGAGGAGGGGGACTTGCTTTATTTTGGAGAAATTCAATTGATGTAAACGTGGAAACTTCATCAAAGTACCACATTGACTCTATCATCAACAAAGGAAGGGAAGACGCTTGGAGGTTTACAGGTTTCTATAGGGAACCCGCCACCCATTTAAGACATGAATCATGGAAAAAGCTCCGCCAATTAAATTCTAGATTTAATCTTCCTTGGTTATGTGCAAGAGACTTTAATGAGATAGTGCGAAGCGAAGAGAAGTGTGGAGGAAGCAATTGTTCACAGCCTCAAATGCAAATGTTCTGTGAAGTCATTAATGAATGTGGTTTCCTTGATCTTGGTTTTGTAGGTCCCCAATTTACATGGAGCAAACACTATGCAGTAGGACATTTGGTTTGGGAGAGGCTTGATCGAGGCCTTGCCAACTATGAATGGCTTCGTAGATTTGTGGGGGCAAAAGTTCATCACCTTCACTCAAACTCCTCTGATCACTGCCCTTTATAGATAGTTCCTTTGGATCTGTTTGTTGACAGGAAGAATAAACCCTTTAGGTTTGAAGAGATGTGGCTCTTCGACAAAGGGTGTACAGACACAGTTGAGGCAGTTTGGCTTTCAAATGGGTTTGAGCAATCTGAGGACCGTGTGATAAAAAAAATAGAAAAATGTGGGTATGAACTTACCAGATGGAGTCGTGAGAAGTTTGGGAGTGTAAGGAAGGAGCTGGAACGAAATAGAAAACTCCTAGCTGAAGCCGAAAAAGAAGCTATGACCTCAGGCCTGAATTATCGGATTAGGGACATAAAGAAGGAAATTGACGTACTGCTTGACAGAGAGAATAGGATGTGGTTACAAAGATCCAAAGTTCTTTGGGCGGCACAAGGAGATAAAAACTCACGCTTCTTTCACAGCAAAGCCACTAAAAGGTACCGTAAAAACTTCATTGAGAAGATCAGAAACAGTGATGGGGTTTGGAGCTCGAACAAAGAAGAAGTTAAGGAATTTGTGGTTCGGTACTACCAGGGGCTATTTACTTCAACCGGACCTAGCCAACTCGATACAGCAGTGAGGGCAGTACGTAGCTTGATCACGGCAGATTTGAATGATAAGCTCTCAGTGGATTTCAAAGCTTGGGAAGTTCAAATGGCAATTAAACAGATGGCCCCCCTTAAGGCGCCAGGTCCGGATGGGATGCCTCCAATTTTTTTCCAAAACTACTGGCCACTAATTGGCACTGAGGTAACCCAATTAATTCTCCATTTTTTGAATACAGCATCTTTCCCATCTCAATTAAATCACACATACATCTCCTTGATCCTGAAAATTAAAAACCCTGAATTAGTTTCGGATTTTCGACCTATAAGCCTTTGTAATGTTTTTTATAAAAAAATTTCAAAGGTCTTAGCCAATAGGTTGAAACGAGTTTTACCCCATATCATATTTGAGCATCAAAGTGCTTTCACTAAGAGTCGCCTTATTTCTGATAACATTCTACTTGCTTTTGAAACCCTTCATAGCATGCAGAGTCACAAATTGGGTAGAGAGGGCTTTATGGCTGTGAAACTAGATATGAGTAAAACCTATGACAGAGTAGAATGGCCCTACTTGGAGGCAGTAATGAGAAGAATGGGGTTTATAGAGAAGTGGATTAATTTAATGATGCTTTGTGTGAAAACTGTGACCTATTCTTTTTAGTGAATGGAGAACCCCAGGGATTGATCAGGCCAATCCGTGGGATTAGGCAAGGAGACCCACTATCTCTTTTCCTTTTTCTACTTTGCACAGAAGGCTTACACGGTCTCATCTCCCAAGCAGCAACTGAAGGAGAACTACATGGCTTCTCTCTTTGTAGAAGGGGCCCCAAACTAACCCATCTTCTCTTTGCAGACGACAGTTTGTTATTTTGCAGGTCTACTCCTCAGAAATGTAGGAAGGTGTTGGACATTTTGGAGACTTATAGCCTTTGCTCAGGGCAACACATAAACAGAAGTAAAACCTCCATCTTTTTTAGCAAATCCACACCGAAGGCAAGGAGGCAATTTATTAAAGAAGCTTTCGGAGTCCCTGAAATCCGGAATTATGAGAAGTACTTGGGTCTACCATCTTTGATTGGCAAAAGAAAGAAGGCAACTTTTGAATATATAAAGGAGAGGGTGTGGAGAAAATTACAGGGTTGGGAGGAGAAATTACTTTCACAAGCGAGAAGGGAAATCTTGATCAAAGCTGTGGTCCAAGCCATACCAACTTTTTCGATGAGATGCTTTAAACTACCTATTGGTTTGTGTGAGGAACTAGAAGCTCTTGTTCGAAAGTTTTGGTGGGGACAAAGGGGTGAACGGTGAAAGATTCATTAGGTAAAATGGGAAATAATGTGCAAACCAAAAAGTGAAGGAGGGATGGGATTCAAAGAATTAGCTATGTTTAATGATGCTTTATTAGCTAAGCAAGCTTGGAGGTTATTAAATGATAAAAGCTCCCTGTTCTACCGGGTTTTCAAGGCAAGATTTTTCCTGGATTGCACTATCCTTGAAGCTCCTGATTCTACCAAGGGGTCATATGCTTGGAGAAGCATCTTGCATGGAAAAGAGGTTCTAAAGAAAGGGGCACGATGGCGTGTAGGAAATGGGGAAGATATAAGCATTTGGGGCGATGCATGGTTACCTTCCAAAGAAGAACCAAGGTTAGTCAACCCGATGGGAATTAATTTCCTAGAAATACGGGTAAGCTCACTGATCAAGCCTTCAACCCAAAGCTGGAATGATGAGTTACTAAGAGGTCTATTCAGTCCTGAGCAGGTGACTCTGATCAAAAGCATCCCACTTGGTCACAAGTTGGCAAAGGATAAGATCATTTGGCCTCATACTTAGTCTAGTATTTATTCGATGAAGTCAAGCTACTATTTCTTATCAATGGAGAGGAATGGAGGAAGTGTGGAAGATGGGAATCCAGAGATGTCACAGAAATTCTGGAAATTTATTTGGAGTCTTTTAGTTCCAAACAAAGTCCGAAACTTCATGTGGAGGGCTGTTAAGAATGCTATACCAGTGAAGGAGAATTTGGTTAAATGGAGAGTGATACCGGATGCCATTTGTGACCATTGTAAGCAGCAACAGGAGAGCGTTATACATGCTTTATGGGCATGCGACTGCATTTCTGGGATTTGGAGTACATATTAGGTATGGAGTTTTCGATATGATAGATCATTCCCGGATTTTCAGAAGCTAGTCTGGTTCATCATTGAAGCTGGCCTGGATTTGGAGCTATTTTCGATGGTTGTTTGGCTATTATGGTATCGCCAGAATCAAACCAAAACTAGTGCAACGGCCCTACCCCTCAACCAAGTCCTAACTCAAGCACATCAGATGCTTCAGGATTTTCATCGAGCCCAACCAACAAAAGTGGTTTCCCAATCACCTCCTAATGGTTCACCAGCTACTTGGACACCCCCCTCACCACCTTTCCTGAAAATCAACTATGATGGTGCCATGTTCAAGGAGACCAAGGAAGTAGGAATCAGAGTGGTCATATGAGATAACGCTGCTCAAGTCATTGCCTCTCTGGTAGAAAAAGTCTCAATGCCTCAGACAGTGACAGAGGTGGAGGCTCTAGCAGCTAGACGAGCAGTCAAATTAGCAAAAGAGTTGAATCTTCAATCCAGTATTCTAGAGGGTGATTCTGAACTTATTACCGAGCTTTACAACAAGAGGGTCCATCTTTTGCTTGCTATGGCCAACTCATTGACGAGACTAAATCTCTAGCGGGTCTCTTCCCTAGTTGCAGTGTAACCCATGTATGTAGGAAAGGAAATTCCTTAGCCTACAACCTAGCTAGACATGCAAGACATGTTAGTGGTTTGACAGTATGGATGAAGGAGATTCCTTCACATTTGAATAATGTACTCATAGCCGATTATGGTTGACTTTTCTTTTAATGAAATTATTAGTCTGGATTCTAAAAAAAAAAAGTAATCAATTCTTATCAAATATAACAAGATGGGATTAATAATTTAATATTGTTATTTCTAATAAGAAAATCCATAACCGTGTAGTGTAATAAGAAATGCTAGAAAATCTACTTTATAATTTCTATGATAAATAATTTTGAACTTATGACAAAGATATTACGTCGGATAAAAGAAAAATAGCAATTGAAGAAAGATTAGAAAAACAAAACGGTTTCCCAAAAAGAAAAAAACAAAAACAAAAAAACAACCAAACAATAGAGTGCATGGAGTGGAGCCTCCACCTGGAGGTGGCACACTGTACCCCAATCCCTGATTTGGTCCACGCCGTTCACTCGTCAACCTTAATAACCGTCGGCCTTTACGTCATCATTACTACCAGCCATTCTCTCCATATTCAAAAAATAAATTCTGTACCCTTTCAAATTTAAAATTTGCAATTCCTTCCGAAAATCATGGACCATACAATAAATTTCTCTTTTTACTTAAAAAAAAAGGACCGAAAAATAAAATTCCACTTTTACAGTTTCATAATAGATTAACGCTTTGTTTATTTTGATGTAAAATATTTGTAGAGATAAAATATTTTACATGTAAAATATTTGCAAGAAAATATTTTCATTTTATAGTATTTGGCCGTATACATAAAAATGCTATGCAAAATATTTTCTAGTATTTGACACAATATAAAATAGAAAAAAAAAACTATTAAAAGAATTAAAACATTTTTTTTAACTTCCAAAAAATACATAGAGACGGATGAGGGAGCATTAGAGCTAGTGATCTCATCATCTAGCTCGGACAGTACACCAGCAACAATTGCCATTCGAGAAAACCTCCTCCTCTCACAACCAAAAGTTAGAGAAGGAGAATCTCTAGAAGCAAGATCCAATAAGTTAGAATATGACCTTGAAACCGATGTGATTGAGGACAAAACACTTTTGGACTATAAGGAGTACAAATAGGACTATCTTGATTCTTGAAAATCAAATTCTACACTAGGAAAATAAAATAAAATATAATAAAATCAAAACAAATATATCAGAAATTCCCAAAATCTTAAGCAAATTGAAACATAAACCCCCCAATCACTCACTATCCCAATAACTGCATATATGTATATGTAAAATTTCAACAAAAACTCAATTGTGCCTCTCTTGAATTCTACATATGATTCTGAATTATGAAAGCCTAACCAGACATAAGAGGGGGAAAAAAAAAACCAAACGTACAAATTCTACATATGACAATTATTCACTATAGATACATAATTAAATTAGACAAATAATCATCAAATGGTGACAAAATTACCTCCAGAATCCAATCATACAGCAACCCGAGAAAACCAGGAATGTCAAGAGGGCTGATAAAGCGTCATTCATAACATAGATATAATCCTTAGATGAATATATATTCAATGCACCTGTAAACATATATAACAAATCAACCATAACATAGATATATTACTTTCATAACTAAGATTATCATAATATTACCTCCATCCAAAATATAACATTATTCCATAACCATTCCAAACCATGTCAATCAAGGTTGCATAACCATCCATAAGCACACTTACAATAACAAAACCCAAAGACTACGACAATAAAGCTAACATTAACACATAACCTTCCAAAATATGGAATTGTTCCATAATTATTAATAACCTAAAGAATTCCATAATACCACTAACATGGTTCACAAAACATATCTAGCAACTTCAAGTTAGAAGGTTTTGTTTAAAAATTTCTCCAACCAATGCTTTCTCATCCTGTCATTTTTAGCCACACCCTTCTTGCATTTTCATCATTAACCAAATGATCAAAAGCTTCATCAAGCATGTCTTCTTCAAAGACTTCAACATTCATCACTACTTTATGAAACTCATTTGTATTAACTGGGCCATGACTAATAGCTGTAACAACTACTGCAATTTGTTTGAGTTGTTTAGATATCTCACTAAAAGGACTATCTTCATCCATAGTTGCATAAGTTCTCTTTCTATGGCTCCTTCCCTTAGATGAAGTTCAATTGGAAGCACTTACAAGGGCATTTTTTGACAATGTATCAAAGTCACCTTTAACGTTAGAATTTTGGATGTCATTCTGTGGGGTCTCATTTTCATCCGATTAAGAACGTTTACTCCATTACTTTTGAAAAGCCACCAATTGTCATGTCCTTACCAACAACAATAGCCATCTTATCATACTAGTCAAATTTTTTATTTAAATATTGCGCATGATTAGGATAAGCCTATTCAAAGGAATATGACAACATCAATAAATTGGATGATTTAATATAATACATTTATAAATCATTATTGTTCCCCCCCCCCCCCAAAAAAAAAACTCATTAATATATATTTCATACCAACACTTCATCATCATAAGTTTGCTAGTCACATGTGATCATCTTCAAATTATCATCCCAACCAAATCCACTTTTTTGTTTTTTTCTCGAATATCTTGAATGATTTTCCACTCTTTTCTAACCGTGCGAAGACGGTAATGCACATGTGATGAATGACACTCTATATTAATTTAGGCTTAAATTTGTTTGAGGGCTTATTGCCTTTCGCAGCCTCAACAACCAAGATTTTAAATAGCATGTCACACATTGGTTGTGTCCATCTAAGTTGAGTTCCTGGTTCTTTCTCCTTGATTGGTTCTTTCACCTTGTTTATTAGCACTTCTTTCCCCTTGTTCTTGGACATTGCTATAATCATAGCCAAAAAGACAATCTAATGAATCACAACCATTATGATATTAACAATCTAAAACATTATTACAAAAATAGTACAAAAGCTATGGAACATAAAATTTATCATCCAAAAACAATGCAAAGCCATGTTAACTAGTCTTCAAATGATACAGGCAAAAGAATTTGAGGAACCAAATTACAATTTTAACTGTTTGCCCACAAAAATAATCAATTGTTGCATTTTAAAAACTGTAAAGGATATCTACTTATGCTTTGTTAGGTACCATATACAAAGCCAATAAGGTTGTAGTTGTTAAAATAGCCAATGCATCAGGATTCAAATAAAGCCAACAACATAAATGAACAAATCTACACGTCTCCTATTTATGTAGTTTGCCCACATTGCTTGACATATCTCATCCCTCTTATGATTCCATTCTCTACTTTCCACTATAGCTTCATGTCGGCTTGGTTGGACTCGAGCACTAGACTCTGTCTCACATGTTTCATCTCATATAATTGGGTCATAGGATCAACCCCCATGACGTGATTGTGAATAACACCACATGCTAAAACTACATCAACTTGTGTAATAAAAGACTAAAATGGTTCTGCATCAAAGACATGAAAACGTTTTGTTATAACTCCAAACTCTTGCTCAGTGGTAGTTCGTAAGGAAGAATGACGAAAGTTGAATAATTCTTTTGCATTTTCAGGTGGATGATCACTAAAATTCTTTCAAATGGTATCGAACACTTCGATAAGGAGACAAGATTCCTGGTCTATTTCCATAACCAGCATCACCAAGGTAATATTTACCTACAAATTATAAATCAATTTAAAAAAAAAAAAAAATCCAACATAAAGCAATAGACAACTCACTTAGAACCAAAATGAAACCACCAACCCAACTACCACAAGAAATCAACCAGCCAACACCACTGAAACCTAAATCACAACCCACCGACCCAAAATCTCAACCCACTACCACCCAAATCGCGAGACCCATAGCCCCACCAATCCATTGCCACAAAATCGAGAGAGAGAGAGAGAGAGAGAGAGAGAGAGAGAAGAGTTGGAGAAAGAGAGAGAAGAGTCAGAGACGGAGAGTGAGAGTGAGAGAAGAAAAAAAGAAGAAGAGAGAAGAGAGAGTCAAAGAGTGAGAAGAAATAGAGGAGAGCGAAAGAAAATAATATTATTTTAATTATACATACTTGCTATAGTAAGTTCTAAATACCCATACTTATTGTAGCGAGGATGGAAAAAAAAATTGGATTTATGTACCTAGATGTTGCATGATTTTAAGAGTCTAGGTGGTAAAAAAGCAACTTGGGAGGGGGAGGGGGGTGTAAACAGCCTCCAATGCTAGTGCTCTAATAACCTGGTATGTGTGGGACGAAGGGACTGCATATACCCGAAAAAATAGTTAGAAATTCGAAAAGATCTGAATACCTTTATTTGTCAAAAGAAAAGTACAATTAATTTTTTTAATTTAAAAATTGATGTTATTTTAATTTTGGTCCTTAAAATTTGGAACTATTTTTATTTTGATATTTTAGGTTTTAAAATTTATATTTTGATTCTTCATGTGTCGATTTTATTTTCGTAATGACTATTACTTATTTCTCTTAGTAATTTAATTTATTTTTTTGAGAGAGTTTCAACCTATGACGTTCGCTTCTGATGATAACTTTTTATTATTAGACCAAGACATCGATCAGTTTTTGGTGTAGGCGAGGATTGAACCTCAGATCTCTTATACAACCATTAGAAATTTTACCAGTTGAGCTAACCGGAACTCACTTAGTAATTTAATTATTAAGTGCTCTTCATGAATACCTATTTCATAAAATACTATATTTAAAATGATATAGAATTTAGAGATTTCATTGGTTTAGCGGATTACTAAAAAAAAAAAGTTGACATAACAGTAGGGCCAATTGGAATACATAATCAAATATGAAGGACACAAATAAAATTTTTAAAATTTAAAGAGTCAAAATATGAACAATTTTAAACTTGGCCAAAAAGCAGTATACTATGGGGAAAAGTAGGGCCATATCTCGAAATATAAGAAACAGCAGTATTTTCTCAAAAAAAGAAAAAGAAAAAAAGAAACATCATTAGCAGTTTCGGCAATTTCTCAGAACAAAAGGACTGAAAAATAAAAAGGAGAAAGCAGAAGGGCATAAGAATAATAAGATAACCATTAGTCAGACAACTAAACTTCATGCATAATAGATTGATTGGGCTTTTGTTGAATGTGCCATCTGTATGACTGACGGTATGGAATATTTGAAATCAAAGCCCCAACTTCGCTTTCTCAACCTCCTTTCAAACCCCGAGCTCCATTCAAACCCCATAATAAAATATTAATATTCAGCAATTAGTGCCATTTTTTGCTAAACTGCAATTAGTGCCATACCTTTTGCTTTCCTAATCACCCACTTTATTTATATATATATATATATATATATATATGTAGAATAGAGAGATTTCATTTCATTTCCTAATCACACGGGCACAGCACTCTGTCCGTATAAAAACCTAAGAGCAACTATTGCTTTGCCATCTCCAACTTCGCGCACAGGTGAGAGAGATTTCGCGATTTTTGATCCGTTTGGTTGCTTGGAAAGTGTTGGAAAATGACAAAGAAATTAAAAAATTTCCTTTCAGAAAATGAAAACTGTACACTTTCCGTTTTGTACTGAAAGCTCGGTTGATGTGCTTTTATTTTTGGTTCTGATTCGGAAAAGTAGGATAGAGTTTTACCGTGTGATTTAATTTTCATTCAGTTTTCTCGGCAACCAAACAGGGCAAATTTAATCAAGTATGAAATTTAGTTGTTTGTTTTAGATTGCGCAGTGAAAGCACTTGAATGCTTAGTTCATCCATTGTTAGATATGCAGATTTTCCATGTGGAGAAGGAGAATGTATATATAAAAGTAATTTTTGAATCTTTCATTTTTTGGTTGAGCTCGGAGATAAAATCTGGTCGAAAACATTTTATTTTTTGGTTCTGATTCGAAAAGTAGAATAGCGTTTTATTTGTATAAGTTAACATTTTACTGTGTGATTTAATTTTCCTTTAGTTTTCTCGGCAACCAAACAGTGTAAATTTGATCACGTATTAAATTTAGTGGTTTGTTTTAGATTGCAGCGAAAGCACTTTAATGCTAAATTTATTCATTATTAGATATATGCATATTTGACAAATTCAAGAATTTCTTTATTTATTTTTTAATCTTTAACATTTTGGTTGAACGCCAAAATATAATCTAGTTGAGGTGCTTTCTGATTTTTGTGAACCAAAGTGACAAAACGTGTGTGATTTTTCTCTGCAAAACAGAGTGTTATGCCTTTTTGTTTCATGTGGTAATGATTGAACATTGATTTTGTGATTGGTGTAGATTCAGTTCAGTTTGTTATATAATCATGGCAAGAAAGATGCTTATTGATGGGGAGGTGAGCCAACCTAATGAGGAAGAAGCTCACTATGACTTTGACTTGTTTGTCATTGGAGCCGGAAGTGGTGGTGTTCGTGCTTCTAGATTTTCAGCTACTTATGGAGCCAAGGTATAGCCCTAGGATATTGAACAACAAGCTGTAAGAATAATTATGGTTTTGTACATATCAAAAAAAAAAAAAAAATTATTGGTTTGTCTTGTCTTTTGGTATTTTAGGTATTCTAATTTGTCTTATTATTTATTTATTTATTTTTTTTGACATTGTTTTTTTCATTGATGTTATAGCGTCATTAACTAAATGGGCAGGGAGAGATTTGAATGTTATTTGTTACATTAGTTTATTTTATGAGATCTAAAAGAACCAGTTATAATTTGTTTTTATAAAGATTCTTGATTGACTTGTTTGTCTTATTGTTGCTTATTGTGGTGGTACTAATCGATCTGATTGTCTTGAATTCTTGTGGAATGTAATTTTAGTTGTATCTGAATTCTACTTTGCTCTTCCCTTCGTTGTCACATTCATTTCCCTTTCTAATGGAAGCATTTGATAACTAAATGATGACTTATAACTTTTGGTAATCCTGTTGCAAGGTTGGGATTTGTGAGCTTCCATTTCATCCAATCAGCTCAGAAGTTGTTGGAGGAGTTGGTGGAACGTAAGTTGAAACAAAATCTAATCTTTAATGCTCTTCATTGGTTGCCCAACTTAATTTGTAACCCATGCACTGCAGTTCCTGAGTTCCAATTTTACTATTTTAGTTGTGATATTTACCTTGCTTTAACCACTTTGTTGATACACAATTTCTAGTATCTTTATTAACAATATGGATTCACTTTTGTCTGCAATAGGTGAGAGATTTAACTTAAAGCATAGCTTTGTACATGACATTGGAATATAGAATCAGTTCATGTAGCAACTTTATCTGTTTTCCTTTTCCTAATGTTTCCCACATCAATCATCGTGAAGAACTTTTTCACTGGTTCTAGGAATTTTAGTAAGTTGATGCAGGAATCATTAGTGAGTTGTTTGCACTTTTATGTTATTTAGTTATCATTTTCTTAGTGAAGTAGGTTAAAAAGACTCTGTAGGTGGGCATGTACAAATCTGATACTATTTTCTAATTACTAGTATCAGGACTTTTAAGGTGGTGCTGCCGACTGTTGATGTTGGGAAAATTTTGTTTACGCCCTTGTAGTTCATTCTCTGTTGAGAGGTTTACCTGGTCATGAGACAATGTTTCTTAGCTATTTTTATGTCCAACATGTTGCAGGTAGTAGCTGCTGTGTGTGTTTTTTATTTTGCATTTTCTGAATAAGACTAACCAATTTTAATTTGATAATGATGAATTGTTGATTGATTACCTTCCTTATAATAGTGATTGATTTGAGTCAAAGTAAATGAGAAATCAGCTTCTCTAAGTTGTATATAAATTTTTGGGTGGAGTTGCCAATGAGATTGAGCTGAAATGGCACCACCTCCCTTTGTAAGAGCAAGGTAGAGGGCAAGGTCTTGGGTTCGAAACCTATCAAGGATTCAAGGTGCATGTGGAACTTACCAATTAAAAAGATTTCTAGTTGGAGTGGTTGATTTGGATGTTCAACATAATTGTAAAGGTGGTATTTGTATATCAGGAAAAAAAAAAAAAAGAATAATATATGAAATTGCAGATATCTTACATAAATGGTTGATGTTATGCAGCTGAGAATCCTAGGTGTCAATTCTGGACTCATATTGTTCTAATGGCTTATGAATCATTGGTTTGTTAAATATGGAATAACGTTGGTTGAAAGTGGTAATTTATGTTCAGAAAACCCTCATTAGACTACCTAGTTCTGCTGCATTTTTTTACACATAGTGAAGTTTGAATAATATTGCTAGTCAGATGTTTAGACTTGATGTTGAAATGTAGTGACTTCTATGTTTAGACCTTATGAAAATGATTTCTCCCTAATAAATTACCAATTTCCCGGAAGGTTAAACTGTTAGGAAATGATGGTTTTAATCTTTTAACTAATATTTTAATACTCTACCTCACATGTGGGTTCAAACTCCCCTTTGATGAACATATGGGATTTTGTAAATTTTAAATGAGAGGCAGAGTGGTAATAAGGTTTGAACTAGACTACGTACCCAAGAAGTATGGACATTTCATTCGGGGTGCTATACCTGTTATACAGGTGTCGTACCCGCTATGTCATGTTATAATTTTTCAGAAATTGCTTGTGTTGTCGTGTCATACTTGTACCCGTACCTGTGTCCGTGCTTCCTAGCTACCTACTCTAATATTCTAACACTCATCTTTTGGTTTTCTAGGTGTGTCCTTCGTGGTTGTGTTCCCAAAAAGATTTTGGTGTATGGAGCATCTTTTAGAGGTGAAATTGAGGTGAGAATATAATATGTATCAATAGTACAATGAATTAATGAAAACTCCTGCTGAAATCATGTGTTCTTATATTGATTACTCATTTTAGTGGCAAAACTTTAAATGAAAAAAAGGTTTGTGAAATATTTTCTTTTGACTGTCTTCATTGCAATCATCATACTGTATCTAGACAATTAACTTATCAATTTTTCTATCAACATGGATCAAGTTCAATTTCTTGAATTTTGTTTTATTATTAATAGTTATTATAAAACAATCAGCTCTCAACCTCCAGAATTGGTTTGGAGTTGTCTGATGTTCCTTTCTGATAGGGAAACTTCAGTAGAAGGGTGATATGTGCCTTTAGGATGTAATGGAAATTTCATTTGTTCTTGGATTCATCAAGCTATACAATGGCTCCAAGCTTTTCTAGAAAGTGTGCCATGGAATAAAATTTTTGTTTGGCACATTGTGCTTCCTCTGTTTACTATTTATAGGAAAAAAAAATCCCCATGTTTGTGATGTACCAATTTTTTTGTTTTAGTATAATGTTATCATGATTTTTATTTTGTTTATATGTTGACCTTAATTGGTTTGCTGAATCCACTCTTTGGCTTTGTAGGACGCCAGGAATTATGGGTGGGAAGTGAGTGAGAAAATTGACTTCAACTGGAAGAAGCTTTTGCATAAGAAGGTATTTTTTTTGCTCTATTTTTGGTACTGTTTTCATGTTTCTCTTTTACCTAATGAAACTAACAGTTACTACACCAGTCAAAAAGTCAAGATGATTGCTAGTCAGCTAGAGAGCTAAGCTTTGGTTTGGTGTTATAGAACTTGCTATTATATATGGCAAATAAATTTATATTGGCAAGCTTGATATGACAAGTTAAAGAACTAGTTGGCTTTTGAAAATGTGAAACTGGGTCTGTTGATGGACCAGCAATGGATCAGTGAAAGATTGCCAACTGGCCTACTTCTGTGACTGATTATATGATTTAACTTGTGATTGCCTGGCTGCAGCAAAGTTTAGGTTTGTTTGAACATTTGTTGAGATCATGATTTGGTCAGTTTGCCACCTTGCCTCTTGATTGTTTAGATCGAAGTTGTTATTGTAGTCTCAATGAAGAAGGGGAAAATCTGTCAGTTTTCTTCAAAAGAAAAGAAAAGAAATAAATAAATAAATAAAATAAAGAATGGGAAGATTAGTTTGTATTGATTCATGCCTTTCACTTTGATTGATTCCCTGTTGCTTTGACTGCTCTTTTCATTTTTCCTCTGTTTAACCCAGTTTAGTAGAAAATGTATAAAATGTGTTTCTTAAGGGATACTTGACTATTGAAAAATGCTATCCTATACTATTATACCATCCCAAAAAGTCACTTTATTACTTATACCATCCCATTTTACAATACCTCCCACATCCTAAAACTCTATTCTTATTAAAATATTATTCTTTAATCTTTTTTTATTATTTCTTTTTAACCAATTTTTTTTTTCAGTTCTACTTTCCTACGCTTTCCAACCGTTTCTTTTTTTTTTTTTTCCTCAGCCTCCCTCAACCTCTAGCACCAGCTCCTCTCACAGAACCACACAAACCCATCAACAGAGCCACACACCGAGCAACCCACAACCCACCACCGATCAACCCACCGAGCAACCCACAACCCAACAACTACCCAAACACGACCCAAACCCCGGACCCAACCACCACCCACAACCCCTTTAAGCACCGGTCATAGCCAGGGAAAAAAAAAAAAAAAAAAAAAAAACAGAGAACCAACACAGTGACCCACACACAGCCGCACACAAACCATCAAACCAAAGCCAACAACGGCCACCACACCCACCACCGATCCGAATCCACACCGCCGATTTGAAACCCAGCCCATTTGAAACTCACCGGAGCAAACCCATTCAAAAATATCATCAACCCACCACCGATCAACCCACTGATCAACCCACAACCCAACCACTACCCAAACACGACCCAAACCCCGGACCCAACCACCACCCACACCCCTTTAAGCACAAAAACCACAACCACAACCACAACCAAAAACACCGAACCCACGCCGGACCCAACCAAAAACCACAACCACAACCTAAAACACCGGACCCAAGCCAAAAACAACCAAAAACACCGGTCACAGCCAAAAATCCACTTCAGCCCACTCCGATCTTCGATCTCCGTGACCCACGCCATGACCCACTCCGATCTTCGATCTCCGTGACCCACGCCATGACCCACTCCGATCTTCAACCCGGTTGGTATTGGTCGATGTTGGGGAGTTTCCTTGCTTTCACCACTTGAACGAATAAGTAGTGCATCTTCTCGACGAGATCGAATGAGGACTTCTCTATTGTCATGCTTTCTGTTGGATCCAACGGAGTAAAGTTGCTTCCATGTCCTGTAAATGGCCTCTTAATTGGTTGTGGACCTGCGATTCTCACTTCGGGCATTGATTTAGAAACAGATGCTGGATGATGTTTGGGTTTGAAAGAGGAAAGTGAGAAAGAGAGAATGAAGAGAGCGGAGAGAGCGGAGAGAAAGAGAGAAAGAAGAGAGAGAATGTAACCGAAATTTATGGGAGGAGAGAGAAATGTCTATTAAAATATATATATATTTTTTTTACAATTGTGCTACAGTACAATTCTAAAGATAGAATTGTACTGTAGCACTATTGTATAATTTTTTAGCATTTCTGTGTTTAGCATCCTTTGATGCAGCTCATTTTGAGACATAAAATGCTAAAAAGGACTGAAATATAGCATTAGCATTTTTCAATGCTAATGCTCTTAGGGAGAAGTATTTTTAAATATTCTATCTGAAGTCTGATATGGTTGTTGTAAGCTTTACCCCAGATTCAAATAAATCTGTATTATAGAACTTCAACTTCTTGAGTGTGGTTTGCATATGGATGATATGAAAGGTGCTACAAACTAGTCCAATCAGTTATAATGTTGGGCTGGGTATGATATGAGTGCTTGCTATATTTCCTTGGTTTACCTAGTACACAACCTGTGTACCTGGCTATCCCCTATTATTTTTATTAGCAATTTTTTTTACTTATTCAAAAACAAAATAGGGGTATTGTAATCTGGTGGTTTTGGAAATTTGCATATTCCATTTGTAAGCTATTTTGCTAAGGATATAGGTTGGATAGCTCATTAGTGGCCAGCTTCCTATTATTAATGGCTCTGGTTAGTTTTGTAGCTGTGATGATTTCCTGTCTTGGGGTTGCTTATATTTTGGTAACAATTCTTCCTTTGTGAAGCTATGTGTGGAAGTTCTTCAGGGATGGAGGAATCATATCTTTTAATAGGAAGAATTTAGTGTTTATACACACTTTTCCCGTTCATTTATTATTCTTTCCTATGATTCAATTGTATATCAAGTCCTGCTGATAGTTTGGATAACAATAGCAGTTTGTTGTTTACACGTATACTATTATAATTATATATATATATATATATATAATTTTTTTTTTCTCTTTTAAACTTGCAGACAGAAGAAATAGTCAGATTAAATGGAATTTACAAGCGGTTATTGAATAATGCTGGGGTTAAATTGTATGAAGGAGAGGGAAAGATTGTTGGTCCTAATGAAGTTGAGGTGACACAACTAGATGGCACTAAATTGAGCTATACAGCTAAGCACATACTGATTTCAACTGGCAGTAGAGCTACACGTCCTGCTATTCCTGGCCAGGTATTTTGTTCTACAATGGTTTTAATGGATTCACAATAGTAGACATTAATTGGCACTTTGTGACAATGCGCAGCTAGAGTAATAGGTTTAGTATTCTTTTATATGTTCTGTGTATTAGTCTGTTGAAAATGTTATTAAAGACTTAGTCTCTGTTAACTGTGAATTTCAAAAATGTTGCATGTGATCTGAGTTTGTAGTTTGATGCATCAGCCTCTAAGGGTCATACTTTTTTCCTGTCTGTTCTGCTTGATTTGGAATTCTTTTAATGTTATGTCACATCAGCGGCTGTTATTTACATGTTACCTAACTTATAAGTTGAACTAGCTTTGGCAAACCAGGTTGGTTCCGAATCAATGCTAAAATAGAAAAACTAATTCAACTTGGAAGTTAAGAACTGGTTTTAGTTTCTATTTGGTGTTTTTGAACTAGACATAGCAAATTCAATAACTTAAGAACTAGTTTGCGAAACATCCCCTTCATAAGATTTGTTTGTTTCATGTATGAACCACTACTTTGAATTAGCAAATTCTGCAGTGTAGCACCCAATTAAGTTTCTTCTAACCATGAAATTCCAGTAGATTACCATTAAATGTATGGTTTTCACTTCAGCAAGTAGGGTCCTTTCCAAATCTCCAACTTTTTTCTAAACCTGTGTGGAAAATGTATAACTACACCTAAGTTAGGTTAGGAGAACATAATTTGTATGGACACTTCGAATTTTGGGTCTTCAATAAGGAAATTAATGGAGATAGTAGATACAATGATTAAGAGGAGAATAAACATTTTGTCTACAAGAAACTAAATGGGTAGGTGAGAAATCTAGATAAATTGAAGCTCAGAAATTTTTCAGAACATTGTTTGAGTGGAGGTTTGCTCCAGGAACATATCCTTTCTCTAAATTATAATCACTGTAATCTTAGAAGTAAGCTTAGCTGTGTTGTTCATCTAGTATACCCCGTGTATTTGATGCATTATATTTTATTTGCAAACCTTATTACTTACTACAAAAAGAGAGCTACAGAAGCTTACCTAGATGTTTAGATAATACTGCTTATGAAAATTTTAAAGAGTTGAAGATGAGCAGAAAAGGCTGTCTGGGAGGTAAAGGCTTATGATGGGGTGATGAAGGATGGAGAGAGAATATTTATAAAACTTGCTAAGACAAGGGAAATAAAAACAAGAGAATTGAAGTGTGTCAAGTGCATTAAGGATGAAGATCAGAGAGTGTTTGATGCATGAGGCAGTGAGAAGACAGATTTATTATATTTTATTTGATTTTAAGTATCAAGGGCAATTTTGTAATTTTATAATACTCTGTAATGGGCTATGCCAACAGTCCATTAGATCTTCTTTTGGGTTATATTTAAGTTTGGTTATATAGTTGGTCTTAGTAGTAAAAGCCTAAGGAGTCCAAGTCCAAGTCTTATTAGGTTTTTAAGAAATCCTAGTTCAACTAGGATTAGGTATTAGTTTTCTATTTAAAGAGTTATAGTACTTTCTATTGAAGTGATTAATAATAAATGTTTTCAGAATTTAAGAGATATGAAGCTTTCTTTTATGGTTTGTGTGATGCAACCTTCTCCTAGGTGTGATGCTTAGGAAGTCTAGGTGTGATTCCTAGAATTTATCTATTTTCTTTAATTTTACTATTCACGGTTACTGTTCACATCAACCCAAATCTTGAATTTCACCTTTTGATTTCATTCCTAAAACCCTATTAATCCTTGTCCCTTTGGACACCCTATAATCCCCATTATTTTCTAGCCTATTCCCCACCAAAAACTAACCCTAATTCTTCAAAACCCAAGATATACCAGATCTGTCCCTAATGTTCTAAATCAGATTACCTTGTTCCCCCTTGTCCTACATTAGTGTTAGTAAAGGGACTTGTCCTACGGCAGTGTTAGTAAAGGGAGATGAGATTATAGAAAAAGGAAGAGTTATTGATGGCATAACCATAGCACGGTTTGAGAAGCAATAACCTCTTTGGAAACTTATGGTTGAAGCAAAGCCCAAAATAACAGTCCATGATAGTTAATTAGGTTTTTATATTTTATTTGGTTATTCTAAAGTCAAAGGGAATTTTAGTAATTTTGCGATTGTTGGGCATGGGCCATATTCGTGGGCCTTGGGTTTTGCTTATATTATTAAGTCTTATTTAGTTTATGGGTCTTTTATGTATGAGCTTTGGTTCAATTAGGTTTGGTTTGCAAGTCAAACTCGGAGTCCTAGTTCTATTTGGAGAAGTTAAGCTTTGGGTCTTATACAAGTTGTTATTGTACTCAAACAAGATAGAGCTTACCAATAAAATATTGAGTGCTTTGTGTATTAAGGCACGTTGACCTTAGTGTTCTTTTTCCTCTGTTCCTCTTCTCTATTTTTTTCTTTTGTGCAGTTTTGTTCATAGGTGCTATTCATTGTTACTGCTCATGGGCACAAGTAGACAAATTCTCCAATTTTTCCTATGATAGTTATTTTGAAAACTTTCTAATGTAAGAAATTGGAGTGTATTGAGTAAGTAAACTGAGGATAGAAACTATTAGGGGTGTGCATGTGTTGAGTTTGGGGTTTTTGTCAACCCAACCTACCTCATTAAGTTGAGAAATTTCCAATCCAGCCCAACCCAACCCACCCCAACTCGTAGAGATCAGGTTCGGATGGGTTTAGTAGTTAGGTTGGGGCTATTTTGTCAAGCCCAATGGTGTTGGTCCTTATGGTGTTGGTTTATGGAAAAATATCAGTCAGGGATGGCCTTCTTTCTCTCACCATATTATGTATGATATTGGCGATGGATCTAGAGTGAAGTTTTGGCAAGACCGATGGTGTGGAGAGACTTCTCTTGCTGTTAGATTTCCAGACTTGTTCAGATTTTGTAGGAATAAGGATGCTAGTGTGGCTGAGCTTATGATGTTCGCTCATGGTGTCCTCTTTTGGGATGTGAGATTCATTAGGAGTGTGCATGCTCGGGATCTAGAGTCTATGTCCGACTTCATGGCATCTATTTATGGTTCGCATATAAGGGGGCGAGGTGAGGATAAAATGTGTTGGATTCCTAACAAAGTTAAGGGTTTCCTGGTTAGTGGTTATTATAGAATTTTAGCTGGCACCGCTTCCATTGGGTTTCCTTGGAAAAGTATATGGAAGCAAAAGATTCCCTCTAGAGTAGCTTTCTTTGTTTGGACTGCTGCTTTAGGGAAATGCTTGACGATTGATAATTTACGTAAAAGGAAGGTGTGGATTCTGGATTGGTGCTACATGTGTAAGAGAAATGGTGAATCGGTTGACCATCTATTTCTTCATTGTCCTTTTGCTTCGGATCTATGGTCTATGGTTTTGGGCCTTTTTGGAGTTTCTTGGGTTATGCCGCACTCTGTTCTGGGGCTGTTATGGTGTTGGCAAGGCAGCTTTGGTCGTCATCGAAATGGTTATATTTGGTCCATCATTCCTCATTGCTTATTGTGGTGTCTTTGGAGGGAGAGGAATAGTAGATGTTTTGAAGATACTAAGAATTCTATTCCTGCCCTCAAGCTTCTCTTTTTTAGAACTTTAAGGGATTGGTTGTTTGCTTTGCAAGATAAATCTTTCCCCTCTTTTATTGATTTCCTAGACTCTTGTAATTTTTGTATTTGATTTCTTTTCCCTTGTACACTTCCTGTGCACTAGGGTGTTCCCTTTTTTATCAATATATCTTTTACTTATCAAAAAAAAAAAAAAAATTTCTTGGAATTGTATCTTCTCTTTTCTTGTATTCCCATGTATCTATTTTAACATTTTCATTTCAACTAAATTCATTTTGTTAACATCTTACTTCTTAATAGCCTAAGTAGGGCTGTCCATGGGTTGGGTCGGATTGGGTTTGGGGTTGACCCTCAACCAACCCGATTGAATTGGTGGAAAATGGACCCGCGGTCGACCGAATGTTCGGGTCGGACCCAGTGGCACGGGTCATCGATTGAGCGGGTTGGAGCCATTAGGTGATTTTGGGTCTAAAGCACAACAAGATAGAAATCAAAATCAAAACCCAAAGAACAAAGAAATCAAAATCCAAATAACACAAACCAAGACCAAAAGCACCAAATCCATGAGACTAAAATGAAAAAGAAAGATAAGACTAAACCCACACCACCACCACCACTCCCTCCCCCACCATCACCACATCCAGCACAATATCATTACAATTTATAAAAATAAAAAAAATAAAAAAAACTTTTTTTTTTTTGCCTAATCCACCATCAGATTGCACAAGATTAGAGTCTAAGATCAGAGTCTCAAAGGAGATTTCATGTAGATAAGAGGAGGGATTCATCAAGAGTGAGGAGTTTGAGACCCAACCTAGGATGGCAAGTGCAACAGTGGCAATAGGGCTGGCCAACTAGGCGACGTCGACAGTAAGGTGGCTAGGATTAGATAGAGAGAGAGAGAGAGAACTTTCTGAAATGGTTGAGCGTAGTAGAAACCCATGTGTTTTCCTTAGAAGTTAAGGGACCTGGACTGACCCGAAAAACCGATTTTTAAAATAAACAGACTTGCACCCGACCTGCTTGGGCATTCGGATTTGCCCGTGGGTTTTCGGGTCAGATCGGGTCATATGGGTGGGTCAGGTTTGACAGGTTGATGGACAGCCCTAAGCCCAACATTTAGTCCCTTCAACTTAATTGTATCCTACAATCATACACAATAATCATTTTGTTTTGATAGCTAAGAAAAAATATATTCAAAAAACTGCTAGATGCAAATTAGCACCAGCATATCAAAAGTACGAAAAAGATGGAAAAGCAAAAAACCTAAAAAGACATTAATTACAAAGAAAGAGAGCTAAGGAATAGAGAAAGAGAGTCACTAGATGTGAGTTCCCAAGCCCTAGCCCAATCAAACAGGGATCCAAAAAAGAGAGCAAGCATTTGGTCCTCAAATCTATCCAAATCCTCAAACGTCCACCGATTGCATTCCTTCCAAATACACCACATCAAACACAACGGAACTAAGTTCCAAATATAAGATGAATGCTTCCCCAACCAATTCCACCAACTAAATAGAAAATCTGACACCGTATATGAGGGAACCCATGAAATCCCAAAAGTCCTAAAGACGAAACACCACAGCCAATAAGCCTTTCCACAATGTAACAACAAATGATCCATTGTCTCACCACAACAACAACACATAATGCACCGGTCAACAAAATCAAAGCCTCTAAGCCGCAAGTTATCACCCGTGAGGATCCTATTCCATGCGGTTGTCCAAACAAAGAAAGAGACACGCTGGGGTGCCTTAACCTTTCAAATACCTTTCCATGGAAAAACAACGGAAGAAGAGCCATGTAACTTATGATAATATGAGCGGATAGTAAAATCCCCATTTTTTGTCATCTTCCATCTCAACCGATCACCATCAGTCCCTGAAGGTAAATTGGCTACCAAGAATCGAAAGAAATCAACCATCACATCTGCCTCCCAATCATTAGGACCTCGATTGAAACGAACATCCCAAGTTTTCCCATCCCCTGCTCCTTGACATACCAAAGATGATTCTATGGAAGCCTCTCTGTTTGCAGCGAAATTGTACAAGACTGGAAAAGCCAATTGGAGAGAGATCTCCACACCACTTGTCTGTCCAAAATTTCACTCTATCCCCCACCCAAACCTTATACTGGACATTTTTGTTGAAAACTTCCCAGCCTTTTCGGATGCTTCTCCACAAACCACAACCATGAGCACCCCTTCCCAACTTTTAGAGGTCCACCCTCCCATTCTTCCCCAAATTTCAAAGCTACCACCCTCCTGCAAAGCCTATTCTCCTCAATCCCAAAACGCCAAAGCCACTTTCCAACAAGGCTTTATTGAAAGTGGTCAATTTCCTAATACCTAGGCCACCATTAGCAATAGGCATACACAAAAATCATACACAATATTCGTGATGCACTTCTCCATTTCATCCACCATACTATTATTTAGGGGTGGCAATTCGTGTTTGCAGGTTGGGTTTGTATCGTGTTGAGCCATGAACATTCGGCTGTATGGGTTGACCCGAACCTGATCTGTTTAGCAAACGTGTCAAAAATCCTCAACCCTAACATGACTTGTTTATTAAACAGCTCAACTCGACACGACATGTTTAACCCGTTTAAATAACAAGTGATGTAAAGATTAATACAAATGACTCATTTAATAACCTGTTTGATTAGGACAATAACCTATTATCAATCCCCATATATCTAAAATTAAAATATAGTTACAACCATAAATATAGTAATAAACATATAATTACAACAAAAATTAAGCAATAATAACAAAAGCTAATACATTTATAAGCTAAACGGGTCAAACAAGTTCACATGTTGAACACGAACACGATCCGTTTATTAAACAGGTTAGCCGTGTCGATCTGAATATGATCCGAACCTGTTTAGCCTCAACCCATAATTTGTTTATAAACGAGTTAGTCGTGTCGGGTTGCAGGTCATGTCAGATTTTGCCACCCCTACTATTATTCTATGATTTTCATCATCTTCGATATCTTAATTCTTAATCCAAGATACTAAAAGCCCTCACTATTTTGTAAATCTTGACCCTCAAGTTTTACAAATCTTTCATCTTTATTTCTCCTTTTACTAAGCTTGCCCTCCATGTACTGTACTCTGCTTCTCTGTTTTGGTAATCCTAATCATTCAAACAAACCTACAGTTTCTATATATATATAAATATATATAAGTTTATTGAAATGAAAGTGAGTATGTTCTCCATCTATACAGGGAGTGTCCATATTAAGACCTTTTTTTTCTGCTACACACCTGGTAGGTGTTATATAATATGCTTCGTTGAATGCATATGTGATCGCAAGTCCAAATGATACTGATCACATAGAAGTGCAAAAGGTTCTCTTGGACTGATATTTTCAATTTCTTGATTTTTGCTTGAAGTATTAGTTTTGTGATTTACTTGTGCAGTTTATGGTTTTTGCTGGATTATGTTGTTTATGTACCTTTTCCTGGATTCCTGAGTTTGTACTCTAGTTCTACCAGTTGGATTTATAAAGTTGATCCTTGAGGTGCTTGGCGACCTTCAGTTGCAACTGTTGCTTTACATAATTAATAACTTAATTGATAAACTACTTGACACTCATTGCTTTAGTTGATGTAATCTGTGAGATGTGATATTACTCTTGCTTACACATTTTCTTCTTTCCTTTTTTTTTCACCTTTCTTTCCCCTTTTTATTTTGTAGGAGTTGTCTATAACCTCTGATGAGGCATTGAGTTTGGAGGAGTTACCTAAGCGTGCTGTGATACTTGGGGGAGGGTGTGTCTTTGTCTCTTTTATCTGTGTTGTGTAATACTTTCAGCTGCATAACATGCTCAATAGTCTCAAATGATCATCCTATCATTTCATCAGGTACATTGCTGTTGAATTTGCTTCAATATGGAATGGGATGGGTGTGACCGTGGATCTATTTTTCAGAAAGGAACTTCCTTTAAGGTTGTAAATGATGATTTGATTCTTGCCTTTTCAATTTAGACTTTGTGCAACTTTGATTCCCTAGGCCCTGAATTTCTTGTACATTGTAATAAGAAACTGTAATCATGAACATACACACATATATAAGTAGGAGCTTTGTCCAGGAAGTGTAGGATAAGTGGGAGCTGAAAGGCGAAAGTGGAATACCACTATTTTTAACGTTATTTTCATGGTTTTAAAAACTGGACCAGGGGCAAAACCATTTTTGCCTCCGGTTCCCGGTTTTCACCAGTTTTGGGGTTTTTCTTGGACCGGACTGGTGGCCGGTTCCCGGTCGGACCGGCCGGTCTGGTCAGGTTTTTAAAACCATGGTTATTTTACTTATTCCGTGAATCAGAAGCGGGGGCTTTGCACCCTCTTTTTGGACCCAAGACTCGCCTCTGCTGGGTGGGGGGGGGGGGTCTGTGAACTGGTGACAACTTTATGGTCAGTATCTCTTTCTTGCTACTGCCATACTGATTCCAATGCAACTGTTTCTGAATTCTTTGGCAGAGGCTTTGATGATGAAATGAGGGCAGTGGTTGCAAGAAATCTTGAAAGCAGGGGAATTAATTTGCACCCAAGGGCAAATTTGTCGGAGGTAATATTACTTCTGTAAGGATTACATGGATCCATACTGGTGCAACAATATCTGACATGTGTGTTTGTATATATCTCACATTCAAACTTGTGCTAATAATGATTTCTGTAATTTCAGTTGATTAAAACAGAGGATGGCATAAAAGTTATCACAGATCATGGTGAAGAGTTGATTGCAGATGTTGTACTGTTTGCCACTGGTAATTACAAACCCTTTTAAAATTACAAGGCACTTCAAGTTAGGGAGCTATGATGCCTTTGGTTACTATATATAATCTTGCATCAAAGATTAAAGGCACATTGATTGCACTGAGTTTGAGTTTCTAATTATCATTGTTTTTCTTTATTGAAATTCCTTTGGTGGTATCCTGGTGTCATGGACTGTCATTTGTTGTCTGAAGCAAGCTTTGGCTTATTAACTATGATTAATAATTGGCACAAATGTGCAAGTTGTATGTGATATTTAATACCAAGTTCAAGTTTATGGCTTGCTATTAAGCATATAATATGAATTGTCCTTGTTCTTTAAAAAAAATCAAAATATTATATGTTGATGTTTTAAATTTACTTACTTTTGAATCCCTTTTCTGCACACGAGAAATTATTATTTCTTAGAACTCTTTCAAAAATAATTTTGCATTTTGGTTGCCAAAATGAGTTGAATCCATGCAGCTGGTCTTCAAATCCTCTGGTGGGAAACGTTTCCTGATCCTACAAAGATTCTGCAGCTTTCTGCAAATGGAAAGCACAAATGTGTATACTAGGAATATAAGTAAACTAATTGTCCTAGAGACTGTCAAAATAATGCAGGGGTTTTGAGAGATCACTTGTATCTGCCAATAAGCTAACTGGTTGAAATGGTCATGATTGGTTAACTTACCATATTATAAATTTGTAAAGGTTTAACAATTAATTGTCAGTAAACTTGGACTATGCCAGCATTCTAATCATATTACTTTATATATATATATATATATATTTACTTGCTTTATAGATTTTAAAGTTGCATAAAATTTCGATGTGGTATTGTGGTTTAATTCTGCAACATTTTTTTTCCCCTTACAGAATTCTTGAGTGACTGCTCTTTTTTTACAGGTCGATCTCCTAATACAAAGCGGTTGAATTTGGAAGCTGTAGGTGTGGAACTTGATCAGACAGGAGCTGTGAAGGTCACTAGCTTTCTTATATGCTGCTCCTTATAATCATTGAATATTGTAATGTGTTTCTACTTTGACTGGGGATCCGTTGGGTTGATTTTTAGCATTAGTTATGTGCTGGATTTTCCATTCCAGACACATCTTAGTCTTCATTTATTTGTGCACCCTCTTTGACTATGTTATGGTTTGCAAAATATTAATACATATATAAAAAGAGACGGTTTATATTATAATTCATTTATGGCATATGCATAGAAAGGTAGGTTATGTTAGGAGTTGGCACCAGTTGGGGTGTTATCCAAACCAACTGATGGGGCTAGTGGGGTTCAGCACTAATCTATTTTTTGGTGTAAATGAAAAAAGTATGATAGCGTTTGAAACCATATAAAAGTTGATATGTTACTTATTGGTATGTTACCTTAACCTCATCAATCTGTTTCGTTGTTGTTCTATTGCTATATTACAATGGACTGTCTAGTGATGGCATGGCAAAATTGCTTTCAATATTTATGTAAAAAGATTGTGTATGCTATGAGAAGCGCTCATGCCGTCAAGGTCTTTGCCTCCATTTCTCTTGCAGGTAGATGAGTACTCACGTACCAATATACCTAGCATATGGGCTGTGGGTGATGTTACAAATCGAATGAATCTTACCCCTGTGGCCTTAATGGAGGGAACATGCTTTGCTGTATGTGTTCCATTTAGATCTTTTTTATTTTACTTTATTCAGTTTTCTATGCTTTTGTTCTTCCAATATTGATTTCAATGTTGTTCAATGTATTCATTTATTTTGTTCTGTCTGCAGAAAACTGTTTTTGGTGGGCAACCTTGCAAACCGGACCACAAAGATGTTGCCTGCGCTGTGTTCAGGTGTCATGAATCTTCTGATGCTTGTTAAATACATTTAAAATAGGTTATTATTATTGAAAGAGTCTATTACTAATTAGAAAGGAAAATTGTTGTTCATAGGTTCTTGAAAAATTGTTCTCATTTATCATCCTCACTGGTTGTTTCCTTGCCAGAAAGAGTTTGCTCCGTGAGTGGCATGTCACATTAGACGAAGTTCTGAGTTTTTCTGCTTTAGCATCTACTTTTTCTTTCTCTCAATGGTGTGCTAACCATGCACAGTTCAGTTTATATAGGGTTGGTTTTTGGTCTCACTCTCCTTGAATCACTGGATATATCTGGCATATGTCACTTTTTAAAATTGGATTATAAGGGATTTGCTCATAGTGGCACTATAAGATCTTGGGAGGAAATTTAGGAAGGGTTGTTTTTTTGGGTCTCCCTCTCCTTGAAACACCAGAAATATCTTGCATATGTTACTTGTTAAAAGTGAATTACAATGGAGTTTTGCTTATAGTGGCACCATAATATCTTATAGAGGAGAGATTAGGGTTTGAAAAACAAGGGTAGTTTAGCGATTATTCTCAGCAGAGCCTGGCTTAATTGGGTGGATTCAATCTCTCTGCTTCAATAATAACCTTTTTTTTCCTCCCTATTGTACAATTTTTTATCTGCAATTTTTTGTTATTCATCTAATTTTAAATTGGTTCCTTGTTCTATAAACATTAATTGAATTGCAATTCTGTTGTCTAGAGTTTGCCTGTGTTGAGTACCTTGTTCTGTATGAACATTAATGCTCATATTTGATACATAGCATGTAAACAGTGTGACATTGTGAGCACTATTATTTTAATGCTTTTACCATTTTGTTGTTTATAGTTATATTGAACATATGGAACTGAAGTAAAATATCTTATTAGCTATTTGGATTTTCTTTATAAATGTTAAATTTGCAATTTTCTTGCCAATTTGCAGCATACCACCTCTTTCTGCAGTGGGCCTCAGTGAAGAGCAGGCAATCGAGGAAGCACATGGTGATGTCTTGGTTTTCACATCAACCTTCAATCCAATGAAGAACACTATCTCTGGGTATGTATCATGATTTGGAGTCTGTCTTTACCACATAAGTTTATAATCTAACAAAGAAGCAGATGACCCTTTCATCTTTGGAAACTAAAAGAATCTTATGTGTGATAGAATTAGAGCACTTGAACTTTGTTATCTATTATCTTGCCTCTACTACTACTTACCCTGCCTATTCTTCTGCTAAATAAGTAAGATCAATTTTCCTTACTATTGAGTATGTACTTATCAAGGATATGGGGGGTAGCTATATTCATCAGCAAAGATGGTGTCATTTCGTAAGATCTATAATGGAAGACATATTGTTGATTTTATATGTATAGAAATTTGGATAAGTAATTACTGGTTAACTGTTATGGACTTATCTGTGTATACTAAAATCTTACAGCATCTTCATTGAATTCTAAATATATTCTAGTTAACTGGACATTAAATTGTTTCAATTAATTAATTTTTAGCTTGTACCTTTGGCCTGTCATTGTCATAATAACATCTAATATTTGCAAAATTTGTATCTCTGATGGCATTTATATTTGAAGATTCATCTCATATAAATCTACTCACTCACCATGTTTTATTCTCTTTTCTGTTCCAGGCGACAAGAAAAGACAATTATGAAGCTTGTTGTTGATGCTGATACAGATAAAGTTCTTGGAGCATCCATGTGTGGGCCAGATGCACCTGAAATTATACAGGTATGCTTTGTTAGCTATTCCATTTCAGTGAGTGGTTCCTATGCTTGTCAATTTTATTTATTTATTTTATACAATAGGTAACTTGCATGATATGTACAATTGTACATTCACATTGAGTGGCCATTCCTATTCTTGTTCTTACTAATTGGATTTTTAGCACATCAAATCAAAAATGATATTGAGGATACTGTGGGAATAGAATTCAGCTGATTATAAGATATATAGAATTCATCTATAAAAAAGTTCGGCCAAGTAGATTTACCTGGCACTGAAGGCACTGGTGTAAAGAATGGAGCAAAAGTTGTATGTAAAACTGTAGTCATCATTAACAATAATAGTTGTAAGTGACAATGTTTCTTGAAATTTTAAAATGTTTATGAACTATGATGTTGCTGCTGTTGTCTAAAGCTATGCTAGACACAATTCTGGTGCCTTTTTTTTACCCTCGGATGGCATAGTACAATTCTTGAATTTGTACTGAGCTCTAAAAAATGAACACCTAGAAATTTCTAGAAATGTCCAGTCCTCGAATTGTCCAAAATAATTTTAACAACAAAGCCTTAGTCCCAAAATCTTGGGGTCGGCTATGGATCCTGGACTTTAAGTAATAAGTTGCACATAGCAGTTAATGCAAAATCTCCCTTTTTCTCTTATTTCATTGTCTATTTTTTTGCTTGTGCATTTAATTCCTGATATTCTTTGTGATTTCCTTCACAGGGCATTGCTGTTGCCGTGAAGTGTGGAGCAACCAAGGCACAATTTGACAGCACGGTGAGCTGAAACTTTTTTCTTTACACCCCCTAGTCCTTTTTCGCCAGAGGAACTGGTAATATAAGGGGGTGTTATCAACATTGCATGCCATTCAACCTACCACTTAAAATGTAACAAAGTGACAATAAGGGAGAAACCTGAAAAATCTGAAATAGCTCTATGGTGGTGGCCTCATCGTGGCTCTTCTTTCTATTACCCTACTATATTGTACAACTCTCAGTCAAGTACGTTTTTCCAAATTCTAGCGAAGGAACTCCATTGCTCATAATTTTGTGCTGCATGTTGAATCTGTGTGCTGTAAATAAATGGTATATATGGTAAAATTGAAGATATGATTGAGCACCTGTTATCTCATACAACAAGTAATAACTAGGTAGACCAATCTGCACTCCTTAATAATCTGGAAGTGCTGACCAGAACTAATCTTTGCACTTTTTATGATAGACTTTTCTGATCATATTTTTTATTCCACGATTGAAGCGTAAAATTTGTGTCCCCCCCCCCCCCCCCCCCCCCTCATCCCGTATTTCTTGAGAGTTCAATTCCCTGACTTCATGTAGGTTCTTATTTTAATTTTTTCTCTCTTCATAATGTATGGCTCCTTGTAACTCATAAAGTTTGACTTTTTTCTACAGGTGGGAATTCATCCTTCTGCAGCAGAAGAATTTGTGACAATGCGGTCAGTGACGAGGCGTGTTTCTGCTGGTAGCAAGCCAAAGACTAATCTGTAAAGATACTAAGATTAGAAGAAAGGAAAAAGAATGCTAATATGCAATTGAAAGAGGAATTCTCATGGTCATAGGTCATAGTTTGGTATTTCGCTAAAAGCAAATTTGCGTACAGAATTCAGAAAGCTAAGTTAAGTTGGTTTTTGTCTCAATAAATGTCTCATCACATCACATGTCATGATGTAGCAGTGACTTTTTGGTTACAGAATATGGCAGTGTTAGTATAGATGATGAATGCACAAAACAATGTCATATGTTATATCAATTGATTTGGATCCACAAACCTATATCTTCTAGCGTGAATGCCATTTTTAACCTCAAGCCACTACGATTGTGCCCTCATTTTTTTAAGATTTGCGAACTAGGGCTCACAATATAATCATACTTTTTGGACCCTTGGTATTTTATGGTTGTGTTGATTTTTTTTCCTCGATTCACTTGGAAATAAATAAATGTGTGGCTTCGGGACACTATTGAGCTACAAGGCTATTTACTCGTTATGCTTTTTGATTGTCTTCCTTTTTTTTTTTTTTTTTTTCACCTGAAAATAAATAGATGTATGGCACCTCACTACCAGTGATCTTCTCCTGCTCCTTTGCACATCTCTCTCTCTCTCTCAAATTTTTTTTTTCCTAGCAGGTTGGAAAAAATGGCCAGAAGTGAAATTGGGGAGTCATACTTAATGTCTATAATTTCACTTTCTTAATTCCAAAGATTGCTTTTATATAATATACTGTTTACTTAAATAGAACTCAGTCTAACATTCGCTATATGTTGAAGGGGAAATATGATTGGAAGGAAAAGGTTTGGCTATAACTACTAATAAAAAGATGATGTGTTTTGTCGTGTGCAATGTGCATGACTCACTTGGTTGGTTGGGTTAAGTGAGTCATATGCATTGCACATAACAAGGACTAATGTCATATTCTTATTGATGGTTGGAGTCAAGTTTCCAAACATGTAGTGCCTAGAGGTGTGTAGGTTCCAATTGGAATTGAAGATATTGATTGAAGTCGAGTTGATCACTTGCACTCTCTTGGTTGTTGATGACGACATACGAATCAAAGATCATTTTTTTTTTTTTTTTGAGAACCACATATCGACTAGTGTGGTTGATTTAATTTAGACAAAAATCACGTCAGACCGAGCCCATCAAAATGTGTCAAGCAAATATGTTTCAATTTTGTTCACAACAAAAATCACTTCACACCGAGCCCATCAAAATGTGTAAAGCAAATATGTTTCAATTTCATTCACAAAGCATACCCAGTAACACCTCCCTTCGAAATGATTCAAATATGCATTTGCCATTAACAAAATTCCAAATCCACCAAATCTGGGGAGCAAATCAAATAAAGGTGAGAACCATGACTGTGAAAACACCAAATTTGGTGAACAGAGGGCTATAGTAGTAATGCTTGTCGCTAATAGCAATTGGTGAAAAGTTGTGGAAAGTAGAGCTTGAAGATGATCAGTCATGGAGGTTCAAGCTTTGTGGTGGGCCTTTTTTGCAACTGCAGGCTGGGCTACCTCTTGCCACGCTATGGCCCAATGGTTCTGGATAGGAAGTCAGGACTGACTTGACTACAACACTCTCCAAGCCGACTTGTGCACAAACTAAAGCCCCTTTGCTAAAACTTTGGTCACATGCCCATGACAGAGGAAACTGTTACAAAAGAGTTATGACAGGCAGGTATAATATAACAACAACAAAAGGAAAATGCTTACTGTCAGCCAGAAAACAGGAAATACCAAATCATGATTTTAATAAAGGAGGAGATAATGCATCAATATAAATGCACATAAATAAGATGGCAATAATAAAGAAATAGAAATAACATCGATGCTTAATCAATAAAATGGAAAGAAGAATGGTTAGTCTGTCATGCTTGATTTCCCTACGGAGTTTAGTCCAGGAAGGGAACCACTCTTCAATGTGGGCAATCCCACAGGAAGATCCTATCACGAAAATTACCCATTTTGAGAGAATGGGCCTAAATGGCTTATCCTCAAATTTCTTAATCCTTACTAGAGGGTAGGCTTTTAGAGGGAGAGAAATGATTAGCCTATTAGTTCATGCCTACTATCACACTCTTGCCTATTCTCTGTTTTTCTCTCTAACTCTTTTTCCTTTCTAAGTTTTCTACTCTATTTTTACTTTCTTGTTCCGTTGTTCTCTGTGATGTTGTTCTGTCTCCCTTTACTGAGCACGACTGAGCCCCTTTTATACTGCCTGCCATGATTGGTTTTTTACTATTTTACCCCTTAACCACTTTTGTCTTGGTGTAGGTGTCCTTCCCAGACCACCCACTGGTTTGTCAGCTGCCCAGCCACCACCACTTACCTGTGCTGGCCGTGCCACATCCCATTCCCAGACAAAAAGTCTTATTTTGTTTGCTTGCTCATCGTGGCATTCCCATCCGAATGAGGGTGGGCATTCTCTCTCACTATTCCTCATGGCATGCACCTAGTGATTCCAACTCATCTTTCCCTCTTTTGGGTGGTATGTCATCCCAACAAGACATTTCCCCCAAAAGAGTTAAAGGGGAACCCTAGAATAGGCTCTCCCCTTCTCCCCACCGCCAGACCATACCCTATCTTATCTCTAATCCATGGCCCACCACTCCTGTATTGGCTAGGTACAAGTTAGTGGTGCCTGAACCTTATGCGTGCTCCACTTCCATGTGTCCATGTGTGTCCATAGCTTTTCTACTGTTTATGTGTTTACCATGACCTGAAGGCTCGTCTGCACATTCTGCTGCTTATTCTTGACCTCTTGTGGCGTGAATAAGTCTCTTAGTTTTTGTTCTTTATGTCTTACTTCCCTCTTGGGCTGGGCCTTGCTTGATTGTGGGCTTTTCCTTTTCTAATTCATTCTTTACCCCTTTTGCTAGTCTATTAGCATTTCTACCATGCCATTATGTTATTCTTGCCATGCTATTATTTGACTCGTGCCTGTTGGGCCTCTTTTGGGTCTACTGTATGTTTTCCCCTTGCTTAATTCCAGTGGCCCGGTATTATCATTAGGTTAGTATTCATGTTGTTTTGGACCTCTTTGACCCGTTTCATCACTTCCGGGTTTCCTTGGCCTATTTCATTTCCTTGGGCATCCTCGGCCTATTCTAATTCTTCATTCCCATGGGTTTTTGCTAAGTCTTTTGGGCTTCCCTAGCCCAAATTACCATATCCTTTACTTTTAGGGTTTATGGGCTTTTCCACCAACCCCTTACTCACTTAATTCATTACTTTGGGCCTATTTGGCCCATTCGTGCTTGCTTTCTATTTCTCATAATGCCCATGGGTTTACTACTTCTTTCTTTGGCCTCCTTTGGGCCCGCTTGCTTTCTTTGAGGCCCTTTTGCTATTTTTTAGGCCTATGGTCCATTATTCCTGCCACTCAGGTTTAATGGTTTTCTTCTCAGTTTACTAACTCTTTTTCTCCCATATTGTTAGGCTTCTTCCTGCTATTGGGCCTCCTTGTCAAAATGGGCATCAACAAGCTTAACCATGGAGATTTGGCTAGAGAGAGAAAGAGAGGATCAATGATGGCCCAAATTGAAAGAATCGGTCGGATCAAAATAGGTTGATCACATTTAGTCACACCATATTAATTCACAACATACATTCATGATCATTTTTGTTGTTGTTTTATTTTATTTTATTTTATTTTCTAAATTCCTACATAATAATCTAGAAATCAACCCTATTAGCACGACATATATCATCTTTGAAACCCTTTCAAAAATCTAAAGCATGCTCTTTTTCGCTTAAAAGTTTTGAACCAAATCATCAATTGTATTTATTAGAATCAAACCACAAGTGATATCCAATTTAAAATGAACAATAGAAACCAAGCATTCAATCAATTAAGATGATCCTACATCATGAGAAAAACATGATTGAACTCATATCTAGAATTTCATCTTCATCAATTAATGTGAAGCAAAAACAATATAATCGTTAAAGAAAACATCAATATGGATAAAATCAAATGTTAGGAACCCGGTGGTTCCTAATGGGGAAGGATAGGAATTATAGGGGAATTGATGAGAATTGAAGGAAATTTACTTAATTTGAGATAGTCACCCTCCATAGAGAAATATTAAGAGAGAGAGAGAGAGAAAGAGAGGAAATACTCTAAGCAATCAATTGGTTTATTCTTCAATGATGGAAATATGATTACAAGTAGGTATTTATAGAACCATGAAACTATTATATTGGTCCACATAGCCTTATTCTAATAGTCCTATTATTCCCTATGTGCATTAATAATTCCAACATGTGTTAAATGTGATTAACATGCTTGAGATTGTAACTAACCAACTAACTAACTAAATGCATTCTATACTCAAATGTGGGTTCCTAACATTTCCCCCTCCTTCAAAACACCTTTCCCACAAGGTGTTGTTATAGTTGACATCTTCATGAGGGGAAACCGGCCACTAACCCAATACTCCAAAGCATCTTGAACATTGAACACTCCAACTACTTCCAAGCACCTTGTCACAATCCATAACTTGAGCATGTAGATCTCATCATTAAATAGATCAGCAAAGGAGCACCAAGAAATCTATATGTTGTGGCCTTTCTTTCTATCAAATACCAAGTCTCTAATCATAAACATCCAAACATATGACCACCCACGCAACTCACGTGGGTAAGGAGATGATAGTCCACAAACTGCAAATAATGTAATAAACGGGTCCAACTGATCACATTCCCATGAAGCTGATATTTAGGATAGAGAGATTTTCTTGAGAGCAATTTATATATCTTCACAACCTTTAAGATCCCAACTCACACCCAAGTCCTTATAAAAATTATGATCAACTTGATTATAGAATCCATCATTTATCCCACTACAACCACTAAGAAAAGAATCATCTAATTCAAATTCACTTGCATTACCACCAATGTTAGTGGCTATTAATTTCATGCCTTCATTCTTGATTACATGAACAGCCCCATCTGTTGAAGTACGAGTTTGGCCACAATCAAAAACCATTGGATCACTTGTATCCACACCAACAGCAACAACTTTATGCATTGTAGAATCTTGGATCATCATCACCTTCTTTGTTGGTTCTTTGGATTGAACTTCAAGGCAGCGTGTACGTGGATATCATCATCTACTTTGACACAAAAATCAACGTCCCGGCTTGCAACAACAACAATAGATTCTTGGAACTTAATTTGTTCTTCGAGTTCCATTGTATCAAGAGATTGTAACTCATCTTCTGTCATGTTCTCAAGATCCTTTTGTAATCTTGAGAGCTCTTCCTTCATGGCCCTTTTAGATTCAGCTAAGGCCTTGACTTTCTATAAAACTTCATTCACCATTTTTTGTAAGTCCTTCAAGATTTCTTGTTAGTCATATTCACCCGTCTCAAGATCGACAGCTCTGATACCACTTGTTAGGAACCTCATAAATATATGTCGTTACTCATTGACAAGGCTTCATTCTCAAACTTAATTGATATTTTTAGCCTTGCATGGAATCATGATACATGGAAGAATATGAATAAAAAGAAATAAAGAGTAGTAGAAAAACTTAGATATCAGAAGCATGTCATTCTATGCAATTGGTCTTCTCCTTCACGTTATGCTCTTTAGCCTCCATCAAATTTGTCTCTTTTTTTTTCTCTTGTTTAGGCTGCCTCCTCTTTTCTCTTTGTTTCTCACGCTCAACACTCTTTTTATATCTCCAATCATTGTAGAGAAACCCTAAAACCACCCACACCAAGACACCCTCATTGATCGCTTCACACACAAAGGTGAAGGTCAAATTGAGAGAGAGAGAGAGTATTTGATAACTTATTAGTGATATGTTAATGTGTGTTCCCGAGTTAGATTTATTCAAAAAAGAAGCATTAGTGTGTTATTTGTGTTAGATACTTAATGGAAAGTATGGGTAGTGGGATACAATATAGTGAACACCATATTGAAATTGGCGTGACTTGAATTTGTCTGTGCTTCTATAGGTGTGAACCTACGATTAACTTGTTGATTTGTTGTGCCAATGAGTTATTAGTAATAATTTTATTGTGTCAACAAATTATTAATATTATTTTGTTACGGCTTGTGCGGGGCAGTTTCCCTCTCTTTTTTATTTTTATTTTTTTAGTAAGTAATCTTGGCATAATAGAACTGTTATAACATATGGAAGTAGTGAAACATATTCAAATTAAAGAAATTAAAAATTGAAAACATTACTTTTTACATATTCGGATTATTATGTAATATAAATTCCTATTATTAATATAACTTATTTGATTTGTCCGATCATGGAAAAGTTAACTACAATTCTTTATATTTTCAAAAGAAAAAATACAAATAATTCAAAAGGCATTATTGATTACATAGGGTTGTCAACCTTAGTATTGATGGAATTTTTGAAAATCCTCAAACAAAGCATAAAAAAAATCAACAAAATTGATATTAGTTCATTGGAGTGTGATCCCAGATTGCATATGCAAATATGAGGTTATAATGCTTATCCTTTATTTGGTCCGCAAATATCAACATCATTAAAGCTTCTTTTTGGTTTATACTTTGCCCTCCAAATTTAAATCCTGGTTTCGTTACTGTCTGTCACTGTAAATTTTGCAGCTGTACTCTTAGACTATTTGGAAATGTCGCAACAAAGCACAGTTTGAAGGAATGATGATTAATGTCACCAAGAGTGCAAGAGCAGCCGACCAGCAAATACCAATCAGGATAATGTGAGCCCTTGGAAAAGTTTTAGTAAAGGTAAAGAATGGCAAATCCTGGTTTTAGTTGACCGAAAGGAGACTATTTTCTATGCAAAGATGGACTGGGAACAGAAGCATTGGGGAGTGCCTTCTAATGCTCTCTACAATTGGCAAACATGGCTGATCCTCTACGTATTACATGGTGATTTTTTTTTAGTAAAAAAAATTATCTTAACCCCCTATTTACCTAGTCCAAAATAATAATAATAATAAGGCAAAAATGCACTTTTGGTCTCTACATTTTGGGCATATTCTCAATTTGGTTCCTAAATTGATTTAGCTCCTAAGTCAGTCCCTGATTTTCAAAAGTCGTTTTTAAAATAGTTCCTATCGTCAACCCAATGACAGAGAATGTTGAGGTGGCAAACGGAAGTGCCAGGTGGCATGTTAGATCTGACGTGGCTAATAAAATAACATTAATAAATACCACATCAGCATCCATGTCAACATTTTAATGACAAGTCATCATTTTAATTAATAAAAAAATAAAATTAATTTTAAAAATATTAAACTGAAAAAATTCAAAATCAAAAACAAAAAAAGAAAAAACTTTTTCAGAAGAACATTGTTCTTCTTCTTCCCCAGGACATGAACTTCATATGCTTCATGTTCTTCCCCAAATCAAACCCAATAAATCCAAGAAATCAAACCCATAAACATCCAGTAAATCAAACCCATGGCTTATAATTTCTCTTCTCCACACATAACCTCTCTTCTCTTCGACCCTCACTCTCTCTCTTTGGCTCTCATGCACTCCGACTCTTCTTTCTCTCTCTACCCTTCTATTTCCCTTCTCTCACTCCCGTGACTTGCGATTGTTCTTGGTGGTTTCGTGGTTGTGCTCCGGTGATTCGTGGGTCTGATTTTGTGGTAGTGCTTCGGCGGGTCGTGGGTCTGATTTCGTGGGTTTTTGTTGGCTATGATATGGGTTTGAACTTTGTGGTGGTCAGACTCATGGGTGAGGACGTGCTCGATGGTGTCGCTGTCGATTTGGCCGCGGGTCATGGGTGATTGTGCTTCGATGGTTCTGATCGATTCGTGGGTTCGACTGGTTCATGGTTCGTGGGTTTTTTTTTTTTGCCATGGATCATGGCTGATTTGGCCCTAGGTCGTGGCTGATTTGGTTGATTTGGTTCATGGGTTTTTTTTGGTTGTGGGTTGTGGTTCTTGGGTTTTTTTTTGTTTGGCTGTGGTTGGTGGTTGCAGATTGAGAAGTGGTGGAAGAGGAAGGTTGTTGGGTTGTGGCTACTGTGGTTTGTGGTTGTGGCAAGTGGGGCAACGGTGGAGGTGATTTCGTTGAAGCAAGATGACCCAAACAAAACGCCAAAACCGATGGAGCTTCGGTCAATCACAGATCCAAACGAAACCCAGATTTAAACTGAAAAAGCTATGGAGATTCGGGCATGGATCTTTGTTGAATTTTTTGGATTTTTTTTTTTTTTTTTTTGTGTGTTTGTTTCCCAAGAAAATTTCTAGGTTTGGGTTTGTTGGAGATTAGTTTGTTTGTTTGTTTTTTTTTTTTTTTTTTTTGAGTTTATGGGTTTGATTTGCTGTAGAATTTGGTGTTGATTGTGTTAGAATTTGTTGAGTTTGATTGTGTTAGTTATGTTAGGGAAGAACATGTTCTTATGTTCTTCCAAAAAAATCAATGAAAAGTAATTAAAAAAAATACAAATTTAATTATTTTATTTAATGAGATTTAAGGTTTTGTTTTTTTTATTTTATTTTATTTTTAAATTTTCTGACATGGATTTTTTATTATTAAAATGCTGATATGTTATTTTTTAAAAGTCAAATAAATTTTTTATTATTATTTTATTAACCACATCAGATCTAACATGCCACCTAGCACTTCCCGTTTGCCACCTCAGCATTTTCTGTCACAGGGTTGACGATAAGAACTATTTTAAAAACGATTTTTGAAAATCAGGGACTGACCTAGGAACTAAATCAATTTAGAGACCAAATTGAGAATAGGCCCAAAATGTAAGGACCAAAAGTGCATTTTCGCCTAATAATAATAATAACAATGATATTAATAATAAATAAATAAAACCCTGTTTGTATGACTTGTTTTGGCATTAAAAAACAAAGAGTAGTGTTTATTACATGGACCATTTTACACCATCACACTCTGCCATGCCGCTTGTAAGTACCTCATTAAAAACTTGATCCTCCACTTCTATATCACAAGTTGTATGGTATTTAGCAGAAGATAAAAGATTTAGTAAGTTGTATAGTAATTAAACGATCATGAATTATGATACACGCACTATAGCATATGAAGCAGATGAGAAAATATATATCATGTCTTAACTCGTTGTTTGCCTCCACATACGTCGCAAACGGTATAACCAAGGCCCTCGCAATATGGACACTTTGTTCCCTCCTCTACCCATTCCATAAACTGCAATACGGAACTTTATCATAAGGGTCAAATCTTGAATAATGTTGGAATAAATCAGACAGAAAAAAAAGAAAAAGAAAAAAGACATCTCAAGGATATCATTATCAATAACCCTCTTACCTGTGGCTCAATGTTTGGCTCGCCTGTTCCATCACATTCTGCACCAGACAAAGCTTAGTTAGCCATAGGTGGTCTAAATGGCAGCTGGTGGTCATTTATTTGATTGGTAAGTTTTCACACACATCTAGTAAATTTTCAAGCCACGGTCTTATCCTCCATCCTCTCTTATGGGAAAAGGATGTGCCATTTGAGCTAAAGCTCATTGGCTGGTTATCATTATAACCTCAAAGTCCAATTTGTAACCTTGTCATATAAGAAGCAATGGCAACTCTGAATAAATCAACTATAACAAAATAGTTTACAATATGTTTTCAATTTTACACTCAAAAGCTTGACATACACACTAAAAGGACCACTTGGAAACAATGAATGTGATCGGGGATCAATTTCTACCATCAGGGAAGGAAAAGAGATCCCCTCCAATCGAAGGTCGGTAAACCTTTGTCAATGTCAGCATTACTCTCTCAACAGCTTCATACTTCACAAACATGAAGGGTTATGGGTAATGGTCTCTTTCTGTTAAAAATTAATATTTTGATAGGTCAAATGGCTTCTTGACAAACTAAGGCACACTGTTTTGTACAAATGAATGAGTGAGCTATGCCAAATACTCAGTAAATTATAGACCACTTCAAATGTTTGAGTCGATATAAGAAATTATCTCTCTAAGAACTAAAATGCAATTTTCTCATCAAAACTACAAATAAACAAAGTCATTGTACCTAATGAAATCAAATATCATGGAGGAAATTACCAACCCAAGTTTCATGAATTCTCCTTGACATAAGGTTTCTTTACCCTTTACTACAAGGAAACCTACTTTCATTGGTTTCTACCTTTTCTCCTTTTACTTTTTCAATCACACATTTGACCTACTTTTTATTGGTTTCTACTTTTTCTCTTTTTACTTTTCCATATCTGACATAAAAAAGAAAGCCTTCATATTTTTTCTTTTCTACATCACGTGGTTCTTGTCATTTTTGAAATCCTTAATATCTCATGACTCTTGCCACTTTTGAAATCCCAATATCATGGGCTAGTACTCTTCATAACAACTGAAAAAATCAACTCCAATCCATGAGAAAAGGAAACCACATTGCGACCATTCACTGGAAGTTCATGCCAACCAACATCCTATAAAGCTTAAACAACTTGATAATTTTTATAATAATTGAGAAAAACCTCATCGAAGCCAATGTCTTTATTTTTCAAATAATTAATCTCATCTTGGATATAAAAAATACAATTACTTGTCTCCCCCTCATCAAAAGGCAAAATATTCCCAAAACTCAGTCCCACATTCTGTAATAGGCCTTCTAACATGAGGGTCGACAATCTCTAATGAAAAGGGTTGTTCGTACTCAACAACCTTAAAATATTTCATGTTATTGCAATAAATTATTGCCGGCTTAATATCATTATATTCCTCTTCACATATCTCTCTCCCATTTGTGGCATTTTCACATAGAGAAAATTTTACTTTCTTGATAATAGAACCATTGATTCCAAGTCTAAGCTGTGGAGTCCTCTCAAAATCTTCTCATATTAACCCATTGTCATAAGTCTTTACATGTGTCTTGTACATAATGCAACGAGCATTCCCTCTTGCTCTTTTCCACCTTCCATTACTAAAGTGACTATAATAACCTACCTAACCCATGGGATGCATAGAAAATAGATTAAAGCCTAAGCCAACAATATGTACCACATTCTTTAATGTCAATGCGCAACCAACATTGGTTTTAATCCACACATCACTACAGTCTTTGAGTTGCTAGAATTACCTATCTCATACTACCAAAGTCTCTTTCTTTGTATGTGGTGAAGAAATCAGTGGTAGAAATTACATGGTGGGAGGTTGCCAAATCAACAACCCACTCAATGTCATGTTTGCAACATGGTTATACTCTTCCTCTTCAAACTTCAATAGAGGGCTCTACCACTTTTTCTTCTAATTATCATTCTATGGATTTTAAACCCTTTCTGTTCAATTTTTCAAAACCCATTTTTATATGACCTATCTTCCTATAATTGAAGCATTCTCTACACCCCCTCAGCTGAGATGTATCACTTGTTTTTGATCTATCATCAAATTTCCTATGACTATCAAACCTTCTACTCTTACTTCGACCCCTGTTCTTTGTGACAAGATCTTGTTCTCATGCATTGTTCATACCCATATCTTTCCCCCTAATTTCCTCATAGAATAAGCTATCTTTCACAATGCTCAACAACTGCACATCATTTGGAGCAGAGTTATTCAATGTCACAACTAAAGTTTCTTCACTGTCAAAACAAGGAACAAAACCTGCAATCTTTTTTTCTTTGCCACCACTTTCACATGGGTTGTAATCATCAAATCATCTAAACACTGCATTCTGGTTGTTCAGATCTGTTAAACCTCATTATATTATGGTTGAGTCATCAAGTCAATCCACATTGCATAAGGAGTCATGCCAAGTAAAAACAAAAACATGACTACAGATGGTCAATTGTTACAGTTCATGCTATATATGACTAACAGTGTGCTAACCTACAATACAACCATTTGATTCTGAAATTATAAAATCTCAAATCCCAGTTGTAAGAATTTTCATATAGTAGACAAGCTTCAGCTCCAAAACTTGATTCCATACATGTTACATTTGTGACAAAAACAATATATTCTGTCGTGATCAAACCTTAATTTAGCACCAGTTCAGGCGGTAATATAGGAAGTCCGTTTTCAAAATAAAATAGTTTTTTGGATAAGAAGTCAATTTAACTGGGAACTTCAGCCTAAAATGGTTTGGGGAATCAAGTAAATTTCTTAAAGTTTTTATTTACATTTTTTGATAATTAAATTATGCTTATGTTTAAAGCAGTTAAATTATTGCTTGTGCACTGGGTATGGCCTTCTAATTATGCTTTTTTATCCATGTATGCATGACACAGGCATATATAAGCTTGATTTCTTTTTTCAAAGGCCTTAGAACCATCTAATAAAATTTGGTCAACAAACTGGAACAGGCTGTGCCATTTGGCTGTGCAAGCATAAAGTTCCTTCTGTCTGAAACGTGTGCAATAAAGTGATATGTATCCCTATGTAAAAACCAAATCATTGGTAACAAGTCCATTTCCAATCTCCGTCCTGGTATACATAGTGAGAAGAAGTATGTTGTGGGTACTATTTCAGATGCTTCTGTCCACAGGACAGAAAATAGGCCGGCCTCTAAAAATGCTGATTCAATCAACCACAAATACATGTTAAGAATATATATGCATCCCCAGGTCAGTTTCCCACGTGTATGACATTTAACCTCTATTCACTTTGTAATTGCAGATTACTAAATTGCCCATTAGCCCAATATCTAATATGTATAAGTTATACATTGCTCTCATCATATTTAGTTGTAAAATATCATATTTGACAAAATAATCTATGCTGGGGCTCTGCCATTAATTTCACGTGTATGGTTCAACAATAAGCACTTTCAAAGAACTATCATTATCAAAGATCTATATTGTGACAATTATGTACCTGTGCACATTAAGCGGCCCTCTCCACGACATGTAAGGCACTTTGTTGTGGTATCTTTCGTCTTGCTATTACCAACTGGTTTGTTCCTGCCTACAAGTCTGGAGGGTTCTTCCCATCGGTTCTCTCCTAGGAGAAAAACTCGATGTTGGGATACCTCCACTTCTGTAACACTTTCTTCATTCACAACTGTCTGCTTAACTTCTGAAATATCCGTTATAGAAGCAACTGGAGCTCCATTTGCACCTTCCTGAAAAAACAATGAGCCTAATCAGATCTTTGCACACAAGATAACGGCAGTATCGTTAAAAGGATAAATTATTTGGCATTAGCTAAAATAGAGTTGCTTAGTTTGATGTTCAAAAGACGTAATCCTTCCACTCACTAATCTGCCCAACATGCTACCATCACCATAGAATGCATCCAACAAAAACAGAAAGCCAAAAAAAAAGAGAAAAAAAGAAAAGAAGAGCTGAATTATGTTAACCATACAAGTGAAATCCTAATACTCCATGCAGTTAAAACTGGTCACAACTGCAGAGTCCTGCATCTCTGTGATATGTAAGGCTGTTCTTGAGATGGATTCCAGATTCAGGAAGACTCCACACCAAAATGGGGAAAATAATTTTACATATTTTGGGGTATCAGAGCAATATGTCTTTCCATTTTCTTTTAGTGTTGGTCTTTATTAAGCCAGCCACTAACAAAGAAAAAAAAAACCAATTCTCCATATCGATCTCAAGCAAAAAAGACACCAAAAAAAAAGATAGAGAAAGGAAGTTGCATTATCATCTACACGCAGTCTAAAGCCATCCTGAATGTCAGTCAAACCTTTAAAATTATTAAAAAAAAAACTGCAGCTTGTTTGCCTCAGCCAGCTTGCTACTTCAACAATCCTAATGATTCAAAAGGGTAAAACTTAAGTACAGTACCTTAGGTGCAATACATTCAATTCCTCAATTGAATTCAAATACTTGGTTACATTAACCAATAAAAAACAAAGTGTTATCTTTTTCAAGAACAATTAAATATAATGCAATTAAGTGTTTGAATTTAACTAGGGAACCTAATGTGCTGCACCTAAGGTACTATAGCTTTACATAATGCAAAATATACTTCTCTTATGTATCAGAATATCATCCATCTGCCAGTGCATGACCACCAGAATAGCTACATATCTTTGAAAGGCTTCAGTGCCAATACCAGAATAGCTAGTGAGAATTCAGCTGATGCATCCCTTAATATAGTAAAGCGTTGCAGCGAACGGTGATATCAACGTACCTTTGGCGAAACAGTCAAGGTGCTCCCCTTCTGATCTGCATCTACATTTGAACCAGCACCAATAATTTGTTGCTCCACATATAATCTTTCAAGCAGCTCTGCAGTCATTATCCCATCTTCAGGGGCACCTAGTGAGGCCTGTCAAGCAATATGAAGCACTGTAAGAACCATGGAACAGAATAGTAATACAGCATTGAATATTCTATCAGGGAAAGACTATTTTTACCCTTGATGATTCTACAGAGTTTTCCTATAAGTAAGTTCCACAAATATATGTTTGCAACTTACTTGCCAAGTCTTCACAGCACGCTCGGTCCCAATTGAGAAACTTGAATATTCCATGTCTTCCTCTCCTGAGTAAAATCCAATTTTTTGCAATGCCTCCTGTCATACTCAAATGTTAGAACAAATCAAAGTATAAGACATGCTCTTACAAAGTTAGTAATGCATTTGTGAGTTGTGACAGCGCGCATGGGGCAACTGCAGAAAACCCTATAAAAATTTCAACTTTGAAATTCACATATATGATAAATACAGGGAATTTTGGAGATCTAACTGTGCATAGCGAACAAAAACAATGTGTCCAATCAACTTCAACTACATTTGAATCTAATCAGTGAGCTAATTGCCCATCTTATGTGGTACAATATACCATTTTTATGTATAATTAAAATCAACTTAATTAAGCCCATTTACTTGTACTTAAGTAAATAACTTTATTGTAGTGCCCCTAAATTATTGGCAATGTAAATAATAATTGTACACAAGTATTAGTTAGGCTAAAACTTTTTTTTTTTTGTCCCTAAAGTTTGAATGAAGTTCGTTTTGTTTCATCCCTAAACTATTGAAAACATTACACTTTTTATCCTTAAACTTTAAAATGATTGAATAAAAGTTTATTTTTTTGCTCAAAAACTTTAAAAAGATCTTTCATATAACCAATACTTTACTCACTTATTTGCCTAATGTGTGTCCTTATTATTATTTATAAATGTAATGGTTCATATCAGACATGTCAAATTCTTTAATGCTAAAAATAATGTGACCTAGTGTAGTTACACTTACACACATGAGATAAAAATTTAGGGAGAGTTAGTAGAAGGACAGAAAAATGAATAGTGAAAAACGAAGTTGATGCAAACTTCTTTAGGAATGAAAACGATATTTGTTTTGCCTATCTATCTGTTGTATTTTCTATAAAGGAATCACAAAAACAAAAACTCGCCTTGTGAATTTCATAGTATGAGTGAATGCGAGCAGACCTGCATCGCTTGAACCTCGGCGCCTTCCGATCCTTTCCGCAGAGTCTGCTTCTCCGAAACCCTAATCACCTCCTTCTTCTTCTTCTTCTTCTTCTCCTCCAACCCGGTCTCTGCAATGAGGCCTTTCTCCTTCAAACCCTGCAACATTAATCCTAGGGCTTCTAACACCGATGACGCTCCTTCTAGGGCTTGTATTTTGAGCTTGAGGTCAGAGATTTCGCGGAGGAGTGAGTCCCGCTCGCGAGCCCAGCGTTGTTCCTCACGGAGCCAGCGTTGCTCTTCGCGTAGCCACCGCTGTTCCTCGCGAAGCCATCGGATTTCCTCACTGGAGGAGTGGCAAATGTGGGACTTGAAGAGGGAGAGTGAGGGTAGTTTGGGGATTGGGAATAGGAGGAGAGTGGAGTGGGGTTTGTGTTTGTGTTTGTGTTTGTGGTGAAAAGGAGGGTTTAGAGAGAGGAGAGTGAGAGAGGAAGACATGGAAACAAGAGAGAGAGAGAGAGAAAGAAGAAGAAAGAAGTTGAAGATATTTGGAATTGGTGCGCTGTTGTCCTTGTGGATTTTTGTGTGTTGTTTTGAACCACACGTTTGGTACCAGGTGGCGGGAAGATAATTTCGGTCCACTCCAGGGTAGACTGCTTGCTTTGAATTCAAAAAACTTTTAACTGTATACACTTACACTAGCACTACACATGCCAATCCAATCATTTGTGATTGATACTGTTTAGTAGAAGAGTTTGAATAATGTTGTTTATATTTTTTTGAAATACGTATAAGTGAAAAAATGTGTAAAAATACGTGTAATATTGTTTAAAAACTAAAAACATGTATTTAAGATGTTCTACCAAACGAGGCCTAATTTTCGACAAAAACATAGTTTTGTTCCCTATGTTTTTTTTCTCTATTTTCTATTTGATCTTCAAGTATTCATAGTTTCTATTTTGGTCTTTATATTTTTAAATTTATTATCATTTGGTCCATGTTATATTACAGTACTAGTTTAAAAATAGTGTTTCTTGAGATTAAGATTATCCACACATCAGTTCGAGTCAAGTTTGGATACTACTTGGACTCAACCCAATTTTGGCAGGTGATAGAACAGAGGATTCGCACTGTGAGTACCATTAGTTTGGATCAGGCAGTTCTTCATTCAAATTGAGTCAGTTTTAGTTAATGTTATTAATTTGGTTTTAGAACTTTTCATACCAGTATGTAATATAAAATGGTAATACTACCCGTTCCACCTCGAGTCAAATTCCAGTCAATTTCGAGGTGTTTTAGTTGTTCTAATCAAGTTCAAGCAAAATGGGAATTTTGGCTGGTACTGGTTTTTGCCCTTAAAAAAAAACTGTTTGAAATAGTATTCATAACATTGGTTTAAATTGAAACCGAAGGAGGAGACACCAAATGAGATCTCACCGGATCTCAACAAATCTAGCCCAGATCTAGTCGAATCTTGACGAGATCTCAATGGATCTGAGAATAAGAGAAAGAGGGAGAAAGAGAATGGCAGTTACCAACATGATTTGTCCATCAGTTTAGTTTCCATCAGGTTTCAAATCTCTAACCCGCCACTCAACCCACTCCCATCGATTGTTGATGTTGGAGATCCAATGTCGGCCACCTCTCTACTTGGATTAAGTTGGTTTCAGTTGGGTGGCACTAGGTCAGATGGTTTAGTTGTGTTTTGGTTTGCTTTGGAAAGTCCTAAATAAGATGATGACAAGGACCAAAATGACAACGTTTAAAATGTAAGGATAAAAAAATAAATAAAAAACCTGTGAAAATTTGATGTTCAAATTAAAAAGGCGAAAACATAGAGAAAATGGGTAAAATACAGTTAACATATCTAAGATTCAAGACTAATGCAAATCAGGTTCAAAACTTTTCAAAACTAACAAACTTGGTCCCTAAACCTAACTTGAACCCTAAACCGTTATCATTTTTTTCTGCTCTCTCACGATGATTAGGGTGCAAGTTGATCAATTTTGAAAAGTTTTGAACCTAGCTAACTTAGCCCAAACCTTAAGGGTGTTAATTGTATTTTATCAAAAAATATATATATTTTTTTACTATTTTGGAATGGATTTAACTATACTTGGGCTTTCTAAAAAAATGTATTGGTCTCTTTTAGGAGAAGTATTGGTTCCCTCTTTTCTTGAAACCAAGTCACACATGACTCATGACTTGGGCTTCCTTCTAGGAAAACATATATGGGCTTCAGTTTATTGGATTGATAGCTTCTATTTAACTCATGGATGGAAAAGCTTTATTTTTGACATTTTCTAAGAAAACCTGCCCGAATTTTTCTTTCATCACACAACTCTTTTTTTTTTTTTTTTTTTGATAGGATTCATCACACAACTCTTAACAACCGAGTTGCTTTTTTGATAAATGTGAATATTTGATTGAATGAACAAAAGAGATACATTTCTTTCCCAAGCCTTCATGACAGCAAGATGAAGGGATGTACAATTACAAAAATATCAGATATTTGAGTACAAAACATACTTGTTTAGTTCATGAGCTACAAAGTTAGCATCCTTTTTGATCCAACAAAAACAACCCACAAAAGAATCAGCCAAGACTAATGCATCGTTCAATGGTGACTAAATCTCCAAACATGCCTCCAAATTCTTATTTATGGCATCACCATAGAGCTTAGAATCACTCTTAACAATTATACTTCAGAACTTTTTATCTTTAGCTAGTTGCAAAGCCCAAATTATGGCAGAAGTTTCAGCAAAACTATGACTACACGACATTATACTTCAAGCCCACACCTTTAAAATATTTCAATTTTCATCCCCAACTACCACAGCTATAGTCTTCTCATTTAAACACGCTGCATCAATATTTAATTTTATCACACCATTTGGTGGAGCCTTCAGCAAGTTACATCTTCATCTTGTCTTGGACTTAGCTGCGCACTGCGCACTGGTCTTAGCTGCAAGAATGTGCTCCTTAAACCTTCTTTCTAAACTATGGAGCTCAACAAGTAATAAAGCTTACCCGCCCATTATTTTGCACTACTTTGTTTCTCAAGGATCATACTGTCTCCAATGTAAGTGCCATGTAAAGCGAGCACTGTTGCTTTACTTTTAGTTTTAGGTAGTAGATTAATCAATCTAAGAAAAGGCCCAAAACAGTAACACATCCAGTCTACTTAGTGTCATTATTTCGAATTAAATCAATTACTATTCAATAATAATAATTAGAGCAGTGTTTCTTATACACTATTACACACACTTAAAATAATCTGAAATCAAGTCATGATTTTCAAGTTAGACCAATTTCAATGCATTTCAAGTGTGTACTAGTATTTCCCTGATTGTGATCAAGCATTGACAACATAGCACTATTATTGAAAATATAAAAATAAAAATAACATAAGGAGGAGCGAGAGACCACAACGGTCAAGGTCAAGGATTGAAGGTGATTCGGTGACATGGATGCGCCACACGTAAGCAATGGGGTAGGCCGCTTTAGCATGGAGGCAGTGGTCAGGGCAAGGGACAAAGTTCAAGCTACATACCTTTGAGTGACTACCCACATGACCGATGAAAAAGTTGTAATAGGACATTACCAACGTCCCGAGCTTGTAATACTTTAGCTTCTAAGGATCTTTTTATTTATTATTATATAGTTACGTGCATATATATATATATATATATATATATATATGTATACAATTAAAAACAATTATAAATTATTAAAAACAATTATAATTATATATTTTTAGAAGAGATTCTAATTATATATAGTATGAGCTTACACTTTTTTTAAACTATACATTTTTAAAATATGTAATGGTTTCTCATTATTTATGTATACTAGTTAGGGTAGCACGTGCCTTGCTGAAAAAAAAAAAGAGTAATGATTAAGATCAATTCTAGATTTTATTTATATCACAAAAAAAAGATATAAATCATTTGATTTTTGAAGTACATAGAGATTTACATTAATCAAAAGAGACATTAATTTTAAGAATTTTGATAATTATGTTATAAAAAGTTAATCTCATTTGTATAAGAATTTTAATCACACACAAAATTAGGGTAGCTATTTAACATATAAATATTTATTTTACTATAATATTTTTTTAGTACTTATTTGCTGAAGGCAATATATTCACTCACTAAAAACTTCTAAGAATAATAACCAATATTATTATCTTCCAACAATAAGCAATTGAGTTTTGCTAAGAAAAAAATAATAATAACAAAAGGCATGTGTCATCGAATTTTCCATTAGATAAATTATAAATTTCAAAAAATTTAAACCTAGAAAATCTATGTTCTTTAGATAACAAATAAAATATCTTATATCATCATTCCAATTTTCCAAAAATTACTACTATCTAAAACTCAAATTACATGAAGAAAATTTTTGGGATGTTAAAATTTAGTGAGAGTATTTTAGACATTATACAATAAAATATTTTAAGAATCATAAGTTTTCATTAGGGTTTAACTGAGAGAATAACAATATGACATATTTGCTCTTTTCCAAAATATTAAGGGAAAATTGCTTGATTTAACTCTCTCTCTCTCTCTCTCGTGTTTTTTCTCTTGAGTGGTTTTCTCTTTCCTCTATAGGAGCAGTCTCTTAGGCCTTAAATCAGAGCTTTTAGTTCTGATTAGGTGGCCTTCAAAACCATCGAAAACCTTGAAATCACACTATAATACGCACAGTCATGGAGCAAGAGCTAATAGAAGTTTTGAAGAATTTGCAACTAATGGAAGAAGAAGAGTTCCAGATCTCAATTTCAAAAGAAGATAAAACACAAGTAATAGAAGAATGCTCTCTAAGTCTGATGGGGAAACTCTTGACGGACAGAAAGCAGAACCTATGTGCTTTAAGGAACACACTAAGGATCGTTTGGAAAATAGGCCAGGATTTGAAGATTGTAGAAGTTGGGAATGACATTTTCCAATTTAAGTTTGCCAGCGAATTCCAGCTAAGGTGGGTTGAAACCATTGGGCCATGGAATTTTGAAAATAATCTCCTCTTGCTCAAAAGATGGGAGAGGGGAATGACAGCAAACAACATCACTTTTATCCATTCCCCTTTTTGGGTGCAAATTTGGGGTTTGCCTTTTGATATTATGACAAAGAAGATAAGGAAGGAGATAGATAGTAATTTGGGGATCTTTATGGAAGCAGATGCTAGATCATGGATGTCAAACTAAGCAAAATTCATAAGAATAAGGGTGAATCTTCCACTGGAAAAACCCTTAAGAAGATGTGGAAAAGTAGCTAGCCCATAAGGGGAGATTGTCGGTGAATAGGCAAGTTGATCAAGCCCCTTGGGATGACTATCCTCCCATCAAATCACACCAAAAGGGAGTCATAACTAATCAAGTCCTCATGTTTCAAATCAAATTAGGTCGAGATACATGATCTTTGCCCTACTGCCTTAGTCTACCAAGACCCTCCTTACATCGTGCCCTCTAATCCGAAGGGTTACTACTAAGGCATAAGCATGCGATTAATAAGTTCCAACCTTGTCTTCATCAGAAAAGCTCAAAGCTAGTCGGACTTCCAATCTCCCTCGTTTAGACTCAAGGACCGAATCCTCGGTATTTGGTCTTGCTATGGAGATAACCCTAGAAAGGCATCCCTTAATCTGACCTGGGGCTGTAAAAATAACACTAATTGTTCCCAGGGATGGTCTCGAGACAGACTCCCTCTGGTATGCCGACCTAACCTGACTCTCTTGCCTAGAGGGTTGATGCATAAAATGTCTTAGCTTCCCTACCTTGACCAATTGTTCCAAGTAATCACAGAGAGTTCTACAATCCTCGGTAGTCTGTCCACGATCTTGGTGATACTGATAGTAAAATCAGAAAAGCTCAAAGCTAGTCGGACTTCCAATCTCTCTCGTTTAGACTCTAGGACCGAATCCTCGATATTTGGTCTTGCTATGGAGATAACCCTAGAAGGGCATCCCCTAATCCGACCTGGGGCTGTAAAAATAACACTAATTGTTCCCAGGGATGGTCTCGAGACAGACTCCCTCTGGTATGCCGACCCAACCTGACTTTCTTGCCTAAAGGGTTGATGCATAAAATGTCTTAGCTTCCCTACCTTGACCAATTGTTCCAAGTAATCACGGAGAGTTCTACAATCCTCAGTAGTGTGTCCACGATCCTGGTGATACTGATAGTAAAAAGCCTGATTACGCTTCGTGGGGTTACCTTCCATTTTGTTTGGCCACTTAAAGTATGGTTCAACTTTTATCTTCTCAAGGATTTGATGAACAAGCTCCTTGAACATTGTACTAACCACTTGCGCACTAGGATGCCCAGTATGTCTAGCAAAATCCCTCCTAGGTCGGCTGTTATTATATCTCTCCGACTTGAAATCTCTTCGGTCAAGAGGAGCAATCTTTGCCTTCCCCTTCCTTTGCTGTTTATCCTCCTCAACTCATTTGTGCTTATCAATCTGATCCGTAAATTGGCGCATGCTTTGCTCAGGTTTCATTGTTAGGGACTTCATCAAATCATGCTCGGTGGAGAGGCCAACTTTAAATTTCCTTATTGCCACGTCTTCAAAATCTTTGTCTATCTTATTAAACGTTGCCTAGTACCTATCTGAGTAAGTTTTTAGGGTTTCACCCTCTCTCATTATCATAGATAGCAGGGAATCTAAAGGATGAGGAACCTTGTTACACGTAACAAATCGAGCCTCGAAAGCCCTAGTGAGCTCTTCAAAAGAGCTAATTGAGCCCTCATCCAACCCATCAAACCACCTTATTGCGACAGGTCCCAAGCTAGAGGGAAACACCTTGCACATCAAAGTTTCATTCCTAGAGTGAGCAGCCATCCTCTAATTGAAATGACTAACATGCTCTTCTGGGTTGGTCCTCCCGTTATAAATAGTAAAAGTGGGTTGTGTAAATCAGCGAGGGAGTTTAGCCCTATCAATCTTGTGTGTAAATGGTGATTTAGAAATCTGACGCAAAGCCTTACACATCGTGTCATTCCCCATACTCCTAGGGGTCAGTCTTTTTATTCTTCTTCCTATGATATTGCTCCTCCCTATCCAACTGTGAAGATAGAGAGAAAGATTTACTAGGGGCTGTTCTAGACCTTGGGTTTGTAACTGCCATCTCCACTTGAATCAATTCCGGAACTAAAAGGGGATGCCTCTCGTTGTTTACGACGTAATTTTCTACGCAAATGGTCTATCTCCAATCTTAGGTTCTGTGATTCCTCCCCATGTGAGACATGACTTCCAATTCTAGAGTGACTCTTGCTAGTATGACTTGTACGTACACTAGGAGTCCGGTTAACCTCATGATCTCTCCTTCTTTCCAGATTAACAAATTGGTCTTCACATTATGATACCATATATTCTTCTTTATTTGGTCCTGAACCCACCATGGTTGGTCAAAACTGCAAGTGCTTCCCTAGTTCCCACAGACGGTACCAATTGTAAGGACGTAAAATGAACTCAAGCCCACCAAGAACAATGGACAATGGCCCACTAAGCCCAAAACAATGTATTTTGTAAGAGAATGGATTGAGCCAGGGAACGACTCTACAAGAAAAGTGACCACAGTTGATAGGACTTAAGACAGTAAGATTAGAGACACGGATTAATGGAAATAACGCTCCTCGGTCAAGTTCGAGGATGAGATGTTCTTATATTCAACTCAAGTCTATATGAATACACTATCTTTCTCCTTTTTGTTTTTCTTTTTTTAGATTACGTGCCCCATTTTTCATGGTGATCACTTCCTTATATAGTCCTTCAACCTTTCATCCCAGCCTTCCCACCTGTTGATTTAGTAGAAAATCTCTAGGATGCTTGTCCCATCAGGACCTCTTGGAAGCTTTGTTGGTAGCTGTGAGCAGAGTTGCCACTGTTCAGGTGTCATTTCTTCATAAATACGGCCAGTTCATTAAGTGCAGTGCATTTAATGTGGTGGTGGCAGCCTTTCATGGTTGACTGAATTTTGTCTTTCATGGTAGACTAAATTTTTTGCTACTTTACCTAAAACTTATCATTCCATAACGGTTACCTCCTTGAACCCCTCCCGAGGTGGCTCAGCTCCTCGGAAATCAAAGCTGATCCATTATTCTTTTCCTTTGTCCTCGGCCCATTGATCAAGGCTTAACAATCTCGTTGACCATCCTCGGGCTTCTGTTTATCCTTGGGCATGGCCTATAGTCTGACACGCCTGCTCGGACCTCCTATCGCCGCAATATATATTGGATTGTAAAAACCTTCCAACCTAATCCATGTACACTCTGATCATTTTGTGCTCTATAATGACTAACAATTAAAGAATTAATTACAATTAATAAGAAGTCATTAATAACAATAACAAATAATTATGACACAAATAATAACCAAAAGACAAAAAAAGGGGTCTTATTATTACTATTATTATTATTAGTATTAAGAAGTTGAAATCATAAGAATGAAAGAAATATCCATATTGTTCTTTTTGGTAATTTATATCTCAAACCGCAATTATGATAAGTGCTAGCCAAATACTCAACTTTTTAAAAAAACATTTTTTAACGAACACTATTTTTAAAAAAGGCTCAATTTCATATTGCATTTATTCAAAAAGCTGAATCAGATTCACCCTGTGTCATATTGCACTTATTCAAAAAGCTGAATTAGATTCACCCTGTGTCGTCTTGCAATTGCAACACTCTAACTGCTACACAAGAACGCAAGTCTCCTTTGTATTTGGAAAAGTCACTTTTTTACAACAGGTATTTGTTAAGATTTACCAAACACGCAGTTGCAGTTTGTTATGAAAAAAAGTGCATTTACATGTTTTCACAATTTACTTTAATATCTTTTATGTCCAAAATAATGCTAAACTTTGTATCTAAAAATAACAATGCTAAACTTAAAATGAGGAATACCAAGATTAGTTACAAACAACTAAACAAAGTTCTAGAATGGATCAGATCCCCTATCCCAAACAAAAAAGATCAAATAAACAGATTACGTCAAGCAATAATCTTTTCTAAATTTGACATGAAAAGTGGATTTTGGCAAATCCAGATTCACAAAGAATATATATACACACATATATGTGTGTGTGGGGGTTTTTTTTTTGGGGGGGGGGGAGGGGGGGGGGGGGGGGGGGGGTTGTTTGGAAAATCCTAAACCAAGTGCTACACTGAGTTTCTTCATTTAAGCACCGATCAGCACAATTGACCCCAGAAGTGGCAGTCAATTGAGGTCGGCATTTGAACACCCCACTGCGGATTTAGTTTAGAGGCTTGCACGCAACGTGCACATGCAAGAAGGATAATGCTAATCATTGAGGAGAAATAAATCAAACTTACTCACTATTTCAAAACTCAGAAAATAACAACGTTGATCAAGAAGTCCATCGTCAAGTACAGTTCAAAGCGGAATCACCCTCATATATCCAAAATGCACATCATCATAAAATCATCTTAAGTTCCCAGTTGTCCCCCTCCCACCCTATGGTGCCCAGGACCATGCTTTACATAAAACAACCTTGTGTCTTAAAAATTTACTTTTATATAACCCCAATTCTCATTGATCTAGCCCCTAACGCCTAAACAAAGAGAACATCTTATTAGCTATTAGATACCACAGAACAACTTAGGAGGGAGATATTCATGAACAACAAGGACATTGGTAATGAGACATCTACAAAACGCCCCCATGCAAAATAAGTTTCACTGGCGATCTGGTGTAATCTGTAATCTGGCAGGTGATCTATCAAGTGTATCCTTTTCAGGCTTAGTCGAGCTTCACATTAGAATACAGAAGGGTGTCCTTTGTGATGGGCATATTGAGAAGGAAGTATACCTGCAGAGAAATAAAGACAAAGAAGTTAATGACGATCTTGCCACAAGTCAATTATAAATGCTATCCACTTAAATACCATTCTAGCCCTAAACATAGAAAATCCATAATATGGTCTAACCATCTCCTACTTGCAGCATCCAACTCAAATGCAAAAAAGCTCACATGATCCACAAAATCGATCAAAAGACACCAGATAAACAATGTACACATAATCATTAAAACAACAAGCCTAAGTCCCAAATTTTTGGGGTCATCAACAGATCCTCAACAAATTAGTTAGGGTCAGCCACATGTATTCTTTTCCTCCATTTTATTATATTTGAACTGCTTCTCAAAATGTTATATCTGAAGTCATACACTCTGTTGCTTCCCTAATTGTCATATCTTATTTTTTTTACTTCTACTAACGTTCTTTTTGGTCTTCCTCTACTTTTTTTTCATTCCCTCAACTTGGATACATAATCATCAAAAACTACCTAAGACTTGCCTTTGATTTTTTTTATTAGCAAAGAAACTTCTAAAGAATTACAATCTGAAAATTAAAAGATCAATAATTCTACCAAAGAAGAACAAGAACAGACAAACACGGATATCCAACCATACAAAGTTCTCAATATTTGGGTACTATGTGAATTTCCTAGACCAAAGTGATGGCTAACAGTACCAATAATATAATTTAAACTGTTGTTGAATTATGTATAAAGTCACCTAGTTCTACAAGATCATATATATAAATCAAAAAATAAATTGCGATGCCCCAATTTGATTGATTGTGTGATGTGTGTTGGTGTGTGATGAGTCCCACATCGGGTATTTACTGGGTAGATCTGGGTTTTATTAACAACTGTAAGGAGCCTCAATTGTGACTAGTCCTTTTGAGGTATATCGCAGATGTGGCTAGCGCTTTTCCTTGGGTTGTTATATATGGTATCAGAACCGGCCCGATAACCCTGTGTGGGAGAAGAGACACTACCCCACAAAATGGGCCCTAACGAGGACGTTAGGGATTTAAGTGGGGAAGATTGCGATGCCCCAATTTGATTGATTGTGTGATGTATGTGGGTGTGTGATGAGTCCCACATCGGGTATTTACTGGGTAGATCTAGGCTTTATTAACAACTGTAAGGAGCTTCAATTATGACTAGTCCTTTTGAGGTATAGCACAGATGTGGCTAGCGCTTTTACTTGAGTTACATAAATAAATAAATAGATAAATAAGAGAAACTGCATTGGATTTTGACATCTAAAATGCATTGCTTTTGCTAGTCCTGTGTTTTTTAACAATCTCATAGAGAAAATGCTGGTAGCAAATCAAGAATTGATACAATCTGCGGATTCTAAAGTCTACTTTGTAGCCTTAAGTCAATTACTACGGAATGTGACAAGTTAATTTCAAATGCAGGGCTGGTTTTCTTTTTGACCAGAAGCTCAATAAGACTCATTTAGAATGCACCTAACCATTTCATTAGTTTACAATCAATTATTTTTTCCTAGTTCCCTCAAGTATTTATTATTAGTAAGTTAAGCATGCACCCAATGGGTCTTGGACCCATGAGGGGAGGAGGTGCCAGTTGGGCTAGAGCTCATTGGCAGTTCCCTCAAAATTAAAGATACAGAATAAGGAAACTTGTGCTTTTTTGTAGCAAAATATGTGCATGCATGTGTACATAATGTGTGAACACACTCATCTTGGGTTGCATTGCATAGAGCTTTTGACCAGTACTGGTTTTCAGTTTAAATTGTGTAAAACATGTTGGTAAGGAAAAAAGTATTTTGTATCAAATAATATCACATCATCCATATCAAAATCCAATAAATGAGAAACGTATGCAAAAATAATTACCCACTAACATGTCTTTCATTTGTTAGTGAGGTAGTTATTTCTTCCAGACATGTCTTTCACTTATTGGATTTGATACAGTTGACGTGGTATCATTTGATACCCAACACCTTCTCACTAGTAAGCCTTTATTTAATTTCCAATCTTACCCCTATGAAGGTTGAAATGAGAAGAATAATTCCAGTGAGCCAGGCAAGTGTCCACCTAACCAACACCACTTGTGGATCAAACTCACTACGGGAGCCTTCTGTTTCCACCAACCAGCGTGCAGATGGCTGAGAAGTATACATCACATTCAACAGCTTGCCCGACTCTGTGGGAGGTGTCCCATGAAAGAAGATGACTCCAACAATTTGACCTGTCATATTATTAATTACCACTGATTTAAATGATACGCGGGGGGAAAAATTTCAACCAATTTGAATTTATAAGGAAAAAGAAAAGGTGATCACTAAATAAAATTTGAAAGATAGCAGCGATCACACATGATCATTAATCTTCCAAAATACATAGTTGCATCAAAAGGGATCTGCTCATATGAAGTTTGTGTTTAAATTCCACTAGTTTACTATTCCACTCCTTTACATTAATCAAAACCCAAGGTTATCATAGAAACAGAAAAAGAAATTGTAACACTGATAGCATTATGTGAAGCCTATGAGGTAATTTGAGAGTTTTATAGTTAAATTGGCATGGCAGCATGGCATGACAAAAGCCACAAAGCTAAAGCTTAAGATCATGTAATGACTTCAAAGAAATAAGATAATTGACCTTTGTATGCTTCTTGGAATGAATCAAATATCTTGGACAATGTAGCTACCAATAGATCCACTCCATGCTTAGAAACACCATCAGATCCATATTGCTCTGAGAAAGCCTGTTTTCATTGTGAAATTTATAAATAAATAAACAAACAAATAAATATATATATGTATGTGTGTGTGCGCGCGTGTGTGTGTGAAGCTAAAATCTATAAATAATAGCACAAATAGTAAGCATAATAGACACACACATATACACAGTGAGAGAACACACAGAGAGAGATATATTATCACTGACAAATCTCAATAGTCTAAGTTAAGCAGACAAAGAGAGAAGAAAGATCAGTCAGTCCCCAACAACTAAAAAGAGGGCACCACTTGGCTCATCCCCAATCATGATAAAGCAATGCCCTTGAAAGCCTTATGAAACCAAAGATGCTAGAAGAGGTTCTTACTTTGCTCTAAACCTCAAGAGGCATTGAGCTCATCTCAACATGAATCCTATCATTTTATTCTTCAAAGGTCCACAGAATCACATAAAAAATAACAGCAAAGGCCACTTTCTTTCAAAGATCAAATATTTAATAAGTCAACTACACAGGTAATTGAAGCAAGGAAATTCAGGAACCCCAGATCAAATTACACATAAGATGCCGCAAGCTACAATGAACAAATGTGTACATCAAATTTTCCCAGCTAGTACAAAGTCACCTACTGAACGCTTCTAACAAGGAAGTGGAAGGCTACCCACATTGTGTAGTCTACTGTTGTAGTTTAATTAATAAGACAATAAAATGTACTTAACAGAAAATAGGAAAATAAAATGTAAAATCTGTAAAGGATGTTTCCAAGAATAAGCCTCTTGAATCTAGCAACTGTTGTTCTTGTTATTCAAACTCATAAAAATCTGCAGTAAATTGGATTGCATAACAAAATTTAAAAGATTAAAACTAAAAGAATAATGGGGTGTACCACCTTAAAGCCATCAAAACAGCCTGTTATCAACTCAGCTGGACTTCGTGTACTTTGTGCCAAATCTTCATGCAACTCTACTGCCCTTCTAAAATTGTGAATCAGAGACAGAAGACTTACAATAAAATCCCTTTCTGCTTTCTGAAAACAAATGAAATTTAATTTTTTGAATCAAATGCGAGAAATTTCATTACTAAAAAAAATAGAATCATCTCTCAATAATAAAATGGATAGACATGTAGGGAAAAAAAAATCCTTAGTAAACCTTTGACATATGGAGATTCATGTTGGCACCATCTGCCAAGGGGATGGTTAAATCCCCATTTAATGGCTCCAGGGAATCGGCAATATAAGAACCATCCATCCAAGATGCCTAAACAGAAACAAATAAAAATAAAAATAAAAGTATTAGAAGAAGAAAGCTAGGTCCCAGATGTGAAGTTGTGAACAAAATGAAGCAGTACAAGAAAGGGAAAAACAGCATGAAAATGAAATCCAACATATAATAACATCAGTGATGACTCACAAATTCACCAATTTCCTTGTCAGTATAATCTGCCAAGGGTTCATCCAGGGACAACACGGAGACTTTGTTTTCATCTGTGGCAAATCATACAAGTTAAATGTCAGCAGCTTATGATAAAATGATCTAGATGTAAAAATATCTCATAATCTTAAATTATATTTTCCAATCATAAATGTTTAGAAAAGATTACGTACCTGGAAGTTGAATGTCAGCAGCTTTCTCCAAACCAAAACTAACCTTTCTCTCAGACGCACTGCTGAACATGGCATTATTTGAGTTGACCACTAGCTTAGGATCTGAAATTATAAAAACATTAATCTAAATACTAGGCCAACAAAATTACAATAACATAATAAAACTGAGAGTTATAGTTGTCCAAAATGCATTTCAAAAAACCTGTTCCTTGGACTTCCAGGATAAAAACCGCACGAGGCCTATCAAATGGATTAGGCTTGAGAACCTCATTCAACTGCAAAAGACAAACAAAGTTGTGAACCAAGCCAAACATGAAGACAGTTGAAAATCCCATTTCACTTAATAAGAATTTCAATAACCTTAGATGAACCAGCAGCTGAAAGTGTCAAGGGTGGTGAAAAACCAAGTAAGACTGATACTGCAGCTCCAACTTCTGAGGGCAACATTGAATCAGGCTGTGAAGAGTAAAAATGGGTACATATGGTGAGAAGATCATATGAAGGCATCAATCGATTATCCCCTGCTGTGAATAACTAAATTCATGTGCTAGAAGACAATATCTACCAAAACACCATAAAATTCAAACATTTTTTGATTTGTTTGGACATAGATGTTTAAAGGGAAGGATTTGGATTTCAATTTTAGTTTAATAACTTGAATAAAGTATGAGATGCCGAATTTTTTACTATCTATCAAGTTAACGGAGGGATTTGAGCGTAATCAATATGTGAATTTGAAATGAATAGGTGTAAGATGTCAATTCAAATCCATAATTTCAAAAGTGTTATTGTTTGAGCAAAATCTCAAAAGCTCACATAATCATTTTTTGATAAGTAAAAGCAACAGTCCTACAAGCCAACAACTAGGCTATTAGTTAAAAAAGCTCACATAATAATGTGTTATGAAATTTAATATTAAGCAATTTAGTCCAACGACTGATTTTCAAATCCGTGATTTCAAATCGACAAATCCAAACATACCCTTTATGAATATATATATATATATATATATATATGATTATAAATAGACTGAAAAACAACCTTTTCTAATTTTCTTGCTTTTTCAAACATTAATAAAGAATTTTCATACCTTTCAGCCAAGAGCTTTGTAGTTTAACCGGTTGGCACTTCTTGGTGTTTCTATAGGAGACATCTAGATTCCCCATCCTCCAATTATTGAATTATAAAATTATAATAAAAAACGAAATTTCATACATTTGCAACTTAATAAAATGCCAGAAACTCAGTGTTTCTTAAGATTGAATTATAAAACTACCGTTTCCTATAGATATTGTTCTCCAACAACAAAACATTTATGATAAAAAAAAAAAAAGTTTCTTTATGAAAAAAAAGGGGTATATGAACAACAGAGTGATCAGAAATGGCATTGATGCATGAAAAAAAATTAAATTAAAATTATCTAAGTTTGATGCCCAATTCTTTAAACTCGAAACTAAACCACGACACATACGAAACACTAAAAAGTCAATAAAATTCCTAAGCACCGCACAGGATGCACATGTAACTCAACTTGTTCAATCTAAGATTGAATTTACATTTCCGTAAGAAAACAAAAAAAGAAAAAAGAAAAAAAGAAAGTAGCGCAGTTGATAAAGAAAAAAAAAAAAAATTAAGAACAAGGAATGACCTGAACGACATCGTTAGATGATGGAGTGCGAAGAAATTGGCGAGTTGAGCTATCGATGAAGAAAACGGAAGCAGTATCTTCAGCCTGTAAATCGAAATCAACCAAATTGAAACGGAGAATTGAATCAATAGATCCAATCCAATTTCGTAGTAAATTTAGGCAGAGATGAGGTTGAGTGAGAAAGAACAAACCCTAGATTGCGAGCAGAGAAGAGAGGATAAGACGAACAGGTAGAAAATGCTGCCAATGCGAAAATCCATTGGAGAGAGAGAGAGAGAGAGAGAGAGAGAGTCTGATCTGGTGGTTTCCTGGGGACGATGAAGAGGGCGAGTTTCGGTTTCGGTTTCTTTACGGCTTTAGGCTCGCAACGACGTCGTTTAAAGCGAAACGACGAAGTTTCGTTTTGTTTTTCGGTGTGTGGGGTCCGAAAAATTGGAGTTTCTCTTTTGTTTTTGGTAAGTACTAGAGAAAGTTGGAGTTGGCATTTGGCAACGTGTCTCTATTTGAATGGGTTTCCAACCGCGCAAACGCAATAGTTAGCCCGTTGAGTTTGGGCCTCTTTGGTGGTGTTATGAACTTTCAAAGCCCCCAGTTTATACCAAAGTGATAAAGATTTTTTTTTTCTTTTTTTTTTTTAAGTGAGAAATGATAATAGATGATATTATAAAATTTCATTATGTATCATAATTATTACGCATAAAAACATACAAAGTGTTGTTATTTTATTTTTTAAGTACTTATTTTAATATGAGATCTTTTTACATCTATAACAAAATCTCATTATATTTTTATAACAAACTGATGTGTTAATATTTCATCAAACCTTTATCGGATTGACCATGCAACAACATATAATATTGATGAATCCTATTTAACACCCACACACATATCTACCACAAGGCTATAATTGACAATTTTATTGAAGATGTTATGTCAAAAATTGGCTGTGATATCACTATTGGTCCCAATGGGTAGATGGTAGTCTAGTGAAAGTGGAAATTATGTCAAAATTTTGTCCAAAGGGAAGGAATGGAATGAAGTTGCTTAATAACCTTATGCCTATTTATAGACAACAAGGTACCATTTTAGGGAGAATACAATTCTTTGAGCAGTTTTCCTTTTTCAACATTTGTGACCCTTGTAATATCTCTCTCATGGGTTGTGGTTATTCACTTGGCAATATCTCTCTCATGGAAATATTTTCCTTCCCAAGTAGCTCCTATAGTGTGTGTCAGGGGCGGTTTTTTACGCGTAGCCACGTGTCTTTAGTTGGAGGTGTGACTTTGCTAGACCCGGATTTGTTTTGGGGAGTCCAATTTGGAACTCGACATTGGGCCGCATAGACCAATGGCTTTCGGTGCATTTTAAGCCTACAAAATAGATAAGGCCCAAAGTCTCAGAATCATGATAATGGTTGAAATATATAAATAATATGCTTAGCATGATAGTTTTGATTAAATGATGAGTTGATACGTTATTATTATGTTTATTAAGTGATGTCCAATATTAGAAAGGGGTTAATTAAGTGTTATATATTCGATAATGGGATGAGTCCAATAGTCCAAATCCAACTATGATTCATGGTTCATGTTCAACATAATAAGGTATGTCCAGCAGTAGTTCATGTCCAAATAATATATGTCCAATGGTAGTTCATTTCTAAAAAAAATATGTGTCCAATGGTAGTTCATGTCCAAATAATATATGTGTAACGGTGGTAGATCAATTTATTAATATGTATGTTCATTAATGAAGTATCAGTGAGATCATGTTTATTAAATAGTAAGATAATATTAAAGTAACTTGCATTCAACGGTACAATAACAATAAATTAACATGTACTTAATAATGTAATCTTGAAGATAGAGAGATTTTGACTTATATTGTATGTTTCTTACTCCAGCTGTATAGCATCACTTTGTTCTTTATATGATTTGTGGCTCCAGTCGTATAGCGTTAGTGAGCTGATAACATTCCAGCAGTAGAATAATATAAGTACAACAGTACAATGATAATAAATTAAAATATACTCAATAGTATAATTTTGGAGATAAAAATATAATGACTTATTTTCACAGTTTTTAGCTCCAGCCGTATAATAGCAGTGGACATAATATTTCAGCAACATGATGAAGTGAGTCCAGCGATGTGGTATGATATTATGAGTCCTTTCATGGTTACTTTCATGATTGAAAGGGAAAAATGGGAAAAATGGTTAAGTTTGCCCCTTTAATCATGCACTTAAATGATTTTCCCTATGTAATGCTCTTTTAGTTTTTAGTTAAGTATGAGTGATATTGTCTTCCATAGGAAGGGCTTTTAATTTTATAAATTTGTGCCTTTCATATGAATAGCTTTAAGTATTAAAAATGTATGTCTTCAATGAGAATGACTTTAATATGAAGTCTTTGTGCCTTTTAAGAGAAAGACCTTAGTATTGATGTTCATATGTCTTTCATGAGAAGAGCTTTTATAATATGTTCTTAGAAGAGTGTTTGACATCTTTTAAGATGTATGGAGATAGTAAGAAATATATATATATATATATATATAATATATATATATATATATATATATATATATATATATGTTTTGTGAGATATGGTGTTTGTAAGACAGATTAGAAATATATGTGAGAAATATGTATAGATAGTTTGTGAGGAATGTATTTGTGAAATATATGAAAGTATGAGATAGATAATATGAAGGTTAAATATAGTAAATACATGAGCTTATAGTTACTGTTGGAGTGGTTTTTTATGTTATGTCATGAGTTATGTTGCTTTCTAAGAAGAGAGGTATTGTAAGAGAAATAGAGAAAGAGATGGAGAAGTGTTTTTGTTTAGCAAAATGATGAAGTTTCAGAATATTAAAGTGTGGGAGAGATGAGTAGTAGTGTGTGTAATAGGTGTTATCTAAGAAGAGGGATTTTGTAAAAGAGATGAAGAAAGATATGGAGATGTTTAGAGATATAGCAGCAAAGTGAATGAAGTTTCAAAATAAAGGGGTGAGAGAGGGATGGATAGTGGTTGAATTAGTGTGTAGCTTGGTTCTCTTTATATAGAGCCAAGTATGTAACTATATTATAATTAGTTGAAGAGAAATTTAGCAAATAAGGAAAAGTCTTTGATAAAGTAAGTGGTTTCATTAGTGAGTTTTTTTTTTTTGTTTTTTTGTTTTTTGTTTTTGTTTTTTAGCCAAAAGAAGAAAGTTTAAGACTTTAATGCTACTGGGGTTGCTGTTACAGCTGTCAGCTCTATAGTAGTAGCTGCTAGATGATGTCATTTGGATGACATCTTCTGCTGGAGGAAAATATTTGGCATTAAATTCATGGTTTGGATGAAAATGGTAAGATAACCTTTATAGGACCTTCCGGATTTTTTTTGAAAATAACTATAAAAGCCAAACTATTTTATTAGTTGTAGGGGCCTTTTCTGTGTATGGTGTATTGGGCTTGGGCTGCCTCCTGTGGTAATGGGCTAGGCTACCTTCTGCGGTGACGGGCCCGAATATTTCTGAGTAAGGGAGTTGGGGCCGGTCTAATTGTAACTCAACTTGAGCCGGTTTGTGCACAAACTTATGCCTTGTCTGCCAAGAGTAAATTTACGGCAAGCAGAACTGTTGCAGATGAGTTACGGCAGACAGATATAATAATAGTAAAAACAGAATATTCTTGACTATTTAAACAAATGGCTATATAATCCATACTTATAAAACATGATTACAATCATGATAATGTCAATCACAGAGAAAGATGCAGAAAATAATACTAGCTAATCAAATGGGCATAAATCAAATTTTAAGCTTAGTCTGCCGCAGCAAAGCCAAAGAGGAAAGAACGCCTCTTCTCAATGCAAATAATCTCCCAGGAAAAAGATCCTGCTGTGGGGATTAATGGCTTTGAGAGAGTCGGACCTGAATGGTTATTGCCCAAAAAAAGAAAGAGTCCTTGTTTACGTTTTGGAAGAAAGTAAGATTTGAAGGGGGAGAGAGGAAAATCGATCTATTGGTGCATGCCCATTGAACTAACTCTCCTTTTTCCTTAGTTTCCTTTCTTTTCTTCTCTGTTTTCTTTCTTATCTTTTTTTCTTTTCTTCTTACTCTGTTTTTCTTTTCACTCCGTAAAAATACTCTGTTTTTCGATCCCTTTTACAGGGCATAGCAAGAGCCTTTTTATAGTGCCTGCCGTGACTAAGGTTTTACCATTTTGCCTCTTAACTGCCTCTGTCTGGTCTGGGCGTACTTGCCGACCACCAGAGGTGTGTGCCACTCACTCTTGCCAGACAGAGGCAGGTTTCATTTCTCCCTCTACCGTAACACTTCTTTCCTGCCACGGTATAAATGCTCTCTCTTTCCACTCTCAAGGCATGCACCCAACGACTCTCCCTCAAACTTGCATCTTTTGGGTGGTCTGTCATCCCAGCAAGACGTACCTCCCAAAAGGGCTTGGGCAGGAGCCGCAAATAGATCTTTTCCCCTCTCCCCACCACCAAACCATACCCCCCTACCACCAAACCATACCCCCCTTTACCTCTTACCTCTGGCCCATGGCCCCACCATGTCCTATATTGGCTGGGTACAGGCTGGTAGTGCCTGGGCCTTGCGTATGCTTCCCTTTCAGATATGTCCAAGAGTCTGCCTGCTGCTCATACGTCTACCGTGATCTGGAGACTCTCCGTTTGCGTTTCCTGACCCTTTATGTGGGCTTTTCTTTGGTTTCCCGTTCCATTCAGGAGCTGGGCTTTGTATGATGATGGGCTTTACATTTCTTTGGCCCACTTTTGATTTTCTTTATTGCCTACTACGTTGAACTGTTATTTCTGCCATAATAATTTAATCCTACTGGACCTCTTTTTGGGTCAGCCGTTCATCACTTTTCTCAGTGGCCTGTTATGGGCACTGTTTTGCTTTTACTCATAGGTTCCTATGTCCTTTTGGGCTTTCCTTTGGGCATCCATGGCCCGATTGCTTTCTTTGAGCTTCCTCGACCCATTTGCTAATTCCACACTCCCATGGACTTTTTACTAACTTCATTGGGTTTCCCTGGCCCAATAACCTTATTCTTATCTTTGGGGTTCATGGGCCTGTCATAAACCTCTTACTTTCTTAGTTTGCATTGCCTTGGGCCTGCGATGGCTTTTTCTCACTTTTCTACCTCATATACTGCCCATAGGATGCTATTTCTTTATTTTCTGGCTTCTTTGAGCTCACTTGCCTCTTCAAGACCCATTTATTTATTTGTTGGGCCTGTGATCCATTATTCCTGCCGCTTGGGCTTAATGGGTTATTTATCTTGTCAATTCTTTGTAGCCCTCATTATTGGGCTTTTCTGTCTGGCTAGGCTTCCACAAATGGCCCTCAACATTAGTTAGCCAAGGTTTGAAACTATTTTGGTATCTAACAACTCGAGTGTAATAAACTCGATTTTGGATTGCTAAATCGAGTATAGTAAACTCGATTTCAACATCATGTTGCAGTTGACGTGGAAATTTGTCCACGTAGACATAGAACTCGAGTTAGACGGACTTAAGTTCAAACATCTAGAAATTGAGTCCATAGGACTCAATTTAGTTTTGCTTCAGCAATTGAGCGACTTTCTTGTTCTTCCTTTCCTTTTTTTACTTTCTCCAAATGTTGTTCCACTCTCCACTTCTAAGCCCCGAAAACCCATGAACAAATCAAATACAAAAAAAATCAAACCCACTCTCCACTCCAACATGTTCTTCTCCTCCACTGGAGTGGTGGCGAGAAACCACACGTCCGATCTGATTTCCATCGCCTGAAGCTTTCGCCGCTTGGGTTTGGTCAGAATCGGCACATGGGTTGTTGGGTTTTTGCATCGTTGCTTCTTTCTTCCACTGGAGCAGCGGTGAGAAACCACACATCCGATTTGATTTCCATCGCCTGAAGCTTTCGCCACCGAAGTTTGGTCAGAATCGGCGCCTGGGTTGCTGAGTTTTTGCATTGTTGCTTCTTTAGGGCTCGATTTCTATATGACATAATCGATTTCCATGAACGAAAACCGAGTCCAGTAGACTCGATTTCTATAAACAAAAACTGAGTCTATTAGACTCGATTTCCAAGCCTACATGGACAGATCCTCCAGCTCAGCTGCTGGCGCAACTGGGAAATCGAGTATGATGTACTCGATTTATAACCCAAAATCGATAGTAAAACACTCGATTTGTTAGATTCCAAAATAATTTCAAACCTTGGCTAACTAATAAAATAGTTTGGCTTTTATAGTTATTTTCAAAAAAAATCCGGACCTTCCTATTTCTGGTATTGCAATTGGAGGCTAAGGATCTTAGCTTAAAATTGTATGATTTCTTTTATTAGACCCTTACTTCTTTGGGTATGACAGCAAGCTGCTGGGATTGGACATTAATGGGCAAGTGATGTCATTTTAGGACATGTGTCAACTACCTAAATTGCTACCGAAGCTATTGCAGTTGCTGCTGGAGCTGTTGCAGCTTCTGCTGGAGCTGTTGTAGCTTCTGTTGGAGCTGTTGTAGCTTCTGCTGGAGTTGTTGCAGCTTCTGCTGGAGCTGTTGTAGCTTCTGTTGGAGTTGTTGCAGCTTCTGCTGGAGCTGTTGCTAGTATTTTTGGCTAAATTTCCTCTTTTGGAAAATTATATGTTTAATCCATATATAATTTTGATAAGTAATAGACTAGTTGGTTGATATTTGATGAAATTTTAGAGATGTAATTATAGTCTCTTTGTATATCTTGAAGAGTAAGGGGAGCATTTAATGCTAGATATGAGATATTAATATATATTTAGCTATGTGCTTGGGATTGATGTAAATGAAAATAATAATATAATTAATATGAAGTGATATAATTACATTTTTAAACTTATATTATATGATGGACATTAATTTTTATGTAAAAAGTATGAGGAGTTTTATCATTTTAAGTGTTATGTGATATAAGAAGCTTACCAAATGTTACCTATTGTACACTGACCCATTAGAGTTCAGGAAATTGGGGAAGACATGCTAAGCAACATGTTTTCTTTTATCAACTTTGAACCACTAGAGCTTTACTGAACATATTTCTTGGCCTTCCAAATCACGACTTCCAAAATTCCTCTGATGAGACTCATGAGCTTGGATCATGAGCCAAAAATGAGATGATGTGCTATGAGCTTGAACCATGGGTTTTGACGCATTTTTGTGTAAATATGGGCTCTTTTGGGCTTTAAAAGAGATTTTCTCAAAATCCATAATAATGTTGATGTGGTACGGGTTGCCAATGAAATGAAATCATGTGGTGTGAAAAATTTATCCTTAACAGTGTTTATGCATACACCATTGTTATAGTATGATAACATCATCACATGCCTTGGCAAGGCTACTAATTTTCCTTTACCGGCTACACACATGACACCATTTTTTTTTTTTTTTGGGCAAGTTTGAATCTATACTTCAAGTTTGATTCTACAGCCGAACTAAAAAAAATGAAATAAAAGAGCGATGAAAAAAAAAAAAGAACTATATTGAGTAATTAACAATAATTATTTCCAATAAATACAAGATTCAAGGTAGAAAAGATTTAATATTACTGATTAACTTTATTTTAATAGCATTTTCTGTGTGAAAATGAGAATCTCATGGACCAAAGCCTTTGATATGTATTAAAGTATAGACAAACTGGCATGAAGCTGAAAACCCCTTTTGAACCAATAAAGGCCAACTATTTTTTTCCCGGCCTTATGAGTTATATGACTCATCATCCAGAAAATTATACAGGAAAAATGTCATTCAGTAAACTACCTACAACATTTGATTTTTTGGGGAAAAAAATATCAACAAAATATGCTTGATAAAGTGAAATCATGCATAAACATCATAAACGTCATCCTCAAAGAAAAAATGAAAATAGAAAAAGAAAAAGATGGAAAAGAAAGAAAAGAAAGGAAAGAAAAAAGAAAAAGGAAATGCGGCACGAGCATATATTAAATTACAATTGACAAGCATTACCCTAAAAGTTAATGATACAACGTGAAAGATCAGAAAAGCAAGCAAAAGTAAACTTCTGAAAATACACTGTTTCTATCTTTTTGCCCCACCATTTTAATTTGCATAATTGTGTCCTTTTATATCGAGAAACTTCTTCTAGCTCGTACATTAACTATAGCAAATCTTCGTGTCCAAAATTCTCTTGTAACAGTAAGTGAGCTATATATATATATATATATTATTCAAGAGTTTTAGACTATGGTGCAGTGTGCACAAACTATGGAATTCAATTTGGCTTAATGAGTATGAGTACTGACTACTGAGTAGGAGTGTAGGACTCAAAAGTGAGAAACTTTTAGTTAATTTTTTGGGCCATATGTACATCGTAGTTCATGTTTGAATTGGGTGTTTTGCACTCTAAATCTAACTGCCACAACCGCATGTAAATGTAAGCAGACACTATGATCTATGATGCATGGTCTTCATCAGGTGCGTGAGTGTAGTTATTAGTGTTTATATAGAGCTCTGCATCTCCAACTGCCGTTAGCAGTTTTGTGAGATGGCGTGTTCTGTTGATAAAAAAAAACTGGGCTTATGTCCCACATCAGGTGTGTGTGTAGTTCTTAGTGTTTATATAGAGCTCCGCGTCTCCAACTACCACTAACAATTTTGTGAGATGGCATGTTCTGTTGATCAAAAAAAAACAAATGATGCATGGTCTTATGCATCGCAGACGTAATTAGGCAACAAGCATTCCTAGAGCATTTATTTCACAAGATCTAGTTTTAGTGAGATTTCATATTCCTATTTCACACCAATTATAAGATAAGATTTGAATTATGCATTCGACCAGCTAGCATGATAAGACTTAGCTTTTTGCCTTTGGAGGGCGTTTGTTTTTCTTTTAATCTTCCTTTTCCTCCTTGCTTTTACAAATTTAACTAATCAAAGTCCTTGCATGTTGATTGTGTCTATGGTCAAGGATTCCTATTAATCAGGCCAACATAATACAAAAGGCAAAACATTTATCATATTTCTTCTATCTTTGTATCCATTTATCCGTAGTTGACTTGCATGAAGGCCCAGACAACACATAGCTAAACCTTTGTTTATCTTTTTTAACATGGTTTGCGCCAAAAAGAATAATATTGGGGTTAACTTCAAGTGTTGTTGTACTTTATTATAATGTGGCATGACAATGGCCATACACAAGTTTTGGAATTTATTAGATGCTAGCTAAATTGATTTTCAACCGGCCTTCAACAAGCCATCTTCATGATTACCGATTATTATTATTTTTTATTTTTTAGAGGGTTATTACACATTGTCACCCTAAATTATATCCCTAATTACACGTTGCACTCTAAACTTTCAAAGTGCACAGTTAGCACCCTAAACTATAACTCATGCTACACTTTGCACCTCGCCATTAATTCTGCCGTTATTTTAGATGAAAAGCAAAATTTATGGTACAAAATATAACTGAGACTATAGTTTAGGGTAACAATTAACAAAGGATAATTTTTCATTTGTTTCTAAGGGATTGAAGACAAGGATAATTAGATCTTTTTACATAATGTCATCCAAGATAACGGCATAATTGACGGCGGGATGCAAAGTGGGTTATAATTTAGGATGCAAAGTGCAATGCTTGATTTAACGCCAACTTAAAAGTCACAATGCATTTTTTTTCCTCCATAAATGAGTTTTAGCCTTGAGTAAGAGATTCAAACTTTCAAACTAATAACGTCTGTTTATGAGAAATGCTCTCCAATCTAATGTGCTACACTTATATTCAGAAAAATATAATTCCGTACCCTTGCTATATATGTTGTCTAAAAAAGATGGGAAAACTGCTACTATGCGTACATAATTAATTAATGATTTTACATTTTATGATTTCAGGGTAAAACTTATATATACAATGCGTACCTTGGGTGAAGTATATTAAGTTTTCTAATTGAATTCGAACACCTTGTTTTAAATTTAATTATTCTTTGAAAAAATAACACTATTATTATCTTATTGATCAATGCAGCCAAGTGTTTGAATTCATGATTTAATCATTTCATCTATATATATATATATATATATCCAAGTTTTAATCATGATTTAATCCTTTCAAATTAATTTGTCACATTCGCATTTAATTAGTTTAGCTTATTAATATTAAAATTAAAATCTTAGCTAAGAAAAAGGAAAACATAGAAATTGGGAAAACCTAATTAACTGCATTATCATGGTTCTGCAATCAGATTTTAATATATGGGTGAACTGGTATTTGACAAGAAACTGATGCTGTTAATTACTGCCCATTGGGCATTCCAAACAAAATATATATGTGGGAATGGGGAGATTACAAAGTGATCTATAATTGGACACCTCAAAATGGGAACATGGAAGGAAAAAGGAGACAAAAAGATGACTTAATTAAATGGGCATTTGCGTGAAAGCTTTACGTGTGTGGAAATGCTTTTCCCATGCATACACACAGACACAGTCATCCTTTTTTCCATTTCAAAAAGGGTCACCCTGGCCCGTCATTCTCTTTCTCGCCCACAATCCAAAAAGCATATACTTTGATCAATTTTCTTCATTAGGTGAGGTCATTGTCATTGTCATTGTCATTCATAAAGCGCCAATTATCAGCAAGCATGGAGAGACCGCAATCCCACTCCCACTTACCTTAACCAAGGATATTATGAATTATGATATGGAATTATTATTATTATTATTATATATTACTGCCTTTTCTTTTTGTTATTATTATTTATTTTGTCATATATAATTAAACTTGATTAGAAATATTACTTACATAATTAGTACCCGACGGTACTACTGAGGTGAGGTTCCTTGTGTTTTCTTATGCACATAAACCATATAGAGGTATCAACCCATTCGGAAATATTATTATTTGATGATGTCAAAAATCGTCAGTAAGTCACACAGTCCTCACGTGCTCGAGTCAACACCTACGAAATAAAAACAAATAAGACCTTGTAGAGAGTATAGGTGTGGTACCGGCCAAATACCCTTCAAATGTCAAGTTAGAGAACTTTTGCAACTCTAGAGTATCAGAGTTGTGATAAATTATGCGTACTTCGATTTGTGAGGGTTTTGGGGTTTTATAGTAGCATAGGGTTGACATCCGTTCCTTGGCATAGAGAGTCTTTCTTTGTAGGGAAGATCTTCATTAATACGCGTGTCTTACGAGATCCTTTTCTAATAGAAATCCCCCTTGATTAGGGTTAGTCGTGGGACACAAGATGTTTCCTTATAAACTTGTGGAGGCCAAGCAAGGTCATGTTAGATCCGTCAAAGGTTTACTTATACCCTTCAGCTTCCTTCCGTTAGCTTCTTATCCCGTCTATGCATTCTGGTCGTCTCATTCGAGACGCAACCGTCGACCTTGAGGTGGAACCGTCGGCTTTATGATATCGTCGTTTATGTCGATGAATGTACAAGTAAGGTCGACGGGTTCATTAGGACCGCCAGCTTTGCCTTATGTGAATGAGTTTATCAAATTTCCAGAATTACCCTTATCATTATCATTATTATTTTGGGTAAATAAATGAAATTATGAGTATCAAATTGTTATTTTCATTGCCCTAACAATAGCCAGCCATGGTAAGTAATATGTAATCATTACGATACATAACTTGCGATTGTAATGTTTTTTATTTATCAATTGATTGATGTAAATATTAGTTAAATAATTAAATTCAAAGTTTCTTAATAATTTGAATTTTTAGAATAAGTGATAATTTATTAAATCATATATTCATTCTAATTTTCATTAAAAATTGAAAAAAAAAAAATCAGCATATACTAATTGAGGAAAGGAAAAAAAAAAAAAAAAAAAGGAAAAAGAAAGAAGACGAAACTAGCAACTAATTCCATATGTTAGCCAGTTTGTGTGTGGGGGGGGGGGGGGGGTGGGAGATGTTGAAAGAATGAGAAGAATGTTAACAGCTCATCGTGTTAATGTTGAGGGGGGTTGTATAATTGTCAATTTGATGCCAGTATGCTATTATTGCTATATATGTCGTGAAAGTACTTGCATTAGAAAATAAGATAAGATGGATGAAACGACGTCTATAGCCACTTATTTATTTGAAAGCGGAAATTGGACAAAAACAAAAGTTTCTTTTAATTCAACTTGTTCTTTCCATAAAAATCGTTTCTGCAAGACAGTATGAGCCTATCTTGTTCTGGCATGACGAACAAGATATTCTGTACGCGTAGTAGCTATTTCTCATAAGCATTTTTGGATTGTGATCTTCATTAATACCAAGTATGGCCTCATTAATAAGGTATTTTTGACCAAGAATCTTGTATCTCAATTGGTTAGCACCTCCTACAATTTTTAAAACAGACATCAAGAGTTCAAATAACCTATACCCTCAACTATCGAATTATTGAAAAAAAGAAAAAGTGTTCCTCCATTATGTAAATGAAGCATATATATTAAATTGTCAGTTTGAAATGCATTTATAAGCCAGCTTATTGCTTATTTTTCTTACTAGTTTTGAGTCCCACATGAGTTACTTACTTATTTTATTTAGACTGACTTTTATCTAGCTACATTACTTTTTACAAAATGTTTTCAACAAGAAAACTAGGTAAGCAATTTCCAAATGAACACTAAGCCATTCTTTTTTTTTTTTTTTGAGAAGAAAGATGTTATTCAACTAAGGACAAAATTTAAGTTCAATGTTTTGGTATATATTAGATTCTCCAATTAAATCTATTCATATGGTTGCATGGACTAATAAATCACATGATTGATTTTAATGCCACATGCATTGAGTAATACAATCATATAATTAAATTTAATTGAAAATTTAAGGCACAATATCTAAGAAACTGTATTTAAATTCTATCTCAAATTAATTATACTACCAATCAAATAGGATATCTCTCAATTTATTTTATTTTAATTTTTTTCTAATTTTTCTTTCGAGGAAGCTCTTCAAATAAGAGACTACACTGAATAAAGATTACATTAGGAATAGTAATTTTTATTATTGGGAATAGAAGACATTGTAATGGAATAACTATTACTATTCATAAGTTTGGTTGTTACATATAGAAAGCTTGTAAAAGATGATGTATAAAGAAATTTTATATTTTTGGAAATATATCAATTTTAAAACTTATTACATGCACTAAGGAATAGTTAATACATTCATTTTAAAAAGGAATAGCTATTTTTCAATTTAAAGAATAGTTATTCCAATGTAATAACTAATCCATATAATAAAAATGTAATCAAATGATCGAATTGCTATTACTCATAAATAACTATTCCATTACAGGAGCTATTACAGCATATATACCAAACGTACCTTAAAGGTTAAGGAATGTTACGCTTCACATTATTTTTATGATTTTATGATTTCCAAAATGGGAGATGCACTCGCTTTGATTACCCGAGTGGGGAAAAAAAATATTGTGTAATTAATTGCATGTCCATGTCCATGTGAAATTAATCAATTGAACAAAGGCCTCATAAATTATTAAAAAAAAAAAAAAAAAAACCAATTTGAACAAAGAACATCCAACATAGGCCCCTATTTCTGATCATAAAAGATTTTTTTTTTTTTTTTTTTTAAAGATTTAATTGGAAGTGGGCTATTGGCTTACCTATCAAATGGAGATGCAACTCTTTTTTCTCAATTTTTTTTTCCCTTCCTCCTTATCTTTTAGTATGTTCTCAACAACCAACTAATTAGCTCCCTTACTTCAAATAAAAACGCCCTTAACATACGGCCGGGAAAATGCCCACGTGGAAGTTTTCAACATGAACTTCCTTGCAGTTCGTTCAGAATTAGTTCTTGTCCTTAGAATGTGAGAAGTGAGAACTCAAGTGTATGTTACTATGTTTGGATTAGTTTTGTTTTTGTCAAAATATTATTTATTTATTTGTTGAAATTAAAATTAACAAAAATACAGTTAAACTTTAAATAGTAAAGATTTAAAAATGATATATAAACAAATCATATATCATATTATATATTATATAATAAAAATTGGATTTAAAAGCCGTAGGTGTGCCAAGTAGCTTTTATCAACGGTTTAGAAACTATGAATATATATAATGCCTTATTTGTTGCTTAATTAAGCTAAATTGATCACGTTAAAGTTGGACAATCCTATTTTCTACTCTATAAAGTTAGGATCCATTATAGCTACGGTGCTTCAATCTAAGATTTCTTTCAAAAGGGAAAAAAGTGGCGAACAGAAGGGTACTTTAGAAAAATAAATAAATAAACATCAGCGTGGTTCATTTTCCTTTCCTGGAATGTGGTACTGATGTCTCTTAGAGCATTTCCAGAGTAGGTAAAGAGGAAAAATAAGTTCCAACAGCTTCTTTAAGTATCCATTTGGATTGCGTGTTTGTGTTCAGCGGTTTTTTTTTTTTTTTTTTTTTTTTTCAGCACATGAACAATAAAATCACATGAATTTACTGTGTAGAGACAAAAATTACTGTTCACGCAATGTAGCAGCACTGTTCACGTATTTAAAAATATTAAAAATGGGTCCCATGACACTATTCATACATTTAAAAATTATTTTGCTACAGTGTTTTCAATTTTCAGTTTTCAGTTTCAGCAAAAATAAGTTCAATGCAAACGGAACCTAAAACTCAAAAAGTTTTTTACTAATGAACAGTTATTCTCCAGACTTGATGTGCTATTGTTCATTAGCAAAAGAATAAAACATAATAAAAAATTAGCAAAGAAAGGAGTGGGGATAGGAGTATGGGGATACGTGTGTTAAAAAATGAATAAATAATGAATGAACAAATAATATTTAAATGAGATAGAGAAATGATAGAAAATCTGTTGAAAGATGTATTTGAAAAAGTAGGTAGGTAAAAGGTAAATGTTACTGTTCACTGTCCAAATAATACAAAAATATAGAAAAGCTGCTGTAGATACTCTTAAGAATTTACGTAGTTTTGCATGTTGTACCTGACGTCACTTATTTTATTTTATTTTTTACTCTTTTTATGGAAGACACAATGGCTTCAATAAAACCGGTAAATCGTACAAATGAGAGTCCAGTAAAAACAATCCCACAAGTAATGAATATGGTTATATATTTATTTCATAATAAGAAAATATTTACATTAATTATAAAAATGACAAAATTTAGCTACAAAATTGATTGTAGCATAAGATTATAACCAATTTTGTAACTAAATTTTGTCATTTTTATAATTAACGTAAATATGTAATAAACATTATTACATATTTTGGAAATCTAACAGTTAAATTGCATGTTATTTACGCTCTTAATACACATATCAAATTTTGTGTCAATTGAATATTATTTACTATATGATCTATAAGTATATATTTTATGCATAATTTTAAACTACAAAAACTTGCAATTTAAACAATTTATTGATGATATAACTATTAATCTTTAATTTTTTAGAAATTTTGTAAGCATGGAGGATATGAGAAAAAGATGTCATCCAATGATGGATTTGTCAAAATTCACCTCCAATAAAAGATATTGAGTAAGTTTGTAGTCTTAAATTACAAGTAATTTTGTAACTAAACTTTGTCCTTATAAAAATTACAAAACTATTCAAGAACTTCATAGTCATATTCTTAGAATAGATTTTATTAGCAATAAATAGTAATGAATAGAGTCGTGTTTATTTTATATTATATAACTTTGCAAGTGCATTTTTTTTTAAACTGTGCATAATTGTATATATACTCCACCTCAAATCCATAATAAAGAGACTAGGGTTGTCCATGGGTCAGTCCAAGTTGAGTTTGTGCCCAACCCACAACCGACCCAATTAGATTTGGTGGAGGAGTTCTAGCCCTCAGTAGTTCCAACTGAGGCTGATCATTGTGCTCGACGAGGTTGGATAGTAGCTGCTGCTGTTAATGCACTGGTAGAAGTGTGAACCTCCTAGCTCTTGAATTTCTTTCTATTTGGCTCTCCATCCTGAGCCAAACCAACCATGGTATTAGGGTGCTCTCGTTTTTGCCCCACCCTATTGGTAACGATTTTCTCCTCAATCATAATTGGGCCCTGGGGGCGGAGGACTCTATTCCACTTGGTTTGCTTTGTTGGGTACAGTGGGGCATCAATGGTGGTGGTGTGTGGCAGATCATGGTCAGGTAAGGCATGACATGGGTTCTCTTCATCAAACTCCCCTAGTGTACCCACAAATTCTTTTATGTCAGTGACATGTATGTTATGGGTTAAGTCCTTACTAGAAGTACCTTTTATTTCATGCAACTCATGGGGTAAGTCTAAAACTATCTGAATATTTTTCTCATGCCTAGATTCCGTGGGTCCAATTAACTATGGGACCTCTGAAGTACCCCTAAGGCTGAAATAAGGTGTAGGTGGCTGTTCTTTCAGTGGCTCTGCCTGATGATGCTCCTCCGATTGCCTAGGCTGGTTGGTTGAGTTTCTGTTTGGAGTCCCATAACACCGCCAAAGCCCAACTTTCATCCAATCACCATATGGGCATTCACTACTATTGGGATCAAACTGCGGGTCAATGTAGTTTTTCATCTCATGCCTGAGTCTCCCACAAGCATAGCATAGTCCCACAATCTGCTCATACTTGAATGCAATGAAGGAACGATCTCCTTTAGGATTCACAACGGGCCATCATGACGGAGAGGTTGGGTTAGCGGTACCTCTACCTGAATACGGAGAAAGCGTGCCTGATCAGAGTCGAAAGTTATGTTATCCACTGCGATTATAGTGCCCAGCCCCTTGCTGATATCTTGAGTGGTGGCTTCAATCAGGAGGTCGAATGGAAAACCCCAAACCTGGACCCAAAGTGGGATATGCATGAACGAGACAGTTTGAGTGATCAAGCCTTTCTCCCACCGGCAAAGCACCAAGTTGTGTTTATCGAAGCTCCAAGGGCCATTGTCTTGTACCCACCACAACTGGCTCTCAAGTTTAAATCGGAACAGAAGCAAACCTTCCCTAACGTCCACGATTTTAATATTGTTGCCCAATTTCCATACTGTTCTCAACAAATTCGTGGCAGCCCATAGGTTAATCTCTTTGGTAGTAAGGAAGTGACCAAGTAAGCTAAGGGAGCAATTTTCCAAGGCTTGAGCATGCTAGGAGGTTGTTATGGTGATATCCTACCCTTCAGCGGTCGTCAACGATATCCGCTTCAACCTTTCAATGACATCGAGATCCACGGTTAGGGGGAGGGAGACAGTATAGAGAACAGTGGTGAGGAATGGTAAAGGAGATAGTGTAGAGAGACTGCTGTCAAGAAAAAACAAACGGTAGAAGCAAAACTCACCCTAGGTGAGAAAGAAAACTCCTAACGAGAGGAGAAGAAAAAGCGTGATGTTAATACATTTAAGATTAATTAAACGTTTAATTTACATTATTCTTAATTTAACCTTGCATTGTACAATCATAATACTATCAAACTAATACAATAATAAAAAATAACTAATGCAAAAGGAGGAGAAAATTGAATACATAGAATTTAAATTAGGCCAAAAGAAAAAAAAAAAGAGTAAAGTGTTTAGAAAAAAGGTGTACATAAAGAAATATATTAATGGAATAATAAAAAATAACTAATCCAAAAGGAGCACTTATTATTACTAAAACATTTAACATGAAAAAAATTGTATTATTCACATTAGTCCAAAAAGAAAGGGCCCCCGCAATGGTAAGGAAAAGGAGTTTTGTAATTACCAGAACACCCTTAACGTAAATCGTGTAGCAGGTTTTAAAGGACGTGGGGACCCATGCATAGTATCATGGAGACAAGAGGCCTAGATTTTCACAAGCACGGAAAGCAGTGATTGGAGCAATGATGCTTTACTTTCTCTGTGATCTTTAATTATTTTTATAAAAAAAAAAAAAAAAAAATTTGATAAAAGGCAAATCAGATTCAGACCCCGCATTAGCTGTTGTTTTCCAAGGCCTCTTCAAGTCAAAAAAAGGGACATTTCTTGCGGAAACAGCCAAGCAAGAAAAAGCCACCATCCTTGGCCGTCTACTCATCTTATTCAACCGTCGCTTTACTTTATATTTTTCGGATTCCTTTTCTCTACATGACTAGACTAGCCAAATTTGAATAGCTGTTTTTGAGGCTTTGAAAATATGACCTTACCAACCTTGTAATTTGTGAAATAAGAGTTAAAAACAAGACCCTTTTTTTTTTTTTTTTTTTTTTTTTTTTTTTTTTTTTTTAAAAATATAATAAAATTAAGTACAACTACAAAATACTTTTTTTTTTTTTAAGTCTTATTTTAAATTTTAGCTAGGTTAATAATCATTGCATAATAATCAATTAATAAAAGGAATATAATACATAGCTTTTTATAATAATTAATATAAGGAAACATTAACTTATTCGTAGCAATCCTTCATAAAAAAATATTAATATTTACACTGGAATCAATCCCATCTTTTTAGTAAATATAAATTTGAATTTGATAGTGAGTAGGTAATTCAATATGTGCTAGAATTTTACTTGCCAACGATAATAATTAATGTCATGGCTTGAAATGTTGTGGGGTTCTCAATTAGAGTTTCATCTACCTTCTTGATACCGTAAAATCGTATTCGATCATTGACCAAAATTAGTACTAGGCTACTAGCTGTGTTTGGGTGAGAATCTGTAGGTGTCATTATACGGGATGGGTAAATTAATTTTTGTTCTTCGAATTGGTAAATTTGGTGTACCATTATCACAATGTGTTAGGAATCACGTTTTATAAAGCAAAAAATATTAATTATAATATTCTATTTGGTGTTGAAGACTTTACACCTCCTCAATAAGCAAACAAATTTATTTTTTAGATATAAAAAGATTGCAAAATGTTGAAAATAGTACAAATTTTACTATATAAACCTTACTAATTTGTGACAATAATTATGATTAGTGGATTTTGATAATATAATAAATGAAAGTCTGAATTTAAAAAAAAGAATAAATGACTTCCCTTTGTTAATTTAATTGATCACCTTGATTATCTTGAACATCACAATTTAAACTGTCCTTATGTGCATCTAGACAAAACAAAATGTTGGCATTAGTAAATTTCGTTTGCTCTTATAAACCGAAAAATCAAGTGATCATCACATGTTTGATAATGGGAATCAGTTAGTGAGTATATATAATCATGTGAGGTCAAGTTATTTTTTCATCTATAAGAGCTAACGGAAATTAGTGTTAGAAGTCAATTTAGTAGTTATGATAAAACTTCAGCAAGGAATTTAAAGAGGATTTTTTTTTTTTTTCCTGAGAAAGTAATTTAAAGAAGAATTAGAACTCCACAAGGGGGATTTTTTTTTTGCATTTAGGCCGTACTATACTATTCCAATCAAACATATCTAAGGGTATCCCAGAAATTTGGTAGTAAGAAAGGGGCAATATTGATATATTGGCAAGTCTACTCCATTATATATAAAGTCCCTAGCGTGGTTCATACAAAATGTAGCTTTAAGTTTCGAGCTTCAATATTCCAATTCCCATTCACATTAACTTTTTTCCTCTTCTTAATATTTTTCTTCCCTTCTTTCCTTCCATACTGGGTGTTGCATTTGTTTCATGGATATTGATCTCCTTCAGGTTACTGGGGGGTGGTTTATTGGTTATTTACTAGTTCTATATCAATGGCAAGAGCTAGCAAGGCAGCACTTTGTGAAAGCTCAACAAAATCACTAGTTGTATTGCTATTTCTTGGGCTTCTCTTGATTGTTACTCTCTTTGATCATCCTACAGAAATTTCTATGTTACCCAAAGCTCAATCATCATCTGCAGCCAGGCGACTCCTTTTGCATCCATCTACAACACAGCAATTCAACACAGGGTTTCAGCCCAAACAAAGTAGCAACAAGAATGTCACAGATCGACAATATAAAGTTTCTGCGCATGAAGTCCCTAGCGGTCCGAATCCCGAATCAAACAAGTAGCAAGATGCACCAAGAACAAGATTATATGCATACCATATTCCTCGCCTTCCCGTAAGCCAAAATGTGTTTTTTGTGGTTTTTATCTTCATCTTTTGCTTCTTTAGTTTGGATTGTACAGTAAGCAACAATCTGATCGATGATACTGGTATTTTAATGTCCTTGATATCTTACCTAGCTATGTGTTACATATGCCTGGATGATGCTGGTATGTTTGATATGAAATACTTATTTTGGAAGAAGAAAATATTTTAGTATGTATGCATAGACAAAAATAATCTTCTTCTTTTAATTATTGAAAGCTTGCCATGTATATAAATTTTGGTTATATGCATAGCATAGATAGTAGATACTCTATATGCAGGGTGGGTCGCAGATCAGTTTTCTTCTTTTACTGCTTCTTCAATTATGAAATACAATATCCGAAAGCCATGTATAAAAAATCCCTGAAAAGAACCATATATATGTAGCTCTCTTTCTTAATGTACTGATGCAAACGAGGCTATTTGTGTTCTTCCTCTTCTTCACTTTTTATCATATTTGCTCAGGAAAGAATTGAAACGGTGATACTATTAAGGTTTATTTTTAAAATTTAGTAGTAATTACTTTAAGGTAAAGTTTCAGTCAAGGTCATTGAACATGCAAAAAGTTTCAGTAGGCCATGGAGTTCTGCATGTGTTGTCCAGCACGTGGCCCGAGAAATCTGACACCACAAAAAGTCATGAGATATGATTTGATAATCATGACGATTGAGCTTGTTATAATTGGAGCACTTATCAATAATTTTTGTAGGTTAAGATGATACGTGATGTATATGTTTTTCTTTGTTCCCTTAGTGTGGTTGGTTCTTGTTAGTGATTTTGCCAATTCCAAGTTTGTGTCGGTTGAGTCAATAATAAGTGAATTATTAATTAGTATATAAGTGGGACAATTTTCTTTGATTTTCCTTAAAAAATGAAAGATTATATATATATATTAAAACAGAAAATTAACAAACTGTACATCACTATACAGATACAGCTAACAAAACAAAAGACAGACATGCAGGTCCCTTCTAAAAGCATTTCGGAGATTGCTAGGCACTGAAAGTGAAAGCCCTGCCTAAATTCGCCCATTGAACTAGTAGATAGTGAGCTGCTCGATCGATTCTTTTCCCTACCTAGGAGAACCCACTGAAATTTTGGTTATGTTGAAACATGGCTACTAGTACTATAGCTAGCTTGGACATATCTGCAATTTCTTGGATAACAACTTTGGCATCCCTTAATTTCTACCATATTTTTGTTAAAATCATCTTGAATTGCTTGCTGATCGATCAATAGAACCTCTGTAGTCTGTAGATGCTATGTATATTATAGCAGTTTTCATAGACCTTGCCACCAGTTTCTCTAGCATCCTTCTTGACCCCAAGCTGCGTCAATATTTATTAATTTTGTCCATAATCTAGCTAGCTAGGTGGCGGATCCCATTTCACCCTGCACTGTTACTTTGATCTTCTGCTGGTTCAAGCTAGCAATCTGATGAAATCTCAAATCTGGACTAATCTTTTATAGGGGAGAATTTCAGGATCAATTACCTCTTTGCCAAACAAAATTGAATTCCTGGACTTCCTGATTGTGTCAGCGTATGGCTGCTGCAGCAAATAAAATGGACTCCACTTGTGGCATCATATATACCTGACGGACCAAGGATTTCAAGCTAAAGGGGGTCAGAGATAAGCGAAAAAAAAAAAAAAAAAAAAAAATTCAAATACACATCCATATAGTATTAAGAAACTTTCAACCAAGACAAATATACAAAAATCATTATTTCTTAATATATTAAGATGAAATCATCTACCAATAAAAACAAAAGATACAAAAGATTATTATTTCTTAATACACAAAACATTATTGTTTTTTTTTAAGATTTACATGGGCTGAGTTGATGATTTATGATTTTGGAGGGGGCCCAAGCTACAAAGTAAGGGGGTCCAAGTCTAAATTTTTTTATTGAAAATTAAACTATTAAATTTTTTTTTTTGGGCCCAGGGGCCTGGGCTCCCACCTAGGTCCATCCCTACTGCTAGAAAATGACTTGGGGAATCTACTATCAACATGATAATTTCAACCATGCAGATGCAGTAAAGCTTGCCAGCAAACTTTGACCCCCATCTTGCCAAACCATGCCATTTTGCAGTGGCACATTTTGCTCCCATTTCAACTCCTTTCCACACAGAACGTAGCTAGACTCCTACTTCCATCTATCTTTATTTACAATCTACCTGTTAGGACATATGTGTTTCACATGTTAGGAATATATGTCACTATTTTATGTAATTGGCTAATCCTTTGACAAAACACGCTTTACTTGTAATTGGGTAGATCTAGGATGTGTTTAATACTTCAAGGAATAAGAGTTCAAGTCTAGTATTGAAACCATGCAAATCTGTCCAAGAAACAAATGAATAAGTGCTAATTTTTTAAAGCTCGATAGCTGGTCGACACCTCTTGATAGCTAGGATATCTATTGAGCTCTTCAGCTTCTTTTTATCGCAATCTCGACACTTCTCAATAGCTAGGTCGATCGATCAAGCAACTTTCTGTCTCCTTGATAGCTCCTCGATAACTCACAATAGATAGGCTTGATAGCTTCTCGACACCTCTTGATCGATTAAGAATTACGAAATTCAGATTTCCAGATCTGATTTTCGGCCCATGCTTATGTATTTATGTAGGATTTCTTTTCTCACAACCCTAGACATATATAAGGCTTATTTTAGAGGCCGTCACATAAGAGAATACAAGGAGAACATATGCAAAAGGTGACCGATGCCTTATTTTCTCTGAAAGAAGCTACTGCGTCTTTTCGCCTTAGGGTTTTGTAACCAAGTGTTTCTTGATCTTCATTGTTGATGAAGTGAAGAACTTTGCAGCCAACATCTACTTCAAGTTGGTGTGTTAGTCACGTACTGGGAGCCGTGCATCATTGGTTAGTCACGTACTGGGATTTATGAAAAAGGGTGGTGTTCATATATTGAAGAGTTCAAAAGTTCTGAAGTGGTAGAAGGTTTCCAGTATGAGTTCATTTACGGGAATTGTAGAGTCTAAGGACAAAGATTTTGTACTAGATCTGAAACTTTTCTTTACTATAGAGGATTGCTTTTCGGAAAGGTTTCCCTCCATGTTTTTTACTGTAAAACTAGTTTGTTTCATTGGTTTTCCTGGGTCATCATATCTTGTCTTATTTACTTTTCCGTTGTGCATGATATTGATGTTTATTTGTTTTAATAAGGTTTATTCATAATAAATCTAATTAACAACTTGGGTTTAAAACTTGTTAATTATATCAATTGGGGTCTAAATTTCCCAACACTACCTTTCAAAGGTAAAATTCATGCAGTAACTCTCCATAGTAGCATCCTTATAAGTTTCTTACTCAATCTGCTACCCTATAATTTCTTCCATAGTTTTAAATGAGCTTGAGATTACGATCAATGTCCAATTCGCAAATCTAATAGTAATGTTTCCAGATTTTTCTACCCAGTAACAAAATCTTGTCAAGCCTTCAGCTCCTTGGAAGAGAAACTTTCAAAATTGCTACAATATTCTCTTCCAAAAATGCTGCAATAGTTTCAATTGTTGCAACTTCTACTTATTGCACCTTCTAATACCAGCACTGGACAAAAACACTTGCCTCAATTCTTCTGAGATTGGTTTTGGTTTGAAATCACTTACCCAAAGAGATCATGAATCTAGGGACAGACTTAGATTTTAAGCTAGTAGGGGTCGGAGTATAAAGGAAAAAAAAAACTCTAAATAGACATCTATATAGTATTAAAAAATTAAAAATACACAAAATCGTTGTTGTACAACATAGGATCCCTAGGCCCATTTGGGCCTTGAACTTCAACCTTACAGTGTGGCCTACGGGTCCAATCCCTTTGTCCGAAGCTGGGCCCTAGGCCTACTAAAGCCATGGCCCGGACCTCATACCTCTACGCTAGATTCAAAGCCCATTAGACATGCAATTTTACTTTGTACATCTCACGATTCATTACCAGAAACCTGCCCGGCCGACGAATCTTGGTCGGGAACATTATTGCTCGGGGATGCTATATCTTGGCTGCTCGTATTGCCTTGGGGAATATCGCTGCCGAACATCCCTTCTAAGGTGGGAACCAATTCCAAAGCCACTACTCCCACCCCCAACTAAACACCCACTTAAAGGCAATGGAATTGGACCCCCTTGCCCACTAATAATCTTGAGTAATCATAACCCCTCCACTAATCTTGAGTTATAAATAAGAGGCGAGAATGGGGAATTAAGGGGGGGGGGGGAAGGGAATGCTTCTAGAGAGAACATTGAGCAAAGAGCACAAGGAGAGCAACAAGAGAGAAAGAGGAGGAATTTGTAGGAGTAGAGTGTTCTGTTGGGTAAGAACTACCCAAGTCAGGAAATTCAAAGCCCACATCACAAATAGATTGTGAGCCCAAGTGAGGACTAGCTCATCAGCTTCATTTTAGGCGTGCACAATTGGCGCCGTCTGTGGGAATCTTCTACAAAACTGTGGTTCGACTGAGACTCACACCTGGGAAATGTCTGAAAGACATTCAGGAAGTTATGCTAAAAGCGCCTCTAGGGGTCTTCTCGAGGATTTACTTGGCAAGAGCGGAGGCACAAAAGGCATGAAGATAGGGATCATGAGCAAGAGGAAGAATGATTCGGCCTTGGAGAAGGGTCATATCAAACACACCGGACGATGTTGGGAGCTTCAGGGCATGGACAATTTGACGAGCGAGATGAGGAACTCGAGCAATTGCACAAGCTGGTAAGAGATTTGGAAGCAAGAGGTAGGCACCAGAGAGAAGATTGAGACGACCGAGAGGGAGGATTTTTTAGTGAGGGAGGTCGTTACAAAGTTAGGACACATCAGTCCGATCCCCATCGACACCGGGAACGTTCACGTTCACGTTCACGAGAGTACATAGATCTAGACTCGGTATTCCCGGAAGAGCGATGGCCCAAGAATGCCACCATGGATGCTATGAGCCAAGCCTTACTTAGAGTTGCTTGGTCGCCATTTTCAGATGACATTGAATAGGCCCCAATGCCGAGCAGATTTACGTGCCCACCATTCAACTCTTATGATAGGAAGATGGACTCGGTAGAGCACATCAACCACTGCATCCAGGTGATGTCCTTGCACACTCACAATGATGTGATGTGTAAGGTATTTCCTTCAAGCCTCAGGCCAATTACTTTGAGATGGTTTAATGGGTTACGGAAGGGTTCCATTCACAGTTTCACCGAGTTGATCCAAGAGTTCGGTGTTTGGTTTGTAACCTGTAGCCGGGTCCCATAACCAATAGACGTATTACTATTCATGAAGATGAGAGTAAGGGAAACCCTTCGCAACTATGCCAGTCGATATTGGGAACTCTACAATGAGATCGGTGGGGGAAATGAGAAAATTGCAGTGAGCACCTTTAGAATGGGGTTTCTCGAGGACTCTGAATTGCGTGAGTCGTTGACGAGGAAGCCTCCTGAGGATATGAGGCAACTTATGAGGCGCATTGAGGAGTACAAACGCTTAGAGGATAACCGGTTGTAGAGCAAAGGAAAAGCCTCGGTGATGAGTCGTCCTCGGTATGGCGGCTTTTAGTCAAGGCCCCGAAGGGATTTAAGGATTCAAGAACCAGAAGCATAAATGGGGGAAGTAAACGTAACGTTCAAGGAGCTGGTGCACAGGATCATAGATCGAATTAAGAACGAACCATACTTTCGGTGGCCGAACAAGATGGGGGGTGACCCGTCCAGGACGAACTAGAACTTGTACTGTACTTACCATAGAGATAAGGGGCACACCATCGAGCAGTGTTGGGTATTGAAAGATCATCTTGGACAACTAGTGAAAGTGGGGTATTTATAGGAGTTTGTGGTGGATTCAGGGAACCGAGGTGCCGAGCAAGGTGTACAGCAAAGGGGGAATCCTCTCCCACCCCCATTAGGAGTGATCGAGGTCATCCATGCTACCCTGAGGGGTGTTGCTGTGACTAGGAGGAAAGGTGTGTTGGCTGTAGTGCCAGTAGAAGACTGCTCAGGTAAGCAACCGTCCGAGAAGAAGATGAAGTTCACACGAGAGCCCATTGCTTTCAACGACGATGACTTGGAAGGAATAATTCAGCTGCACAATGATGCATTGGTGGTGATGGCTAGAATAAATGGTTTCATAGTGAAGAGGGTGATGGTAGATCAAGGGAGTGGGGCCGATGTGATGTATCAGGACTTGTTTAAAGGGCTCGGATTAAAGGACGAAGACCTCTTGAAATACGATACACCCCTGGACGGGTTTGATGGCCAGGTGGTGATTCCTAAAGGGCAAATTTCCCTTCCCGTGAATATGGAAGGAAAGGAAGTAGTAGTAGCATTTATAGTGGTCGCCTCATTCTCTCCTTATACGGCAATCCTGGGAAGGTCATGGATCCATGAGATGAGGGCAGTCTCGTTCTACCAGTTTCTAAAGAAATGGAAGGGATTTCAATGGGACGAGGAATGTGAAAGGGCTTTTTAGGATTTAAAAGAGTATTTAACGCGGGCCCCCTATGCTAACTGCCCCAGAGCTTGGAGAAGACTTATACATGTACCTATCGGTGTTCAAATATGCTGTAAGCGTCGTGTTGTTGAGAGACCAGGGTGTGCAACAACCTATATACTATATCAGCAAAACCTTGGTCGACGTCGAGACGAGGTATCTACCTTTGGAGAAGTTGGTGTTGGCATTAGTTCATGCCACGAGGAAGTTACCCCACTATTTTCAGGCTCATATCGTTTACGTATTGACCAAGTATCCTCTATAGTCGTTACTGAAGAGATCCGATTTCACGGGAAGAATAGCCAAATAGGGGACTCGGCTGGGCTCCTTTGATATTAGATATAGGGCTAGAAGCTCGGTAAAGGGTCAAATACTCGCCGATTTTGTTGCGAAGTTTTCCTTAAAGAGGGGGGATGAGATGGTTTGCTCCGTGGAGGTGGTCCTATGGAAGGTGTTCGTGGACGGTGCATTTAGCGCATTAGGAGCCAGGGCTGGAATCGTAGTTATCACACTGGAAGGAATAAAACTAGAGCATTCCTTTTGATTGGGCTTTAAGACTTCTAATAACGAAGCCGAATATGAAGCCTTGCTTGTCGGATTGAGAGTTGTTTTCGATCTAGGTGCCAAGGAGGTGGAAATCTACTCGGACTCCCTATTAATAGTCAACCAGGTGCAGGGAAGCTTTGAAGCCAAAGACCCTTGGATGATGGAGTATTTATAGTTGGTGAAACAAATTGTGGACCATTTTTAGAAAGTTAGAGTGATTCAGGTAGCTTGAGGGCAGAATCGGCATGCTGATTCCTTGGCCACCCTAATGTCATCATTAGCAAAGGAAATTCCTCGACTAATAAAGGTGGAAGTGGTAGCAGAAGCGAGCATCAATGTTGGGGTTAATGTTTCGATGGTAACAATGGTTGGACCGTGTTGGATGGACCCAATTATTGATTTTCTAGCCAAAGACCGAGTGCCAGCAAATGAAAAAGAAGCGGAAAAATACATCGGACAACAGCTCGGTATTGGCTATCAAATGATCAGAAGTTGTATCGAAGATCTTTTGATAGGCCCTACCTACAGTGCTTGCACCCTAGCAAGATTGAAGAACTTCTGATCGAGTTGCATGAGGGAGTGTGTGGCAGTCACGTGGAAGGACGTTCGTTAGCCCATCGAGCAATGACTCAAGGATTTTGGTGGCCACGAATGCAAAGGGATGCTACCGAGTATGCGTGGAAATGTGAACAGTGTCAAAAGCATGCCCCAATGATCTACCAACCGACAGGAAGCTTAAACCCCATTATTAGCCCTTGGCCTTTTGCATAATGGGGGCTGGATATCATAGGTCCATTTCCCCGAGCTACGGGAAATCAAAGATTTGTCCTAGTAGCTGTGGATTATTTCACTAAGTAGGTGAAGGCGGAGGCGTTGGCAAACATCCGGGATGTGGATCTTAAGAAGTTTGTATGGAGGAACATAGTGACGAGGTTCGGGGTCCTAGAGTCACTAGTGTCGGACAACGGGTTGCAGTTCGACAGTAGAGCTTTCTGTGAGTGTTGTAGCGATCTGGACATTGTAAACCGGTATTCAACCCCGGCATATCTGCAGAGTAACGGCCAAGCCGAACCTACCAATAAAGCTATTGTGAATGGGTTAAAAAGGAGGTTAGAAGGTTCCAAGGGCAGGTGGGTAGAGGAGTTACCTAATATTATGTGGGCATCCCGAATAACCCCGAGGAGGTCCACGGGGGAAACCCCTTTTTCTCTAACATATGGAACGGAAGCAATTATACTGGCAAAGATAAATCTATGCAGTGCCCGAGTTGCAGGATTCAACCCCACCAAGAATTTTGAGTTAATGTTAAAATAGTTGAACTTGTTGGAAGAATGCCGGGAATCAGCGACTATTTGGCTGGCAGAGTATCAGCAGAAACTTGCTCGGAGGTATAATAGAGACGTGAGGAAAAGGGAGTTTGGAGCAGGGGACCTGGTACTTCGCAAGGTGGTGGGGAATACATGAGATATTAATGCAAGGAAGCTAGAGCCAACCTGGGAGGGGCCATATAGAGTCACTGCCATCGCGGGCGCAGGGGCATACTATTTGGAAAATTTATAAGAAAAGTCGCTACCCTAGCCATGGAATGCCCACAATCTGAAGAAGTTCTATCATTGATCATCCGTACACGTGGGTACAAATTGGATATAATCTTATATGTACATTTTATTAATTAATATGAAGATGATGTTTATCCATGTAGGTGTATTTAATTCCATCATTGTTAACTAATTAACCCCGGCTCACAAATACAAGGAAAGTTTAGAGGACTAAGGCAAATTATTTTATTCTAAAGACAGAAACCTATCCTCGATTTGATCTTTATCACCGGGCAGGTGGAAACCTTTTGTAAAAAATTATCCTAAGGACAGAAACCTGTCCCTGGTCAGATCATCATCACCGGGCAGGTGGAAACCTTATGTCAAAAATATCCTAAGGACAAAAACCTGTCCCTAGTCCGATCATCATAACCAGGCAGGTGGAAACCTTATGTCAAAAATATCCTAATTACAGAAACCTGTCCTCGGTTCGATTTTCATCACCGGGCAGGCGGAAACCTTATGTCCAAAAATACCCTAAGGACAGAAACCTGTCCTTGGTTCGATCTTCATCATCGGGCAGGTGGAAACCTTACATCAAAAATATTCTAAGGATAGAAACCTAATCCCGGTTTGATCATCATTATCGGTCAGGTGGAAACCTTAAGTTAAATTATCCAAGGAAAGAAATCTGTCCTCGGCTCGATTTTCATCACCGGGTAGATGGAAACCTTGCACTAGATGTATTCAAGGATAGAAACTTGACCTCGATTTGATTTTCATCACCGAACAGGTGAAAAACTTGCGCTAAATGTTTCTAACAAGGCTCTTGCGCGGTTCCCCTTACACGGTTGTTAGGACATATGTGATTCACTTATTAGGAACATATGTCACTATTTTATGTAATTGGCTTATCCTTTGACAAAATGCACCTTATTTGTATTTGGGTAGATCTAGGATGTGTTTAATACTTCAAGAAACTGTGTTTCAAGATCAAGTGTTGAAGACATGCAAGTCTTTCCAAGATTCAAACTGAAGAAGTACTGTTCATTAAAGCTTGACAGCTGCTCAACAGCACCTCGACAGACAGCTATCTATCGAGCTTTATATAAAAAAAGAATTCTAGTTCTATTTTGACTCTAATCTGGGATTATGTATTTGGGCTTTCTTTTCTTCTAACCTTAGACATATAAAATGATTATTTTAAGGGCCGTCAAAGTGTTCACAAGTTGCACAAGCTTTAAGAATAGTTTGTTCAAGCAAATTGTAATCGGAGACAAAGTTTCACCCTTGTTCATATCTTCTGAAGAAATTGCTGTGTATGTGCACATTAGGGTTTTGTGACCAAGCATCTTCTTGATCTTCATCGTGTGGATGAACTGAAGAACTTTGCAGCTAACAACCTTCTCTAGTTGGTGATTGAAATTGCGTATTGGGATCCACGCAATTGGTTAGTCACGTACTTGGGAGCCGTGCATTGAAAAGGGAAATTGTCACTACAAAACAAGTCCAATTGGGTATTGGGGTAAGGGTTCAACTGTAGGTTAGTATAAGGTACTGAGATTCCTTTACTTGTAACTGCTTGTTGTGATAATAGCGGAATTTCAGGAGTGGTGATTTGAAAATCACCCGATGGGGGTTTTGCCATTAGGTTTTTCCCATTCTAAACAAATCACCATGTTATTTACTATCCGCTGCATATTTAGTTTATTGGCGATTTATTTGTGCTACCACGCTTGCATGTTAATTAATTTAATTAATTCACTTAGCTAAATTAATTAGTTAATTTATCACAAGGGGTCAATTTGTTCAACGGTTCCTCACAATGGAAGACTCCATACCTGGTAAACTTTGTACCCGGTTCGACCTAATTATCTAGTCAATGTTTTTTCTAAATTGGGCAAAGCACAGCAATTACAACTTGCAATGAGTTATTCTTCCAACGTAGGAAATTTCTTTAAGCTTGTCCCAGCCACTATAAAAAGTCAAGGGCACACTATGATTGAATTGCCCTGCTAGTTGGAATAATGAGTAAAAAAGATAAACAAAAACAACCACAGTCAGACGTGTTAAAAAGATAGCCTAGTAGTGATAAAATAATCGTTCAAAGAATGCTCGGTCTCCAAAGTTGAGTAATAAAGCAATTGAAGCAAAAGGCAATTAAAATTAAACAAATGTCTTGTTACCATTGTAAACACAAATTTTTCTCAATTGCAGAAAATCAAACAATTGAAAAGAAATAGGTTTGCAAATATAAATTTGTATTGATGTATAATAAGTACAATCTCTATTTCGATTCTTTTACAAAAGAATACCCTCTGATTCTATCTTCATTGAATTTGACTTGAACAAGAATCTTCTTAACTTTAATTGGAAGATGGATTGATCGGTCTTTACAACAAATCTCTAGCTTCGAGCTTATTAGAGATTTATTGTCCTTCAAGCCCTTCAAATGTTCTTCAAGTTCTTTGAATGTTCTTTAAGTTCTTTAAAGATTCTTCAAGTTCTTCGAATGTTCTTCAAAGTTTCTTGAGACATAATTTCTCCAGAGCTTAGGCCTCTTGAAAACTTGGTGTTCAAAATGAAAGGGGATGTCCTCTATTTATAGTGATTTTAGAGGATAAACTCCATTTTGAATTGATATACTTGAAAGTATGTAGTAGACTTTTGATTGGCCAAAATTATTCTTAGAGATAATTATCTCTATTTATCTATTTTGATAAATATCATATTTTGATAAAGATAATAATCAATAAAGATAAATAATTATCTCTATTTAATTTATTTTAATAAATATAATTATCTATCAATTTTGAATAGAAAATTTATCTTTATTTTATTTATTTATAAAGATAATTATTCATAAATTTTTAATAGAAAATTTATCTTTATCTTGTGGGCCAAATGACACTTGGCAAATTTTAATATGCCAATACGATGTCAATTTGGATGACACATGTCATCATTTGATTTAATTAATTTAATGACATTAATTCAGAATTTTCCATTAAATATTGATGTGGCATTTTATAATTGGCTTAAAATTTTGCCTCCTACAACCATAGCCCGGTAACTCTAGGAAAATAAAACTTAAGCATAGAAAAGTAAGACTTAGAAAAACAGAAGTTAAATTAGTGTTCTGTCACCACATCCTGGTGACTAGGCAAACCGAATAGATAAAAGAAAAGTAAACGCAAAGAAAAAGGTGATGAACATAGAAACCGGTTAAAAACTTAAGTAGCAGGGTTGGTAGGAAAGAAAAGGGCTGCATCATCGGCGTGCTGGTCTGGATCGTCCTCGGCAGGTGGTTGCTGGGCTTCTTCATTTTTAGGGGCATTGAGGTTGCTGGTGACCCCGAGATCAATGGTCTCCACATGGGTGTCAATTGCTTGCACCAGCTCTCTTATGCTAGGGGGATCTTTATCATCGGCAGCGTCAGCTTGGCTCTGAACGGGAGGAGCAGGAGCAGGGCATGGGATTTGTTTCGGATTCCTTAGTAGGGAATCCTCGAGTACTCCCAACGCCTAAAGGGTAGCTAACCACCCCTCCTTAAACCCTTGGACTTGAGCTTGGTGGACAACAGGCTCCACGAAGTTCTCGACATCCGCGAAGCCTTCATTGTACCACTTGTTCTCACAGGCCTCAAGGGTGGCCATCAGATCGGCCACTTCATCAACATAGGCCAGGTTCAAGCTTTTCGCCTGCGCCAACTTTAGCTCTGTTTCCCCCAGCTTGGCCTCCATATCAGCCAGTTTCCTCTCAGCCAACAACCAGGCCTTCTTCGAGGATTAGGCCTTCTTCTCGTCAACCTTAGCGGCTTTGCCCTTGTCCCACACCGTGGCATTAGCAACGTCCTTCAATGCCTTCTCCCGCTCAGCCTCCTCGGCAAGCACCTTCATCCTTTCACCAAGAATATGGGTTATCTGTGCAACCTGGTAACACCACAATAACAAACTTAGGAGTTAAAAAAAAAAATAATAATAATAATAAATTTTTTTTTCTCACTTGTGCAACAAAATAAATGAGAAAAGGAATGAGAAGAAATTACTGCAATGGTGTGCCATTGCAGCTGCCGCGCAATGGATTCCTCGAAATTGTTCGAGAAGAACTGGACGTCCTCAGGCAGCAACACTTTGTGCACCAGGCTCTGCGCCACCCGCCCTCCTTCACCTTTGTCCCAGGTTCTTATACTTGTAGAGGCTGGTAGGGGCTCATTGCTGAGTGTGAAAGTGGGCTGCCAGTTGGGCACAGTCAGCGAAGATAAGGCCACTTCAGTGCCGCCCCAGGCAGCAGGACGGGGACCACTCATCGGTTCCCGTATTGTGATCCCTCTTGATGGCCGGGGGGAGGGGGGAGTTTTTGTGGGCACGTCACTGGAGACCCTAAGTGTTTGGTCCTCCACACGCTGCTTCTTTTTAGGATGGCCAGATGGGGGAGGAGGAGGAGAAGTACAGTCCTGGCCTTGAGGTTGTTAGGGCTAAGCTGATGATCGGGGATCGGACAAACACTGATCAGCAGTTAACTTCCTCCTAGTTACCATTTCCGCTCCCTGTTCGCCCTCAGCTACTTCTGGTTCGGCTGCTTGGACTTGACCTTCATTCCCTTCAATGGGAATATGCTCCCTGCGACTTTGAGAAACGCGCTCGGCTGATTCGTCTCTAACTAGGGCAAGGTCCTCCGTGGTAGTATAATGAGGGCTAAGGTCCCGAGCTTCGTCAGTTGTTAGCGAGGGGGGTAGGAAGTTTGCATGCCGAATGTCTATGTACGAGAGCAAAGGGCTATCTACCAACAATGCTTAGCTGAATGCTTGCCAGGTAGAGTATACCGAATTAACGTTGAGAATCAAGTGGGATGCTTGGAGTTGCTCGTTCGTGTGCACAAAAATCGTCGACCTAAGGACGAAGTTGAGATCTCTCACATGTACAACTTGGAGATCTGGTTGAAACCTTCTTCCTTCTGCAACAAACCAACAAAAGGCCGTTTAATTTATATGCAAATAACTAAAAGATTCAAACTTAAAGCAAATAAAGATTCTCAATACCGACCAACGTCATACGGTGAGAAGGGACAAGGGAGTTCATCGGCAAACCAATTGCCGCTTACTCGGACAAATTCCCTAGCTAAATTTTTGTTGGAATCGGGAAGGCATGATATCAGCCGTACCCGTATATCCCTAGTTTTTAAGTAGTAGTTGGTCTTAATGTTCCCGCACAGACTATACATGAAATTAATATCATGGTGGTTTAATTGTATACTGAACAATTGGTTTAACCTACTAACGCAACTCACCACATGGTAAAAATTGGGGGGAGTTGGTCGGGACATAAGCCATAAAATCTAAGGGTGCCTATGATGAGAGGGTCAACGGGGAACTTAAACCTACCCTTGAGAAGGGCCATAAGGGGGAAAAATACTGTGTTTAGGCCAGTACGCCTATGGAGGTCGATATCGCCCACATGACAGTAGGTGATGTCAACATCTCCAGGGACATTGTAGACTGCTCTAAAGCTAGCCAAGGACACTTCTGAAGATAGAAGGTGGGAATAGCCCATTACTAGACTAAGTTTCTCAAACTAAGAACAAGGGAAAACTGAAAGAAGAAGAAAGAGTAAAAGGAAAGGTAGAGAGGACTTACTAGGGGCCCTAGGAAGGAATGGTGTTCTGGGCTGGAAGATGAGCGCATGAAAGTACTATGCTCGGCAGAGAAGGAGTTTGAAGGATGAAAAATGTAAAAGTGAAGAAGAGACTTAGAAGGAACTATATATAAGAGCCAAAGGAGGAATAAATAGCATTTAATAAATAAGGGACGAGAATCTCTACGAATTGCCATTATAACTGCCACGCGCATCGCCTCGGTTCACGAACTGTCAGACAATGATGACGGTTGAACCAAACGGCCAAATATAGCACACCTTTTAAGGGTGCATTAATGAAGCTTTTATCCGCCTAGTATTTGCCCATCAGGCTTCTCGAATAGTTTGTATCTTAGAGTCCTTGATTCGTCCCCGAGGGCCGGGCACAAATCAAGGGGGGGGGGGTTAATGTACATCATAGGATCCCCAGGCCCATTTGGGCCTTGAACTTCAACCTTACAGTGTGGCCCATGGGCACAATCCCTTTGTCTGAAGCTAGGCCCTAGGCCTGCTAAGGCCATGGGCCCGGACCTCATACCTCTACGCTCGATTCAAAGCCCATTAGACATGCAATTTTATTCCGTACATCTCATGGTTCATTACTAGAGACCTGCCCAGCTGACGCATCTTGGTCAGGAATGTTATTGCTCGGGGATGCTATATCTCGACTGTCCAGTATTGCCTTGGGGGGAATATCGCTGCCGAACATCCCTCCTAAGGTGGGAACCAGTTCCAAAGCCACTACTCCCACTCCCAACTAAACACCCACTTAAAGGCAATGGAATTGGACCCCTTTGCCCACTAATAATCTTGAGTAATCATAACTCCTCCACTAGTCTTGAGTTATAAATAAGAGGCGAGAATGGGAAATTGAGGGGGGGAGGGGATGCTTATGGAGAGAACATAGAGTAGAGAGCACAAGGAGAGCAATAAGAGAGAAAAAGGAGGAATCTGTAGGAGTAGAATGTTTTGTTGGGTCTCTGAACTAAGAACTACCCAAGTCAGGAAATCCAAAGCCCACATCACAAATAGATTGTGAGCCCAAGTGAGGACCAGCCCATCAGCCTCATTTTAGGCGCACACAATTGTTTCTAAATATATTAAGATGCAATCATCTACCAACAAAGACAAAAACAAAAACAAAATAATATATTTTTTTTAATACTAGGTTGGCTAGGAATTTTTTTTTTTTTTTTTTAAGTTAGAGCATTCACAGTGGTGGTGCTAAAAATTTTAGCTTTTAGTACCTCAAAAAACTACTTTATTTATTTTACCACCTCACTTTACAATACACCCAATATCAAATGTTATATTTTTTATTATCACTTCATTTAAAATATGACAAAGTTTAGCTAGAAAATTGTTGTAGTTTAAGGCTATAACCTTACTCAGTATCTTTTTATTGAAGGTGAATTTTGATGAATTCACCATTGAATTACATATTCTTCTTATATTCTCCATGCTTGCAAAATTTCTAGAAAATTTAATATCAATAGCTATGTTATCAATAAATTATTTGAATTGCAAGTTTTGTAGTTTAAAATTATGCAAAAAATATAAGTTTATAGATTATATAGTAAATAATATCCAATTAACATAAAATTTGATATGTGTATTAAGAGCGTAAAGAACATGTAATTCAACGGTTAGATTTTCAAAATATGTAATAATATTTATTTTATTGAGTAAACTTGTAGCCTTAGGCTACAACTAATTTTGTAGCTAAACTTTTTTTTTTTTTTTTTTTTTTTTTTTTGAGAAACAAACACACACACACACACAAGGGAGAGGGAAATGAGTTCTAACATAAAGACACACCACAACCCCACTCAAAAGCCATGGTAACTTTTAAGGGAGGGTGAGACAAGTTATACTACACACAACACACTCTCTTAAGCAATGTGGGACAATTACCCATTCTTTTTTTTGAGAAACAAACACACACACACACACAAGGGAGAGGGAAAGGGTTGTAGCTAAACTTTGTCATTTAAAATAATATAAACAACTCATTAAAATAATAAGCATGAAAGAGAATTTAAGTTTTTTAATTGAAGGAAGAGATATAATCTTAATACAATATTGTATTTTATTTTTATCAACTTGCTACAATCAACTGATATTTATACCAGTTTACTGTAGTTGCAAAAAATTTAGCTTTAACTTCTCCAATAACACATGATTTTTTTGTTCTTTGGTGATAAAATAGTTTTTTTTAACCTAAAATACAATCACCATTGTAAATATTTTTATTAAGTTTTTGAGTTGAATAGTTTCTATTTGGATTAAGCTAGCTAGTCTGATTAGGGAGAAGGGGAGCATCACTATAAAAATGAAATATAAAACGACTAAAAAAAAAAATTAGACTCAAGAGGGCCTAGGTCTCACCTAGGTCCGTCCTTGCATGATTCTACCATTCCACACATCTATGTTGGAGCCTTGCCCACTAGATTACACCATTTTAGAGATGGTAGAGAGACTTGATGCAATTTTAGACCTAAGGCAATAACTTTACATGACCTATTTCCTCATTTACTTGTGAGATTTTACTTAAATTTTTGTTATATTTTGTTTAGTACTTGTGGGAAAAAAAAAAGTATCACTTGATAGTTTTAACATTCACAAGTAAAGATGGATTCACTAAAAATTAAATTAATAGTACTTTATATATATATATATATATATATGAGATGGGTTCAAGTTACACCTGGTGTAACTCTAAAGAGTTACATATTTTTTAAACCATTGGATTTGAGCAGATCCAACGGTCAAAAAAAGACTCTCATTAATGCTAATATTCTGATTAGGATCTTATTAATTATCCATCATTTATTATATTTTATATCTATCTCTAAACCTAAAAAAAGTGTTATATTTGACTCTCTCTCTCTCTCTCTCTCTCTACGTTTCTCTCTCTATGTCTTTCTCCTCCACCATTGTTCTACCTCCATGGATAGATTACCGGCAGAAGGTTGTGAAGCAATGGTCTCTCACCCCTGCAAGCATTGTGAAGCAATGGTCTCTCATCCTTGCAAATCATACATTCAAAAAAGAAATATATATGATGAACGGACTTTTCAACACAAACTAGCAATAGCCGCTAACCATAAACGCAAGAAAGCATGAAAACATCATAAAAAAAATGTATTTGACACTATCAATTCATAGTATTTATAGGCTATCGGGAGAGGAGAGTGACATAATCTAGACTCAAACTGGGACACAACTTCCTTATAAAAATATAAAATATAAAATATATTTTAGAAAAACAATTGATAGATTCAATTCTAATATGTAGCAAACCTCTAAAGCAATTGCCGGCAGAAGGTTGTGAAGCAATTGCCGGCAAAAGGTTTTTGATCATTTACTTGTAAATTATTTGTTGCAAGCCTTGGGTAACGGTTTTAGGTGGAGTCTACATATATATTTTTTATTTATTTATGATGTTTTCATGCTTTCTTGCGTTTATGGTTAGCGGCTATTGCTGGTTTGTGTTGAAAAGTCCGTTCATCATATATATTTCTTTTTTGAATGTATGATTTGCAAGGATGAGAGAGCATTGCTTCACAACCTTCTGCTGGCAATCTATCCATGGAGGTCGAATAATGGTGGAGGAGAAAGAGATAGAGAGAGAAACGTAGAGAGAGAGAGAGAGAGTCAAATATAACACTTTTTTGGGTTTAGAGATAGATATAAAATATAATAAATGAGGGATAATTAATGAGATCCTAATCAAAATTTTAGCATTAATGAGGGTCTTTTTTTTTACCGTTGGATCTACTTAAATTTAATGGTTTAAAAAATGTGTAACTCTTTAGAGTAACACTAGGTGTAACTTGAACCCATCTCTCTCTCTCTCTCTCTCTCTCTCTCTCTCTCTATATATATATATATATATATATATCAATTGTATATAAAACATAGCATACAAAAAAATGAACAAACTTATTTTTCTTAAAATGTAACCTCTATGAATAAGTATAACTATATAAGGAATAAAAGAGTGGTTTGGTGTTGAGTTGCTAAGAGATATTTTTAGGATGGGGGGAATGTATGTAAGAGTACTTTAATGTGTATAATTGTAATTGTGACTTCGCAGAGAGAGAGAGAGAGAGAGAGAGAGAGAGAGAGAGAGAGAGAGAGAGAGAGAGAGAGAGAATTTCTTTTTTGTTGGAAATGATGAAAAGACTTTTTAAGTTAGAGAGTGAAACAAAAAGTGTGTGTGTATATATATATATATATATATATATATATATATATATATCATTTTTAGAGAAACATGTACCACTTTCTTAAAAAAAATCGATGGGAATCAAATAAATTTTATTTAGATTATTATATAAGTATAGTATTAAACTATAAAATTAAAGTTTTAGGACCTTCTTTCATTTAGGGGCTTTAGAAAATTGTCTAATATTCCTATGGCGGTAAATGAACCAAGTTGTTCATAAGCAACTCGGGTTCGAACCAATAAAAAGTTCGTTCATGTTTGTTTATTTATAAATAAGCCAAGTTTGAGATTTAGTTTTCGGCTTGTTTAATAAACAAGCCGAGCCTAAGCAAAAAAAAAAAAGTTCATGAACAAACTTTGAGCTATAAGGATCGTTACAAAACAAGTCAAGCATAAACTCATTTATAAGCTCAATATGTGTTTGCTAAATAAACTCATTATACATATTTTAATAATAATATGACCACCGCACACCATTGGTGCGATGGTCACTCTACAAGTATAAGTGCTTGTAGAGGGTAAATGCTAGAATTCAAGTCTTTAGGAGGGAGTTTCACACACATATATACTTAAATTAGGTTAGAGTAGAATTCTATCTTGTATCAAAAAAATAATAATATGACCCACATGGGACTACTACCCATTTCTTTAAATTTTCCTTTCCCTCTAATTGACCAAGCATCACTTTAGACTTTAATTACATTTAAAAAAAAAATTTAATTTAATTAAGTGGATCACGTATGGTCTTTCCCCATCAATCATCTAATGAAAATTTATGAAACATGTTAGTCATTTTTCATTCATAAAGTTAAAAATTATATTTTGAACAATTGCTAAAATCCCTAATAATCCTCCCCTTAGGCCATTCCATGATAAACTTACAATACACCCTACTACAAACTCATCTAGTATAAACAATCTTGAGAAACCATAGGCTAAACTAGGACTAATTATGATTGACAAGATATAAAATATAAAAAGTATGTGCCTTTCTTGAAATCACAAACAAACATATTAAGTGCACCATGTTGAAATAAAACCAAGAAAAAACATAATAGGAATAGCTAAATAGCTTACAAAAAGGCTACCATCATATGGAAAAATATATTCAAGAAAAACTAGAATATGTGAAACATAAAATAGGCTTCCACTGAAATATGATTTGGAATAAGCTCAATAAGATATCGAAAGTTTTGGTGACATGAATCAACAAGGACATATACATAGAAAAATAAATAACTACTTTGAAGGGCAAATCAATCAATCTCCTGCTGATTAAAACAAATAACGTTCCTCTAAATCATTAACCTTGTCAAAATATAAACCAAATCACTCTGCCATTTTTGTCACGAATGACAAAGGGCACAAATAACATGAAGCTCTATATCAAATAAATACAACTTCCCCTATCAAGATCATAGGTTGCAAAAACAATATGAAAAGTACATAATGATTTCAGAGTAACCTTTGGAGAGAAAAATATATATTAGAAAAGAAAAAGATTAAAAAACTTGAGACCAAAAAAAAAAGCATTATAAACTCAATACCATTTAAAAATAATGAGGGTTCATATAGAATAATAATATTCTCTCTTTTATTATATATGCAAACTTGATACTATAACTCTCCATGATATAAAAATTCATGCATATGCAATACATTTTCATGTGTTAAAGTTTCTTGTAAACTCAAATCAACCTCAAAAGTAGAGAAAAATTTATGAAGGTAAAACATTGTCAAAATTTTAAGATTTTCAAATCAATCAAGGATTTTTGAACTTGAATCCTATTTGTTTTTCACCTTTTCTCTCTATGTATATTTCTTTTTCTTTTTCATATAGATTTTCTTTGCATTTGCACATGATTTTTTTTATGACACCCTATCTCTCCATTATGCACTTAATCAACAATTAGTGGTGGCTTTATACTATTGATATAAGCAACCCTCTCTCTAATTCATATATCATAGTAGCTTTGCACTATAACAGAGATGTCCCTTGTCACTATCTTTTCAAGCAAACTGTTGTGAAGAATTCAAAATTTTATCAAAGCCCATATCAATGCTTGACTTAAAAACTCAAGGTTTTCAATGCATTTTAATTTTGTAAACTTCACCTACAAGTGAGTTTAATAATGAGTAAACAAGTTTGCATATGCTAAAATAGAAAATACAAAGCATACATGACTTTTATACATTGACACCATAGTTTTCATTTATTTCAAAGTAGTCATGCCCGTAATTATACTTTACATACTTCTCTACAATGTCACAAAGGTTTTAAGTCAAGAGATAGAGATTAATATTCATGTAATACACCTGTTCGGAAGCCACCAATTCCTAAAGGAATTGAATGGGAATTACAAGGAAGTTAAGTTGATTTGATGTAGTAACCCTCCAAAAAATTAAGAGATAAGAAAGATATTGACTTGCTTCAAGGTAGTTACCCTCCAAGAGAATGAAATCCATAAAAACAACAAATTGGTTATTATTATTATTATTATTATTATTCAAGATATTATAAATGATGGTTACATGCAACTACATATACAAGATCAAAGCACCTATCTAATTGGCCAAAGATGGCTCACTCATATAGGCTTACTAATTAAGCATTTGCTCTCACCAATTACCCCATGTGATTTAACAAACTATTAAAAATATTTCCTTAAAATATTGAAAGAATTTAACTAGGGACAATTTAAATAAGGACAAAATTTAGCTACAAAATTGGTTGTAGTCTAAGGTTACAAACTTATAAAATAAATATTACTGCATATTTTGAAAATCTAACCATTGAATTACATGTTCTTTACGCTCTTAATACACATGTCAATTTTAGTGTTAATCGGATATTATTTACTATATAATCTATAATCTTATATTTTATGCATAATTTTAAATTATAAAAACTTGTAATTTAAAATTTTATTAATGATATAGCTATTGATCTTTGATTTTCTTGAAATTTTGCAAACATGGAGGATATAAGAAGAATATGTAATCTAATCATGGATTTGTCAAAATTCACTTCCAATAAAAAGATATTGAGTGAGTTTGTTTTAATTGTTATAGCCTACAATCGATTTTGTAGCTAAACTTTGTCTTTTAAATAACACTTATTTGAAAGAATCTTTTCTCACCCACAAAACACGTGACTTTGGCTTATTAGGTGAAGAACGATGAGAATAGATTATCGTTAAGAGGAATTAAAATTCATTTGAGTGAGACCAATTTTGATATTTTCTATCAACAATCAACAAACTTAAATTTTTCAAAAACTCGCCAAGCAATTTTTCTTGCCTTGTGACTTAAGGTACATGATCTCTTGTCCCAGGCCAAGAGACACTATATTTTGATTTAATTTTTATTTAAAACAATTTGGATAAGTTTGTCCAATAACACCACATTAATGATGACAAATATGAGTGGTACGTCTTAGGACTACTTTTCTTTTTGGATGGAGGTCTAGAGAGAACTTTCTACTGAGACATAAGCTTAAAATAATCTGGTCTAATATGACTAACAAAACGATAATGGTAACATGTAGAAACAAACTTAGATCTTTCTTGTTGCTTAGGAAGGCATTTAGACGTGGGTTTTGTAGCATGAAGTTCATCTACAGGTCCTTTACCCTTGTCTATCCTACCTAAATTAGCCCTTTTCTCTCATATTAGTTGGGGGTACAAATACAAATTTGTATTTAGAAGTGGAGGTAGGTGATTCTACATTAATGTATCCTACGCTAGATTTATCAGAATTAAGCTTTTGTGAATATTAACTAATTTATCAAGCTTAGCACTAGACAACCTCTCCAATTTGGTCATAGTCATATCAAGTTCACTCTCTAATAATTTAACCTTCTTTGTGAGGGAGACACTCACTTCCTTGTGTTTTTCTGCCTACTTGTTAGATTTATCAAGTTTAACCTTTAAATCATCTTTTTTAAATTCAACTTCAAATTTATAAGGGACTATTTTAGAAATTTCGGTTGATTTAATCCATACCATATAAAGCTTCTTGAAGTCCATGTCTTCATTATATTCATGCTAAGATGATTCACCATGGTCACTCATAATAGTCTCATATATTGAATTCATCACTGATTTACCATGGTCGCTTTTACTAGACTCATTGCTGCCTCTACATGAGGATATAAAAGCCAAATAGTTTCCATCGTGGTCAGGGGAAATCATGAGGGGTTGTGATTTATCCATGATAATAGGGGCAAAGGACCACACACAGGAAACTAATTCCTAATTAAGTGTACTCACTTTGATACCAATTGAAAAAAATATTTTTAGAGCCCTTAAATGATTTTACAGCTAAATTATATATAATCAACTTGTAATATTAACCAATTATGAAATTTTGTCCTTACTAGGACCATGCAAGTCGCCAAATATAATAGTAATAAGCAATTACACAAATAACACAATATATCGGTAAAGAAATGTAAAACCTATGGACAAATTTAAGGGAAAAGCCACTATAGGGGTTAACCCTAACCCCAAGAACAATATAATTATATAGAATTGAAGTTTAGATCTTAATCATACATATGATCCTAGACTTTACCGCGTAGAAAACTTACTGCCGTGATTCAACTAACAACTCTTCTATTTTGAAATCCTTCCACGAACTGCATGCATGTCTTTAAGAACCGCCTTGAAGATTTGAATACCATAATGCCATTGAATGGATACAAACTAGAATGTTTTTCTCATGAAAGATCACTTCTATAGTCACAGAATGGAGGCTATATTTGTCTCTTTGAATAGCTTTGACTTAGCTTCCTGCCTCTCTTAGTTTAGTCTTGGGAAGAAAGGAAAAAACAAGATTTGCTTTTCTTTGGTATAGACTATAGACTCCTTTTTTGCCTTTAAAAGTTGTGTAACAAGGGGCTTGTATATGTGCACAAAGTTGGGTTGAAACCTAGCTGGAACTCTTTTCCCATCAAAATTTAGACTCTAAATTGCGCAATTTTGCACTCTAGTGCGCTTCTCAAATTGCATTCATGTGTCACTTTATAACACAATATCTCACTTGTTTCAAATCTAAATTAGTTAAATTTGTATCTCACTTAGAAATTAATTAATTTTGGTGCGAAAGATTAGAAAAAGAGATCATGAAATTCTCATCTTAAGTATATCTAAACTTTTCGCCCTTGAGAAAATTCAGACCTACACTCAACCCACTTTTAAAGTAAATAAATTACACCAATATGCTTAATCCATTTGTCTTATCATGCTAAATTTTTGGTTTCTTGTTTCTTGGATGTTTGGATGCTATACCTTAATCGTATAACATGAACTCATGGCCATCATGTTCTAGAATACCAATTATGTTCAAGTATAATCGGCACCTAACACTTTCTAGTCCTTCTCATTTTATAATGTAAGCTCCAAACTTAGATCATTGGTTTAGATCAAACTTTATTCGTGTAAATTGTAATATCCATTTTTGGAATGTAACTAGGAACCAAAACTTTTTTTTTTAGTAGTATATTTTTCTTAGATAATATCTAGAAACAAGATTTTGTAAATTTTCATTTAATGATATAAATTTAACATTTTTAAAGAAAGGATTTGGCTTACCTCCAGTACATTTTTAATTGGACATGTCCTTTTATTTTAAATATACAATGACAAGTGGTAGTGGGTTTTAATTCTCACATTTTATTTAGTTAATGGGTGATGTGACAGTCTCTCATTAAAATAAAAGAAAATTTATTTTAAAAAAATACTAAAGGTAAGCCAAACTTTTAAAGAAATATAAATGAAGATGTCTTATTTTATGGTTTTCCTATTTTTCATTTTCAATAAAATATGTGGCGACTTCAATGTATAACCTACAATCTAGAAGGAAAAATATTATCGGTAAAACTATTATTTTTTATAAACATTAGTAACATGGCCTAAATTGTGTATCTCAAAATCGAGGTTTCTCACATGCAATAAGATGACAAGGGAAGTGTTTGCAGAAGTTGTATAGCAAGCGGAAGGTTGCATAGAAAGTCTAAGGGGCTGTTTGGATTTTTTTTTGCCATCACTCATCATTTTTCACTCAATTTTCGTCACTCATCACTCATCACTTAAAATACCCCAATTTCTCCAAACCCACCCAAACGACACTCATCACTCAGTTCTCTCTCGTTACTTTTTGTTTCAAAAAAAAAAAAAATGAAAAGTCAAGATATGCAGCTGAACTGTGAGAGATATGCGGCTGGGCTTTGTTTTTTTAAATAAATAAAAAATAAATAAAAAAAACCCAAAAGTCAAACATTGTGGCTGTGAGAGAGTTGTGAGTTTAATTACGAAAATGTCATTGAAAACTGAGTTATGAAAACTAAAAACATCTAAAATGTGTTTTCAGTTTTCATAACTCCTAACTAAAAAAATAAGAGAATTAAATGATGAAAACAAAAATTAGAAACAAAATCCAAACAGACTTCTCAGCCATGAGTCCCACCATTTTTGAGTTATAAGTTATGGAAACAGAGTTATGAGTTATAGAAATAGCAAATCCAACTAGCCTCCATAAATCCCTGGTGCATACTACAAACCTATGTACTATTCGTATACCGCAAAGAAACTGTAGGGAAAATTTGAACCACATATTTTTTGAAATAGATTGGTTGAATTCTTTAATAAGAAATCATGTCATATAATTATTTTACAAATTTAATTTGGATAAAGACTAGCTAGATGAAGAGTTTGTATTGTATATGTGCAGCGAAAGGCATGAATTTATTAGAGACCACAAAAATACATTCAATATTTTTAGCATAAACAATTGACCTCAAACACTGTATTACTCATTGAATTAATTAACTAGCCTTAGATACAATAACTTCGACAGGATTTAGGTTGAAGCTCTATAGAAAATTGACTTCCACACATTTGAGCAGTAACACACAATTCTTTGAGTCCACTTCTACACTCCATTCATTCATCTGCTTACAAGGGAAAAAATAAATTGATTTGAATTAATGTTCTTTTATCTGAATTTAGGAACTAGCTAGGACCATAGTTGTTCAAAGACTTAAGAATAGCCAAACTATACATTTTAAAATCTGCAAATACTCAAGATTACCATAATTTTTTGCCTAAGTACGTACAATCAATAAAGAACTCATCCGAACAAATCTAGATCTTTGTACATCTCTTACAACAAGCCTCTGACCCTCCACATGCAGGAAGTTCTTGAAGGCCAAAAAAAAAAAAAAAAAATTAACCCCTATCTCATTATTATACAAACCAGATCAAAATCCAGCTATATAGCTATTACATGCTTACATTGGAACAAATAAAAACTGTGTACCGAAGCCCTAATTTCATTTTTATATCACCAAGTAGTCTTGTGCTTTTTAAATTTAAGTATTGTTAGTATCCGTTTGGGAACAGTTTATCTAAATTTTTGCTAAAAATGTGCTAAAATATGCTTATACCTTAAAATAAAAAAATAAAAAAGTGAGAAAAAAAGGGAGAAAAATGAGATTTTAAAAAATTGTATATAAAAATTAAAAAAAGTTGAAAATTACAAGCTGAACTTATAAACAGATACTAAATACGCTCTTAAAATTAGGTCAGCTATAACAATGATAGTTTTAATGTTTTAGGCCCTGTTTGGTACGTGAGTTCAAATTCATGTTTTCAGTTTTTAAACAATATTACACATATTTTCACCCACACATATTTCTAAAAAAACTGAAAACTGTTATTTAAACACACGTACTAAGTACCAAACGGGCCTTTATACACCTCAGTGGGCTAGTGCAGTCCTATTGCTTTAATTACAAAAGGCTGGCCTGTTGTGAGAGTAGTAGATATATATTATTCAAACCTAGCTAGCTCTTGTAAAACTTCAAACCAAGGGCCCCCTCAATTTTCACCTCAAAACAATTGCTTTGCTCTAAAGACCAACATTTTCCTGAACATCGATCCATTAATCTCATTCAATCAACAGCTTGTAAATTGTAGCACCATAGGCTACTTAATTTTTTAATCCAGCAAGTTGGACCAATCACCCTTATATATATAGGGCGCTACAAGTCCAACTTTCATTGGGACAGACTTGAACTATGACCAAACCATAATCCAGCAATCTACCGAGTTACAACCATCGTAGCTACGTGTACTTCACCTTCCCAAAAAAAAGAAAAAAGAAAAAAGGGTAGCTAGCTAGTGGTTAGACCATAAATTTACTTAGAACGAAGACGTGCAATAAATGTGAGTAATTCATTTGGGACCTCTTCACCAAAGCGAAATCCTTGCGCCTTTCCACCACGTGTGCACTTGTTGGTTAGCTTTTATTTTTCAATTTAAGGTCGAGTTAATGGGTGCGGGTATTTGTTAATTGAATATATTAATAAAATTTTGATATTAATTTTATGAAAAATATTAAAAATTATGAAAAATTTTGGTTATTTTTTTCCATAAATTAATTTTAAAATTAATCTTCTTAAGACACTCATTAACTTTTACCTTCATTTTTTTTTTTTTTTTTTAATCTACTGTCGTACATTTACTCCCTTCCTCTTTGGTCTCTTTTTATTTTTTGGATTTTGCACGATAAAACTAGATGCTACTTCTAGGTAAGAGCATTACTAGCTATGGGTAAAGTTTAGTTCTTGAAGCTCTATATTCACATTTAGGAGATCAGAGAAAAAACAAAACCAAGACAGTAGATCGACACAACAAACCAGAGACTTGGAATGATTTATTCATAACAGACCGAGACCTAACAGGTTATACTCTTCCCACGTACATGAAGGAAATACAGATACTGATATTTGATCTATAAGCATCTTTAACTAACTTCATAAGTTTCAATCAACATTAAACTAAAAGTCTAACACAGAATTAAGAAAGAATAATTATGACCAACATTATGAACAAACATTCTAATACCCCTAGCACGTACGTAAACAGCAAAGAAGCTCGCTCTTGAGTCTTGGAAGTTGTTGTAAAGTACTCTAGTGTCCACCACCAAACCCAGCACCACCACCAGCTCCAAAACCACCACCAGCCCCGAACCCACCACCTCCACCAAATCCACCACCCCCACCGGCACCGGCACCGCCACCACCACCAAGTCCTCCGCCAACACCTCCACCTGCTCCAAACCCTCCTCCTGCACCACCACCACCGCCAAATCCACCTCCTCCACCTGCACCTGCACCTCCACCAGCACCTGCACCACCACCAGCACCACCTCCTAAGCCACCACCAGCTCCTCCACCAAGGCCACCACCAGCTCCTCCACCAAGGCCACCACCACCGCCTAGACCACCACCTCCACCAACTCCACCACCAGCTCCACCACCTATACCCCCACCACCACCAGCTCCACCACCAATGCCTCCACCAGCTCCTCCACCTAGACCGCCACCACCCCCTATACCCCCACCACCACCAGCTCCACCACCAATGCCTCCACCAGCTCCTCCACCCAGACCGCCACCACCCCCTAAACCACCACCACCACCGAGGCCACCACCACCACCACCACCAGCCCCACCTCCAATGCCTCCACCTAGACCGCCACCACCTCCTAAACCACCACCACCACCGAGGCCACCACCACCACCAGCCCCACCTCCAATGCCTCCACCAAACCTTCCATGTCTAAACCCTCTCTTATAAATCCCATGACCTAGACCTGCCCCCTTAAAAATATGTGGATGGTGAAACAAGTTCTTCTCATCCTTAATCCCGCTAACATCAGCCACTACCAAACCACTCACAAGAAAAGCACACATGAAAGCAATCACAATGCAACCTGAAACAGCCCCCATTGCTGGCTAAGACAAAGAAGCCAAATTAAAGCAACAATGAGAGCACCAGAAGAAGAAGAAAAGCAAGCAGAGGTGACTGTGAAGTGGTGCAACGAAGGAGTGTGGTATATATAGCGAAAAGAAGGTTAATATATAAAACAATCGTCCAACTGTCACACTCGGATGAGTAAATGAGGTTCATCTGTCATTGGGCAGCTTATTTATTTGGCCAACTGTCCTCCCCTCCAACAAGCTCAGAAATGAAGACACTGTAATGCATAAGCTAGATTAACTTTGACTTGTGGGGTTCCTTTGGGATTTCCAGTTTCAATTTTTTATGTCTCAAAAAAAGAAAGAAAGAGTCAAACTGATTTTGGTTGGCCAACTGGAGATCAAGTTGAAACTTGAAAGCAGTGAAGAATTTCATCCCTAATGTGATCTCATTTAATAAGGGCTTTCTGATACCATTAATGCAGCAACCAAACAATGTGCGCGTGCCATAACTTTTTATTATTATTCATCTTTCGCGCTCTCCACTTAACACTCTTTTTTCATGTGGCTATAGATGACAAAGTAGATGCATGGTAGATATGAATTTGTTTTGTTATAGTTTAACACTGAATATTGGCTTTGATTTGCATATATATCCAAATGTTAATTTCATGTGTGCTGTGGTTAATAGCGAATTCCTCTCAAATTTCCTCCCCCACTTGTCTTGCTGTCTGGTTCTTTTAAGCTAGCAAATGTCGGTGATCCTTTTTGTTTTCTGTGGATACGCAGCAAATGTGGGTGAACCATTCGGATGACAAAAACTAAAATAATACTTAGGTTTTCTCGGAGTACAAAAAATGATATTTCTTCCTCTCACATTAATTTATGATAAGGTCCACTTATTAAATTTATGGTAAGATCCATTATGAATATGAGAAGAGAAAACCCTATTTATCCATATTCAGGAAGTACCTAAAAATTTTCCAAAAATTATCAAATCATCTTTAAGTAAACATAGTATTGTCTTGAATGCGTCTCGAATGGTATCTATGTATCGATGTGATAGTGCCAAACTCTACAGTGACAATTCTAATCTGACAATTAATCTTCATAAATAAACATTCTGTCTTGGATGGGTCTTGAATGGCATCCATCAATCTGATAATGCTTTCAATAACAAAAAATCAAATCAAATGGTTTATATAGAAGTTGCATTCCAAATCTGAGGATGCACGCCTTGTATTACATGTTTTATTTGTCCATGTATGTCGTTGTGACCAATTTGCATTCATCTATTTCAATTATTTATAATTTATAATTAATATATATAAAACTGAAACAGATTGACTTTTGTTTAATCTTTTATGTAATATAAACTTTTAAGGCGTTATGTTGAAGAAATGCATCTATACAGTCAAAAGTCATTAACCTCACTTGCAGTTGCAGATTGAAACTTTCTTTCTTGAAAGATGAATCTGTATTGGTCATAAATTTTTTGGTAAAGCTAACAGATACCGAAAGAACTATGAAAATGTGTAGTAACAACAAGAAAATTTAAATAATAATAATAATAAAATAGAAGAAGAAATCAAAATTTGAAAATGCCATGTGCATGTGGTGTGGAAGCCACAAGAAGCAGAACACATCTATTTCAAGAAAATAACTTCGAATCCAAAATGGTTTCTTAAATCCACAATGAGAGATATTGTTTAAAATCTACTAAAAAATTGAGAGACAGAAATTCGAATTTTTATTGACTGAAAACTGATCAATTGCCTTAGAGGCTACAATATATTTAAATAATAAAGGGAATCCTAGGGCGGCTAAGAAATGACCCATAAAACCCTAATTCGCACTAATCACAATATTATATTGCAAAATAGTAAATTTTAGCCAAAAAGAAAAAAGAAAAGATAATTGTGAAATTAAAAACTACTATCTCTAAGAGACGTCCCAAAACACATGAGATCTTATTTTGACTTCAAAAATTAGAATTTATAAAGGAAACAAAAATTATTAAAAATGGCAAAAAGCCAAATTTTAGGAGATAAACGAAGGAATTTGCTTGAAAAGCGACTTTGATCAAGGCCAAAGGCATGAGTTTTACTCCTAGCTAGTGCCATTTCCCTTCACGTACCAATTTTCAGCAATTTTTGCCATTGTTGCTAATGATTTCTACTAGTTATTTTCTACTTCTTGGATTTTTCGCGTGCTTACTTCTGGCAGTCTCACTGCTCAAGGGAAGTCTATGTTTTCTGTTCTACATTAGTTCGTATTGTTTGGCTTATCTGGAGGGTGATATTTATAAAGATCAGCAACATTAAATATAGAAGAAATACTCATATCTGGCGGAAGTGCAACAACATAGGCATTGCTGTTGATCTTTTTTGTGATCTAAAAGAAGTCACACTTCTTGTACTTCAGCTTATTATAGTAAGTACTAGAAGTAACTGCTCCTTTCAAAGGTAGACCAACACCAGATCTGGAACTACTAGCAGGGAGCTACATCAACAACATGGAAGTGTTATGATGAAATTTGGTCCAAAAAGCCCGACCAATGCTGTAGATGGTTTGATTTAGTTCATTGTATGCTATTGCATACTAATCAAAGTGCTTTTGAGCTTTAAGAATAATCATGGTTACTGTGGACCGCAAGAAATGAAAGAAGAGTGCAAGGGGAGGAAATTAATCCGAATGCATTGATTGGTAGCGGGACATGCTTACAAGTAGAATTTTTGGAAGCAAATTCAGATCCATTTGCGACAAAAAATTCAAGCTCTCAAGCGGAAGCCACAAGTTTGAACGTATATCAAAGTCAACATTGCTTTTCAAGCTTCCATTTCAAGAAAGAGAGGAGGTCTTGGAGTCCTGTTAAGATATAATCAAGGTCAGTTTGTTATTGCTCTATCAAAACCTTATATAGTTGGAAATAACCCCATGGAGATTGTAAGGTTGAATTTATTCAACCATCTAATTGGCTTTATTCCGTGCCAAATTTGCTTGTAATTCAGCATTTAGTAACCCTGTATTTAGGTGGGATTGTTGTAAGGGTAGTGAGTGAGATAGTGTGAAGATTGCTCAAGAGTGTGCAAGAAAACAGAGTGTCGCGGCTGGGACTCGCGACTGGACTCGCGGCTTCAACCCGCCAGAAGATGCACACGTGCCAAGCATGCTGGAAGATGAACAGTCATGCTAGCTGGAGTACTACAGGACAAAATAGGACAACTGGCCATACGGTTAACTCGCGACTGGAACTCGCGACTTAGTCAAGCCGCGAGGTCAAGCCGCGAGCCACCCCTGTTTTGGAAAAACCTGACGTTTCGCATTCCACTCCTCTTCAGTATAAATACCCTTTTAACCCACGATTGAAAGAGAGCTTCCAGAGAGAATTTTGAGAGAGAAACCCTAAAGAAAAACCAGATTGTTTCACCCACAATCTCTACCTTAGAGTCTCATCAAATTCCCTCACTCTCTTCCTCTCCATTGTCAAATCCTTGAGAGGCCTTTATACCAAACCTGGTTCTCACCATTATCATCTCTGTGAGACAGACGTTTGGAGTTCTGGGAAGCAGTTAGGAAGGAGCCAATATTCATTGGTTGATGCTACGGTGAAGTAGCGGAATCCGGAAAGCTAGAAAAGAAAAAGGTTCGGCGCAACCTCGTTGGAGCAAGAAGCTTGGAGGGCTTAGGTGCATTGGGTAGATTAGGCTTGGAGGGTCTATTGCTGTCCTTGTATCCCAACTGTATTTTCTAGTGGATTGATTACCGCTTGGAGGGCGGCGGAGAGGTTTTTCGCCGAGGTCTTCGGTTTCCTCTTCGATAACATATCTGGTGTTATCGCTGTGTTTGCATCTTCCTTCCTCTCTATCTCTGCCTTTACATTAATCTGCTGTGGTTTATTTTGATGTGGCTTAGATAGTTGTTTAATCAATTCCATGTTATAGCATATGTTAAGTTTCCGCACACTAGTTGTTTAACATATTGCATGTGTTGATTAAATTGGTTTTTGGGGGTCTAAACGTTCAAAAGTGTTTTTGTACGCGTTTTTGAACTTTCAGAGATCAATGCATTGGCAGTTATATATGGATGTGTTGAGGCTATGTTAGGGAAAAAAAAGAGCTTATGGAATTCACTTTAAGGCTAGTGTTGATCCTAGCGACGAGACTAGCTTAGGGCTGAGGGGGGTCATGCCCCCCTCCCTCCCTCTTGTTAGGGTCATATTTTATATAATTAACTAATCTTTTAACAAAATACACTTTACTTGTAATTTGGTAAATCTAAGATGAGTTTAATACATCAAGAAATATGTTGTTCAAAGTATATTAAGTGTTCGTATTAAAAATCATGAAGATTGGTCCAAGAAACAAGTGAAGAGAAGTCATTCATTAAGTCTTGACAGATAGCTCAATAGATGCCTGTTATCGAGACTTAATGTGAAGCTCGATAGATAGCTCGACAGTAGCTCAATCTATCGAGACTTACAATTTTTAGTTGTCCAAATCTGAAATTCGGCCCAGGCTTTTGTATTTGTTTAGGGTTTCTTTTCTCACAACCCTAGACATATATAAAGCTTATTTTAAGAGCTGTCACACACGAATATAGAGACCAAGAAATTTATTTTCTCTATAAGAAGCTACTGCACTTGTACACCATAGGGTTTTGTAACCAAGTGCTTCCTGATCTTCATTGCTGATGAAGTGAAGAACTTTGCAGCCAACAACATCTATTCAAGTTGCTAGAATTAGCCACATATTGGGATCCATACAAAGGGTTAGTCACAAATTGGAGATTTGTGCATCAAGGGAAAGAAGGCTACTACAAGATCAAGTCCAATTGGGTATTGGAGTGAATGTTTAATTGTAGGTTGGTATTTCAATACAGGTCATGGTAGTTGGTAAGATTCCTTATACTTGTAACCGCTTGATTGTTGATTAGTGGATTCTTGGGGGTGGTGATCTTAAAATCACTTGGTAGGGTTTTTGCCTTACGAGAGGTTTTTTCCATTTTTCAACAAATCACCGTGTCAATTTTATTTCCATTGCATTTAGTTTAATTGGTGATTTGTTAGTGCTTTTACGATTTGCATGCAATTCAACCTAATTAATTAACTTGAGTAATTGAATTAATTAACTAGGGTCAAGCTATCTTAACCCAACAAGTGGTATCAAAGCGGACACACTCTGATTAGGTTTTAATCATTGCTGTGTGATCCATTGACCCATATTACGGATTGTGGGCAATCCCTGATTATTCCTCCATTATTTGATGGTACTAACTATGCATACTAGAAAGTACACATGAGAGCATTTTTGCAGTCTTTAGATGAAAAAGTATGGCTTGCAGTTGAAGTAGGTTGGAAGAAACTTGAAGAGCCACTAACAACGTGGGATGATACTAAGATCAAAGCTGCAAATTTTAATAGTAGAGCATTGAATGCTCTGTTTAGCGTTGTGACCAATGAAGAATTCAAGAAGATCTCCTCCACTGACAATGCAAAGGAAGCACGGACTATTTTTCAAAATACCTACGAGGGCACAAAAGCTATTAAAAACTCCAAGCTCCAAAGGCTCACTACCAATTTTAAGGAAATAAGGATGGATGAGGATGAGTCATTCAATAAATTCTATGCTAAGCTCAAGGACATAGTGAATTCATCCTTCAATCTTGGAGAATAGATTCTGGAGCCCAAAATTGTTAGGAAGATCCTCATATCTCTTCCAGAGAGATTCCATGCCAAGATCACTGCCATAGAAGAATCAGAGGATCTTGACTCTATTCATTTGACAGAGATGGTTGGAAATTTGCAAACCTATGAAACTAGGGTTAGCAAGAGTTGGCAAGGGTAGCAAATCATGGCTTTGAAGGTTAAGAATGATGATAATGATGAGTCGTCTGAAGATGAGGATACTAAGCTCAAATCTTATATCACTAGACAATTCAAGAAGTTCATAAAAAATGAGAAGGTCAAAGCAAGTGACAAGAATCGCAAACAGTTTGGATTCTCTTAATTCAAGTCCTAAGACAAAGGCAAAAGAGAATTCAAGGATGTTGGTCAAGGCAATAGTGTTCCTGTTGGGCCAAAGTGCTACAAGTGTCAAGGATTTGGACACATGAAGCAAGAATGTCTCACATATCTTAAATCCATTGGCAAAATCAAAGCTCTAGCTACCACTTTGAGTGATACGGAACCAAAAGTAGATTATGATGAAAGTGATCAAGATGGGATAGTGAGTGCTTTCACAGCTACTGTTGAGTCCCTTGAGGAAGCAAAAGAACTAATTGATGAGGAAGAAGAGCTGATAGAATCAAAGTTTGAGAAGATGGATGAGCAAGACGACATCCACACTGCCTACTCTAAATTGTACAAGGTCTCCGAGAAGCATGAGAAGCTTTACAAGTTAGCTACGAGAAAGCTTAATGAAGTGGAGTTAGAATGAGAGAAACTTTCCACCAAGGTTGATGAAGTCAATCAAACCATTGGAGCACTAAGGTTTGAGAACAAGTTTCTTGTTGAAGAGATCAAGAAATTGGATGCTGAATTGTTTCAAGTAAGAGCACAATTGGAAAGGACTTCAAGTGTCAAATTGGATGAAATGCTCAACTTCCAGAAGTCTGCATCTGACAAAATAAGTCTCGGGTATGATCATTCTCTCTCTTCTTGCAGTACCTCTTCTAATGCTTTAAATAGAGTTTTTTTCCCCTTGCTATTAATGATAACTCTGAGGTAACTGATCCTAAGACTGAAAATGTGAGTGAGGATAAAAGTGATAAGGGAAAATCCATTTTAGGAGCACCCCCTAAGGTTGGTAAGAAAGAGACTAAGCCAAATAATCATCGCTCCACCAACAAGAAGTCTCAACCAAAGAAACCTCATTTCTGTCACTACTGTGGAGCATCTAGGCACACTCATCCAAATTGTTATAAGTGGTTAGCAATTCAACAAGGCAATAGTGTGTCATCTTTTGGGAACCAAAATCAACTCCAACTTTCTTTAGCCCCCCTTGGAGAACTTCTTAAGGCAATCATGTTACTCTCTAACCTAAATGGTTTCAACTCGCCTTCTTATCCATATGAACAAAGGTTCATGCAAAAGAAAGGCTCTCCATCCAAGTCTCCCATTTGGAAGGAAAAAGATTCCAAGTGATTCCATCACTTTCCTGATCTCATGCATGGTGTAAGTTGGGGTTTGAGTCAGTCTAGTTTTTAATGCTTTGTTTGTTTTCTTTATGCTTTGTTTTAAGTTTTCTTTACTTTTTTTTTTTTTTTTTTAAAAAAAAGAGGAAAAATTTGAAAAATACAAAAATAGTGTGTTTGTGTATACTGGTATTTGTGTACCTTGGATGGCCATTGAAACAAAGTTCTTAATTTTGTATCTTTTGTAACTTAGATGAGCATCTTCCTACACAACTACGCAATGTGAGCTTCATGGCTCTTTCATGTGATTTGTATAATTTGGTTGATCTTTTATCTTTCATATCTTAAATCACTCTTTTTGAGGAGAAGAATTAAAAAAATCCTAAGAGAAAGGCATAAATAACCATTTCACCACTAAAACTCGTCAATCATACATCTGTGTGCAATTCATAAAAGCCGTGCTCAGTAAGGTGTAGCACTTGTACAGCAAAAATAAGATTTTTGGTTTTCATAATTGGGTAATTCTTTTCTCTCTTACTTACCTATGCATGTTATGTCTAAAAGAAAAATATTCAAAGAACACGAAGCTAAAAGAATCAAAATGCTTTCATATATGGTTGCAAGCATGTTTCTAAAAGATGTGGGAGTTATATGATGTATCTCGAAGATGATAATCCCCATCAAACAGTTATGATTGTGTGTGAATGTATTTGATTCTCTTATATCATCACTCTTCATATAATAATTCACTTATACTCTCTTGCAAAAGTTTCACACACAACACTTATACTTTTTGTTACTCTTGATACTATTGTACAGGTACAATGTGATTTGGCCATTATAAGGAATATATGTGGTAGTATATGCTATCTGAATTGTTTAAACTTGTTTTTGAACTAAAATTGTTTAGACTTGTTTAGTGTATTTTTATTTTTTATTTTTATCTAGGAATGCTTTGCATCTAGAGTTGATGATGTGTTTAAGTGCTTAACATGCTCTTTGATTGTTTGTTTTGGTGTCTATCTTGGTTGCATTCATCTCTTGTTGTTTTCTTCCTTGAAAAACATCTGTTTTGAACTCTTGATAGAAGCTCGATAGTAGCTCAATAGCTGCTCGACACCTCCTCGATCTATCAAGAATTTTTGGGTTTTCTTGATACCTCTCAACAAATAGCTCAATCCATCAAGCCTCTTCTCTAAAGTCTATCTGCTCGATAGTTGCTCGACACCTCCTCAATCTATCGAGGCTGTTTTGTTGTTGATACCTCCTCGATACCTCCTCAATCTATCAAGATTTAGTTCTCGACACCTCCTCGATACTTTCTGGATCTATCAAGTTGTCTATTTTTACATATATTTGAGGTTTGACCCGGTTTACTCTTCACTCAAATATCTCGATTCTTCTCTCTTTTCTCTTAACCTAAACACCATTTCTTCTCTCAAATCTCTCTACCCATCAAGTTTTCAGCCTAATCCTTGCATCATTTTGCTGGCAATTCTCTCTAAACTCTCTTTCTCTTCATCTTTCATGCATTAATGCATTTTTGTGACCTAGGTTTTAGGTTTTGGGAAATTTTTAGGGTTTTTTTTTTTTTTTTTTTTTTTTTTTTTTTTTATGGTTTTGCTAAGATTTTTGGGTTTGGTTCTGTTAAATGATCTCACATGCTTATGCATTGCATTTTGTGTTCATTGTAACAATGTTTCATGCATTTTAGGATTGTGTGACTGATTATACCTTGTGAGTGTTGTAGTTTGGATTGGGTTTTTACCCATGATGCAATTTTCTTTAGCACGTAACATGTTCATGCATTGTCATGCATTGCACTTCATTCTTTTCTTCTTTCCTATGCCTTATTCTCCTGTTGTGTCTTTCTGTTTCTCTTCTCTCTCTCTTGGCTTAGTTTCCTTCTCATGGCAACTAAAAAATCTGTTCCCTCCAAGAATCCGATAAGACGTCGTCGTTCTTTCTGGTTTTCTTCTACTCATTCTCTTCCTGATTCTGTGAGGTTCCGTGATGAGAAGGCCAGAGACGACTTCTTTGAGAACTTCTCTGATCGGGCGATTCATTCAGAATGCCAGGTCACTCTGACTAACTTTTCAGACACTCCTCTACTTGATGCATTTAGCTCTCGAGGTTGGGCTTCTCTATGTGAGATACCCAAGAGGTGTCTTGGTGTGTACATTTAGGAGTTTTACTCCAACATGAACACCATCGATACCTCTGTACTTAGGTTTACTACAGTATTCCAAGGTACCCGTATCGTAGTCACCCCAAAGTTCATTTTCAACATATTACATGCTCCTGAGGTTGATCATCCTGATTACCCTAGTCACTGTCATCTCAATTCTGTTTCTCGAGACGAGATGGCGTCACTCTTTTGTGAGAAGGCCATGGTGTAGGGAGAAACTCTAAATTTCTTCGCCATTGAGTTTGCTAAGGGTCCATGGATCCTTAATATGGTGATGACCTTTGTTCTCATTCCACGGTTTCACTATAACACTATTACCGAGCCTTGTGCTTGATTTCTTCTTTCTATCATGGAAGATCTTTCTATAGATTTTCCTTCACACATGATAGAATCTATGATAGATTGCTATCGAGACATTACCACTCATGATAAGTTAATCTTTCCTTCGGCTATCACACGCATCCTTTCACACGTGCACATCACTATTTCTCTCTCTTCTCCTTTTTATGTCATGGGTGCCATCAGCAAGGAATCTATTCGAAGGAGTGATGCATAACTGGTTGCCAAGCGGCCTCGTGTGGAGTCTACTTCGACGGATGCTACTCCTGCCTCTAGACCACCTTCATCATCTACTCCTCCCTCTTCTTCTTCTAAAGCTGTGGTCTCTCTCACTGCCATCATGAATCAACTTTAGCTCATGCGTGCTGACTTTGGTAGTCGTCTTGACCATCTTTTTGATGAGATGTGTCAGATGAACACTAGGATTGGTCGCATCGCTCGCCACCAATCTCGCTTTGATGGTTTTGCTCTTTCTTCCTCACTCGAGCCAACTAAGTCTTCTTCAGATGGTGGAGATGATGATGATGATGATTATGTCATGCACCAAACCCCAAAGGGTCCAAAACATGAGAAAGACGTCTCAAAGTACCTGTAGATTTTTCCTTTCTAACAATCCAATCCATATAAATCATAATGGAATGAGACAGAGCCCAGTAAGTAGCATAATTAATGGGGGTGGGGGAAATGCAAGTTTCATTTTCAATAATAATAAAACGCAATGACAAGAATGATTTAATAATGAAACACAAAGTTTCTCAAAGTAAATACCTTGAAACTATATACTAGAATCTGTGAGCACCAATAATATAATTTCCAAAGCCATAAAATCTAACATAAGCTAATTTATCACAAATATACCACACTACTACATAGACCGGTTAGGGGATCCACCCATTCACAATTGGCATGATATTGTCCTCTCTGGTATGCAGACTCTTGGCCCTATGGATAGCAGCCTCACCCATACCCTCAAGGTTTTTCTCTCCCCCCATTGGCAACAGAGAAAGCGCGTCAAATAGGACCTCTTTTGCATGTGGTCTTTTGGCTCTATGGATAGCAGCCTCACCCACACACAATCAAGGAACCTCTTCCCCCCATGGGCAGCAAGGAAGAACACATCATCCAAAGTGAAAGGGTACCGACTTGTATTTGATTCCCTTGTCACAAATCTACGAAAACCAAATTGGGTGATCATCGAGAAATCACACATGGCATGGTGTTAAAACCACATAAGCTCACAGGTTACATTACTTTGAAACACATAATTTATATCTAGGTAGTTTCAAAAAAACCTTAGATAATCTAACTTCTACAAAGTTTGTAAGGTTTTCAACTTCATTCTTGTCAAAAAGATTTTCTATCAATTTCCCAAGTACTAAGACAAGATAAGCATCTTTAAATTTTCCAATACACCATAAAATCCATGATTTTCTTATCAAAGATTAAATAAAAGATGCTCATTTTTCCATGTCAACAATTCATGCATTTCCCCAAATGCAATACCAAACATAATGCATTTTCATAAATATAATCATATATATAAATATATATATATATATATATATATATTTATATATATAAATATTAAGGTTACGACACAATAGTTTTTAGGAAAATATAGTTTCCATAGGTAGTTTCCAAAAGTATGTCTAACCCAAAAACAATATTTATGCAATATGATTATTTTTCAAAAATCTCATTAAAAAGCTACTTATCTCGCAACTGCAAAAGCCTAATTCTCCAAGCTCCAAGGAGATTAGCTAGAACCTAAACAATATCAAGTAAACCTATCACAATAAGCATAGAGCTTGAAATTGTATCTAGCTACAATTTAGGAATTGCCAAATGAGCACTTAATTAGGCAAGCCTAGTATTTAACCTCATTAATAATAATATATTCCACTTTCAAAGTTTCTCAACAAATTGATTCACAAGGCATAAACTCCAATTTATAAAGTTAACCCATTTAATATCATCTCCAACATCATGATTAGATTCTATAAAATTTACACTACATCATTAAGAGACTTATGAAAGCAAAATCAAAATATCCTCTAAGACAAGAAATTTAGAACTTCAACTAACTCCAAATAAACCCAATGGCAATGGAAAAATTAGATTTACCAACCATCACATGTTATAACTCAAAACCCCTAAATTTCCACCATACATAAACCTTAAGTAGTCATCATTAGCACAAACCATATACCCACTCATCAAATAATTCCACCAATACAAAACCCATACATACAAACACATAAATATCACTTCCAATGGTCATAAACCACATGGGTATCATTATTAAAACTTAGATAAAAATAACCTCAAGCAAAAATGTAAAAACCACAAAAAAAATAGAAATTTTTACCTAAAAAAAAAGGATGTGAAGGTGCTTATGGGTTCTCAAGAATTTTCCGGTGATCTTGCCGGAAAATGATGATGAGATGGTGGTTTGGAGTGGAGTTTGGTGGGTGAGTGAGGAAGTGAGTGTGTGTGTTTAAGTAAAGAGAAAAGAAAGAAAATGAAAGGAAGAAAAGAGATGGCTGGCCAAAAGAGAGAAAAGCGATGGTGTGAAAATGAGTGGTGGGGGTTTGTTGGGTTAGGTGGGGCACATATGGTCCACTAAAAATCTGACTTTTACTTTTTTTTTTTTTTTTGGACTGATGGGGACGTTACAGATGATACTCCTTTCTCTAAGACTGATGATGAGACGACTCCCTTTCAGTGATTCACCCTTTGTCACTCGTGACAAAAAATGGGAGTAATTTTGTATATGAGAGTAGTCTTTTTGTTAGGGGGAGAGCTAGCACAGAGATAGACTAGTTAGGAGGAGGGGGTTTTTGAGTGATGTAATGAGGTTTTGTTGTATCTTTTCTCTCTACATGTACCCTGGTCTTGTGACCTACTTACTCATACATTGTATTGTTTCTTTCTATATATATATGATGTATGTTCTTCACCTTATCTCACATTTGTTGTTTCTTTTCTCTCTTTATACAGATGTTTCTTCTTGTATAGAACTTGTCTATGTTTCACACTTGATGCCTTTATGAATCTTGTTTAAGTGTTTTAGATAAAACAAGTTGCAAGTCTATCATGCCATGATCTTTTTTCTTGCAAAGTTTTTCAAGAGCTCATTATATTAGTTAGGCTTATGTACTTTTGGCTTTTTGGCTTTTGTATTAGTTATGGAGTTGTTGTTTTATACTTCTCTCATATTATGCTTGTGGTTGTGTCACGGATTGCCAAATGGGGAGATTGTTACGGTCATATTTTATGTAATTGGCAAATTTTTTGACAAAATGCATTTTACTTGTAATTGAGTAGAACTAAGATGGGTTTAATGCATCAAGAAATATCTTGTTCAAAGCATATCAAGTGTTCATATTAAAAGTCATGAAGATTAGTCCAAGAAACTAGTGAAGAAAGGCCATTCATTAAGTTTTGACAGATAGCTCGATAGATGCCTACTATTAAGACTTATTGTGAAGCTTGATAGATAGCTCGACAATAGCTCAATCTATCGAGACTTACGATTTCCAGTTTTATAGATCTGAAATTCGACTTAGGCTTTTGTATTTGTTTAGGGTTTCTTTTCTCACAACCCTAAACATATATAAGACTTATTTTAAGAGCCATCACACATAGATATAGAGACCAAGAGATTTATTTTCTCTGTGAGAAGCTATTGTGTTTGTACGCCATAGGGTTTTGTAACTAAGTGCTTTCTGATCTTCATTGTTGATGAAGTGAAGAACTTTGCAGCCAACAACATCTGTTCAAGTTGTTGGAGTTAGTCACGTACTGGGATCTGTGCAAAGGGTTAATTATAGATTGGAGATTTGTGCATCAAGGGAAAGAAGGCTACTACAAGATCAAGTCCAATTGGGTATTGAAGTGAAAGTTCAATTGTAGGTTGGTATTTCGGGATAGGCCAAGGTATTTGGTAAGATTCCTTATACTTGTAACCGCTTGATTGTTGATTAGTGGATTCTTAGGAGAGCTAACCTTAAAATCACTTGGTGGGATTTTTGTCTTGCAAGAGGTTTTCCCCATTTTTCAACAAATCATCGTATCAATTTAATTTCTACTACATTTAGTTTAATTGGTAATTTGTTGGTGCCTTCACGACATGCATGCAATTGAACTTAATTAATCAACTTGGGTAATGGAATTTATTAACCGGGGTCAAGCTATCTTAACCCAACACCCCTAGTCTTCAAAAAAAAAAAGTCAATTAGTAAATATATCAACACAACCAAATTTACTTTTGACTCTAAAATTTATAACTTGGCCCCCTCTCCCAAAAAGTTTACAAGTTGACCCATGAAATCCCAAAAATGGATAACAAGAAAAATCTATATATATATAAAGGAAAAAAAAAAAAAAAAAAAGCACATATCCAGATAACCAGAAAAATCTTTGGACAAATCATAAATCCGGTGTAAACAAAAACAAAAACAATAAATCAATTATAAATCCTAGCAAAAAAAATCACAAAAACCCAAATAACCTTTACTCAATTTCTCATTCTCATTTGAGAGCTCTATGCCCTTCTCAAATAACTCCACCTCGTAGCCACATAGACAACTCCTATGTCACTGATCGCTCCATCCACAGACCAATTATTGTCATCAACAACTTTTTATTTTCAATACCCTTTGCTTAGCTGTACATGGAGGGTTAAGTGTGAGAAAGAAAAAAACCCTAAGCTTTTTATTTTTTATTTTTAAAAAGGTTTGACATGAAAAATTGTGGAGGCTCCAAAGCTTATGTGGCATAATATGAGCAAGTCAACAAATAGTTAAACGTCTATAGTATATATAGATATATAGATAAGTCACATTATTTATTAAAAAAGAGTCACTAAAACTGAACAGAAATAGTTTCTTCAATCACCATAGTGAATTGAAAAAAAGCAGCTACAAATTTGGAATCAAACACGGCTTCATTTCATTGGCAACCCGCACCACGTCAACACTATCATGGATTTTGGGAAAATCTCTTCTAAAACAGAAAAAAGAGCCCATATTTACACAAAACGGCGTTAAAGCCCATGATTCAAGCTCATAGCACATCATCTCATTTTTTTAGCTCATGATCCAAGCTTATGAGTCTCATCGAGAGAATTTTGGGAGTCGTGGTTTGGAGGGCCAAGAAGTATGTTCAGTAAAGGTCCAATGGTTCAAAGTTGATAAAAGAAAGTATGTTGCTTGGCATATCTTTCCCAATTCCCTGAACTCTAACGGGTCAATGTGCAATAGGTAACATTTGGTAAGCCTCTCATATCACATAATACTTAAAATGATAAAACTTTTCATGCTCTTTATATAAAAATTAATGTTCATCATATAATATAAGTTTAAAAATGTAATTATAGTATTTCATATAAATTAAATTATTATCATCTAAATCAATTCCAAGCACATGACTAAATATATATTAATATCTCATATCTAGCATTAAATGCTCTCCTTACTGTCTAAGATTTGGTTAAAATACAAAAAGACCATAATTACATCTCTAAAACTTCATCAAATATCAACTAACTAGTCCATTACTTACCAAAATTATATATGGACTAAACATATAATTTTCCAAAAGAGGAAACTTAGCCGAAAATACCAATAGCAACCCCAGCAGAAGTTGCAAACAACTCCAGCAGAAGCTGTAACAGCTTCTGTAGAAATAGCTTCTACAGAAATTGCAACAGCTCTAGCAGAAGTTGTAGTAGCTCCAGCAAGTTGACACGTCTTAAAATGACATCACTTGCCCATTAATGCCCAATCCCAGCAGCTTGTTGTCATACCCAAAGAAGTAAGGATCACATAAAAGAAATCCTACCATTTTAAGCTAAGATCCTCCAAATGTAGTACCAGAAATAGAAGGATCCTATAAAGATTATCTTATCATATTTCGCCAAACCATGAATTTAATGCCAAGAGATGTCATTCATATGACATCATCCAGCTGTAACAATGGTGACAGCAGCATTAAAGTCTTAAACTTTCTTCTTTTGGCTAAAAAACAAAAACCCACTAATAAAACCACTTACTTTGCCAAAGACTTTTCCTTATTTACTGAATTTCCCTTCAACTAATTCTAATCTAGTTACATACTTGGCTCTATATAAAGAGGACCAAGCTACACACTAGAGGGAAAACTACCATCCATCCCTCTCTTACCCCCTTATTCTGAACTTCATTCATTTTGCTGCCACATACACATTTTCATACTTCTCCATCTCTCTTACAAAATCTCTCTTTATAGATAACAACACAACACACATATTACAACACACAATTATCCATTACCCATCTTTCCCACATTCCATTATTCTGAAATAGCATCATTTTCTGCTCATAAACACATCTCCATCTTTTTCTCTATTTCTCTTACAATACCTCTCTTCTTAGAAAGCAACATAACTCATGACATAACACAAAAAGCTACTCCAGCAACAACTATAAGCTCATGTATTTTCTATATTTAACCTTCATATTATTTTTCTCATACTCCCATATATTTTACAAACACATTCCCTGCAAACTATCCATACATACTTCTTACATATATTTCTGTTCTATCTTGCAAATACCACATCTCACAAAACATATTTATATAAATATATATATATATATATATATATATATTTCTTACCATCTCCATACATTTTAAAAGATACCAAACATTCTTCCAAGATCATATTACAAAAGCCCTTTCTCATGGAAGGTATATGAACATCAATACTAAGGCCTTTCTCTTAAAACGCACAAAGACTTCATATTAAAGTCATTCTCATTGAAGACATACATTTCTAATACTTAAAGCTATTTTTATGAAAGACACAAACTTATGAAAGACACAAACTTATGAAATTAAAAACCCTTGTTATGGAAGACAATATCACTCATACTTGACTAAAAACTAAAAGAGCATTACATGGGAAAAATCATTTAAGTGCATGATAAAGGGGATAAATTTAACCAACCTATGCACATGGTTAGACATATTCTCTCTCCTTCCAATTGCACCCATTTTTCCCTTTCAATCATGAAGTCACCATTGAAAGGACTCATGATATCCTACCGCACCGCTGGACTCATTTCATCATGTTGCTAAAATATTACAAGTCCACTGCTGCTATACGGCTAGAGCTACAAATTGTGAAAATAAGTCAATACTTTCTCCATCTTTGAAGTTACATTATTAAGTATATGTTTACTCATACCACTGGATGCAAGTTACTTTAATATCATCTCAGTATTTAATAAACATGATCTCATTAATACTTCATTAATGAACATACATATTAATAAATCAATAGATAAGTCAATACTTTCTCCATCTTTGAAATTACATTATTAAGTATATATTAACTCACTATTATTTTACTGCTGGATGCAAGTTACTTTAATATCATTTCACTATTTAATAAACATGATCTCACTAATACGTCATTAATGAACATACATATTAATAAATCGATCTACCACCATTGCACATATATTGTTTGAACATGAACTACCACTGGACACATTTTTTTTGGAAATGAACTACCATTGGACATATATTATTTGGATATGGACCATTGCTGGATATACCTTATTATGTTGAACATGTACCATGAATTGCAGCTAGATATGGACTATTGGACACATCCCATTATTGGACATTTGATACCTAATTAATTATTTTATGATATCGGACATCACTTAATATACATAATAATAATGTATCAACTCACCATTTAATCAAATTTATCATGCTAAGAATATTATTTATTTATTTCAACCATTATCATGATTCTAAGACTTTGGGCTTCATCTATTTTGTAGGCTTAAAAATACACCGGAAGCCATTGGTTTATGCAGCCCAATGTCGAGTTTTGGGTTGAACTCCCTAAAACAAATACGGGCTTAGCAAAGTCACACTTCCAGTGAAAGACACGTGGCTACGCACAAAAAACCGCCCCCGACACACTCATATATGCCTTGGCTGCTGTGATGTACATTAGCCCCCTAACTGTCAATGGCGTTAATAACCAAGGTCATTGATAGTCGCATCGTATTAGACTTCAACGCTCTTTGTAATCATGCCTTGTGATGTTTGGAGATTGGGCATGTGGCAAATAGACATTAATCTTCATAAATGGTACGTCTTTTCACTTGACTCTGGTTAGTGATTTAAAAGGAAAGAAATCTTCCTTCATTCCTTTTGCCTCTATACTCTTTCCTTCTTTTACACAGAAGAATCCTTCATTGTCAACGAGATGACTAGCTCATCATCTGCAAGTTCCAACTCTCCTAGGAGTGACTTAGACTCCCTAAGTACTAACAATGCACCTCTGGCCATTCCAAATCCCATTCCTCCTCCTCCTCATCTCTCTTTTCCCATCTTTCCCTTCCTCAAGCTAGGGAAGTCCAACCATGGGAAGGTAGTGAAGAAGAGGAAGAAGAAGAGGACTCAGAAGAACTTCAGTTAAAGGCCGAAAAGGATGCTACATATGCATCTTATTATGCCTTCATGAAGGGCATATCAAGGTGTAGAAGAAGGCGTAGGGGTTCCCAAGCCAGTTTTGATTCAAGCATGACAACCTTTGATCCTTCCAATGGTTCTGACTCTAATTCAAGGGGGGGGGGGGGGGTTAGATTCCTCAAAGGACTCAGACTCTAGCGATGAGGAAGAGGATGGAGAGGAAGAAAAGGAGGAAGAGGACCTCACCTCGAGCTATCCCCAAGAAGACTCTGATTCAGGGAGAGACTCGGATTCCTATAAAACCCGTTTTCTTTAAGTTACTCACCTTCAAACCTGTAACAATTTTGTTCTTGTGTAGACTGGTCATACCATAGGCCTTAAGTGGTAAGTTATTTTGTTTTGTTTTGTTTTGTTTTGTTTTTTGTTTTTTTGTTTTTGTTTTTTGTTAATGTATAGAAAAGGGGTGATAGGCCATAAGGGCCAAATCAAAATGTAAATCTCCCTTTTCCTTTTGAACATATTATTATAAAATAACTTTGTTTTGAACAACTTTAAGTATATTTTTCATGTTTATTTTTATGTTTCTCTTTTTCTTATACTTAGAAGAAAACTAATTTGTGAAAAAGAGGCTCCTACACAACAGAACAACATATAAACATATTAGTTAAATAAAATACAAAGTAAAGGTATAAAAAGGAACCTCTTAGTGATGAGTCGCGCCTTTTCACAAGCAAATGCAGTTTTCCTTCTTGTTAACTGACTTGTTAGGGATTCTGACATTTTCCCCCTGTTGACATGTGTCAAAATTTTTGAAAAAGTGCCTCACTTTTGAATGGTTCTTTTTAGAGGGAAAATAATAAATGCTCAAGATATAAAAGGAAGGAAACTGCTTCCCTCTCCCCATTTTTCTCATTATCTTTTTCTTTTTTGAACCCAAATCTCAGAATTTTGTTAAGCACAAAACTCATAGGTGTCAAATGCAATCTGAGATTTAGTTCTTCAAAGTCTACAAAACCTTCAACCCCCAAAACCAATAGACCATTGTTAAGGGGAGAAGAGAATCCTTCCGCATAAGAGCAATGTATCATCCCTCCTTTCTTTGAAGACTACTTGTTTGATAAAATTTTTGATAGAGAGTCCGTTCCTTACTCTGTAGAACCGCCTTACATAGTATATGGAGAGCCTAATGATCTTCTGACTATGGATTTGGATTTGAAGCATGTCCCTCAGCTTGGCACTTGTAGAGGAGATTTTTCCTCCATCGCTAATGTGGTCTTTAAATCTCACACCTCTGTTTCCAAAGGCTGGAGAAGTTGGTGTCAAAGAGTGCTAACACGCCCCCCTTTCATGGATATCCTATAGAGAGTGCATCTTGTGCACACTATATTGGTATTCTTTGGCCTGGACATCAACAAGGATGGTGAAAGTCTTCTCTCTCTTTTATACCAATGGAATTCTACTACCCATACTTTCTTTACAGGGTGTCAAGAAGTCTCTCCCTTCCTTGAAGATGTCCATAAGATATTGAGACTTCCCCTATTTGGTGATGGAGAGGTAGCTAACATTTCCTTGTCTCCTGATAAGGCCAAAGCTGTAAAGTTCCTTGAAGATGTAGTAAAGAAGACTTTGAAGAAACCAATTTTAAAGGCGACAAGTGTAGACACCGCATTTTTTACCCCTTATAACTTAGACCCCTGTTCCCCAATGATGCTGAATTCTAAGACTCAAGGTTGGTTTAAGGCCCAATCAGATGCTAAATTGACTTGAGAAATGTTAAAATGAAAAATATAACTTTTAATGAGCAAATAATTTTATTTTTGGAAAAGTGAGGCCAAGGAAACCCTTGCTATTTGCATGCAAGAATCGGCTTGCACGCACAGGCACGATCCTGCGCATGCATAGTGAATTCCAGAAACTAAACAAGACAAATTTTCTGCCTTAATGTCGAGGTTTGGAACAAATCCCACATCGTCTGGGAGTTATTCCAAACCTCTATTTTCACACTATAAGTAGCCTTACATGGTATATTTTCAAAATACACAGAAATCTCACAGAAAAACACTAAGATTCACTAGCAATAGTGAATCAAAGAGAGAGTTTTTCACAAAACATCCTCAGGTCAATTTTCTTTTAATTAAGGCATTTTTTGTCCTTGATCTTTTGAGTTTAAGATTACTAATCACTCTTATATTGAATTGTAAATATATTTGACTGAGGGAAACAGTCAAAAATCAATTTTGAAGAGCTTTTTTTTTAGGTATAGTTCTAAACATTTTCTTTTATTTTCTTTAGTTTAATTCTAATTTTGTTTGTTTCTTTTCTTGTTTTATGTTTCAATATGTTTATGTAGTCTAGGTTTACGTTTTTGTATGTCTAAAGAGCATGTTAAGATGTTAGATTTAGCGTTTTAAATCTTCGCTATGTTTCTAGGGTTTCTGGGCAGAAACTGTAGGCAAGATTATGCGCACGTAGGGTTGTTCATGCGCACGCATGAACCTGCCCAGAAAACCCTAATTTTGTTTTATCTATTTTTCCTTCTACTTTCACATGTATACCTCTGTTTTAGATCCTTTTTCATGTATTCATGGTTCTAAGTCTCCATCTCACATGTTTGTTTGCTTGTTTGTTTGTTTTTCACATGTTAGAATTTGGGTTTATCTTGTGTTTTCCTTGTTTGATGCCATGAACATGCATTCACATGCTCATGCATAATGTCATAGGTGCTAAGTTGCTGCAAGGTAAGTGAGATCATTGTTATTAATTCCGTTCCGTTCCGGCCGGAACGGACGGAATTTTTCGTGCCGGCATGAAGACCGGAACCGGAAACCCCCCCGTTCCACCTCGGGCCAGATTTCGGGGTGTTTCGGCCCGTTTCGGCCGTTCCGGCCGATTC